>NC_140413.1:24632500-25257500 GCF_965140295.1 Lepidochelys olivacea
TGATGCAGATGGGTGGCATTTTTTAATCTTCCCGAAGACCCAGAATCCTTCACTTCCTTACTCCTGCACTGCAGCAGGCTTATCAGCTTCAGGCCACAGATGTTTCATACTAGTATAGGCAAATAAAGAGATTATCTATCTGCTGACATTTCTGATGTGCTGCTGAACAGTTCTCTTTCAAATTCCATCTCCATGTATGTTACGTTTGTTTCGTCGTCAGACTGCACAGAAAATACTCTCTAGTTCACTCCTCCTTTAACTATACAAACATTGAAATATATAAAGAACTAAAAGTGAAACCATTTAAAATAAATATGTAAAATTGTTATATCACTGATACAGTAATTTCAAACATTTACAAAATGTGATATTTTCACTAACAGTGCATTTGCCCTACAGCTCCATCTGGCAACAAGAAGACATGAATATATAACTTTCACTTCCAAAGCTGATTTCATTGTAACTTTGAATACATAGTATAATTTAGGGTTTAATTTCCTTTACTGTATTGTTAGAAGTTTTCAGTATATGGGGTTTACAATGACTCACCATATAAACATAAAAGCTGTGTTTAGGCTTAGAAATGAAATACTATTGATCTGATTGTTATCTTTATTATTAGTGATATGTTTTGGAGCAGCACCCTGAGGACCGAAATAGATGGAGGTCCCCCCAGTGTGGGCTATAGGCTGTAATTTATAAAGGAAACTAAGGGAGCTGGTCTCCCATGTTTCTTAGGTTCCTTTGAATATTGTAGCTATGGGGCCTGGGTAAAATTTAAAGCCAGTTTTAAAACTTGTTCAGTAAAACTAAATTGGTTTTAAAATTGGTTAGAGCCATAGTGTAGACTTGGTTTAAGGCAACCATATCTATTTTTACTGAACCAGTTTTAAAATGAGCCAGAATATGTCCCCACTGTTGCCCCTCAGTATGTTATGGGTATTAGCAGAGAGACAGTTTCTGGTGTCAAAAGCCTCTGACTATGTTATGGGCACAGGGCACTGTATGTTATGGTGGTGAGAGCGTAGGGGATGGTGTTTTGTGGCCCCGGTATGTCACTATTTAAAAAACAAACAACTTTCCAGATGTCCAGGAGCTAGTTACACCCCTGGAAAATCTTGGATTTTAAGTAACATTTGGTTACAGTGTCAGTATTTTGCTGTGATTTATAATTTATATAAAGGGTGAAGACTCTTCAGTCTGCAGCTGTTCCACTGGATAATTCTGTGAATCCTGTGAATCTGTGAATCCATTACACATTATGGCCTTCCTGATAATAACTTGGGGGTCATAGTGGGGGGTGGAGAAACAAATGTTCCCTTTGCCCCATCCCCTCAGGAGCTCTGGGTCTCATTAGCAGAGGGACAGTTTCTAGTGCAGACAGACTCTCAGTGTGATAAGAGAATTTTTTTATTACAGTTTCTATTCTGAAGAGTTTGGCCTCAAGGCAAAGCCATTTTGAAGGCATGTAGAGTGATTGCTGTTAGATTTGGGGCTCCCCGCAGCCTTCCTAATCCTGCCATCTATGGGCCCAAACTTGCTATCCCTGTGCACGCAAATCCCAACCCACTCTGTCCCCTCCTCGGTGAGGCTCCCCACAGCAGAAGTTTGGGTCACTTGATGGGTCCCTCACCCCCTAAGAGATGAAGGTGGCTGGACTCCTTTTTCAGGGGTCACTCCAAAATGCAAGGTTACTGTGGGGGAGGGATGTACCAACACAGGTGATGTATAGACTAATTCCACCCTTTCCAGGACGAAGAAGCGTTGGGACTTTCCTTCATCCAGTTGGTTCTTCTTTCTTCCCTGGCTTGTGCAGCTCCCCAGTGGCCAAGGAAGCGCAAGTCACTAGGGCTGTGACCAGCGCAGACTGATCCCAGGGCTAGGCTCCAGGGTGATGCCATTTGCTAACTCAGCTGGGCTTACATTAGAGTCCAGGACACAGGAAAAGCAGGTGTTGCCTGAGAGAGGGGCAGGCACCTCCGTGAGGGGGAAACTGCCTCAGAGAGGGAATAGAGGGGCGGGCAGCCTCAGGGAGGGGGGAACCACCTCAGAGAGGGAAGAGGGGGCAGGCACCTCCATGAGGGGGGAACTACCTCGGAGTGGGGAGAGGGGGCAGGCACCTCAGTGAGCGGGGAACCACCTCAGAGAGGGGAGAGAGGGGTGGGCAGCCTCAGTGAGGGGGAAACCATCTTTGAGAGGGGAGAGAGGGGCAGGCACATTCGTGAGGGGGAAACCACCTCAGTGAGGAGAGAGAGGCACAGGCACCTCTGTGTGTGAGGGGGGACTACCTTTGAGGGGGCAGGCACCTCTGTGAAGGGAAAACCACCTCAGAGAAGGGCGAAAGGGGTGGGCAGCCTCTGTGAGGGGAGAATCACCTCAGCGAGGGGAGAGAGGGGCAGGCACCTCTGTGAAGGGGAAACCGCCTCAGAGAGGAGAGGGGGTGGGTAGCCTCAGTGAGGGGGAAATCACCTCAGCGAGGGGAGAGAGGGGCAGGCACATCAGTGAGGGGGAAGCTGCTCAGGGAGTGGGGAGAGCTGCCTCACTTAGAGGGGAGAGAAAGGCAGGCAGCTTCACTGAGGGGAACTACTATCTCACTGTATGGAGGGACAGGACTTAGTTGCTCCTGCCTGCACAGGGTAAATACCCTCCTACCTCAGAGCCATGGGGAACTATTCCATTCCTTGACAAGCCAGTGGCCTTGTAGCTCTCCCCATGGCCATTAAAGTAGGAGATCTGCCATGCTATGGTTTCCCCGTGGTCTTTGAATCAGAGGCATGGCACACACCATAAGGCACACTTTAAGCCACACTTCCACTGGTGTGCTGAGGTCAAGCCCTGTAGACACATAGTCCTCAAGCGACCCTGGAAATTGGAGACCCAATCTGCCCATGGTGTTTTTGGTGTTTAATGCTTATTCTACTTAAAGCCTCTGAAAGAGTTGGTGATAATTTGGCTAATTTATATATATTAAAAAATACTAATGTAACAGCAATATGTCCACTTTTCTCCTCTTAAATACAAATGTTCATTTTGCCCAAATATGACCATTCCCTGGGTATGTCACTTTTTTAAACAAAGACACTTCACATAAAGATGCATTTAGATAACCTGTTTCTGTGCATTAATGTATTTATAATTTACATTGTGTGTTAGTCATAAATAAACGTTCTCTTAATGAGATGAAATGCTTTTGCCACCTTTTATCTTCCAGGTTGGTTTTGCAGCTATTTCTCTGAGTTTCTCTATAAATCATCACATAGTAACCACAATGCTGGCTGGATTTTGCAGACTGGACAACCTTAAAGGGCCTGCACTCTACATCTGAAGAACTCATTACTAAGGGCTATATGTTTGAAAAATAGTAATGAATACTCTGATTTTTGGCAAAATTCAATGTGATAAATGATCTAATAATATGATTAATATTTCAAACTCAACATTGTCTTGACACACTGGAGGCAGTTCCTTCCATTTTAACCTCATGCACATCTTGGATTTGTAGTGAATGGATAACTTCTGTCTGGTTAGCTTTAACTTAAACATATGGTGGATACAGAGCAAATATGAATATGGCAATATTGCTATAACTTCCTTATAATAGCAAGGTGGTAATAAAATGAATAAGTGGGTTTTTTTGGCTTTATAGAGAAATAGTTCTTAGTAACCTATTTTTGTATTCTGTACAGGTTTAAAATTATTTAAAAATAAGGTTAATTTTTAATCATTGCATATTTCTTTACATTTCAGGACTGCCATATCAAGGAAGTACCAGATATTTCCGAGGATTAAAGGCTTGCATTACCAGACATTTTTATCAATGTCATCAAATGAAGCTGATGGGTACCCATATCCAAAACGAATTAAAATAGAAAATAATGATACAAGCGTAGAGAAAGATGAGCAACAGCAGTTGGAACAAAGAACATACTTTGTGGATGAATGTAGGAAGTCACCAAATAAACCTATATATTTGTCAGAAGGATCACTTAATTTCAGTCAAAATGCTTGGAGATTAGAAAAGGAAATCGGTGGTAGGAAAAGAAAAACTAGCATGTGTGAGTTTATAGATTTTAAACCTTGGATTAATGAAAAATTGCAATGCGGGCTATTAGAAAACAAACTGTTCACTAAAAAATGGAATACTGAAAATGAAGAGCATAATATTATAAGAGATGACTCTTTATTGAATGCAAATGGACATTCTTCTGAAGCAGGATTATACCATATGGGGAATGTAAACAAAAACAGCAAAAATATAGCAGAAAATAATAAAAGAGACAATGATAATGATCTGAAATTAAATGCTTCACTTTCATCTTTAAACACAGATTTGTTTCAGGTAAAAACATCAAGTCAGAAAATTGGCACTGATGACAAGTGGAAAGAACACCAGCTTTTAGATATTCCATTTTTATGTGGCATTAATTCTGCATTTTCTGAAATAAAGAATAAGGACAGAAACAACTGTTTTAAAAAATTGCCCATGGAAGAAAATAAAGATCATTATGGTAATGAGAGTGAATCTGTTGAACAACTAGATAATAAAGAAAAAAATGCTTCATCACATACATTTCCTACTTTAAAATTGTTTGAAAATATACAAACATTCAAAATCCCCCAAACTAATTTTTTTATGAAAGGGAACATAAGTAAATGTTCTAATGCTTCAAATACATTAAATAGTAACATGTTATCAACTAATTTGAAGGAGACAGAACTGAAGAATTTTAAACATCAAACATATGTGATGCAATCTGAAAAGATTTACTGTTCCCAAAACATATCTATGATAGGAAAACAAAAGTTTCAAAATGATAAAAATATTGTGAATGCTCCTAGTGTTTGTTCTGAATTTAATGAAAGTAACCACCAATCTGTTAGCAAGCAAAAGACTTGGGCTTTAGCAGAAGAAGGAGGAAAAATAATTGAGACTAATTTAAGGAACAACATAAGTAGTGTCAAGTGTAATCAAATGCTTGCTAAAAGGAATGTCAAGGAGAAAGAGCTAGGAAATGCAGAAGGTGATGAAGACCAGGAGCCAATCACATACCTAAGTATTCACATATACTTTGGTTCTAGAACACCTCAAAGTGATGAATGTAGCAACTCTACCAATATTTTGAAAACATGGGGAAAAGTCAGTTATGAGGATGGGACATTTAATATACAAGAAACAACTGTTCCATTGATATCAGAAGTACTAAGGAACAGAGATTTAAACATAAATTATGACATGCATTGTGCTAACTATAACAGGAATTTACATGAATCAGAATTAACACTTTCTACAACAAAAATACTTGACATCAAAAGATGCTTATCTAAAAGTGTTGTCAGCAAAGGCAATTGCCCTTATAGTACTACACAGGATTTGCCAGGTCCAAGAGACATTGACAATATATTGAAGCAGAGGAAGCTGACTCAACTAAAAATCTTCTTTCTTGATATGTTATTAGGAGGTCTGAGGGCAAGACCTGGATCTTTAAATAAAGATGTGCTTAAATATCAAGAGGATGACAGTATCATAGGCTTGTTTCATTTGTATGAAAAGTTAAAGTCAATAGAACAGTACAGAATTCCAGAGCTAATAACCAGTATTAATAACAACAATAACAACAATAGTACACATATTTATTTGCAAGTTAATGTTTCAGAACAGCAAAATGTGAACATGATAAAATCAAACCTTGTTTTTTTTCCCTATAATATTAGTTGTTTACATCCAGCTGAAGAAAAATGTACACCAGTGGAGAAAAATCCTTTCTATTGCAGAAAACAAGTTAAGATAAACTCACACTTAAATAATAGTTTGAAAGGAAACACAGAATCTCAGCAAAAATACATAACTTATCCAGATATGTGTAAAGAAATTATAAATCCTAAATTAGTAAAAAATGTTGGTTTTCAATTACATCATAAATATCAGAACATTCATTATTCTAGCACTGTAGCTGAACACAAGCAAACTTCTTTTCTACACAAAAGAGCACTGTTTTGTAACCAACGAAGAGTGTCACCTGAAGGGAGATGTGCCAAACAATACTGCCTCTTATCCAGAGGTAGTACAGGAATGCATAGTATCATTTCAATGTTGGACAGTGAAGAAAAAGATAGTAAAAGGCAACCTTTAGGTGCTAATGGACTGCTTTTACCAAGGGACAATTTTGATAGTTCTTTCTTATGGAAGATAAATTGGTGCAGTACCAAAAAAATATTGACAGAAACAAACCTTGTACTTCTGAATTATTTGCCTTCAATTTCAAAAATGAAATTAGAAAAGTTAAATAATAGATGTTCGAATTTGCACACGCTGGTAGCTACAGTAAAGCAGCAGAAGAAGAAACAAAGAAAAATACATAATATTGCTTTTCCTAAAGAAAAACTGAAAACTTTGCATTCTGCTTTAAGTGAAAATAAAAAACACAGAAGCAGGGGAATCACAAATAGCGTGAACTTTGCACATGAAGCTACAAATCTTATTCCAAAATATCTGAGAACTACTAACAAAGAAAACTTTGACAAAAAAGAGTATGGCAATTGTAGAGAATGGCAAAAAAAATGCTGTAGCAGTCTTCCAAAACTACCTCTTTTTTCTATTTTTGACACATATGAAAAAATTCCTCTTAGTTCTGATTCTGAGGAAATGGACCAGATTCCACTTGTAAGGCAAATGAATTCTAATAATGAAAAATACATTGAAGAAAGCACAGTCGCTAGTATAAAAAATGTTCCCAATGTCCCTGATAAATCAAATGTTTGTATTCTACCTGAATTGTCAACAACATTCATAGTAAATTGTAACTCTGAGTTACTACCAGACAATAGAAATAGTCAACATTTAGAAAATGAAAACAAGTATGTACACTTTCTAAATACTGGTTTCAATAATGGAAACATATTTCACTGTTTCTTAGACAATGGCCAATGTTCCACTTCACCATTCTATTGTGGCCCTTCTACAGATAAAGATGTAGTACTAAAAACTGAAGAGGAACATTGCAGGAGTTCCTTGAGTGATGACACAGAAAAACAGTGTGAAGAAATGAACAGCATTTTACAATACCAAATTATGAGAAATTCTGAAGTGTCTAATAATAATATGTATTTTAAGGTTCAGAGAGAAGAAACAATGACTTTTTCCCTAGATGAAGACATTCAGAAAGATATAAATTTTTGCACACTCAATTCAAAGCCAATGACTATAAAACAAAATCTTGAAGATTTAGAAGAGGCAAGAGAAATAAGTTCTGGGCAAAATTATATAACTTACAAAAATCAACATCAGACTATGCTGCATGGAAGAAGATCAACTAATTTAATTTTGTCATATTCAAAAGATGAATCTGCAATATGTGTTGCTTCAGGAGACAAATTAATACCACATTTATCCATAATGGACAATGGATGTTTTGAAGATATGACAGATCAGCATTTACCTTCAGAAAGTAAAAGCATATCTGAATTTGAACTGAAGAGCAAATTTGATTTAGTGTTGGAAGAGCTTTGTATGTTTCATGAAATTAGTAAGGAACATGAAAATAAGCTATCCAAAGTAGAAACAAACACTATACAAGAAAATCCTCTTGAATTGAATAATTCTGAAAGAATTGATGAAAATTTAGAAAGTGTTTCTCAAACAAAAGCATGCATTTCCTTTCCAATCTGTGGTACTACAGCAGGGCAAAATATAACTAATAACCAAAGTTCATTTAAAGGAAAAATATTAAGTAGGAATGTAAAGCAAAAAGTACCTCATGAGTTCTGTTCTTCAAGTATGTCAGATGAAGAATTGCTCTATTCACTTTCTGAAGAAGGTAAGCAAACAGAATTATTTAAAAATATTATCTAATACGTTAATAAACATTTAAATAAATACTTGGAAATAAAATTTTGTGCTCTGCTCCCTAACTATTGCTTGTGATAGTGGTCACTCTGTTACATACTTACATACCTTATGAGGTTTGAGGCTCTATTGTGATTTTTTTATTAAGGTAAGGTCCAAAATGGGAGTGGAAGCTCTAAGGGAATCTATCGAATTGCCAGGATCTGGGTGCATTGAGACAGCATTTGAGCAATCAGGAGCCTACGTAGTGGTTCTATGAAATATAGGAAATAAGTACTGAGCTACTGTCACTAGTACAGTGCACAGGCTTCAGTACTTACTTCCTATAGTTCATGCAGTTCTCTAGGGTAGCATCCTATCCTTGCCTCTGCCACAGAATTCCTATGTGGTGCTAAAGTAATCACTAAAACGAAATTGTTCAGAGGTGGTCACTAACTCTGTGTTCCACAGTTTTTGGGTACCCAATTTGAGATCCTGGAGACTGAACTGTTGAGCACTCACAGCTGCAACTGAAGTTATATTCAAAGCATAACTCCCAATATAAAGTGCAATAGGATGCTAAGTACTCTGAAAAATCAGGTCCTAGGCATCTCAAATTGGGCACCCAAAATTAGTGCATACTTTTGACTTTAATCTCTTTATGCCTCAGCTTTCTATCTGTACAATGGCATAATAATAGCCCCTCACCTCACAGAGATTTTGTGAAGATACATTAATTAATGTTTCTGAAGCACTCAATGACAGTAGTGATGAGTGCAATAGAAAAGCCCATGAGGAAATTAATAATTCTCCATAGCAGGGTTTGAATAGTGTACAGTAAATAATGTCTTGGGATACACATTGAACGATAAGAATAAAACAAAATATTGAATAGCTCCTCATTACTTGAGCATCATCTGTCTCGTGCCCTGAATGAGTCAGAGATCTATGGAAAAATAGTATGTGCTTATGTAATTAAAGACTGTGTCATAATATATTTGCACAAGGCAGTTTAAAAGTTAAATGTGATATTTATGCTTCTGTTTTAAGACTATGTTGATTCAGGTTGTAAAAATCGATTCCCATGGGACCCTGTTTTTTTGTCTCACACATTTATGAAGGAAAGAAGTGACAGTTTACAGAAAGAAAGAGGTAAGAATAAAGTTATTATTCTAATTATGCAAAACATTCCCGTGTTATTAAAATATTACAAAAATGTATGTTATTTATTTCTTTTCAATTTCTCTAGTGCAGCAGTTATGTAGCTTTTTAATTGTTGATTAGGATGGGGTATCTTGTCATTCATACTTTATCTTTGAGTTTAGAACATGTGGGCAAATCATACCCTCCTATTCTATAGGTAGAGGACAAAAGCCCCAAGGATGTTGAGTGGCACAGGATGAAGAAAGAGGAAGGAGCACTTTCTCTACTGTATTTGCTCTTTGCTTCCAGTATTGTGGAAGTCCTTCCATGGAAGCTCTACAGTGATATACTTCAGGCCAGGGCGTGGGAGGGAAGGCATGACTACTTTCTTCAGCATCAACCCCCTCTGCTGGAAAATCAACAAGTGAATAATGATCCAATCAGCTTTAAATTTCTCACTGACCCACTTTGTGCCATGAAACTGGTAATTGGGAGCAGCAACAGCCAGCAGGGAAGTCTAGGAGCAAGCAGCATGACTCCATATAGTGAACAATTTTGTCATGTGCCATGGAACTTTATTAGAATAAGTTAAACAGTACTCTCTCTAAGCTACACAGTCTGTCCTTGTTTCACTGTAGAGCTGTCTAGAATCTTGCCCAACCTCCTCTGACCTGGCTTCCAGCTATATTTTAAACAATCAGTACATGCACATCCTCCCATCCTTCCCTCTTTTTCCATATAATTAATATTTAACACAAATTTTAGTTCAAGAGGAGTAACCAGCTTCACCCCTTGTTCAGGTCTAGTTATTGTCTGGTTTTGAGATGGGGTTTTGTCCAGTTGATTCACTTGTATTGTCAAATCCCAAAAGGTGTAGACCACTGTTCAATGGCTATCCTTAACAAGACTTTTTCCTGGCCATATTTATAATATAGCGACTTGTGTTCTGATTGATTGAAGTATAATGTAATAAGTTGGTCCTTATTATGGGTACAGACAAAACTATATATTCTTCGTACTCTATGTTTTTTTTTATAGTATCCATCTCCATAGTATCTAATTGTTGAGTACCCATGGTTGATTTCTATGTCTTAAAGGAATGTAATTTATATGTACATGATATGAAAATACATTTTTGCTTTCATCCTCGATTTCTTTCTCTTTTGTTTATATATTTAGGAAACTATTTGTCACATGAAATTATAAGAGTGCAACCTCTTAAAACATGCAGTGGCCCGATCAGGATTGGGCTGTCAAGAAAAGCTAAGCCCAAAAAGCTTCACCCATATCTGAAATAATTTCATGGATTCTTTTACCAGCCATGAACCGGAACAGATAATTGGACTGTAGGATCACAAATCACTTTGTTTGAAAATTGTTGAACTGTTCTGTAACACATTAATATAGGTGGTTTATGTTTACTATTTCTAGGTTTTACCATATTAATATTGTGTTACTGTTTGGCAATTTATTCAGGATTACTCTTGTGAATATTTGATACTAAAGAGTTTTTATGATGAATATTTATTAGTAAAATGTTGATAGAAAATAAGACACTATTAAAGTTTATGTAACATTAATAGAAATATGATATGTGTAATAAGCCTCATTTTTAATAAAATATGCAATTTAAATATTTGTGCTTTATGCAACAAAATATTAAGAGAGTCTATATGATTTACATGATGTTTAGAACCCAGTTAAAATGACTTGATCAATCAATAGTTATTACAAGCAAACATCTAATTATCGTTATTTGTCATGATCTGTTACATCATAAGCATTTTCCACAGCTACCAATTATGATGTCCACAAAGAGAGGATTATGATTTAAGGTAAGAATTAAGCAGAAGAAGCAGATAAACTTTTCGCCTTCCTTTGTAGCATGGGGCATGGGTCACTTGCTGGAGGATTCTCTGCTCCTTGAAGTCTTTAAACCACGATTTGAGGACTTCAGTAGCTCAGACATAGGTGATAGGTTTTTCACAGGAGTGGGTGGGTGAAATTCTGTGGCCTGTGTTGTGCAGGAGGTCAGACTAGATGATCATAATGGTCCCTTCTGACCTTAATATCTATAAATCTATGAATCTATGAAACTAAGAATAAGATATTTTCATGCTGATGTTCTCAATAATAAATAACAAGGGAATAGAACTATTTAAAAATTAGAAGTGTAAGAAGTTAATGTTACATTTTCCCATACATTCTGCTTATGTATCATATTCAACTCTTTTATATTTGTAATATTTCTGTAGTTCTATTCCCCTATGGTGAATTTTGGCTTTCATATTATTTTTGATAACATATCTAAAAGCAGGGTAGCGCCATACTTATATTATAATTGAAAATGGATACAAAACCATGTGAGGGGGGAAGTCTTCAATAGTTATTTTGAAATTATTATTATATTTTATTTCCAACTGGATTCTAGTTATATGTTGAAAAAATTACTTCAACATGATGTAAAGAACTGCTCATATCAGCTCTTGGAAATCTTGAAAAAATAACTCAGAAATAATCCTCATATATTGTATATTATAGTTAGATCTGTTTTCTAGTTCTTTTTAATAATGACATTTGCATAAAAGCATCAACTGAAGAACAAATGGTGGTCCCTGTGTGTATTTCACATGTGGGTATGTATGTGAGCCATGTGCCGAAGTCTAGAAGTTCTTACAAGCCGTGTCCATTGGTCCACACGTGTGCAGTAGGTCTCTCCTTGTGCTCCTGACCAAGGGAATGACAGACAGTGCAGGCCAATGCCTCTCCAGTTGCTTCTTACTGCCACAGGGCCTGTGTCAGAATTGTGTGTCCTCTCTTCCTTCAGCTATTTTGTAAAACCTGAAAATAGATTTATAACTAGTTTTATTCTTCTTAGACTATTAATATAGTTAGATTTTATAGCATAGTTAGTGTAGCTTATTTTTTCCCCAGCTAGGGATTCCTTCCCTGTTGTGTGGGTCTATGCCCAGAATCCTGCAATTCAAGGATTGTGTCTCTTGCCCTGACTCCTTCTCCATCAGTGATGAACACCAGTGCTGCATCTGGGTGATATGCATATCTCTGCAAAGTGCAGTATTTGTCACTCATTTCCACCAAGAACTCGAGAAGCTTGTGAGCTTTGCCTTGGGAAACACCTAATGAAGAAGTTTATGAGGCCTCTATCCGATCTGGGCCAGGGTGACATCCCTTTCCATTGGCCCCTCAGATAAGCAGTGCCCCTCCTAATACAAAGAGTTGCCAATGACCTCCAGATACCAGTGGAGGAAGTCCAGAACCCACAATACCGGCTCCTGAATAGCTTGCAACCTCAAGGACTGAGTAAAGTATCCCTTCTGGTTAATGAGTTCATCCTAGAATTGGATAGAATGGTCTGGCACACCACAGAATCCTGTACCCCCACACCTAAGACTGCTGAGAGACACTATTATATCCCTGCCAAGGGACCTGAATTGTTGTTCTCCCACCCCGCCCCCAACTTGCTGGTGGTACAGGCAGCTACAGAAAGGGCTAGGTCACAAAATCAAAGGACCACTCTGATGGACAAGGGCCCAAAGAGTCTCAACTTCCTGTGGAGAAAGGTCTTCTGCTCTGTGGGCCTGCAATTTTGCATCGCTAACTATTAGGCCCTGTTAGCAAAAATATTACTTTAACAATTATTCCATGCGAGCGAACTTGAAGGACAATCTCCACCCTGAGGTCAGAGCCCAGTTTCAGTCCTTCATAGTGGAGCACAAGTTAGTGGTGAAAACAGCCCTTCAGGCCACAGTTGGTGCAACAGATGTGGCATACAGAAGTCTGGCCACTGGTATAGTCAGGAGGAGGTATGCTTGGTTACAATTGTTGGGATTTCCCAGGGAGGTCCAGAACACCTTTCAGGACCTTCCCTTTGACGAGCTGAATTTCTTTAATGAGAAAATGGACAAATCTCTACACTTGTTAAAGGACTTGAGATTGACCCTGTACTCCCTGAGGATCTACATTTCAGCCCCAAGGAAGAAACCCTAGAGACAAACCTATAAACCAAGGCCATCATCTCCTCATGCATTCTATTACTAGTGCGCAGCCAAGCCTCCAACAAAATGCCAGAGGGTTCAGAGGCCTTGCTTTTAAGTCCCCTCTACCACCATGACCTCTACCCATTCCCAGCCACTTACAAAAGGCCACTTTTGACATGGATTGAGTCCCACCTACCACCACTGATGCCACCCAACTCTTCTGTGCCATTTTTGGAGGCTGTCTCACCCTCTTCGTTCACAACCAGCAATTAATCATGACAGGCATTTTGGAGATTATCCATCAGGGGTAAGCCATATATTTTCTCTGCCTTTCCCCCTAACAAGCCCCCTTCTTGGTCCCTGTTCAGGGACCATTCTCACGAGGTGATTCTTCAACAGGAAGCAGAATCCCTCCTACACTGAGGGGCAATAGAATGCATCCGACCTGAATATCAAGGGGGAGGGTTCTACTCTCCATATTTCCTAGTCCCCCCAAAAAGACGGAGGGTAGAGAGACCTTTGGCAACTCAACATCTTTATACAAAAGTCAAAATTAAGGATGATTACATTGGCATCAATAATTCCCTCACTTCAGGAGGAGATGTGGTTCATGACTGTCGACATGAAGGATGTATAGTGGGAGTAGTTGGGTCATTACAAAACCTAAATCTAATTTCCCCCTACTGTTACTCACACCTTCTTGTCAACTGTCTGAAATGGGCCACTCTCATTACCATTACAAAAGTAATTTTTCCTTCCTTGGTATCCTGCTGTTAATTGAATTGTCTCATTAGACTGACCTCACACTTGATAAAGCAACTCCCATCTTTTCATGTATTTATACCTGCTTCTGTATTTTCCACTCCATGCATCTGATGAAGTGGGTTCTAGCCCACAAAAGCTTATGCACAAATAAATTTGTTAGTCTCTAAGGTGCCACAAGGACTCATTGTTTTTACTTCCATATAGACATTCTGTTACCCGGGGTTTTCAGAACCCCCAGTAGTGGTAATGTAACTGTTTCATTCCAGGTGGTGTCAGGAATAAATCAATGGGAACACAGCAATTCCATCTGATCAAAGATAAATGCAAGTAAATATGCTCTTGTCTAAAACTGCATTTTATTAGATTTAAGCACACACAGACATAAGCCATACATTTAGAACATCCCAGATATTTACCTAAATTCTGAGACGGTATTGAGTAATCAATGGTAGATCAGCACTGGCCAGATGCCTCCCTGCCAGGGAGTAAAAGTGTCAAGAAAAATGCCTCTCCAACGATACCTCCAGAGGAGTGCTCCAGTGGACCATGAGTGGGAAATCCACGACTCTATCCTGGGCAAAATATTCATACAATAGAGTACACCTTGGTGGGACCTCTTTGTGTCCCAAATGAACAGAAAACTTCCCCGATATTGCTCCAGAGGAGCCATGGGCCACAGCTCCCAGGGAGATGCTTTCCTCTTGTCCTGGACAAACTACCTTAGATATGCCTTTGCTCTCATTCCCCTGCTTCCACAGGTCATGAAAAAGGTATGTTGTGACAGGGCCAGCATCATTCTCCTAGCACTCAACTGGCCCAGGCAGTCTTGGTTCAAGAAGCTCCTGACAATGTTTGCCCATCCCTCAATCAAGATACACCGCTTTCTGAACCTCCTAACTCAGGAGAGGAGCAAAATAAAACACCCCAGTCTGGGCTCACTCCACTTCACAGCCTGGTGTTCAGATGCACATTGGAAATAGAATGTTTCTACTCAGCTTCTATTCAGGCTATCCTTACCTAATCTAGGAAAGATTCGACCAGGACCTGCTACCTGGCCGAATGGAGGCATTTCTCTGCCTGCTGCAGCACAATCAACATTCTCCAGTCACTGAAAGTATTCTGAGAATCTTTATCTCCCGTCCCTAAAGGTCTCAGGTCTCTCTATTAGTTTGTTGCAGGTCCACTTTGCAGCAATTAGTGCCTTCCTCCCTCTGGTAGATGGACATTCTGTCTTCACCCACCCAAATTCAGTTTATGAAGGGCCTAATTTGGACACCAATGATCAAGTCTACACCTCAATGGGGCCTTAATCTTGCCCTGTTGACACGCTCCAAACCACCCTTTGAACCCTTGGCGACATGTTCCATGCCCCACCTGTCCATGAAAGTCGCATTTTTAGTGGCTATTACTTCAGCCAGGAGGGTCAGCAAGCTGAGAGCCATCACGGCAGACCTCCCTATGTGATTTTTCACAAGGAGAAGGTTTCCCTTCACCTACATCCTAAATTTCTTCCCAAAGTTGTTTCTGAATTCTACGTGAACCAAAATGTCCCCTTGCAGTCTTTTTTCTGAAACCCCATGCTTCCATCAAAGAGAAGAGACTTCACTCCCTCGATGTCCTGTGTGCCCTGGCATTCTATCTGCAAAGAACCAAACCAATCAGAAAGTCACCAAAGCTTTTTATTGCCATACCAGAAATATTGCATGGTCAAACTATATCCTCTTAAAGTATCTCTAAGTGGGTTTCAGGATGCATCCTAGAGTGCTACAGGTTAACACATATCCCTCCGCCGGAAGTGTCACAGCTCACTCCGTGAGAGCACAGGCTGCCTCTACAGCTTTCCTGCAGGAGGTCCAGATATCAGATATTTGCAAAGCGGCCACCTGGAGCTCCATCCACACATTTGCTATACACTACATATTAGTTCTTGCTTCTGTTGTGGATGCAGCAGTGGGATCTGCATTATTGCAAACATCCTTAGTGCTGGCTTCTTCACAGCCAACTCCAGTCTGAGCACTGCTTGTCAATCACCCATATGGGGAATTGACATAGGGACAAGCACTTGAAGAAAAAGGTAGAGGTTACTTATTGTAACTGGAAGTTCTTTGAGATGTGTGGTCCCTATCTGTATTCCACTACCCGTCCTCCATTCCCTCTGCTTTGGATTATGTTGAATTCACAGTAAGGAGAAGAACTGGAGAGGAGTTGGCCCACATCGTCTTTTATACCCTCAGTTGGGAGTATGAGGAGACCTGCTGCACATGTGCGGGCCAATAGACATTGCTTGTAAGAATTTCTGGACTCAGGTGCATGTCGTGCATGCATACCCATGTGTGGAATACAGATAGGGACCACACATCTCAAAGCACTTTCAGTTACAGTAAGGAAACTCCATTTGTTTCTTCATAGTTTATCTCCCTTTCCTAATTCCCACTCTGTATTATAATAGTCTGCAGTCGGTGATTTACCTGGTTGATTTGAAAATGATCTGATGAATAGAAGTATATGAGAAATAGAGAACAAGTTACACATTACTTGATTAGACACTGGACTTTTTCTTCTTCTTTTTCAAAATGTGAACCTCATTCACTCTCATACTCTCTAAAGACTCCTATTCATTCTTTCCTTTCGTCAGAAATTCTTCAAGGTAGTCTTCCTCCCCAGAGAGACTCTCCAATCCTCTCATTCCCTACAATACTTTAGACCTCCTTTTTCCCTCCTCCAAATTCTTTTTATCTTTTCGGCACAGACACATATAAAAAGAGAACTAGAAATAGTAGTACTGCTGTATTAATTGAGGGATGTGTGCGGCGGGGAGGAAATCTGGGTCTACTCCTGTCCATTCTGAAACAAATGTCAAAACTACCATTGCCTGTAGTTATGCCCATGCTACAAGCAGGATTAGCTACTTCAACTTTATTACCATTACATAAAGAAAAAACCCTACAATTGAGAGTTTTGTTGAGTAAAAAGTAGGTTTGGGCCTTGAAACAATTGTATAAATATGAGCAATTACAGATTATGATAACAGTGATGTTAATAATAAAAAAGAAAGGATACATCATGCTTAGGTTTGATACAAGTACAGCATCTTACATAACTTTTCCAAAGCTGCTGTGGTTAAAAAAAGGGAAATGGAAATTAGAAGTGACAGTGTATTGCAGATGATTCAAGAGCTATAGAAAACTGTTAATGCATATATAAAATTTGGACCCAATAATTATTTTGTACAGTAATTCTAAATGTACCTAATGAAAAACCAGGATATCTACTAATATATCTCCATTTTATTTATTCATTTTGCTGCTGTACTTTGTTTACAAATTCAAACAAATTAGTCTCTGGGTGATATGTAAGACACGAAAGCTCATGCTCAAATAAATTGGTTAGTCTCTAAGGTGCCACAAGTACTCCTTTTCTTTTTGCGAATACAGACTAACACGGCTGTTACTCTGAATCTTGAATTGATCATCTAGTGGAGCATGAAAATGCAATTTGCAAAATGTCCTTGTGCTGACTACTGATAATTGCATTGCTGAAAAAACAATAGTGATGCATAAAGTTAGGAAACATAATTAGTTATTGGAACAATGTTGATTAAATGGGATTAAAGTGTATTTAATCCTATGTGCATTAACTTGGTTTAGAGAGCAAATGGTACAGTAAAAGTAAAAGCATGATTTATAATACCTCATGTATTTATAATACCTCATGTATACTCTGGGAAGAGTATAAAAATATTGCTCGGGCATGTAGGAATGATATCAGGAGGGCCAAATCCCACCTGGAGCTGCAGCTAGCAAGAGATGTCAAGAGTAACAAGAAGGGTTTCTTCAGGTATGTTGGCAACAAGAAGAAAGCCAAGGAAAGTGTGGGCCCCTTACTGAATGAGGGAGGCAACCTAGTGACAGAGGATGTGGAAAAAGCTAATGTACTCAATGCTTTTTTTGCCTCTGTCTTCACTAACAAGGTCAGCTCCCAGACTGCTGCGCTGGGCATCACAAAATGGGGAAGAGATGGCCAGCCCTCTGTGGAGATAGAGGTGGTTAGGGACTATTTAGAAAAGCTGGACGTACACAAGTCCATGGGGCCGGACGAGTTGCATCCGAGAGTGCTGAAGGAATTGGCGGCTGTGACTGCAGAGCCATTGGCCATTATCTTTGAAAACTCGTGGCGAACCGGGGAAGTCCTGGATGACTGGAAAAAGGCTAATGTAGTGCCAATCTTTTAAAAAGGGAAGAAGGAGGATCCTGGGAACTACAGGCCAGTCAGCCTCACTTCAGTCCCTGGAAAAATCATGGAGCAGGTCCTCAAAGAATCAATCCTGATGCACTTGCATGAGAGGAAAGTGATCAGGAACAGCCAGCATGGATTCACCAAGGGAAGGTCATGCCTGACTAATCTAATCACCTTTTATGATGAGATTACTGGTTCTGTGGATGAAGGGAAAGCAGTGGATGTATTGTTTCTTGACTTTAGCAAAGCTTTTGACACGGTCTCCCACAGTATTCTTGGCAGCAAGTTAAGGAAGTATGGGCTGGATGAATGCACTATAAGGTGGGTAGAAAGCTGGCTAGATTGTCGGGCTCAACGGGTAGTGATCAATGGCTCCATGTCTAGTTGGCAGCCGGTATCAAGTGGAGTGCCCCAAGGGTTGGTC
The DNA here is from genome assembly GCF_965140295.1 of Lepidochelys olivacea. Classification (NCBI taxonomy): domain Eukaryota; kingdom Metazoa; phylum Chordata; order Testudines; family Cheloniidae; genus Lepidochelys; species Lepidochelys olivacea. The sequence goes on from NC_140413.1 coordinate 24,650,889, forward strand.
CTGGGGCCGGTTTTGTTCAATATCTTCATAAATGATCTGGAGGATGGTGTGGATTGCACTCTCAGCAAATTTGCGGATGATACTAAACTGGGAGGAGTGGTAGATACGCTGGAGGGGAGGGATAGGATACAGAAGGACCTAGACAAATTGGAGGATTGGGCCAAAAGAAATCTGATGAGGTTCAATAAGGATAAGTGCAGGGTCCTGCACTTAGGATGGAAGAATCCAATGCACCGCTACAGACTAGGGACCAAATGGCTAGGCAGCAGTTCTGCGGAAAAGGACCTAGGGGTGACAGTGGACGAGAAGCTGGATATGAGTCAGCAGTGTGCCCTTGTTGCCAAGAAGGCCAATGGCATTTTGGGATGTATAAGTAGGGGCATAGCGAGCAGATCGAGGGACGTGATCGTCCCCCTCTATTCGACATTGGTGAGGCCTCATCTGGAGTACTGTGTCCAGTTTTGGGCTCCACACTACAAGAAGGATGTGGATAAATTGGAGAGAGTCCAGCGAAGGGCAACAAAAATGATTAGGGGTCTAGAACACAAGACTTATGAGGAGAGGCTGAGGGAGCTGGGATTGTTTAGCCTGCAGAAGAGAAGAATGAGGGGGGATTTGATAGCTGCTTTCAACTACCTGAAAGGGGGTTCCAAAGAGGATGGCTCTAGACTGTTCTCAATGGTAGCAGATGACAGAACGAGGAGTAATGGTCTCAAGTTGCAGTGGGGAAGGTTTAGATTGGATATTAGGAAAAACTTTTTCACCAGGAGGGTGGTGAAACACTGGAATGCGTTACCTAGGGAGGTGGTAGAATCTCCTTCCTTAGAGATTTTTAAGGTCAGGCTTGACAAAGCCCTGGCTGGGATGATTTAACTGGGAATTGGTCCTGTTTCGAGCAGGGGGTTGGACTAGATGACCTTCAGGGGTCCCTTCCAACCCTGATATTCTATGATTCTATGATTCTGTGTAATGTTCAGTTGTTCAGTGTTTCCAAACAGCATTCATCTCATAAATGCCTCCCCTTTAGACCTCAAACTGGGTGAAAGTACTATCAAATTTAGTTTTTATGTCCCAACCTCCTTGCCCAACCAGTCCCAGGCTCCCCTAGGGCTCTGAAAGCCAGCCTCTCCTCAGCACCTCCTCAGTCTCAGCACCTCCTTCTCAGACCCAGCCTCCCAGTTCCTATTTACAAAATTCGCACAATATATCCATTTTTTACTTTCTACACTTTGGAATTTCTAAGTTGTAGGGCTGAAAAAATCATGAGACTCAGAAAGTGAACTATTTTGGTGAATTTTTAATTGATTAGAACTTGGAAACTAACTGATTTTCTTCATCAACATCAGAAAATTCCAGTTTTATCCAAAGATTACATGCTGAAATTTTGGGTCAGATACAGTGTGTTATTCCTATAAAACAAACAGAATGAACTCCTACTTTAGTTGCAATATAAAATGCACCCTTAACTATGGTGTTGCAATTGCTCCACCATAATACTGTGTTACATCTTGCTATTACAATTCTTTCTTTGTTACATGAGCTCCCAAGTTTTCCACAAATTTTTTACTGTTTATTTTGACATCCATCTTCTGATCTGCATGGATGAGATACTGTATTTCTAACAGAAACAAACAGCTGCATGACAGAATTATAAAGTATTATAATGATCTAATAAAACATATGGAGGCTTCTGAGCACATGAAAAGACTTCATTTAAAATCTGAATGAAATTTGATTTAACTTCTTCATGTATTAAATGTCTTTCGTCTTTATAGCTGGATACTTAAATGTACCAGACATACTAGATATGGATAAGTAGTATGTAGACAGAAAAATATTTACTCTACCTACTAGCAAGGACTTGCCTAATCCTATTCTGACTGAAGTAAATGGAAATTTTACCATTAACTTAAAAAAGTGGTCCTAAGAGTGGATGGATAACATTTCCAAAGCAGTACCCTGAGCCTAAAACTTAATAACAAAGTTAATCACAAAAGTGACGGAGATAGAGGTCACATTGCAATTAGGTATAAAAATTAGCATTAAAATGGTTATTTTACCATTTTTCCTAAATTTTTAGGACATTGTAGTTTTAACCTCTCACAAAGAACCCTGATAAGCCTATTAGCTTCCTTCTGATTTTATGAAAAAAGGTGTATAATTTACTTAGGAATTAGAACTAGAAGTGTGTCTTCAGTTGTTGAGGGAGTACTAATATTAGATAAAGGCAAATCAGATTAGGTAAAATACTTGCTGTGTAGATAAAATATGTGATGGTAGGCTAATTTGGAATCACTGGACCCTGACAATAAAGATCTCCTCCATTTGGATTTGGATAATATTACTATAACCTTCCTTTCCCTCCTGGGTTACTTGGGAGTAGGCAACTCTTACCTGTTGCCTGGGTGCCTTACCTCGTTAAGGATAATGGAGATCCTGGGGATCCCAGATTGTTACCGGAAGATTTGAATCCAATTATACTATACCACTCATGTTGCCTAAAGACACTGCTTTTATTTTAAAACCTTAATTCTTAATTTATCTAAACCGATAACCGAGGTTGCAGTCCACTAAGGGAATTGCCAGAGAAGCAAACTAGCCTTGCTGACCCTTGAAAGGACACAGATACAGTCCTCCAGTCAAGACTAGACAAGCAAGCAATAAATCTCTGAAAACAAAAATAATATTTTATTTAGAAGTGAGTGGTTACAATAAAATAATAGAAATAGATAGAATAGTGGTTACAGTTAAGAAGGGAATGAAGCAGCCCAACAAATGAAAAACACACTAATGCAAACAATTAAACATTCAATACTAAATACTCATTCAGACCAGACAGACAGCTTTATTTACAAATGAAACCCATACGCTCTTGGATAGTAAATAAAAGAGAATTGGACTCTGTTGCCTGCTGTCAGTGACTGCTGCTTTGCTGACGCTTGCCACTGTTTGCTGTTTCTGAGGTAAAAGCACTGTTCTCTGGTGACAGCTATGGAGGCCTGCTTGGCTGCTGCTGCAGTAGTCTCTTACTGCCTCGGTAACTGGAACAGCCGTTGTCTGGGCAACCTTGGAATTCTATGGTTGCTGCTGCTGCTTAGATAGAGGCTTTCTGGAACCCCAAAGCAACCCCCTCCCAAAGCCTAACAAGACTCGACTCAAAAGCTGTCTAAGAATCTTCTTCTTCCCAGGTAGATGTCTTGCAGCTTCTTCTCTCTTCCAAGGTCCCTATCCCACTACAGGGTTGAACCTGTTTGCTGTCGCCCTTATATACTGTTTGGTCACTCAAGCTCAGCCAATCAACTTCCAGCTTTCTGATGGCTCCGTCCCTAGCCCCACCCAGTCATGTGTACCTGCATGTGACAGGAAGTTGCATATATTCCTATGGGCTACAATGTAGCTCTATGAGATTTTGCTGAGTCATTCCCCCCAGGAAGTGATGCAATGCTGTGCCTCTATTGCATCACCCGGAAATGATGCAGTACTGTCTCCCAATTGCATCATCCCTATACATTCCTGTGGGCTCCTATGTGTTCCTATGGGGGGTTTTCAGCTGACCAGTGGGTGACCCCTGGAGCTGTCAATCAAAGTTCCTTACTGGAAGTGGAATTTACCATTGCATCACGGGAAATGTGATTATTACATCATAGGTAATGGACCCCTATCTTCCTTAGAGATGGAATCTTCCACAGGAAATGGAACTTTCCATTACATTACCCTATATCTGCTATTACTGGATTTTCTAATTTAAACTATTATTAATTTCTATTTAATTAAAGCTTTAATTTTAAAACTAATTACTATTTTAGGCATTCCAAAGGATCCTGATACTATCACCACTCTTTTTATCCTCAATTAAACAAATTATAATTTCTCTGAATTTAAAGCCCCTTCCAACCCCCTTTTTTCCAGCAATCCTTCATTTAAGGTACTGTAAGGCAACTCAAAACAGCTAAAGCAAGAATCTTTCGCTACAAGATGATATGGGGAATTAGGTGGGAATCCGCTAGTCACTCCTCTGCAATAGTGCTTTTACTCCTATGAATACCTATAGCTGGCAGTGCCTCCACCTGGACAGGCACTGTATATACCTGTACCCTGGTTGCCTCCAGGAACAAAAATATAAATAATGGTTCTTATGGAGGCATCAAAGTTTGGACATCTGCGGAATGCACTTGAAGCTACCGAGAGAGATCATGGGGCCTCTATTCTGACCTGCTGGATGTCCTTGCCAGTGAAATTTAACTGTTTGAAGAAAATTGCTTTTGCAATGCTTTCAGCATTTGTATCCACATATTTGTGTGAACTGGTATTTTCACACTTGAAATCTGTCCTCTGTCCCTCTCGGAGCTGGTTAACAACTGATCACTCAGAAGCCTGTGTGCAGCTTAAAGTATCCAAATACGTGCCAGACATTGGAAAACTCGGCAAGGAAAAGCAAGGGCAAGAATCACACTAAACTGATAAGATCTGCATTTTAATTGAATTTTAAATGAAGCTTCTTAAACATTTTAAAAACCTTATTTACTTTACATACAACAATAGTTTAGTTATATATTATAGACTTATAGAAAGAGACCTTCTAAAAGCATTAAAATGTATTACTGGCATGCAAAACCTTAAAATTAGTGTGTCACTTGGAGATTCCCCATTCACCTACACCTGGGGAATCCCCAGGTAGCTGGTTATGCTGACTAAAAGCAAGTGAAGTGGGGCCACAAATGTTATCCCATAGGTAAAATATTCAGTTGGTGTAAATTTGGATAGTTCTATTGTTTTCAATGGAGCTATACTGATATATACCAGCTGAGGATCTGGCCCTGCTATTTTACGTATTTTATCAAAGTATAATAACCTTTTAGTCTTAAGTATGGTCATTGATAAGAGTATCAGGTGGTACATTTTTAAATTCTCATTATTCCTAATTTTAGTTATTTTTAATAGAAATTCACGGTGTTGGAGGTTTATTTGTATTTTAACATTTATATAGAAAAGATTATATATAATTGCATTTTTGAATAAATTTTTTTGAATAATGTCCCATGCCAATGGGAATGAATATGACCTATTTAATACAAAAGAGTATACTTACAGTATAATGGAAATCTTTGAATCATATTACATACTCTGACACACATGTTTTTTAAACAAACAATAATTTAATGTTTCTTTTTTGTCAGCCTTATGAATTATTGAAGTATGTGATTTCAAAGCCAGCAGCACTCTTCTGAATTAATTTAGGATAAATGCATGTAATTAATAAATGGGTGAATGCAAGACTGACAAAATATAACTTACATATTAACAGATAAGTGTAACTAGTGTGTCCTGCAGGGAATAGCACTGACACATGTAACAAAGCTTTGTTACTACTTCCAGCTACTGCAAGAAATAGCCACTATAGGATGTGCAATGTACTGCTTGGGGCAGGAGATAAAGAAGGGAGCTAGGACCACTGAATGTGATAAAAGGCTCTTTTCCCAGGAGCCTTAGTGCATTCTGAGGCTGGGAGCAGCTACCCTTGGCAAGAGACACAAACCACATGGACCCCTCCCCTTCTTCCCAGCCTGGAACTAGCTGCCCTCGTCTCCTGCCAAGCCTCAGTAGCTTCCCTTGTTCTCCATGCAGAGCATAGGTGCTGACTCCGTGAGTGCTCTGGGGCTGGAGCACCCATGGAAAAAAATAGTGGGTGCTCAGCATCCACTGGCAGCCCTGTGGGTCAGCACATTCCCCCCCCCCCCCGCCAGCATCTCCTGCCCACCAGTAGCCCCACGGATTGGCCCCTCCCACCACCTCCCTCCTGCCATGATCAGCTGTTCCATGGTATGCAGGAGGTGCTGGGAGGGTAGGGGGAGAAGTGGGGGCAGGAAGAGGTGTGGGAAGGGGCAGGGGCAGGGTGGGGGTGGGAAGAGACGGGGTGGGAATGGGGGCTTGGAGGAAGGGGTGAATGGGGACAGGGCCTGGGGCGGAGTGGGGGCCAAGCACTCCCGGGGATCTGAGGAAGTCAGTGCCTATGATGCAGAACACCCATCCTGACTCCTCTTCCTATCTCTGGGCTTGGCTACACTTACATTTTATAGTGCTCTAACTTGCTGGCTCAGGGGTGTGAAAAATCACCCCCCTGAGTGCAGCAAGTCAGAGCGCTTTAAAGTGCTAGTGTAAACAGGCTCTGAGCGCTGGGAGCTGTGCTCCCAGCGCTCGGAGCTAATCCCCTCATGGAGGTGAATGACCAGGAGTGCTGGGAGAGCTCTCTCCCAGCGCTCATGCGCGACCACACTCGCACTTCAAAGTGCTGCCACAGGAGCGCTCCTGCAACAGCACTTTGAAGTTTCCAGTAAAGCCATGCCCTCTGATACCTTGACTTGCCATGCTCCTTCAACTTCCCATACTCCCCAGGCAGAGCACCCATCCCAACTTCCCCCAACACCCCGGCTTCCCCCTGTTGTATTAATGTAGATGGAATAATGGGTCCCAAACAGTCAGAGGTGTTAACATGACCCTGAAACTGTCCAACGTTAAATAATTTTAAAGAAGATTTGGGGGCTGGTGTACAGATATCTAAGACTGTTTAGTACCATGGCAAATCCTTTAAATCCTTTTACAATTTTTTATTACAAATCCTTTAAAACCTTTTATTAAAGATACATAAAAGACAGAAACAGAGTTTAAGCATTTCAAATATAAAGTATTAAGTAAGGCTTTCATTTTAACAACAACATTCCTTGTTCCCTTTCTTCCCTTTAGGTGAAGAGAGTCTTTAGAAAGAACCCCTCCTTGTTTAACAGGCTCTTACATGGTATTAAAGATGGTAATAACTGTTCTTTTGGGGAAGAGAGAAGAAGCTACTTAGTTAGCCATCCAGTTCCAGTTGTGATTGTTGTTTGGTAACCACTCTGACTTTTTGCCTATCACGTATAATAATTTAAATTCTATCTTTTGTAATCAATAAACTTGTTTTACTGTTTATCTTCACCAGTGAGTTTGCCTGAAGTGCTTGGCAAATCTGCTCAGGTTTACAAAGGCTGGTGTATGTCCACTTTCCATTGATGAAATGGTGAACCAATTAATAAACTTGCATTGCTCAAGAAAGGGTCTTGAGCAGTGCAAGACGGTATATTCCTAGGGTGCAATGCTGGGAGCTGGGGAGATTTGGCTGGTGCCTTTCTCTCTGATTCATGAGTGGTTCTGGGAGCATTCATGCAATCTAGCTGGATGTGGGGCTCCACATGCAGTTGTGCTGAGTGATAATAGTGGCTGGAGGGGTTTGTTGCTTGTCACTAGCAAAGCATTGTGAGAGACAGCTCAGCCTGGAGAGTTAAGGGGGCACAGCGGTCCCACAGTCCCAGGCTGCACTCTGGGTATCCCATCACACTAGTCTCAAACTTTTCTTGTTTACCAGACATGATCTTAACACACACAATCCTTGATTTATATCAGTGGGCCTTTTTGTTTGAACTAATTTAGTCTGTCCGCTCTTTGCACCCTTTCCCATCAATGTTTGTTGTTATTGGTTGACACTTTACAGATTTTCATTCATTTCTCATTGTTGAGCTCTCAGTTAGGGTATATTTATAGGCCCAATTATCACAACATCCTTCTGTCCCTGATCTTCCCCACTACCCATGCAGAGCAGCCACTCTGACTCCTGTTCCTATCTCTGACAATTTGACTCCCCTATTCTCCATGCCGCACGCCCATCCTGACTTTCTCTGACACCTTGACTTCCTCCTGCTCCCTCTGACTCTCCCTGCTTCCCATTTTTAGTATGTTTAGGTGCTTAGTATGTTTAGGTTTCACTCTGGACCTCTGTTGTCCCCGACCCCTCATTCAAAGTGAGCTTCTGCCCCCTCAGAACTTCTTCCCCAACCTCAAATCAGTGAATCAGCAGACTGTAACTTCCCCTCTGTTTTTCCTCATGTATCCTTGGGGCAAGAGTGATGAATGACATTTACCTGGTAGAGTGTCCCAGTCAAACAGCTTGGATATTTCTGTTTCTTTGCTGCCTCTGAGGTGTCACCAGTCGACTACATCCATGTTCTGCCTAAAAAATACCTATGAAAAATGAAAGATATTTTGTTCAGAAATATTTCTGTCCAGAGTGGCAGGGTGTGAAAATTGTTAGATCAACACTCTAGTTTCAACATCTGTCAAGAACATTCTAATTGGCAAAGGTACTGTACACTTCTTGATACAAGCAATAGATGAAAGGTTTGCAGTTGTGTATGTTATATAATAATATTGTAAAACTGAAATGCAGCATATAAAAGTTTATAATTAATTTTACAAGTTAATTTAATGCATCATGGCTTTACAATGCTAGCAGAAAAAACATCTAATCATGTCATAGGATATAGATTACCAGTTTGATTTTAAGGGCCCATTTACACTAGAAACCTTTGCGGGTTCAGTACTGTCGATTAGGGATGTAATTTTTATGACATTTCTATACAGGCAAAAGCCCTAGTGTATGCATAATTATAGCTGTATAAAAGTGCTGTTTGCCAGTATAGATTATTTCACATGGGGAACTGGTATAAACTGTACTGGCAATAGCAATCTTTTATTGGTACAAGCTGCGTCTAAACTAGAAGGGTTTGCTGGTATAGCTATATCGGTATAACCATATCAGCAAACTTTCTAATGAGACTATGCTTAAGAGTAATTCTTGTTCAATATAGACCTGATTCAAGCCCACTAAATAAGAGGAGAGATTTCCATTGACATTAATGGGCTTTGGATCAGTCTCTATGTGAGAATATAAGATTCTGGATGGTGATGGTTGGAAAATAATTTTATATCCTATTTTGTTAGCAGCTGACATTGTTTTTTAGCTGACCTGAACCATCCAAATAATTTTCTAGCCAATGATGATACCTGAAAATTGAGAATTATGTCAACAGAACTGACTGCTTACTGCCTGCACACTTCCTAAAATGTATTTGTTTCTTTCTCTGTTACCACTGCCTACATGTGATCGATTTACTGAAGAAACTGGAACTTAAATGCTTCAGTATAAATATGAACACAGCATGTTTTAAAATGTATCCAGAGAGCAAGGTTATCACTGACTGTTTGGAACCTCAAGTATAATATATTGATAATTGTATATTTCAGTAAATATAGTTATAGTTTATGGCTATAGTGTTTAGTATATATGTATTGTAGTGAATTATTTCCTTTTACATAGCTTTTGTTATACTGCACATGTGCATTTGAAATATGGATTATGAATCTCAGAAATGCTTTATAAATCTTATTGCTGTTTAGCAGAGAATTTAGTAAAGATGTCAATAGATTTTTTTTAAAATTAAGTGTCGGGCTATGTGCTAGCTCCCAGTAATAATATTGGAGACCAAAATAATGGTGGCAGGAGTACATCAGATTGAAGAGGAGCTATTTTTACTATAGGTTATGCTAAATCAAAATTTCAGATCTGAACATCTCCTAACTTTGATGTGTTCAAAATTCAGATATAGAACTGAACCTTGCAACCAACTCTTATTTTTGATGATGACATATGCTTTGGATATATAGTATTCATTTGTAAGAAATCCAAATCTTGTTGTAGTGCTTCTAGTATGAGGTCTATCTAAATTCATTGGTATAGCTAGAATCTATTTAACTGAGCATAAAACCTAGTCCATGTGTAAAAGTTTCAAAAAGCACCTAAGTAACTTAGGATCCTAAGTCCCATGGAAATTCACCCCTCCTATCCCATGGATAGTTTAGAGAGATGCTGTTGGAGACTTTCCTGAAAATCAATGAGACTTACTCTTTTAAATCATTTAGGTCCAGATCCTCAAAAGCGTTTAGGCTCCTGACTCCCAGTAAAATCAATCTATTCTCATGGTAGTAGAGAGACCTGGGGTGGGGGGGCAGGGGGACAGGAAAGCTCCTGCAGGGCTAGGAGGAAGCTGGAAAGGGGAAAATACCTGGAAGACACAGGACTGGAGCAAGCTCCCATGAATGACCCTGAGACAAGGGTATGAGCTAGACTTCTGGGGGGGAACCCTGGAAGGCAGTGCTCATTACAAAGAGCCTGAAAATTGATGGGGAAAACATTGTTGGCATCCTTTAATCTACAAGAGACAGTGGGAATTGCAGCCTATGATGTAGATGGTTTGCAATGTCTCATGTGACTGAATAGTCCAATCCAAGATTTGCATGATCTTTGGCAGTTATCGCAAATGTATGTATCTTGGTTGGGAGCTGTTTGCTTCCTATGGACTCTTTTCTCTTCAAGCTGTAGGAGCCAGCTTCTGTCATGGAATTTGATACCTTGATGGAGACAATGGCACCACTTTTTACGATCACTTGCCAAGATTTCCCATTGGTCAGGATCAATTCCAAATTCCTTCATATCTCACTTGCATGTGTCTTTATAGAAAACCTTGGGACAACCTGTTTTTCTTGTTCCCTCTGATAGCTCCCCATGTAGCATATTCTTGGGTATGCGTCCATCTTCCAACCTACTCAGCTGGCCCAGCCAGTGCAGTCATCTTTGCTTGAGCAGGGCTGTCACACGTGGTAAATTTGCGCTTTGAACAACCTCTGCGTTGGTGACTTTATGTCGCCCTTTGGTGTTGAGTATGTGGCGTAAACAGCAGAGATGGAAACTGTTTAACCTTTTCTCCTGATGAGCATAAGTTATCCATGTTTCCCCACCATACATGAGAATGCTGAGGACGCAAGCTTAGTACACTAGCATTTTGGTCTTGATGGTAAACTTTGAGTTGTTCCATGCTCTTTTAGTTAGTCTGCTAAAGGTGGTGGCAGCCTTTCCAATGTGAACATTTATTGTCAGGTCAGAATTGAAAACCTGCTGCCGCTATGACCATAAGCGGTATGACCTGTATTGGTCAATGCTGAGTGCTGGGCAGCAGTTAATTAACCCAGAAACCCCAAGAAGCACCAACGGCTTCGGGCTGATGAGTGTCTGAGGAGGGTAGTGGAAACCTTGAAATAGTCAGTTCCCAGCCAATTAAAGGACTTAAAGATCAAGATAAAGAGGACCTTGAAATTGCTGTAAAGAGAGCACCAGGATGATGCGCATAATTCCTTGTTGTATGTGAGTAAATATATATTTGTGAGTGCAGTTACCTGATCGCAGACTCATGCTCCTATTTTGATCCTTGTCTTAAATGTTAGAAAAAATATCCATCAGTCCTCTGGCTGTGAAAAAGCCTTTCAAGCTTGGGTTAAAAACCATCAAAATCATTCTTATATCTTTTCAGAAGTGTCCCTCTAGTGAACAGTTGTCTACTTAAAAGATGACAAAGGTTTGGATTATGATTTTTTTCTGTGTTATTGTTCCTGTATGCTATAAGAGTTCATAAATAACTTTGGTTTTAGCAATGAATAGGTCATTCTTTGTATTGACCATAATTGTATGTTTCAAAGAATAGGGTAGGAGAATTAAGCATACCTAATATTTAAAGAAGTCATAACTGTGCTCAGGAAAACTGAAGACACTCTCTGAGACATGTTCATCCTTGTAAAAATTCTACCCTTGTAGTGGTGCCAAGGCCAACGTCAGCTTGAATACTCTGCTGCATAATATAAATATTAACTGTGCAAATTAGTATTGCCTGGAGCTATTTTGATTTTTATCTTCAAATATTAAACATGTATTTTTTATGTTTTTTCCATTAAACAAAACCAAACCAAACCAGTTTAAAATGTACCTTATCTCCCATTTCACAGCTACTCACATGGTGACTGGCGCCTTTAAAGGGAGTTGGGGACAGTCCCATCTGTGCTTTAATTAACTATCTCCCAGCTTGAGGGGTGGGATTAATGGGGTTAGGATTGTGAACACCCGGGCCTCATAAAAAGGCTTGAGAGAGAACAGTTTGGAGGGAGGAGGCTGTGATAGAAACAATGGGCAGCAGGTTAGGCCCAGAGATAGGTGTATAAGAAGCAGGGCTGGGAGAAACTCCTGGAATGCCCAGGTAAAGGAGGCAGTGGGAAACCTGCTATGAGGAAAAGAGCCCCAGGGAGAAAACCTGGGGAGGCAGTGCTCAGTTTCAGGAGGCTAGAAGAACATAACAGGATCTGGGAGTAGGGGTGAAATGCAGGGGACTTCACTGTAACTCAACTGGAGTAGAAGAACCTTTTGTTCGGAATTTTATTGGGACTTTCAGTTGGACATTTGTTACCCCTGAAAGAGACTGAACTTGAAATGTCACCTGGCTGGAGGACCGGGCCTCAGAATATACAGACTGCTGCAGAGCCACATCAGCAGACAATAAGGGGTGCTAGCCTGGAAGAACCTAGCAACACCATGTTCATGCATGTGGCAATGGCCGGGCAGTGAGCTCACCCATTACAATTGGACAGTAGGAAAAATTTCCTGTCAAGGTAGGCAAGCACTGGAACAAATTGCCTGGGGAGATCGTGGAATTTCCACCATTGGAAGTTTTTAAGAACAGGTTAGACAAACACCTGTCAGGAATTGTCCAGCTGTTACACAGTCCTCCTGCCTTGAGTGCAGGGGACTGGACTAGATGACCTCTTGAAGTTCCTTCCAGTTCTACACTTTTATGATTCTATGAATATGTACCAATAACTCTCAGGTTATCCACAAACCAATTTTTCTTCATAAATAATAATTTTGCCTAATAAATGCACAGGCAATTTCTTGTATTCCTCATATAAATAACATGAAATTGGAATTTACATGGATTATAAATCACTCATTAATGGGGCTCATTGTGTAGATTTTAACATATAGTAAAATATTAATTAATATTGAAGGTAGAACTGCTTTTCTCATTTTTGTTTCACCTGCATGAATTGTATCATTAATAACACTTAATCATCTGCAGTACAATATTTCTTGTACTCTTCACCCATCTTGTTAAGAGCTATGGGTTTATTTAAACCTTCAGAGAAAGCTTGAGAGAGAAGCTGACCTGTCTGTCTGTCTGTCTCTCCTTTGTTGTAATGCCAAGTCAGAGCCTCCCAACTTGAGCCAAATTCTGTTAGGTAAGATGTTTTATTGTATCAAACCATTCCCTCCTAAGGAGAAAATATTAAAACACAATCTTAGCTTGTGCAGGCTCACTATTCCAGATTTCCTGGATGAGGTCTAGGATGTATGGTTCTCCCTATAGTGACTTGAAAGGCAAGAATCGTGTGGAGTCTTGTGGTACCTCCTGGAGCACCAAGAGCAGGTAAGGTAGGAATCTGTCACACTCTTATAGGTCTTTGACCTTTTCAAATGTGCCAAGAAGGCCACCTTGGTGAGGCTGAGACTACTTATGTCAAACCCGCTGGTCTGAGAACGTTCCTGCAAATAATTACGGGATATACTGTTGGAGGTTCCTGGATTTACTGCTGGGCTTCCTGCTGTTGATGCCTGACTGCTGACTGTGCCTTCTCCTGGTGTTGCTGTGCTTCAAGTTGGTAAGACTGAGCGGCCCCACTGTGACTCCATCTGGTGTTACTGTGTTTCTTGTTGCTGGTACTGAGCTGCCAAGTACCTCTCTTGCTGATGATGATGCGCTTTCAAATGTGCCTCCTGCTGGTGGTGATATGTTTCTGACATTCATGTTAGGCTGAAACTACACTTCCTGTTTCTACTGTTGTGCTTCAAGCTGGCACTTTTGTTGCCCACTGCTTGCCCAGCTGGCATTGCTGTGTTTCCTGCTGCTGATGCTGGACTGGTAATTACTTTCCAAGCTGGCCCTGCCTTGCCTCTTGTTGACATTCTTGTGTGGTCTTTTGTAGTTGCTGACTTTGCACCTGCAGCTCAGTCAGGTCTGTTGCTGTTCCTGAGCTGTGGCATGGTGCTGCAGATCTTCTGTGCTACTGTGAATGGTTGCAATTTTTGTACCATGATGTTTCCTCACACTACATAAAAGACACTCCACAGTTGCTCAGTGATGAGAGGAAGCTCCTGTTCCCAGTGCACCTGGGAGCAATGACATTGGCCTTGAACAAAGGCAGCAGCTGGATATGGTTTTGAAAACAGTCTATTGCCACCTCAGACTACCTTCTTCCCTTTGAACACTTGGGGCCAGTCAAAGTTACAGGGTTGAACGGTTCATGCAGGGTTCATGCACCTGAAAACATTCAGGGCACACCCTGAGTGTTGTGTAGGAGCAGTGCGCACACTGCTCCTTCCAAGGACATGGACCATGGGAAGTCACCCAGAGGACATGAACCGTGGGAAGCTTCCTTGGACTGGGCTCAAGGCCTAAGAGCAAGGAATGTAGTAGATAGAAGCTGGTAAATAAGAATATTAATCAAAGTCATATTATTCCTTTTGTTGTTTCCTTTTGTGGTTGGCGTATGTAATGCACATGGGTGGAGAAAGAATAAAAGAGAGGGTGGAAAGCCGACACGGCAGACCTTCCCGCTTGCTTGCTAAAAGCTTTGTTTGTCTTGCATTTGAACCACAACACAGGGTGAGTTGTGTTTTAGACCCCTTTTAATCCCTCATGAGTAGCATGACCAGATGTCCCAAATGTATAGGGACAGTCCTGATTTTTGTGTCTTTTTCTTATATAGACTCCTATTACCTCCCACCCCCGTCCCGATTTTTCACATTTGCTGTCTGGTCACCCTACTCATGACTGAACTCCTCAGAGGACAGGCCTGGTTCCCTGCAACTATCTCTGGGTGGAACCATGGTGTTACCATTCCTAAACTGGATCACTTGGCTGCAGCCCCCCATGTTAACCAGCTGCATTAACCTGACAGGTCGAACTGACTTTGGCACCAAAAGTCTTTTTCCTCCAGGAGCCTGTGACAGCAGGAGATTAAAGTGACTCAAAAACAGCTTGTCCAAAGCATTATTTGTATACCCACTGGTACATGGCATGTAGAGTAAAGGGTAAAACCAGAGATCTATATGCATATTTCCCCTTACCCAACCATTAATCTTTCTTTGCAAGCTTAGTAAGTTCCATTCAGAAAAGTTACCACCATCTCTGGGCTGGCAGAGACAGCCTGCTTGCTGCAGTTTTTGTGTCTATTTCTCAGTGTGTCTCTAAACAACATCTCTCTCCTTGGCAGCCGCAGATAGCCCACTCAGTCCCCCCTAAAGCATACCTAGACCATCCTTCACAACTGTTACTATCCAGAAGAGGAGTGATGTTGGTGTCAGAATGGGACACTGGTACTGAAAAAAGGGATAATGCTATATTAGCCAACAGAGGATACAAACTTCCTCCCAGCCTTAGTAAGAAAAGAAGGCGCCTTTCTGTCCTTGCAGCAATCATTGATGCTTGAATTTGGTTCAGGCTTGGAGTGGAGATCCTAGTTTGAGTCATCAGGTGTCCATCTCCTATGGTCACTATGCTGGTAAAGGCTTCCTCTCCTGGGTCTGGGACATGTCTGTGCACCCAGCTTGGTCCTTGGGCTAATCCCATAGCCCTGGGTTCAGGTTACCTCTGGGCCTGCTTTCTCCAGCAGCAAGAAGTGCGCACTGCCCCGGACTTTCTCCTAAATACCATCCCTGTGCCAGCCAATAGACCCACTGGCAATGATGTAGTCTACAACCAATCCATTGTTCCTACTTGTGTAGAGGTAAGCTCCCATCCTGGGGCAGCATTCTTCTCCAGTGAGAGGCAGACTGGCAGCAGGAAATCAGGAGTGAGATTTCATCCCAATTCCCTAGTCTTTGGGGCAGAGCCCTTTCCCACCCCCTAGTCAATCAAAGTTCAAAGGGGAGAAAGACTAACCCTTCCACAGTGCTGACCTGTTCATGTGGAGTAGGGGCACCCTACTGCAAAGTCAGTTGAAAACTAGTCTATGGGATTGCATTCCTCTTCAAAAGACAAGCAAAGTTTAGTTTGTTAGAGATCTGGGATAATAATGCCCTTAGCCCAACTACAAGTCTCTCATTAAATTCAGTTATTTATCATGAGGAAAAAAATTCTTCAAATTCTTCTCTTTTGCCCTTCTCATGTACTTCCTGCTTGACATTTTATCTTTGTCCACAGGGATGTGTTATTTTCTCTTTCAACCATATGTAGTCATCTGGATGTCATCTTTTCT
This sequence comes from Lepidochelys olivacea, assembly GCF_965140295.1. Taxonomy (NCBI): domain Eukaryota; kingdom Metazoa; phylum Chordata; order Testudines; family Cheloniidae; genus Lepidochelys; species Lepidochelys olivacea. The sequence goes on from NC_140413.1 coordinate 24,666,891, forward strand.
CTCCACATCAGCTGACTGCCTTTTGCTCTGTGTACCCACAGTTACTTCAGTGAATGCTATGCTGAATTTGTACTGGTCCTGTAAGAATTACTAAAGTTAGCATCACAGGTTTGGCTGGTAATGGAAGGGATGTCATTACCTGGTCCATTTCTCTCTGTCAATGATGAGTTTGACTAAACAGTTTGGTTATCAGTAACTCTATTGCTGGTTACTGTTATCAATGGTGAAGTAACCCTCTGCATCACTTTCGCTTGTCAGTCAAGGCCCAGTTCTGGGATAGCTGGCAGATTCCAGTCCAAGTGAAAGAGGCAGAAGCTTCAGTTCCTCTTCAATTCTTCCTTGCTACTATTGTCAGCTTTCTTGGCAAGGGCCTTTTAAGAGGCTGGGATTTCTTGAAGCTTCCAGAAAAAGTGCAGGAGAGTCACTGTCCCCTTTCCTAGCTCTCTTTTCTTTGTTGCATCTCCTAGTTAGAGCCTGCTGGGCTTGGGAAAAGTTCTTATAGGCAAATATCCCCACTGCATCTAATTGCTTCTTCATGTGGTGCATGTATTGAAGAATAACTGGGTTTCGGTGAACTGACTCTCCCTGATTTCCTTAACATGGTCTAGGATTCCTTGGGATTGGCCTCCACATAGCAACATGAAGGGAAACCTGCGGAGGCCTATGGTGCCTCATATATCCAGTTGCACAGTTCTATCAGAATTTTTCAGAAGCTCTTTTAACCCAAACAACTTTTCAGTTGAAAACAAGGAAATCCTGAGTAAACTTACAATGTTTGGAAACATATGGACTTCAAGCTCATTTTTGAGAATCAAGTTCAACAAATTCCAGCATGCATTGGGATGGCTCCTTTGCTGACTCTGTTGAAATGATTTTTAGGTTTTCCCCCAAAGTTTCAGGATAACAGTTCATGGGCCTTAAATCTGCTAATGTCTCCTTGAATTAGGTCACATCAGGTAATTCTAATGCTGTGACAGTGCTCAGCACCACCTTACAAGTTCTGGGCCTAATGAGTGAATATCAACTTTCTCCAGCTTGAAACTTGAGCACATACTCTTTAGAACCCTGCTTTTCACTGATGTTTATACCTGTCATCATCCCAGAAAAATATGCCAAAATGCACTTTCCGTAGTATTATAAATGGTGTTGCCTCAGCCTGCTTAACTTCTTGCTCATTATCTGATTCACCATATCATCAGCAGGGCTGTTGCTATGAATAATGAAACTATATGAGTTATATAAAAGAAGTCCTCTCTCTAAGAATCACATAGCCAATTTGAAAAAAGAGGAAGGCATTGTTTAACTAATCAAGCAAAGACGATGCTGCTAGAGAACAGTAAATATTAATTGTTGCCTGAGGATAGCACTCAGTATGGTTGCACAACATTCTGAAAAATATGCACTTCCACCAAAAAAGTACTGCCTGGGCAAACAGAAATATATAAGTTTTCTTAGGCTTTTCAGTCAGAAGGCTATGATTGCAGTGAAGTGGCCAGAGGACAGGGATTTTAGTTGCTGCATCTGATTTCTTCTTCACATGGCATTAAAGGGCAGCTAAGGTACAAAAATGTTCTGTAGTTCTTGAGTCCATGGATTTGTAACTTCACTGAAATCATCCATATGAAGCCACATGTTAATAACAACAAAATAACAGCATTTGGATCATCAGCACTGTCAAAGTTCCTTCCCCACTCTGAACTCTAGGGTACAGATGTGGGAACCTGCATGAAAAACCCCCTAAGCTTATTTTTACCAGCTTAGGTTAAAATTTCCCCAAGGTACAATGGTATTTTACCATTTGCCCCTGGACTTTATTGCTGCCACCACCAAGCGTCTAACAAATATATAATGGGAAAGAGCCTGCTTGGAAACGTCTTTCCCCCCAAAATCCTCCCAAACCTTCCCCCACTTTCCTGGGGAAGGCTTGATAAAAATCCTCACCAATTTGCACAGGTGAACACAGACCCAAACCCTTGGATCTTAAGAACAATGAAAAAGCAATCAGGTTATTAAAAGAAGAATTTTAATTGAAGAAAAAGTAAAAGAATCACCTCTGTAAAATCAGGATGGTAAATACCTTACAGGGTAATCAGATTCAAAACAAAGAGAATCTTTGGCAAAATCTTAAGTTACAAAAAGACACAAAAACAGGAATATACATTCCATTCAGCACAACTTATTTTAATCAGCCATTTAAAGAAAACAGAATCTAATGCATATCTAACTAGATTGCTTATTAACCCTTTACAGGAGATCTGACCTGCATTCCTGCTCTGGTCCTGGCAAAAGCAACACACAGACAGAGAGAACCTTTGTTTCTCTGCCCCTCCAGCTTTGAAAGTATCTTGTCTCCTCAGTGGTCATTTTGGTCAGGTGCCAGCGAGGTTATCCTAGCTTCTTAACCATTTACAGGTGAAAGGGTTTTTCCTCTGGCCAGGAAGGATTTAAAGATGTTTACCCTTCCCTTTATATTTATGACAAGCACTGTTTAGCAAATAAAATTAATTGGTAGCTTATCACAGTGGAATGTGATTGCATCTGACATGTCATGCTTGCCTGATAAAATAAAACATTCCTGAGTCACAGATGGATGTAATTTCTGTCTTCAGTTTGGTATACATTTTGTTGTTGTCCTTCATTTCATCCTTTTGCAACAGTGTAGATTAAGGACCTGATTCTCTTCTCACTTATACTAGTGAAGCATCATTTTACAGCTGATGTGAGCACAGAGCCAACTCCTGTTTTGAAGCTTTTCAGGAAATGTATTTTTCCCATGAAAAGTTTTGCTGAAAATATTTTTTTCTTCATTTTCATTAATTTTTCTTCAAAATTCTTTGGACTTATTGTGGTGTGGCATTCCATATTCTTTATGGAAATATGCTCATGATATGGATATGGCATAACTGAAATATATTTCATGCAAGATTGATCTTGTAAGGTATCCTAGGAAAGGTTATAATTTACTGAATGTGATTATCCAATTTGTATACATGTATCATTTCTGTATCTGGAGTTAGGAATATTGACTATGTAACAAGTACAACTGTCATTATACTTGGAGACACTCACCAGACAATAAGCAATCAGCCTTAATGGGCTATTAGGAAAAAGACAATAAGTCTTTGAAGATGTGGATTCCCCATCTTCCAGGAGTTCCTTCCTGTGGACATTGCAAATAAATCTGGTTTCATGGTTGCTTTGACACTGCAAGATCAGTTGATAATATCACCTGGTAAAAAGTGCCACCTTGGACACTGCTGGTACTTTTCCACTGGAAACAAAGGCTTCCCACCTTATGTAAATTCTATTTAAGGTTGGGGAGTAAGGAAAACAGGACTCCTTTGCATTGCCTACACAAGAAGAAAGACTGCTGAAAGTACCTGAAATAAAAAAGGAACTAACCTGAGGGGAAAGGCAGGGATGAGTCTAGACTGAGACAGGGGTCCAGTCTGTAAGAAGAAATAACTGGAACTCTAAGCTACAGAAGCTCATCAACTTGCCTAAAACAACATTTAGGGTGAGAAATTATTTCTTGAAACCAGTCACTTTAAGATCTTAAGCTTAGTATGCAAGTTTTGTTTTATTTGCTTGGTAATCTGCTTTGTTCTGTTTGCTATCCCTTATAATCACTTAAAATCTGCCTTTTATAGTTAATAAACTTGTTTTTGTTTATTATTAAACCCGGTTCGTGCAATTTCTAGCTGGTGGAGGGGGGAGGAAAGTAGTTGTATATATCTTCCTCCACACTGAGGGAGGGGGTGAATTTATGAACTTACAATGTATAGATTTCTCTACAGTGCAAGACAATATTATTTTGGGTATACTTTCCAGAGGGGAGCTGTACTTGAGTGCTGGATGATTCCCTAGCTGAGTCTTCTCATAGAGAGCTGTTTGCAGACTCTGTGTGATTCTACAGCTGGTGCATCCCTATCTGTGTGCATGTGCTGACAGAGGCCAGAGAGCCTAATTCAGCAAAACAGGGAGAGGGAGCCCAGGCTAGTGGAGCAGGCAGGCTCAGTGAAATCCCAGAACATCACGTGGCATTCCAGAAAGGGGGGTGGGGTCCAACCCATCACTTATATCAGACTGAAAACCTGATTTTTTTTTTACTTTTTTTTCTCAAAAGTTTCCATTTAATTGAGAAAAATTATTTCCCATTGAAAAATGACTTGGATGGAAAATTTGACCAGCTCTACCTTATGTTCCTAAGCATTAATGATTGAGGATAATGTCTAAAGTCATTATAAACTGGTGTACTGATTCAGCAAAATAAAGCAGTAATGAAAAGGATTTTACAGCAGGAGCAAATCTTTATTCAGCTTAAATCAAACTAATTTACCATAGGTGAAACAAACATAACTAAAATCCTCCCCATCAGGGTGTTGGCCCTTACCACCCAATTTGTATATTGAGCCCTGTCTTCCCACAGGTGCTCTCTGCATTTTGATTTAGTAGCATCCTTTATTAAAGGGTTTGTGAAGGGGAAGAAGGTAAGAAACCTAGAGCTCACCTGTTTACCAGGATCCTAGTACTGAACCTGGATCGTCTCACAGTTACTAAGGCAAAAAGTGCACACCTTGCAAAGTGCTAAAGCTCACTGCTGTATGCACTGCAATATAGATAAATACATGGATTTCTAGAAAGTTATAATAAAATAAAAATGAACACACATTGGTAAGCTAGGAATGTTAACGTTCAACCTAGCCAACAGGGTCAGGAACTTGGGATGGCACAGTATCTGATCAGTTGTGGAAACAGTTTGTCAGTCCATCCACTGCCCTCTCGTGTATGATAGAAAAGAGACAGAGAGATGTGAATGCTTCAAAAACAGTTAACAAAGATTTATTAAGGAAACTGAAAATAGCAGGGATAGGTGAATGATAACTAGAATAAACAACCCAATACAAATGCAAGTGTGGCTGCCCCCAATTGGATGTGAAGCCCGTAAGCCCGCACAACCCTTAACCTTGGCTATATTCAGACTAAATAAAAGGAAAACACAAACTATCCCAATACTGTACTGTGTCAGAGGAGACAACTTCTGGTAAGATAAAACAGCTGATGGTGGTGTATCTTTTTGTAGCTTGAGAGCCTGGACCTCAAACCAAGTTTCACAGCCTGACTTGAGCTACGGGAGGGATGAGCACAGGACCATCAGCGAAGATCTGCTGGAACCAGGATTGAAGATAAAGAAGTCACTAGAATCAGGATATAGGTAGCTGTTACAGTTCATGAGTGATGTCTTCTTGGCTGATGGTGGGGTCCGGAGTCACCGAGGAGATCCTCAACGTCCGCGCAAATCAGTGTGATACCTGGCTTCCGCTCTGATGGACAACAAGAATGCTCAGGTGCACAGCCCTTTCAATAGGCTCAGTGGTGTGAACCTAGTGGTCTGAACTGGTTCTAACTGCCCCCTAAGAGTCCGTTGCTCTTTTCCCACCACTAGTTTGAAAAGGTATGAAAGTTCTGACAAGAAGGAGCAACAACATGGAGTCTGAGTTGTCATTATGGCACAACACCATCTTGAATCATGGACTCCATTGATTTCTGTTCCATAATTAACTCATTTTATACTAATCATTACAGCAAACACATTAATTCAAACATAAACACTAACATTAACATCATTAAACATACATTTAGGGGAAAACTTCCCAACAGGAACTAACATGATGAGTACTGTGCCATAAGTGTATTTATACACTACTTTCTTCCTTCTTCATTGCTAAATTTCCCCCATCTAATAATTCATCCATCCAGGTTCTTATATTGGCATCCACCATAGCATCTGAGCATCCTATAACCTGTCTGTCATATTCATGTTACATAGTAAAGCATTTGTCAGAATTTACACTCTGTTTAAAGCACTATGCACACTTATGGCATTACATACAAATATTTTTTGGAATAATTTAGAGTTAATAAGGTGTCCATTATCATTCATTAAACAACCAAGCAAATACATGCTGCTCCTCACACATGGAAGGGGTGCCCCATAAACTGCCACAAAACTAATTCTTTGTTCTCCTTCAAGTCTCCCCTCCCCTAAAAACTGTCCTTTGCTATGAGGCCTACAAAAATAACTGACCACAATTAGACAGCGAGTGTATTGAGACCACTGGCTGTCATGTTGAATAAGATTGTCTTCTGATTTCCTTGTATTCCATCAGTCCGTATTCATGTCTTGTCTCTTGTCTTATACTTGAACTGTAAGTTCTTTGGGACAGGGAGTGTCTTTTCATTTTGTGTTTGCTCAGCACCAAGCACACTAGGATCCAGGACCACCACTAGGACTCCTAGGCACGACAGTAATATAAGCTGTAGTACAACTACAACTGCTGTATCAGATAACATGGTCTTGATCAAAGATAATCACAATGGGCCAGATTCCAATATGTTTATTCATGCTGAATCTTACTTTACACCATAGATAATCCCAATAATTTAAGAGGGACTGTTTGAGTAGGAAGACTCTTCAATGCCATTGTCACTTAAGTCTATGGTAAGAGTGGAAAGGTCAGGTCACCTGATTTACACACTAAGCCATGTTTTAGACAAAAAGGAGAAACATACACTAGAACAATTACACATCCAATTTCATTTTATTAATTGCTATAATTGCTGTTAGGATGGAGACTTGCTTTAAACTTAACTAAAGAAAGAGGTTGAGGTGAGGAACAGACAAGTAAATAGGTTTGTATGGTTTCAGAGTAACAGCCGTGTTAGTCTGTATTCGCAAAAAGAAAAGGAGTACTTGTGGCACCTTAGAGACTAACCAATTTATTTGAGCATGAGCTTTGTTTGTATGTTTGAGGTTTGTATGACATTTCTTTGAAGATGAAGAGTATATACTTGAACTTTATATCCAAGGAAGAACATAAGGTAGTGCAAGAATTGAATTCATTAGTCACTCTTAAAAATCTTGCCTTATTGCTACAAATAAAACCTGAGATTACTATAACTGAAAAACTATATATTTCCCTATTTATTTTCAAAAAGAAAAGGAGTACTTGTGGCACCTTAGAGACTAACCAATTTATCTGAGCATAAGCTTTTGTGAGCTACAGCTCACTTCATCGGATGCATACTGTGGAAAGTGTAGAAGATCTTTTTCTATACACACAAAACATGAAAAAATACCTCCTCCCACCCCACTCTCCTGCTGGTAATAGCTTATCTAAAGTGATCATTCTCCTTACAGTGTGTATGATAATCAAGTTGGGCCATTTCCAGCACAAATCCAGGTTTTCTCACACCCCCCCAACCCCCCCACCACACACACAAACCCACTCTCCTGCTGGTAATAGCTTATCTAAAGTGACCGCTCTCCTTACAATGTGTATGATAATCAAGGTGGGCCATTTCCAGCACAAATCCAGGGTTTAACAAGAACATCTGGGGGGGGGGGGGTGTGGGAAAAAACATGGCGTTCTGTTATTTTCTTTGTTAGGCCTGTCCTGTAGTAGGAGACTTCTGGGAACTCTTCTGGCTCTATCAATCTGTTTCTTCACTTCCGCAGGTGGGTATTGTAGTTGTAAGAATGCTTGATAGAGATCTTGTAGGTGTTTGTCTCTGTCTGAGGGGTTGGAGCAAATGCGGTTGTATCGCAGAGCTTGGCTGTAGATGAGGGATCGTGTGGTGTGGTCAGGGTGAAAGCTGGAGTCATATAGGTAGGAATAGCAGTCAGTAGGTTTCCGGTATAGGGTGGTGTTTATGTGACCATCGTTTATTAGCACTGTAGTGTCCAGGAAGTGGATCTCCTGTGTGGACTGGACCAGGCTGAGGTTGATGGTGGGATGGAAATTGTTGAAATCATGGTGGAATTCCTCAAGGGCTTCTTTTCCATGGGTCCAGATGATAAAGATGTCATCAATATAGCGCAAGTAGAGTAGGGGCGTTAGGGGACGAGAGTTGAGGAAGCGTTGTTCTAAGTCAGCCATAAAAATGTTGGCATACTGTGGGGCCATGCGGGTACCCATAGCAGTGCCGCTGATCTGAAGGTATACATTGTCCCCAAATGTAAAATAGTTATGGGTAAAGACAAAGTCACAAAGTTCAGCCACCAGGTTAGCCGTGACATTATCGGGGATAGTGTTCTTGACGGCTTGTAGTCCATCTTTGTGTGGAATGTTGGTGTAGAGGGCTTCTACATCCATAGTGGCCAGGATGGTGTTATCAGGAAGATCACCGATGGATTGTAGTTTCCTCAGGAAGTCAGTGGTGTCTTGAAGGTAGCTGGGAGTGCTGGTAGCGTAGGGCCTGAGGAAGGAGTCTACATAGCCAGACAATCCTGCTGTCAGGGTTGCCAACTGTGCCCACATATTTATTCAGGGGACACCACCACAGGACCTAATAACATCAGCCACACTATCAGAGGCTCGTTCACCTGCACATCCACCAATGTGATATATGCCATCATGTGCCAGCAATGCCCCTCTGCCATGTATATTGGTCAAACTGGACAGTCTCTACGTAAAAGAATAAATGGACACAAATCAGATGTCAAGAATTATAACATTCATAAACCAGTTGGAGAACACTTCAATCTCTCTGGTCACGCGATTACAGACATGAAAGTTGCAATTCTTCAACAAAAAAACTTCAAATCCAGACTCCAGCGAGAAACTGTTGAATTGGAATTCATTTGCAAATTTGATTCAATTAACTTAGGCTTGAATAGAGACTGGAAGTGGCTAAGTCATTATGCAAGGTAACCTATTTCCCCTTGTTTTTTCCTACCCTCCCCCCCCCGACGTTCTTGTTAAACCCTGGATTTGTGCTGGAAATGACCCACCTTGATTATCATACACATTGTAAGGAGAGTGGTCACTTTAGATAAGCTATTACCAGTAGGAGAGTGGGGTGGGAGGAGGTATTTTTTCATGCTTTTTGTGTATATAAAAAGATCTTCTACACTTTCCACAGTATGCATCCGATGAAGTGAGCTGTAGCTCACGAAAGCTTATGCTCAAATAAATTGGTTAGTCTCTAAGGTGCCACAAGCACTCCTTTTCTTTTTGCGAATACAGACTAACACGGCTGTTACTCTGAAACCTATTTATTTTGTGTTCTTTGTGCATTTGACAGCACTTAATGTATATCAATTTAACTAGTCCACCTGCCCTATTTCCAAGGGGATAACTGACTAACTGAAAAGACCCTTATAAACAAATAGGGGAGCAGAAAAACTTTTATAAATATTTGAAATGAATATTTTTTAAAAATTAAGAATTCAGAGCATACTGGTTATGGGTACTCTATCAGAAAGTGATTTTTTTTTTAGATTTGTTAATTTAAAAACAAAGAAAAAACACATTGGCATTGTCCCTTTTAGGAGAAATAGTAGCGGCTGGACACCCAGAAGCTCATATGACAGAGTGATGAAGATACAGGAGTAAATAAAGAAGCGTCCTGAAAAAGTGTTTCACCTTATGAGATTAATTAACACTGATGTAAACAAGAGAGTTCACTGTCTTCTCTGTAATCTTACAGTCACTGGCACCAGTATTTTCAGTAATTCTATATAATGAGCAATTTTAACACATTTCCAGCACAAGTACTTTTTTTGCAATACTTAATATGTGTGGCGGGAGATAAAGCTATTGTTTTATTTAGAGAAAGTTTTAGATGACAATCAGAACTGCTTTGTCAACACAGGAATGCAACTCATCAAAATGTTCATTTACCAAATTCCTTGACATTGTCAAAGTCTCCATAATCATGCAGACAAATTCTTTAAATGTTGCTTCTTGATTAATTTGCTTAACCAACTGATTTTCCTATTCATCCATGATTTTCGCTGATACAAGCACTTAGCTTCTCATTAAGGGTTTGCTCTAAAGCCCATTGAAGTCAATGGAAAAACTCTCATGGACTTGAATGGGCTTTGGATCAGGCCCTAACTGTAATCAAAATTACACATATTTGTCTAGGGCTTCATCATCTGCTTTCCCTTGTTTTTTTATGGGCAGTTCTTTACTGGCACTGTTTTTATGACTGATGGGTTTTTACAGGAAAATCTAAGTTTTTCTTGAATACAAATGTTTAAATAATAGAATGTTAATAATACCTACTTACACAGCACATTACCTTTTCAAAGGACTTTGGGCCAAATCCACAAAAAGGCTGTAGTTTCTACTCAGTGGCAAGGGTTCTAAAAGTTAGGAATCACAATGCCTAAATCCCCACTGTCCCAGGAAAATCTCTATATTCCTGCACGTGACCTGACCTTCCCACAACCTTTGGCAAAGCCAGTCACCACAGCATCTCACATTCACTCTTACCATCCAGAACACTGTACTTGCATCCAGTATGTTTGGGATACCCAAGTCTGTTCATCCTTCAAGTACTGGTCAAGTCACTGGTGGAGAACATAAGAACGGCCATACTGGGTCATACCAAAGGTCCATCTAGCCCAGGATCCTGTCTTCCAGTGGCCAATGCCAGGTGCCCCAGAGAGAATGAACAGAACAGGAAATCATCAAGTGATCCATCCTCTGTTGCCCATTCCCAGCTTCAGGAAAACAGAGGCTAGGGACATCATCCCCGCCAATCCTGGCTAATAGCCATTGATGGACCTATCCTTCCTGAATTTATCTAGCTCTTCTTTGAACCCTGTTATAGTCTTAGCCTTCACAACATCCTCTGGCAAGGAGTTCCACAGGTTGACTGTGTGTTGTATGAAAAAATACTTCCTATTGTTTGTTTTAAACCTGCTGTCTATTAATTTCTTTTGATGGCCCCTAGTTCTTGTGTTATGAGAAGGAGTAAATAACACTTCCTTGTTTACTTTTTCCACACCAGTCATGATTTTATAGACCTCTATCATATCCCCTCTTAGTCATCTCTTTTCTAACCTGAAAAGTTCCAGTCTTATTAATCTCTCCTCATACAGCAGCCGTTCCATACCCTAATCATTTTTGTTGCCCTTCTCTGAATCTTTTCCAAGTCCAATACATCTTTTTTGAGATGGGGCGACAACATCTGCACGCAGTATTCAAGATGTGGGCGTACCATGGATTTATATAGCAGCAATATAATATTTTCTGTCTTATTATTTATCACTTTCTTCATGATTCCCAACATTGTTCACTTTTTTGATTGCCACTGCACACTGTGTGGCTGTTTTCAAAGAACTATCCACAATGACTCCAAGATCTCTTTCTTGAGTGCTAACAGCTAATTTAGACCCCATCATTTTATATGTATAGTTGGGATTATGTTTTCCAATGTGCATTACTTTGCATTTATCAACATTCAATTTCATCTGCAATTTTGTTTCCTGGTCACTCAGTTTTCAGAGATTCTTTAGTAGCTCTTTGCAGTCTACCTGGGTCTTAACTATCTTGAGTAGTTTTGTATCATCTGCAAATTTTGCTACCTTACTGTTTACCCTTTTTCCAGGTCATTTTTGAATATGTTGAATAGGACTGGGTCCAATACAGATCTCTGGGGGATGCCACCTCTCTCCATTCTGAAAACTATTTATTCCTACCCTTTGTTTCTTATCTTTGTTTCCTATCTTTTAACCAGTTACCAGTCCATGAGAGAACCTTCCCTCTTATCCCATGACTGCTTACTTTGCGTAAGAGACTTTGATGAGGGATCTTGTCAAAGGCTTTCTGAAAATCTCAATACACTATATCCACTGGATCTCCCTTGTCCACATGCTTGTTGACCTCAAAGAATACTAGTAGATTGTTTAGTCATGATTTCCCTTTAAAAAAACATCTTGACTATTCCCTAACACATTATGTTCATCTATGTGTCTGACAATTTTGTTCTTTACTATAGTTTCAACCAGTTTTCCTGGTACTGAAGTCAGGCTTAATAGCCTGTAATTGCCGGGGTTACCTCTGGAGCCCATTTTAAAAATTGGTGTCACATTAGCTATCCTCCAGTCATTTGTTACAGAAGCTGATTTAAATGATAGGTTACAGATGACAGTTAGTAGTCCTGCAATTTCACATTTGAGTTCCTTCAGAACTCTTGGGTGAATACCATCTGGTCCTGGTGACTTATTACTATTTAGTTTATCAATTTGTTCCAAAACCTCCTCTAATGACACCTCAATCTGGGACAGTCCCTCAGATTTGTCACCTAAAAAGAATGACTCAGATTTGGGAATCTCCCTCACATCCTCAACCATGAAGACCGATGCAAAGAATTAATTTAGTTTCTCCGCAATGGCCTTATCATCTTTGAGTGCTCCTTTAGCATCTCGATCATCCAGTGGGCCCAGTGATTGTTTAGCAGGCTTCCTGTTTCTCATGTACCTAAAAATTTTTTGCTATTGCTTTTTGAGTCTTTGGCTAGCTGTTCTTCAAATTCTTTTTTGGCCTTCCTAATTATATTTTTACACTTTATTTGCCAGAGTTTATGCTCCTTTCTATTTTCCTCACTAGGATTTAACTTCCACTCTTTAAAGGATGTCTTTTTGCCTCTCAGTGCTTCTTTTACTTTGTTGTTACTTATGTTCTTAGAGACAAGACAGACACAATCATTTATGTTATTTATCAGCTTTTCCATAGCAGTTGTCATTCTAGTAGCTGAACATCTCACATACATTCATGAATTTAGCCTCACAACATCCTTGTGATATAGGAAAGATTATCCCCATTTTACAGACGAAGAAGGAGGTACAAGAAGATTAAGGTCCTGATCCAACAAAAACACTTAAGGACATGCTTAGCTTGGTGCGTGTGAGTGGTTCCAAACCACATGACTAGTCCTCTTTAGGTAAGCACATGCTTAAATGCTTTGATGGATCAGCAGCTATGGCCCAGACACTCAAAGATATTTAAGTGTCTAACTCCCATTGAGTTATTTAACTTCCACTGAAACCAATGGGAGTTAGCTGCCTAAATACCTTTGAGGATCTGGGGCTTAGTGACTTGCTAAAAGTCTCCAAGAGCCAGGGCCAGAATCTAAATGTACTGAGACTCAATGCATTGCCACAGTCATAAATTCAACCTTCATTTCTCTCTTTCTTCCCTCTACTCCCTTACTCTCCCTGCTAAATGACTCACAAAAACAGAGAATGTGGTAATATTAGGAGATTAGAACCACACCCATTCCATTCAGGTATCTGCTTGCATTATGCAACATCCTGTGTTCTAGTCACTGGTGAAGAGTGAGTTTTGTAACTGTATAACATAAAGCGGCAGTTATTAAGAATGGATGGTAGGGACACACGAGACATATGGGACCTAATTCTGATATCACACCTGTGTAAATAAGGAGAAACGCAATTAAAATTAATGGAACTGGGTGAAAGTAAGCGTGAGGAGAATGACAGGTTTCAGAGTAACAGCCGTGTTAGTCTGTATTCGCAAAAAGAAAAGGAGAAAAGCTACAGCTCACTTCATTGGATGCATACCGTGGAAACTGCAGCAGACTTTATATACACACAGAGAACATGAAACAATACCTCCTCCCACCCCACTGTCCTGCTGGTAATAGCTTATCTAAAGTGATCATCAAGTTGGGCCATTTCCAGCACAAATCCAGGTAATAGATAAGCTATTACCAGCAGGACAGTGAGGTGGGAGGAGGTATTGTTTCATGTTCTCTGTGTGTATATAAAGTCTGCTGCAGTTTCCACGGTATGCATCCGATGAAGTGAGCTGTAGCTCACGAAAGCTCATGCTCAAATAAATTGGTTAGTCTCTAAGGTGCCACAAGTACTCCTTTTCTTCGTGAGGAGAATCAGATCCCTGCACTCCCATAGACGCAGTTTAAAAAAAGAGCTCTTTTGCCAATACATGAAATAAGACCTTAAAAAAACCTGTCCTCATTTTATTAAGTGATGGTTTCTGTAATTTCATAGGCTGAGAAGTATTTCTCACTGTGTAAAAACTGCAAATTTATTTTGTAATTAAAATTCTCATTAATGTGGGCATTTTGGTGCCTGCTGTTGCCAAGAGCTATGTTTCTGAAAGGTGATATCATGTGTGAAACCAGCAACATTGTACTAAAGTTGATGATCTCAAACCATGCTACATCCTGCTTGCATACAGGTTTCAAAAATCAGAAAAGAGTCTTGTTCACTAAATATTTTTTATAACTATTTTGGTAAAATTATTTTATTGATGCATTTACTATGTCTGGCAATATACCTCTATATTGCTGTAAATAAGGCATTTATAATATGGCCACCATCAGCAAAAGACCCAGAAATATCTTTCAAATAACAATATTAAATTCATTTATAATTGATAGATTGACTGGCTGCCAGCGATGCAACTAATGTCATTGGACTTGATCCTCCTCTATACCAATTTTACGCTAGTGTTACTCCTTTCACCTTGATTCAGTTTCTGCTGCTTTGAGGGGAGAATCAGGCTGTGTGCAATTTCCCCATTTATAAATGGGAATGATGTATTAACCTACATATTAGGGGGAAAATAATCTACTTCACAGAGCTGTTGGAGGGGGTTCATTAGTTTTTGAAGTGCTTTGAGGGTATTGGAGAGCTAGATAAATAATGTCAGTACCAAGCATTATTTTAGATTTTCTGAAAGTTCTTCTCACCAGGTGAATATGAAAAACAGTATAATCAGAAAGACTGGTGCACCTTTCTTTTAGTTACAGGCCACCTGGTCTGGGAAGGATTTGCTGCAACTACCCTGTCAATGATCTGTAAGGGGCACTTCTTATTCAGAGACCATGAAAGCTACACACCTCACTGTTTCATTAAAAAGCAATCAGCATGTTTCAGATTCCAACCAAGTGTAATTTACCGAAAAGTTAAAAACTCATAAAAGCAAGTTCAGCAATGAATACACATGGAGATATATCCTTTTCCATCAAGGTCACCTAGTGAGCACACAAATATCTGCATCACAAAAGCACTACTATAGCTAGCATCAAATGGTGCCTTTGTTATTGGATGTTTAGATTAAATAGCTGCTTCACCTACAGGGAGTCTCTCCATGGCAAAGTTGAAGCATATTGGTAAGTGGGGATGGCGGAACTCTCTGTGGCACTCTGTGCTGTACCTCAAGTACCCTGGAAGGAACCCCCATATTCACCACTGTAATATAATGACATATTTTGTACAAAGTATGCCTTGTACGATATCATTTTGAAAGTCTTGATCTGTTGAACATTAAAATCCTTTTGAATAGTATGTGCTATCGTTGTATGGGAAGTTATAAAGTTTTGCTATGTGTGTGTTATTGAAGTATGTTGTGAGGTTGGGAACACTCATAACCAGCCTTTCAGGTACAACAATGGCACACCCAGATGCACTGATGGCCCATTGAAGGGAATCCACTCTCTCCCAATGACCATCTCAGATAGAACACATATACAAGGAGACTGCTTGACCCTCATCAAAGCAAAAGGTCCTTTCAGTGAGATGGAAGAAACTATAAAAGAAGGGGAAGTGACATCATGACTTGGTCTCACTCTTCCCACAACTCAACTCCTGGAAACACATCTGGACGACAAAGACTTTGAACTGGGGGTGGATGGTCCCAGCCTGGAAGGCAGATCCAGCCTGTGATTGATGATCTGTGACTTGTTGGTCGTACCATCTATCAGGGTGAGACACTGCTTGACTCAATTCCTGTTTATTTTATAGAACTCAGACTGTAAATTTATTTTGCTGATAATATCATAGGTGATCCAGAGGATGGTGCTATCTTAGAATGGGTTTAATTTACTTTTTCATTTAATTTTATGAATGGGCGAGGCAGTGGGATTATATTAACATGAATTAGTGTCTGAGCACCTTACAAAAGACCTTTTCAACAGGATTTGAATGAGGAGAGGTGGGAGTTTGACAAGCTGTCATAGAGTTTTAGGCACAGGACACAGTATGGAAGAAAGTACGAAAACAACAGGCGGAGAAGGATATACAAGGAACAGAGAGACTGGCATCATCTGCAGAGAGGAGGAGGTATAATAAGAGAGTGGAAATGTAGCAGAGAACAATGTTGTGCAGTGCCTGGAAGGTAAGGACGAGAATCTTAACTTTGATTCAGATAGCAACGGGGCACTAGTTGGATGGATTTGATTAAGAGAGGGACATGGTCTGAGTGGTGATTAAAGAAAAATATTATGGTGTTGAGAAAGGAGGGGCGAGCACAGCCCTGGAGAATGCTACAGACAGAAAGGGGAAGAAGAAGAACCACTGAAAGGGAAACAGAAGGAGCAGTTGGAAAGCTAAGAGGAGAATATTCAGAAATCACAGTTACAGAAGCCAAGAGGAGGGGAAGTTTAGGGGGAGGCAGAGAGAGGATATTGACTTAATCAAGAAGAGGCTTTTGGACATTGGCAAGTTAAGTTTTGGTGAAGGAAAGATCCCAGAACCTAGACTGAAGAAAATCTCGAAGGAGCCAGGAAGAAGGAAGATGGCAGACAGGGTCATGGGATTTAAAGGTGGGGCATTTTTGAGTAAGACATTTTAAGCTGTTAGTTCTCCTTTATTGGGGTAGGTAACAGAGCAGTACCATGAGAGGAGTAGAACAGGAAAAAGGCAGAATAGAGACCTTTCAGAGTTTTGGCCCAAGCAAGGGACTATAGGGGTGTCATTTGTGCTCCCCGCCTCAGGTGCCAAAATGTTGTGGACGGCCCTGTCTGGTGCGAGAAAGTGCAATTCAGAAAGAAGGACATTGTCTGAATTTTTTGACCGTATCTCCAGGACAGCCTCCACTAGCTGGTCAGGAGTTAAAACTGCACTCTTCTAGCAGGACTCCCAGGAGCATGAAGCAGTAGCACCGCCTGCCCTCTGTGAAAGATAAATACCCCCCATTGTGCAACTGCCCCTACAGGTGCAAATCCCATCTCCTTGAGTCTGTACATTGAACAAATCCTGTTTTTTTCCCACTAACCAGAGAGATCATATGCATGCATGCATTACATTATTGCTGGTTCATGCAAGTGTTCATCATCGTGTGCTATGGTAACTCTGAACAGCTTCGCTTCACTGAGGAATACTTGTATAGGGTAAACAAACACTATAGAACAGGCTATCTTTGATAGTGTACAGTATTTTGCCATCAGGTAATTTGTGAGAACAGTATAAAACAGTACATTCTACAAAAGTATATTGAGTATTTTTTTCTTTTTAATGTTCACATAGAAACAATTTTAGTGTTCAGTAGAAAGAATAATAAAAAGTGATTTCTATGATGATGCACATCAGCCTGACATTCCGAGTAGTATGATGTACTATTTACAACAACACTTTAAACCGTATAGTTTTTTTATTAACAGCCATTGGCGCTTATAAAGAAAACTAACTGCATTTTTAAGTATCATCTTGTGCTTAGCTGGCTGGTTCTTACTCACATGCTCAGGGTCTAAGTGCCATATGTGGGGTTGGGAAGGAATTTTCCTGCAGGTCAGATTGGGTTTTTTTTCCTTCTTCCGCAGTATGGCATGCAGGGTACTTGCAGGGATTATCTGGGTAGATCTCTTTTGATCAATTCCCTGCCATTCCAGGGGCCTCAGGCATTGGTGAACTTCAGTCCTTCTTATTCTCTACCTGTGTCATGTAAGAGTTTAGTCTTCTATGGGCTATAATGCTCTGGTGTGATTTCAGTTGTTCGGTTGAGTGTGAGGGTGCTGATGTCCAGTGAAATATAGGAGGTCAGACTACATGACTTAGTGGTCTCTTATGGTCTTACACTCTATGACTATCTTACCAGTTGTTGTATCAAGTTTAAATTAACAGAGTTACTGAGCAGTTACTGTTAAAGATCAATATTATGCTGAGTGGCATATGAGACAAATATAAAGACAGTCCTTGCCCCAGATATCTTACGATATAGGGCACCAATCCAACACTCTCTGCAGTAAAAAGAAATGACTCCCATTAACATAAGTAGGAATTGAATCAGACTCCGAGAAAGAGACACAGATAAGACAAGACATATTAGGAGACCCAGAGGAGAGCGTAAGCTTAGTTCCTATTCCTGCAACGAGTGCTGCGTAGACAACAGTTTGGCCACAGAAACATCACTGTAGGGTCAGGAGCACAGAAGATTTTGCTTTTGTATTGTTTTCCTGATCTCACTCTCTTCTCCTGTTAATCTAAAGATGAAATGGAAAACCACATTTGATGTAGGCCATTCTTTGTGGCCCTTACCAGGTGAGCTGTCTTTTAAACCTTTTCCATTTTATAGAAAGTGTTAGGGGGCTTATTCCTTCACCCACTTACTTCCCTGGTCCTTCTCGCATGAACAGAGAGCAACAATACCCGAAGTCCAAAGGTGCAAACAATTCAATGTTTATTGGGGTGAACTTCCAGCAAGCATGATTCCAGTTTCCTTCCTTAGTGTCCTCCTTCCCAGCTCTGACACCACAGAGCCTTAGACCTGTGTCCCTGTTCCCATTCCTACCCTTAGCCAAACATGATTCCAACTTCCTTACTCCCATTCCCTGTTCCCATTTCCCCCTTTAGCAAAACATGATTCCAATTTTCTTACCTCCATTCCCTGTTCCCATCTCCCTTACCCACATGCCCATGCCCACCCCCACCCCCACCCACTCACTTCCTCATTGACTACAGATTATATAGTAAAACTTGAGTTTTGCTTAGCTATACCTTAACCAATCATTTTCCTGAAATTTAACTAGCCAATCCTAACATATTGTAACATGATTATGTAACCAATTATATCCCACCACCTTAATTAGTTTACACCCAGCAAAATTAATTATACAGCAGACAGGAACAATCACAGAACCAGACAGAGATTATACAGACAAACAATAGCAAAGTGGGAACTACAATGACAAGACAACACAGAAGTGAGGATTTCACATCCCAGCTATTGATAAGTGAGTTCTTGCCAGACAGGATGCTATCAAACTAAGTTTCCTTTTACATTTTCTAGGCACTTCCCTTTCTCTGGAGGTAATAGGAATACAATCCTGTCCTGATAGTGCCTAACAGCCCAATAGCACCTTATTTCAATGTGACTAGTTTGGAATGTGAGGATGTGACTGTTCGCTTCCCAGCTTATGGCTGCCTCTGCTGCTTAGCCAAAGGCCTTAGCCTAAAAACAGGGCCTCAGACTGTCACAGTAAGAGAAGGCCCTTACACCAGCAGATAGTGATTTTGATTCTTTCTTTTATACCTCTATAATTAGCCAAGTGATAAGAATACACCTAAATTCTTAGAGTATAGGCCTTTACAGACAGGCCTGAATATCTATATCCTAACAGAAAGTTTAAAAATTACATTCCTTACCTCTTACAGAAGACAATTCTTAACCGATCAATGGCACACTTGGCAGAACTTAAATTGCTACCCAATTCTATACAAGTGGTTTCTAATATATACTGTGGCTGCCAAACAAAACCTGGCAGCTTTTCTTTCCAGATTCTCGGTAATACCCCTTTCATAGCTGCCTATTGCTGTGTCTCCAATACTTGTTTTCTGTTATCCCCTGTTATTAGTGTCATAGGCTATGCTTCTGTTGAAGAAAAATCAGCTAAAGAAAAGGTACAAAAATAAGCAGAACTATGTATCCTAATGTTCATGAAATCAGTCACTCGTGGTCCCAAACAGGGCTTGGGATGGAAGGGGGTAATTTCTCTTTTTTATAAATGAAGGGCCACATTCACCAGTTACCAATATTTGGGACTGGAAAACCCACAATATCCCCTGTACAGAGGATCCCTGGAATCATGCCCTTTGGGGATATCATTTGCACACTTTCATTGCCATGCCCCCAGCCCCAATCATCAGATCTCCTGAAAACTACTTATATGGCCCCATCACCATATTGTTTGAGTACCTTTCAAGAGGTCAGTGAAGGCCACGGCTAGCTAAGACTTTGCTTCTGCACTGGTTCTCTGCCCCCTTGATCACTGTCCCAGTCCAGTGTCAGCAATGCTTTGCTGCTGTTGCATTGCCAGGGACTTCCCTGACACCCAGTGCCATGTAACTCCATCCTACAGGGGAATCCCATGTCAGGGAAGGAAGAAGCTTCCAACAGCATTATTTTAGGAAAGTAGTAATGGTCTGATTAGTGGGGAGGGGTGATATATAGATAGCCCCCATCCTAACCCCTTCCCTACTTGTGTATACAGCTCCTCCAAAACTTCTGTGGAGGAGTTTCTTCAGGCCCTGGAGAAGGAGGAAGAATACTACAGTTACCATTCCCCCTCCTACTGGCCCACAGCAAGCATCCACTGAAGTTTTATCTCCTCCACCTCTAGAGGCCAAGAGAGGATCTGAAAAAAGTGATTAGTTTAATACACACATATATGTGACTGAAGGGAAGGAGAATTCCCCTTATTAGAGATTTTCTGTTTGAGCCCTGCTCCCAAGAGTATTCTTCAAATGTAATACTATTTCATTGCCTGCCATTATAGTGAAATGCATGGGAAGCAATATATAGTCTTGATGAAGGTCCCTTGTTAAGGACCAGGCAGTGGGCTGTCTTACCTAATGGTCAGGGCGGGAGACTGACCTACAGGTTGGAGCAGAGGTGACCAGGCCTAGTGGACAGAACCCAGATCAGGAGATGAGTTACCAAGGCCAGGGAGAGAGCTGGAGTCAAGACCCAGGAAACAGGATCCAAGGGTCAGAGCTATGCTCTGAAGCCAGATACTAAGTCCAGGGAGGAAGCCAGGAGTCACAGCCAGAATATCATCCAGAGCAGAAGCAGGAGCAGGAGCAGGAGCCAGGAGCCAAGTCACAGCCACAGTATCGGCAGGGGCAGGGCTGTGTGACAGGGACAGGACCAGAAACATAGCTGCAAGCATGGAACACTCTTGAGTAGCCCAATACCTATTGCTGTTGCAGGGTTTAAGATTATAGCTGCTGGAGTTTTCAGCCAATCAGGGCTCCAGGTTCATTAGCTGAATCAGCTGAGGGCAATAAGCTCTGTCTGGGCTCAGCTGGGATCCCTGACACCTATCTTAACAGAGTGTTTTTAAAATGAATTCACTGTCCTGATATCCGACTTGACAATTCCATACTTGCAGCCTGTAGGTTATTAATGAATTGTGTATGGCCGTTGGAAGGCAATGTGAAATGCTATATATACTGAAAATCCTTTTCTGGGTTTTTTTCCAGACAGAAATATTTATGTCTAGAGGATGCCTTAAATGCACTTTTCCTTTCCTGGGAAGAAAGGCTTTACAAAGTAAAATCACGATCAAAATGATTCCTGAACTTCTGAGTAACTGGCCACTACCATGCCCATTTCTCAATTCTATATTTGTACTTTGGGCCAGATCTAAAACCAATTGAAGTCTTTTGGTTCAGGTCTTTTTTGCACATCAGAAGGTTCACCTTTCAGCAAACTTTCTTATTCATCTAGAAAAACAATGGGAATAAAGGAACTTTGGCGCCGATCCATAAAGGTACTTAGAAGCCCAAACCCCAACTAAGATGCCAAAGTCTTAAGTTTAGGCACCTATGTCTCAGGTTTAGGCTCCACTGCAATCCACAATATGCCCACTGAACACAGTAGGTCCCTAAACTCACCCTGCACCTAAGTTTTCAGGGTAAAAGGTCCTTCAGTGCCTAAGTTTCTGCCTGAGGCCATGTACAGTGCTGCCATGTCCAAATGCCTATCTCCCTCCACCTAAGCCTCAGAGCGATCCACGAAATGTGGGAAGATAGGGGGATGGATGCCTATCTTCCCAGCGAGGCCTGATCTGAGAGGCATGCACAGAAGCTACGTATCAGATCGGGTCACATTTAGAATTTTGTTAGAGGAGGCGGCGGTGGTGGTGCTCAGTGGTTAGAACACTTGTATGTTCATGCACTATGCATCTATAATGGTCCTCACTTGGGGGCTGGTTGGGGAGCATGATTTAGTGGTCATGGCCACAGCTCCTGACTGACAAGGGGGTTGTGGAGAGGGGAGCCCGGGCCCTCCCACTCCACCAGGAACCTACCCAGAATGCTTTGGGCTACCAGTAATCTGACAACCAAGGCTGCTTAAGGCTATCCTCCTGGGCCTCTTCCTCTGGTCCAAACCACAATAAGTAAGACTGGTTACCAATGTCCAAGGTCCACACGATACTTTCCTCTCTGGTTGTCTCTGGGGTGGGTCCTCCCTTTCCTCAGGGAGGGCCCCTTTGGGCAGCTGTGTCACAGTCTTAGGCTTCCCATTGCATTGCACTGCTGAAGCTGTGGGCTGCAGGTCTGCTCACCTCCAGCTCTGCCACCCATATAAGCTAATTCCCTGCCTTTTTAATTCCTCCAGCAGATGGAGTATTTGCTGCAAGTGTGGCAGGGCAGGGCTGGCTGAGACCAAAATAATCCCTGAACTCCTTGTTGCTCAGTGTGGGGTTTGTACACCCCGTCACAGAATCCCTTTAGTAAATGGGTGGACAGGGGTGGCCCTAGACTAGCTGCCAGCAACTGGTGCCCTTGGCGAACCATGCAATCGGCGCCCCCACCCCAAACCCCAAGGGCAGATCCAGGCTGTGGTTTTTGGTAAACTGGAAAACATTTTGCCCCTTTTTTCCTTTTAATGTTTTTTAAACATATTTTTTTAAACAGAGGCTTAATTTTTGGGTTTGTCCGTCTGTCCATCTGTCCAACCAATATTTCTGAGATCAGATAAAATAGAGACACAAAATTTTCAGAATAGATTTGTACACAACAGCTAGATGATATTTCAGTCCAATTTCAAATAAAAATGCATTAAAATGTTAATTATAATTTTTATTATTACAAATCCAAAATCGTCCATTACGCTATCCTGCTTTAACTGCCATTACCACCACATCCAATATAGAAACAAATAAGAAAACTCTTCAATGAACTTTAACCTGTATGTACAAAACATGCCGAATAAAAAACACTCTGTGCTCTTAAAGCATGACTTTTTTTGCTTTAAGTTTTGAAAATTCAGTCACTAGTTCTTTTAGATCCAATTTCCCAGCTATTTCATGCTCTACTGACATTGTGGCAAGTCCAACAAGTCTCTCTTGCACCATCGTTGAATGCAGATATGTTTTTATCAATTTTAACTTTGAGAAGCTACCTTACCCACTAGCTACGGAAACTGGCAAAGTTAAAAGAATGCATATAGCTATAAAAATGTTTGGAAAACTGTCTGTGAGTTTATTTTCCCAAACAAACTTCAGTACTTGTTCAGGAGTGGAATGTTTCTTAAGTCCTCTTGAAAAAGCCTGAAGCTCACTACACAAATTAGTAGCATCAATGTCTTTTGAATTTTCATGAGTCAATGCCGACTCCAGTTTTACACAAAATTCTCTTATCTGTTTTGCTGTTTTCTTTTGCAAGCTGTGGATATCATATAGAAAGCCAAATACTGACTCTAGCTTTTGCATCTGTTGAAATCTTTCGTCAACCCAGTGAATAGCAGTATCAAGGACTGAGAAGTAGAAATTCACTTTGAACCTTTGTTTTGGGTTCTGAATGGGTGTGTCTCATCCTTTATACAAAAAACTGCTGTTTCTTTTGCCAAATGCAAACTGGCTCTAGTTCAAATTCTGTCAGAAAGTCTATTTCTTCATCAAGCTCGAGAGAATCTATCAGTGTTTTTTCGAACCCTTCATCACTTCTGAATTCCTCCAGAATATTTTTAGTTTGCTGCAGTTTTTGAATAGCAGAATGTATGTTCAAGTTCTTTTCCTGAAGCTGCTTACTAGCAAGGTTAATCTTAAAAAGAATATTATACCACAAAATGAGTGAAGTCACAAATTTGAACTTGGAAAGGCCATTTGCAAGAGCTTCTGCATCTGAATGTGCTGTATTGCCAGATGATCCAGTAAAGGTAATAACATCAGAAATTTCAATTAGGGCATCATAAATGTTTCCAAGTTCATAGGGAAGAGGCTTCAAAGCATCAATGCAACTCTTCCATCTTGTCTGACTAAGTAGTTTCACAGTTAGAGAATTCACATGACGAGTCAGAATCTCCCAACAGCGTGTTGAGCCTGAGAAAAACACATAAACACATTGCACCAGGTCAAAGAAACTGCTTGCCTCCAAACAGCATCTAGCAGCGTCATTGACAACCAAATTCAGAGAATGCTCACTACAAGAATGAAAAAGACCCTAGGATTGATTTCCATCATTCTCCTTTGCACACCGTTGTGTTTACACTTCATATTACTCCCATTATCATAGCCTTGGCCAGGTAAGTTTTCAACAGATAATGACATTGTTTCAAGCTCTTGTAGAACAGTTTCAGTCATAAATGCTCCAGTCATCTCCTTCAGTGGTGCAAAACCCCAGAAATGTTCCTTTATGAGCACTTCAAGATTATCTTCATCTGCAGACTTTTCCATATCCACAAAACAAATGATCATCGTCATTTGTTCAACATGACTCAGATCTGCTGTACAGTCCAGTATTATTGAAAAGTATTTTGCAGAATGGGCAGCTTTTACAATTTTATTTTTAATAGCATTTTCTAGGATTTGAATCAGTTCATTCTGCATATTTTTTCCTAAGTAATGAACCTGTGTTTCATGATCAGTTATTTTATGTAGATCTCCTTCATGACTGAATCAAAACAAAGCTAGGTATTCAACAAATTTTAAAAAGTTTCCATTACCTGGAGCATATAATTTTTCATTTCTACCGCAGCCGTGGAATGCTAAATTTTGCCCACCTAGAACTCTCACTAAGGCAATTTGTTGCCAATATTCTTCTTTTTCCTGGGTCACATGTAAATTTTCTTCATCGATAGTTTTTCCTTTTTTCAATCGTAATTCAAGTTCTTTCCAATTTTGAAAACATTCCAAATGTTCTGTACTTCTTTCATGTGAAGAGAGAATTTAAGATATGTTTTTCCAGTCCTTAGAACCATTTTCAGTAAGTGCTGTACCAGTTGCTTGATTTCTAGACAACATGCAGCAAAAGCAAAACACAGAGTCCTTCACACTGAATATTGTAACCAGTTTTGATGAATTTCTTCTCCATTAATGAGTTTCCTCTTGTAATGCTGAGCAGAGAACTTTCTTTTATTTCCATCCTTAGGGAAGGGAAATTCGTGAACTTGTTCAGGTCCATGTTCCATGAGAATTTGCTGCACACTGTCATCACATCTGGGCCATGAAGCTGGGTCCCCATACTGTAACTTGTTTGTAACTTCCTCATTCTTCCTTCCTTCTTGTAGCAAGGTGGTATGGTTCCCCATGCCATCCTGGAGAGGGACGAGCCCCTCCGGACGCCAAGTGGGCGGAGCCAGTGGAGTCTGCGCTCGCCCCCCAGAGGGCAAGGTGCAGGACAGGAAGTACAAAAGCCCAACCCCATAGCTCACTAGAGACCCAGCCTCTGGAGAAGCCAGATGCCTGTGGCCTAGTCCCTGGTTGGGAGACTCCTGCATTTGGCGACCAACCCGAGGACTGACCAGACCAGCCAAGGCCTGATGCCGACCAGACCCCGGTGAAGCTGTTAAGCCTGCCAGGGGCAAGTTACCCAGAGGAGCTGCCAAGCCTACCGCTTGCCGGGTACCCTGAGGAGCCTATGGTGCTTGAGTACTTGGAGGACACTGTCCAGACCCAGGTACCTCTAGAGAGGGAGGTAGGAAGTAGCCCAGGGACAGCCAACACTAGTCTGGCTGCAGCACACCCAGAGCCAGTGTCAGTGTGTTGCGGCCAGGATCCTCACTGACACAGCAGCAGGCCATCTGCCCCTGCTAGGGCCCCGGGCTGGGATGCAGTGGAGTGGGTGGGCCTGCATCCCCTCTGCCACCCAACGTGTGGGTGGAAGTCTCCCCCTCTCCTAGGTCCTTTGGAGCCAGGGCCTGGGCCTCCTGAACTTATTTGTTTGTTCAGCCCCTGCCTGAGGGCCTGAGCCACGGACTCTTTGCCGCCCGCCCTAACACAGGGCCTGGGCTTATTGCTTAACGGTTTGCTCCATCCCTGTCCAAGGACTGGAGCATGGGACTCACTACTGCCCGCCAACTGGGTGTGAGTAACTTGTTTTGCCTCTACCGCTGCCACGGCATGAGACCCTGCGGCCAGACTAGTTTCCCGGACATAACCTGATGGATGTAGCGAGGCAGAGTGGTTCCCAGAGAGGGATGAGCTCTGGACGACCCCCTCTACACGTCATGGAGAATGTGGGCATCAGTTCCCCGATCCCTGTGAGTTGGGATCTGAGGAGGAGCATGCCTGGCGATCATGGACATGGATAAGCTTATTAAGTTCTTGGCCGAAAGCCAACAACAGCAGCAGGCAGCCCAGCTCCAGCTCCAGCAGCAGCTGGTCCAGCAGCTCGGAACACAACAGCAACAGCTGCTTTTTGGAGCTGGGGCACCAGAACGAGGACCACCAGCAACAATGCCTGCAGCAGCTGGCGACTATGCTGCCCCGTCCTGCGGAGCCCCAGCCTGCAGGTGCCACTGGACCACCCAGCATAGCTCCTCCAATTTTATTGACAAAGATGGGCCCCACCGATGTCCCAGAGGCCTTTCTTGTGACTTTCAGAAGGGTGGCATTAGTCACAGGGTGGGCCCAAGACCAGTGGGCTACCCCCTTGGCCCCATACCTGACTGGGACTGCCCAAACGGTATGTTGGAGCCTGTCCCCGGACGAGGCACAGGACTACACCCGGGTAAAGGTGGCCATCTTAGATGCCTTGGACGTTAGTCCCGAGACCTTCCGACAGCAGTTCCAAAGCCTGATGGTGGCTCAGGAACTGCAGAAAGCATGCAAGCGATGGTTACAGCCCAAAAGGTGGACCCCAGATGAGCTCACTGAGCAAATTATTCTGGAGCAATTCATTCATATATTCCCATCATGAGGGAGGGCCTGGGTCCTCTGCCATTAGTCTGCAACACTAGCTGCTGCCATCACCCTGATGGAGGATTTCCTCGCTGCTGAAGCACTGGTGGGACCGGCTATCCGAGCTGTCCCACGAGGACTGGAGCACCCTACTCCAGAGAAGAAGGGGGCCACCTGGGTCGAAACACAGAGCCCTGACCCCGACCTGCTGAGGGCCTGGTTCAACAAGCCCCGACACCTCGGCCAGTTACCTGAGGGACCAACTGAAGCCCTCCCAGGGGCCCAGTGGGAACACTGCCCCAGCCTGGGCACTCGGACCTCCGACCATGTTTTTTCTGTGGGAAATATGGCCATTTGCAGTGGGACTGCACTGAGATGGATTGCAGCTTCGGCCAGGTCTGCACGGGAGAAGCCCGCACCCGATACCCACAGGCCGCCAAGATTACAGTGCCAGTGGTTGTCGGGGATTACCCTACCTTGGCCCTAATTGAGTCAGGCTGCAGCCAGATGCTAGTTCATCAAAGCCTCAGCCTCCAGGTTGATCCACGTCTGGGGACGATTCGTTTACAGTGTATTCACAGTGACATACGACCCTACCTCAGTGCCCAAGTCCGGCTGACGGTGGATGGGGTCACATGACCGATGGTGGCTGGTTTGGCCCCTCGACTCACGTACCCGTTGATCCTGGGGCGAGACTGGCCAGATTTCCCAGAAGTCCTCCTCTCAAACACTGAGGAGAGCCCCGTGGTCACCCCAGTACTGGAAGGAGGCCTCCCGGAGGCCTGGTCAGAAGTGGGAGAGGCACCAGACCACAATGGACCAGCGGAAGAACCCGAGGACTCCCCTCTGGAAGCTACTGCTGAACCCCTGCTTCACACTGACTTTTGCTGTGACCAAAGGGCAAATTCCACCCTCAGTCGCGCTTACGAGCAGCTGGCCGGGGTTGATGGAGCCAAAATTGACCCACAGCAGGTGACGCAGTGGCCACACTTTGAACTGTGTCAGGAGCGCCTCTATCGGGTAGAGCAGGACCCACGCACGGGGGAATTCCGGACCCAACTACTCGTGCCCCGATGTCACCGGTGAGCGGTAATGAAACTCGCCCACGACATCCCGGTGGCTGGACACTTGAGCCACAAGAAGACTCTAGCTCCAATATTGATGTGCTTCTTCTGGCCTGGCATACACCAGGATGTGAGGAACTACTGTAAGTCCTGTCCAGAATGCCAGTTAGCTGCCCCCCCGCAGACACCCAAGGCCCACCTGGTCCCCATGCCCTTAGTTGAAGTGCCATTCGAGTGTGTGGCTATGGACCTGGTGGGCCCCCTCCCAAAAAGCACCGCTGGGTTTCAGTATGTATTAGTCATGGTGGATTATGCTACCCATTTCCCAGAAGCCGTACCACTCTGGAGCATCACCTCTGGAACCATCGCAGGTGAGCTCGTGAAGGTCTTCGCTCATGTAGGCCTGCCCCGGGAGATTCTCATGGACCAGGGTACCAACTTTACTTCCCAACTGCTGCGACAGGTGTGCAAGCTCCTGGGGATCAAGCAATTGCACACCTCAGTTTACCATCTGCAAACCAACGGCTTAGTCGAACGGTTTAACCGTACCCTGAAGGACATGTTATGCAAGTTCTCCCCAAAGGAACTACGCCAATGGGACCAGCTACTCCCGCCCCTGCTCCTGGCGATCCGAGAGGTGTCCCAGTCCTCTACCAAGTTTTTCCCCTTTGAGCTGCTATATGGGCACTGCCCACAGGGGCTGCTGGACCTAATGCACGAAACCTGAGAGCAAGCTCCATCACCAACCCAGGGCCTCTTGAAATATGTCTTCCAGCTCCAGGAACACCTTACTCAGGCTGGGTCCCTGGCTCGGGAAAATTTGAAGGCCGCACAAGAAGCTCAGGCCCAGACCTACAACCAGGGCACACGGACCCGTGACTTTCAACCTGGTGATCGGGTTCTACTCCTCCTACCCTCAAGAGAGGCAATGGTGGAGAAAAAAACAAATGAGTTTGTCAGAATGGTGACCAGCATGGGGGCCAATGATACTGGATTGACCATCTAGTTTGCAGGACAAAGTATCTGAGGCATGGAGGGTTTGGCTGGTTTCTTTTTGTATCTGTGATTTGTCCTTGTTGTGACTGTCAGTTCTGGTGTTTGTTCTGAAGTTTTTATTAAAGTAAACATGAACAGAGATCAAGAGTGAGAATGACTCTGTAGTCCGGTGATTAAGGCACCCACCTGGGAGGGAGGAGACCTGCGCCAAGCAGTCTTTAGCCAGTGGAACAGCTTCAAGAGGAGAGACTGAGAGAACCCTCACATCAGAAAATCACATAGCTTAGTGGTTAGAGATCTCTCCTGAAAGGTGGGGTAGACACCTGTTCAAATCCTTTATCTTCATTAGGCAGAGACAGGGGGGTGGATGATTGAACCTGAGTCTCCCACATCCCAGGTGACTTTACTAACTGATGGGTGGCATCACCACCTCCTCCCTGGCCTGTTTTGTGTAGAAAGAGGAAGGTGCCTAACTTATTCTCACAAGAAACTACATAGGTGCCTAAGCTGCCGGGAGATGGGCTCCCATTCATGGATTGCTAAGCAGCAATGGGCACCTGCCTGCAGCCCCGACTTAGGTGCCTACACCAATGAGAGGGGCGGAGCTTAGGACACACCTCTGTCATTGGCATCTCCCATGGTCTAGCTTAGGCAGCTCCTCACTGAGCATGCTGGCTTTTGTGGCTCGCATTATAAGGTGCCTCTCTCTCCTTATTTATTGTACATGGAGTCTATAAAGCCTAACTCAGGCTCTGTGGATCACAGTATTCCTGTGATTTTCTAGGTGTCTAAAGGTTAGGCGCAGCAGCGCTCAGCATTGCAATGCTTAAGTCCCTTTGTGGATCCAGGCCTTAGTGACACAATGTGAAGGTGCTCCAGCATTTATGTCGTAAAAAAAAAGAGGAAGCAGAGGGAAAGAAGGCTACTATCAAGTAAGGGTTGTGTCCTCTGCTCTTCCAACTGATGCAAGTTGGAGAGGGCTTGGGTTGTTGCCCAGTAGTTTGAGTTGATTTGTTCTGACTCTGAGAGTTTTTTGGAGATAAAAGCAAACCCGGAGGAAAGGCTGTGAAGTGATCATTATCTAGGACTTTATTTTTCTTCTCCTGGCTGGTGAGTCTGCCCACTGGTTTAAGACTTTCACTATATGACAATTTATCTTAAAAAATAAAAGCTTTGCAGAAGCATTAATGCTCAGCATACTTTCTTCAGAACTATTGTTGGTTGTAGAATGCACAGATGATTTATTATTAGTCATTTATCAAATCCCTCATTAATGGGCTATTGACCTCTGATATTAAAAAGAAGACAAATGGTATAGAGAACTGTCAATTATTTATTAGTTCAACTAAATACCAATACTCCATAGCAGTGGCTCTGACATTGCCTATATGGGCTTGATGAGATAATTAACTCATGACAATTGCTCACCCAATTCTGTTCCTAAATGAACATTATAAAATTATGGGTCAGGTGCACTTTATCTTCACAGTGTGAAAACTGATACCTGAATAAGAACAGTTGGTACAATGTTATTCAGTTTATCCATAGGGATCACTTGTTATGTGTCTGTGCCATGAGGTAAGTAAATAAAGCCTAAATACATTAGTCAGTTGTTCATCGAGATGCTTTATGAACATATGTATAAAATAGAAAGTTACTAAGGCCCAATCGTGTAGTATTAATACAGGCAAAATTGCAGTGACTTAAATGGGAATTTTGCCTGCCAAAAGACTGCTGGAACTGGCCATTCAGTATTTGTCTGTCTTAAGTTAAAAAACATATACAATTCTTTACTTTATTACAGACTGTGTACTGTACAAACTTCAAAAAAACCATTTACAAATCCTGTGACCCCACATCATATTTCAAGACTGTAGATGCAAAATATTTTGGTGGAGACACTAGCAACGATACGCTTTTATTGGCTGGTTGACACTATCGTTTGTTAACTATAGGTAAAAATCATATGCTTGTGAAGAGCACTATAACGGGGGACTGAACTAGATGACCTCTTGAGGTCCCTTCCAGTCCTATGATTCTATGAACAGGCTAGGAATTTATCAGCCACTCATAATTTTTTATTCACTTCATGTGATCACTTCATGTGATCTGCTGGTGCAACTTCATTCTCCAGTCAAGCTTTTCGTAAATCTTTAATTCCATGTGACTCATGTCATCTAAGTAAAAGCTACATAAACGTAATGTTTTGAGCTGTATATGTTGGACAGAGAATAGGAAAAAAACTTTATTTATTTTAAAAAACTAGCGCCAATATGTCAAGTTTAATTTTCGCGAGTACAACAGTGGGATTCACTGCTAGGTAACCTAGCAACAGGCACACAGCCTGCCATTTACAACTGTAAAAATAGCAAGCATAATTTCAATCTGACATGGATCAGTTTATTTTTCAAAAATGAGAAGGGTGCACTGGTGGAGAAGATAATGAAAGTCCTGGACCATCTACAGTTACACAAATTGAGCCAGCCACAAAAAGAAAGAAAGTGATAAGAATATATGATGACACATACTTGAAGTTTGGATTCTCCTTTACCTGGTTGGATGAGTACTCATTGCCTCAGTGTGTTATAATATAACCATTATTTTATATTTTTATTTACAATATTAGATTTTTTTCTAGTTAGTAGAGAGTAGGGCTAGGTCTTTATTTACACAGCACAAAAATTCAGATTTGGCACTAAAAAAATTTAAAACACAATATAGTATTCAAAGTTAGAAACTATTTTGTGTTAAAATCAACAAATAATAACACAATGTATTTTAACAATTTTGTTAACATTGTTGTGTTACTTATCCTTGAGTTTTATACAAAATTTTGTTTTCCTTGTTTGAACATTGCATTTTGCTCTCAATATTTTTTTAAATTGTAGTTTTAGTAAAACTGTTTAGTTTCAAAAATCTTGAAGCATTTCTTTCACTGCATATTGCTAGGGATTTCTATAATTACAACTGTATACATTAAAATGAAAAAGAAACATTTACATTATTTGTTTACAGTCTTATAATTTATATGTATAATTACATATAATAATATAATAATATAATAATTACAATTAATAATTTTCCTCAAGAAGTGGGCCACAGTGCCTATTGCAGCTGCAGAGGTGGGCCTCAGGGAAAAAAGTTTGGGAGGCCCTTGCCTTAAAACAAGCAAGCAAGCAAGCAAACAAACAAACACATACACAAGATTGATTAGTTACCTGTACAGTAACTATTGTTCTTTGAGATGGGCTGTGTACATATACATTCTAATTCAGGTATATTTGTGCCCAGTGCACTTGAGTTGGAGACTTTTGCCAGTAGTACCATCAGGAGGCACATGCACCCGTGCTCTTCTTGTGGGCCTGGCTGAGGGCATAAAGGGGTGTGTCCACTGCCTCCCTCTTCGTTCCTTCACAGCACTGCCTGTCTAATGTCCAAAGTAACGGGGAATGTGCGAGGGTAGTGTAATGTATCTGTGCACAACACATCTCAAAGAACAGTTGCTGTACAAGTAAGTAACTGTTTTTCGGCTTCAAGTGATTGTGCACATATACATTCCATTGCAGGTGACTCATCAGCAGTTCTCTCACAGGTGGAGAGACTTCGGATCATCTGAAAAGAATGTAATACCGACTTGCCAAAGTTGACATTGCCATGAGAAGCCTGAGTAATAGCGTCACATTTGAAAAAGTTATATACAGACAACCATGTTACTTCTATGCAGAGATCAGCTATCAAGGTATTGCTCAGAAAGGCCAATGAGGTGGCCTAATCCCTGGTGGCGTGAGCTGTTGTTCGTGGTGAGAGACTTTAGCCAGACCGTAGCAGAGAGAAATCCAATGTGAGATTCACTGAGCTGACATTGATTGGCTTTTAATTCTCCCAATATAGGCTACACAAAACCTGGGAGAGGCTCAGAAAGACCTAGTGTGGTTGAGGTAGAACACCAATGTTCTATGAATGCCCAAAGTTTGAAGCCTTCAGCTTTAGAAGAATGGGGTTTTGGATGGTGGTGAGTGGCAGCATGGGCTAGCTGCCCCAACCCCTGGGTGTGGGTGGGTTTGTACTTAGGGGACTAGCCCACGTCACTGCATGCTGCTGTGCATGCTACTGCAGCTACACTTCTATTTTTAGCACTCTAGCTCTATGACACCTAGTGTGAGTATATTTACTAGAGCTGTGAATCACAATCTCATTTTCAAGTGTAGACATAGCCTTACTGAGTATTAGCACCTGCCCTTCTAACTACATCTAGTAATTGCACTGCTCCATAAAAGTAGAGGCTGGCTCCAGCCCTAATCTGTCAATACTGCACACCATAGATTCCAAGGTCAGAAAGGACTGTTGTGATCATCCAGTTTGCCCTCTATATACCACATGTCATGGAGCTTCCCCACAGGGCTGGCCTTACCATGAGGCAAACTGAGGCAGCTGCCTCAGGTGCCAGACTGTGGGAGGGGGGCCACTAGGACCCAGAGTGTAGAAAATTGTGTCTGCTGCTGGTGCATATGTATTCTCTCTGCTCTAGATGCAGAGAGATGGTGGAGTGCTGTGCTGGAGGAAGGAGGGCACAAGAGACATAACAGGCAGGCAGGAGAAAAGGTGAGAGGGAATAACAGAAAGCAGCAGGAGCTGCAGGGAGACAGAGGAGAAGGAGCCTCTTATGTACCTCTCTAGCACCCCCAGGAGCCTGAACTGATTAACACCAGCTTCTCAGGGAGCTTCCTGTTTCCTGCTGCTTCCCTGAACCCACTTGAGGAGAACAGGCAGTCAACTGAAGTAGTAGGAGCCAGTTAGGCCCTTAAGATGCTGATATTTTCCCTCACTCAGGGTCTGCTACCAGCCTGCTTATTTGTCCCCTTCAACTGAGTGTTGAGAGCCACTATAGCTGGCAGAGAACAGCAGTCATGAGTGAAAGAAGAAAACGCCCCTCTGGGGCAGCATTCAGAAAAAGAAAGAGAGCAAAGGAAGCTTTTCTATCTAAGCAGGAAGGAGCTCTTCTGAGATACATAGACACAAATGTTCACGGTGAGCCGTCCGGCCCCAGTGAGGATGTGAGTGGTGAGCAGATGCCTGATCTTCCAGTTAGTCAGAGTGCAGGTGACCTGGCAGCTACTGCAGCATCCATATCTCCATCTCAAATGGATGTAACCATGCACATTCCTGAAGAAACGTGTAGATCAGAGAAGAGTGTGGTGGAGGCACAAGAAACAGCTGCTGCTGAGCTTGGTTCCTTAAGTCTAGATGATCCAGGACTGTGGACCCACTTGAGCAGTAGCCCGAGGGACTTCCTTGTACTGCATGGGCCACAGCAAGTGAAAAACTTCATGTTCCCCAAAGACAATGAAAATAGAAGTTTCCATCCAACACATTATTGACGTGAAATCCCCAATGGGGACAAAGTGGAGAGGCCATGGCTTATGTACTCAAAAACCCAGAATGCTGCATACTGTTTTTGTTGCAAACTCTTCCAGTCTAATGTTCCAGCCACATTGGGTTCTGAAGAAACAAACGACTAGAAAAATCTGGCTAGAAATCTGGCATGCCATGAAAAGGCAGCAAATCACCAGAGAACATTCCATAAGTGGAAAGAGCTTGAGATGAGACTAAGGTTAAAGGCCACCATAGATGATCAGCATCAAGAAAAGATTGCATCAGAGTCTCTTTACTAGCAAAATGTTCTGAAAAGGCTCATTGCCATTGTGAGAATGCTTGCTTCCCAAAACCTAGCACTGCATGGCACTTCAGATCAGCTGTATGTGCCAAACAATGGAAACTCCTTAAAATTGTGGAGCTGATGGTTGAGTTTGATGCTGTACTCCAGGAGCATCTAAGAAGAGTCACCACCCAAGAAATGTACACACACCACTACCTTGGAAAAACAATTCAAAATGAGATCATACAGTTACTGGCAACTAAAGTCAAACAGAAGATTGTGGCAGATCTGAAGTCAGCAAGATATTACTCTGTTATTCTGAATTGCACACCTGACATTAGCTATACGGAACAAATGACTTTAATGGTGCGTTTTGTAACAACAGAACCAAGTGAAAATGTCCCTGCAACGGTGACTGTCAGAGACCATTTTCTAGAATTTATTGACATTGATGATACTACAGGAGCTGGTATGACAAATGTGCTTCTTAAAAAGCTGGAAGATACAGGAATTGCGATAGCTGACATGAGAGGTCAGGGCTACGATAATGGTGCCAACATGAGAGGAAAGAACAGAGGAGCGCAGATAAGGATCCGAGAGTTAAACCCTCGAGCTTTTTTTGTCCCATGCAGTTCTCATTCACTGAACTTGGTGGTCAGTGATGCAGCATCAGCTTCTAGTGAGGCTGCTGAATTTTTTAATGTAATTCAAAGCATGGTGGCATGGTCACAGCACCCCCAGCTCTTGTGCGCCGGGGCGCTGCATATGCACTCCTGGGCTGCCCAGAGCACTGGGGCTGTGGGTGCTGGGGGCGCTGCGGCCATGTCACCTGGTGTCAGGGTTCCTTCCCCACTCTGAACTCTAGGGTACAGATGTGGGGACCTGCTTATTCTTACCAGCTTAGGTTAAAAACTTCCCCAAGGTACAAACTTTGCCTTGTCCTTGAACAGTGTGCTGCCACCACCAAGCATTTTAAACAAAGAACAGGGAAAGAGACCACTTGGAGACGTCTTCCCCCAAAGTATCCCCCCCAAGCCCTACACACCCTCTTTCCTGGGGAGGCTTGAGAATAATATCCTAACCAATTTGTTACAAAATCACCAAAGACCCAAACCCCTGGATATTGGAACAATGGAAAAATCAGTCAGGTTCTTAAAAGAAGGATTTTATTAAAAAAAAAGAAAGATAAAATCATCTCTGTAAAATCAGGATGGAAAATACTTTACAGGGTATTCAGATTCAAAACACAGAGGATCCCTCTCTGGGCAAAACCTTAAAGTTAGAGAAAACAGGAATAAACCTCCCTCTTAACATGGGGAAAATTCACATAAAACTAAAGATAAACTAATCTGCCTTGCCTGGCTTACCTATACTGGTTGCAATATTGGAGACTTGGATTAGGATGTGTTGGGGAAGATGGTTTTCTGTCTGGCCTCTCTCAGTCCCAAGAGAGAACAAAATGTAAACAAAGAGCACAAACAAAAGCCCCCCCCTCCCCCCAAGATTTGAAAGTATCTTGTTCCCTGATTGATCCTTTGGGTCAGGTGCCAGCCAGGTTAGCTGAGCTTCTTAACCCTTTACAGGTAACAGGATGTTGCCTCTGGCCAGGAGGGATTTTATAGCACTGTATACAGAAAGGTGGTTACCCTTCCCTTTATTTATGACACCTGGCCACCTGGAGCAGCGGAGCTGGGGTGCTGTGGCCATGCCACCCAGAGCCCTGGGGCTGGGGACATTGGAGGCACTGTGGTTACGCCGCCTGGAACACTGGGGCTGAGGGCACTGTGGCTGTGCCACCCGGCCGCCTGGAGAACTGGGGCTGAAGGTGCTGCGGCTGTGCTGCCCAGCTGCCCAGAGTTTGGGGTGTTATGGCTGCACCGCTCAGCCACCCGGAGCATTGGGGCTGGGGGCTGGGACCTTGCCACCCGGGGCTGGAGATGCTCTGGGCTCCTGCAGGGTGCGGGGGGAGAGAAATGGAGAGAGGGCAGAAGGGGAAGAGAGGAGCCTTGGGCACAAGGGCAGGGGTCAGGGGCTAGCCTCCCCCAACGGCCGGGTCAGCGGCCACCCATGGCTGTAGCTGTCGGTCCCATGATATTAGAGAGACAAGGTGGGTGAGGTAATATCTTTGGTTGGACCAACTTCTGTTGGTGAGAGACAGGCTCTCAAGCCACACAGAGCTCTGCTTCAGGTCTGGGAAAGAAACTCCCAGCATCACAGCTAAATGCAAGATAGAACAGACTGTTTAGCATAAGTATTTAGTCACATTGTAAGGAACCGTTCAAGGTAGAGTGGCCCATTAACATGTCTGTAGTCATAGGACAAAAAGAAGGGGTTAGTGGGTTGCAGATTGGTGTAATAACCCATAAATCCAGTGTCTCTGTTCAGTCCATGATTTTTGGTGTTTAGCAGAGTAATGAATTTCAGCTCCCAGGCTTGTCTTTTGAAAACATTGTGCAGGTTTCCTTTGAGAATGAGGACTGATAGCTCAGATATAATGTGTGGATGGGTTTTTAAGGAATCCTTAAACGCATTAACCAGTGAAGAACCTGATGAAAATCTTGATCTGGATTTTGAACACACTAACCATAAATGCTGAGGTGTTCAGTTCTAGTGTTTTGAGTTTTCGAGGTGAAGTCAGCAGCAAAATTTGAACCAGATGTAAATTCATATTCTTACCCTAACATGGTAAAGTTCATGGGTACTTGGATCTTGTGTTTTGACTCAAGTCATCTCTATAGCTAACATAACAGACTGTGCCAGCTGTATAACCAGTTGGGGATACTTCAACCTGCTATATTGGCTTTTGACACTACTAATACAACAGACCACAAGAAAGTCCCGCAAGAAAACTCTCTGCAGCCATTGTGTTCACAGTTATTTCAAAGCTGACCTGGATAATCCTTAGTTAATAGAATGTCTTCAGAGATAGCCATGTAGCTCCCACATATTGTCAGTCTAATATGTCCAAATGAAACTTTTATTGGCAAATAATTAACATGCACGGTTGGCAGCTACTTTCCTAAATTAAATAATTCACTGTTGTTAAGGAGAAAATTTAGTGCTTGTGAAAGGTGTAAGAGAGAGAATGAAATCCACTATTCATCCATAGAACTTGGCTGGCGGCAGCTCAGACTTGTCCATATATTGTCTGCAAAAGTGCCTCAGCCCTGACCTGGAAGCACCAAAGGGCCTATTAAAGCCTTGGTCTCTCTGATGAAACTACCTGCAAAGGTGCTAATTGTGATGTTTTTAGTGATGTGGTGACTGAACTGGGCCTAAATGTGACAAGTTCCTTATTTCATTCACAATTGCCTGTACCCCAGCTCAAACATGTTTGAGTCCAGGTTATTAATGTAGCAGGCTTACAACATAATACATTTTTGACCAAAATAACCAGTTCACAGTTGCTTTATAACAGTCCAGCAATACATAGCAGCTATAAGCCTAGCTTTGGTTTGTTCTTCATTTGTGTGTTTTGAGCAGAAATGGTGAGAAGGTGGAAATACATGTGCCCCACAACCAGTGATATGGGCTGTGCCTGGTGTTTTGTCTCCATGGTAGGCTAAGGATTTGCTCTTATATACAGGGGAGGTGTGTCCTGTAAAATTCTCTCCTATTATCACAAACAAAGAATGATTTCTACTCTGGACTGAACATGCAGGGATCCCATTGATTTCAATGGGAATCCTGTGTAAACATCTAACGGCTTAGTTTTCAGCCCTCGGGGTTGCATTTTAGCGTATGCAGGTATTTTGTTTTACTACTGAGAATTATATAATATTCTAACTGTATTGTGTAGACTGTAGATATAAGAAGGGAAACAAACTCCCCCACCTTTTTCTTTTAGGCCCTTAGTCCCAATGAAGAACTGCTTCTTTATAAATTATTCTGTGTTTTATTGCTTTGTTTTATTGTTGTCTCTCTTTTTAATGTCGGAACTATAACATTCCAGTATTAAAGATAAAGAACTCTCATCAGAAATCAAAGAATAAAATAAAGAGAAAAATGTTTTCCATAAAAAAGAGGGACTCAATCAATCAAATCATTCAATTTCATGCATCTTCTTGGCTGCAAATCAATCTAAGTCCTCAATGCATTAGGTTCTGGGTTGTGTTAAAAGTTGAAAAGTGATATTTGCATTTATCTTTCGGAAAACATTATTTTGAGGTTTTCTGCCTACTTTAATTGTGGAGAAACATCTAGGCTGGTATTTTTCTAACTCGGAGTTTCCCAAACTTTCACTCTCTAATCATAGAAAAAAATACACAGGCCTCTCATATTGTAAACATTTTTTAAATAGTCTGGGGCCAAAGCAGTGCCAGTGCTTGCCCATTGGGGGCCCTAAGCAGGGATATTTTTGCCCCCCGCCCCAATACTAAAACAGGCAAGTTCTTATAATAAAAAAGCGAATAGAGGGCCACTTTTGTTGCTCAGGGCCCTAAGCAATTGTTTAGTCTGTTTATGCCTAGTGCTAGCTCTTGGCCTGAGTGTGAGAGAAAGGGACATCACAGGAAATCCCTGAAATTCTATGTTAGACCATTAGCGATTTTCAGAAGTGCTCAGCGTTGGTTTGATCTGCTCTCATTCAGCTCAATGGGAGTTGTAGCACTGAATTCAGTGGGAGCAGTGTTTTGCCAGCTCTCTGTGGTTTTTGAAAATTATACCCATAGACAGGACTGAGCAGCCTGATACTCATTCTGCTGTGTCAGCTTTACTCTTTGCTTAACAAATTGGGACTCATCTAAGTATTCATTTCTGAATAGCCTGTATTAGGTTTCTGATTTTCTCATCTCTAAATCCAATCTACGTGACAGTTGCCATCTTGGCCAACACATGAGGGATTGAACCTCCAGAGTTAAATGCATGAGGCTCTACAGCTTGAGCTAAAAAGCCAGGGCTCTGTCGCATATTCTCGTCTTCTGTGGATCAGGCACAGAGGGGAACGCGTATCACATACTGATAGTGCAGAGATAGTGGGCACAGAACTGAGCCATTACTAATAAACTAGTCAGACAAGAGCAATATAAGCACAAACAGTTTAGTGCACCCACAAAAGCAAAGCTAAATTAGTTTAGAAATATTGTGTTTTTGCTTCTGAAAACTGTTCTAAAGAGCTGTTGTTGCAATGACCTCTGAGTATCTATCCCACAATTCCCAGCACAGCTCCTAGCAGCAGGTGCATAATCTCTGGTGAACATTGTGTATATCTGCACCACCTCACACTTTCTATTTCTGAGTTAATTACACGGGCCACTCCAAATTGTTCTGTTCTGCATGAGGGGCTGCCCATGTATTGGGTGGGGCAGGGCTCTGCCCTTTCACTTGTAGGAGGCTTAGAGATTCCCCTGATCCCTTGTCAGACTCGCTTGAGGCCAGAGACCCTGAGTTTACTATGAAAGGCACCATTATCGTTGGGGTACTATGGGAAAAGAACTATTGTCCTTCTTGATGGCCACTGTTCAAACTTTTGCCTTCCTTGGAAATTGTTATCATCTCCCTTTGAACAACAGCCTTGCAGTTTGAGAATCCAGCTTTTACTATTATGTTTACAACAAAACCTGTCTTTAAAAACCACCAAAAATTGATTGTCAGTTGAGGTGGCCAAAAACCTTACGGATACTTTAATACGATTGCTTTAGAACTGGGGTTTGGGCATCGTAACATTCAATTAACTAGAAAAACAAGTTTTAAAAAAAAGAGTAGGAGTAACTCAAAACCAGAATACAGACACATCTATCTTTTCAATACTAATTTCTTTCATTCTGTTGTGGAGAATTGTGGAAAATTTGTGGAGAATCTGACCTTTTTCAGATTTATATACACCTGCATAAGCATACCCTTTATACCGGCATAGCTATTTTGGCAAAGGGTGTGACAAAGTGACATATCTATGCTGACAAATCCCCAGTGTGGATGAATCTATGCCAACTTAAGAGTGCTTCTGTCAGCACTGCCAATGTTGTGTGGGGAGTGGTGTTCCGACACCAGCAGAAAAACTCTGTCAATGTACGTTGTGTCTACATTAGGCAGGCTGTGTAATGCAGACATAGCCATTGTCAGACAAAATGTTGCTCAACATTTAGGCATTGCAAAAACAAACTTTTACAAAACCTAACACCAATAGGAATGATTATGGGATTTTTTTTCTAAATTAGAGTGGGAACAGTTTTTAACAAAAGCTTTCCCTTGCAGTGTTCCCAACTCAAACACTGCAGCTTCATGCTAGTTCATGAGACCCCTAAATGGCCTAGACACCAGCTAGAAGTAAACACCCTAACACACACACACACACACACACACCTCTAAAAGGCTTATGCTCACCTACCAAAAAGTGAAATTGGAGGAAGTTGGGGCCTGGTGTTCTTAGCAGCAAGCCCTTGCTTGCAGAATTTGCTGCAGCTAGAAGTTTGCCTAGGTCCAAGCTGGACACTTTCAGAATATTTGTCCTGGCATTTCTATAAATTCCAGCTTAGTTGCCTTATCTTCTCGACCTTTTCTCAAGTTCTGTGGGTCTTAAAAAGTCTTAAAAGCTTGGGATGTTGAGGAGAGTTGAAGGGAATTACCTCCCTATTTTTATATATAGAGAGATTATTTTTGCCTCAGTCTAAGCTATGTACAGTGCATCCTGATACGACACTGATGAGTGATGTACAAATGCCAACATGTCAAAGGGGGTTTTGAGTCCAAGGCCGGTGGTATGGCCAAGTGGTGAGATTCCAGACTGTGCTGTCTAGTGGTGGGAGTTGGTGGTTGCTTTGCCGAAAGCAGGATTCAGCAGCTGTGTCACCCAGTGGCAAGAGTTGGTGGCTGAGGGTAGTAGAACCCAAGCCCTTCCTGCTCCACCAGGTTCCAACCTACAGCCCAAAGAAATAATAATTCAAATTGCGCAGCCTAGGAGACGGGCACCCCTACACCTGCTCCCAGAGCCACTTCCTACCCCGGCTTTGGATCCTGT
The DNA here is from genome assembly GCF_965140295.1 of Lepidochelys olivacea. NCBI lineage: Eukaryota > Metazoa > Chordata > Testudines > Cheloniidae > Lepidochelys > Lepidochelys olivacea. Next base: position 24,708,247 of record NC_140413.1, read on the forward strand.
GCTGGTGCCACCTATCTCTCTTGGGGTCTCTTTGGAGTTCCTTTGGGCCACTCTTCAGAGGGTCTTCCCCTCACTGTGGCGGTTCAGCATCTTTGGACCCCGTGGTTGAAGGGTTTGTGGCAGCTTTACCGTAGAGCCTGGTCCTGGATTTTGTGAGCTTTGGCGGCTCCTCTACAGAAGGTTGTAGCACCCAACCATTCTCCTGCGTGGTCAGCCCAGACCCAGCTGAGCTGTTCCCTTTTGAACTCTCCCTTCACTGGGAGCTTGCCCAGCAGTGGCGAGAGGGCATGGCTTCCTGTGTCCAGAATAACTCCATAACCCCAACCTCAACAGTGTGGAGTTGGTACACCCTATCACACTACACTAAATAAATAATAATTTTAAATGTGAAATGGACGAGAGCCAAGAGTAAGTATTCATTTTCCACACTGAGAGAAATGAAAAAGTAAACAAACAGAAAAATAGTAAAAATAAAATTAGATTTTGTTTTAAATATTTCCATTTTAATTAGAGATGGACAAAAATGTCTGAATACCTTTGAATTCCAGAGGAAAGTTCAGATTTAAATCCCTGGATCCAAATTCACCCCTACAGTATTGCTTCCAGGTGGGTTCAAAATGGAAAAGATCCTTTTTTCCAGTTCTGGTTTGGAGAAAACTGGAATCTCATAAGAGTAGCAAATCTCATGAGACTTCAACCATTTACTGCTTAAACTTCATGTGAATAACTCACTGTTTTTTAATGCTGAGTCTTACCCTAACTCTGATCTGACCTTGATCTTAAATCCTAGATTCTCTGGATCAAGATTCACATACTACCTCTTTGGCCCATCCCTCTTATTAATTAATACTATAAAATATTTTTAGTAGGATAGCTAATTTTTTTCTAAACCTGACACTTTAATAGGCCTTAAAATAATGAAATATTTAAAAATGGAAAGCTCTTGGGTGAGATTTTGCTTGTTAAATTAATGCTGGACAAAAAGGTACTGCCACCCTACATAATATTTCTAAAGGGATGAATAAGACTGCCAACAATTAGAAGGCAGAATCAAGGATGGTATTCATCTCCTTATCTGAGAAAGAAAATTAACATTGATCTTGCAAATAAAGAAATGAATCAATCAATCAACATATAAGAATATTTCAGGCAGATATGACACTAGAGAAAACAATTTGGTTATAAGATGTTCTGGAATACCAAAGAAGACATTCCAGGCTTAATTTTCACAACAATGTACCTGAGACATAGTTATATGTACAAAACCAGAAAAAGAATATAACAAAGAAACCAAGAAAGTGGAACTAAACAGGTCAATTTTAGTACAGAACCCCCCTGTTCAAAACAACCCTACAATACAATACAATATAGAATCAAATTGATAATTATAGGGCAAATTGAAATATCATTTGAGATTTATGTCAAACTTTTTTACTCCTGTCACTTTGATCAGTCTGAAACTCATACTGTAAGTACAACTTCATTTTAACTATGCAGCATAGGGCACGTGTTCAGCCAGTTGCCCTGCATCAAGGATTTAATTAGTGTGATGGGGTTTACAAACCCCACACTAAGGCGAAGGCAGGGGAAAGGCTGGAGCGGTACTGTGCCTGGAAAGCTCTGCCTCTCAGCACTGCCAAGCATGCTCCTGGCAAAAGGAGCAGTATAAAGAAAGCTTCAGCAGCCTAGGCAACAGAGAGGAGAGATATTTTCAGGATGCCGTTTTTCTGCAACAGTAGGAGAAGAAGCTCTTACTGAGGAGGTCTGTCAGTGAGTCTTTTTTTGAGAACTGTGTGTGAGGGGACCAGAAGGTTGCCTGCATCTAGGGTTGCCAGGTGTCCGGTTTTCAACTGGAATGCCTGATTGAAAAGGGACCCTGGCGGCTCCGGTCAGCACCACTGACCGGGCCGTTAAAAGTCCAGTTGGTGGCATAGTGGGGCTAAGGGAACTGTGGCCAATGGGAGCTGTAGGGGTGGCACCTGCAATGGGGCAGCGTGCAGAGTCACCTGGCTGCGCCTCCGAGTAGGAGCCAGAGAGGGGACATGCTGCTGCTTCCAGGAGCTGCCTGAGGTAAGCGCTGGCTGGAGCCTGCACTCTGTATCCACGCCCCAGCCTAGAGTCCTCTCCTGCACTCTGAACCCCTCATTTCTGGCCCCACCCCTGGAACCCGCACCCCCAGCCCACAGCCCATACCCTCTCCCACACCCCAACCCCCTGCCTCAGCCTGGAGCCCCCTTCCATATTCTGAATCCCTCGGCTCCACCCTCCCAGCCTGGAGCCCTCATGCATCCCAAATCCCTCATTCCCAGTACCACCCCAGAGCCCCAACCCCCAGCCGGAGCCCTCACCCCCTCCAGTATCCCAACCCTCTGCCTCAGCCAAGGGCCCCCTCCCATACCCTGAACTCCTAATTTCTGGCCGCACCCCAGAGCCCACACCCCCAGCTGGAGCTCTCACCCCCTCCTGCACCCCAACACCCTGAGCCAGCCCAATGAAAATAAGGAAGTGAGTGAAGGTGGGGAGAGCTCCAGACCTAAGGTAAACAGATTCAGTTCTTTGTTCAGTTGCTCATTCAGTTCCCCAGAGTTAAGGGGGGTGACAGGTAGGCCATTTATCTATGCCAAAGGTTATAAACACTTATACTAACTTGCTAATCATAGCTAATCATATAGGATACAGGCCTGTAGGTTACTTGCATTACAGCCAACTATTATGAATAACCATGAATAACTCTTATAAATATCATAAACTGGAATTCAACATAACCAAAACCCAAGAAAATACTATGATTCATTAATAATAGGATATGATAACAAAATAATAAGAATCAAACCAATAAAGAAAACACATTATGCAATACAGCAAGATAGCAAACTGGCCTTATGGCCTACCCCTGAAACTGAGATTACCTCTTAGTGTCACAAAAGACTTAAGCAAGTGTAGAGCCTTCTTTTAGCATGTTCTGCTACAGTTCATCAACACACAGTGCCATCATATGATTATAGTACATTTACTCTGGTTAGCATTTATGAATGAGCTCTCTGAACCTTTAAAATTATAGTACCAATACTGAAAACTCATGACAACTGTATCAACTGCTAATATTCTACTACCGCCTTTTAATGATATGTTGGCTCATTTTGAGCACAGTCATGATTTTTTTAAGTATGTGCAGGATATTATGGAGAGCCAGTATCCTCCCTATTGTTATGGTACAACTAGGTTTCATCATAAGGCCCTAATCCTTCAAATATTTGTGAATGTTCTTACTTTTACTTTATGAATCGTCCCTTCCAAGTCTCTGTTTTCATTCTTCACAGTATTAATATACTAAAGTACTGAGTTTACTAGAACATTTCCTACATGTAAAATGTGTACTGCACTGAGGGATTTATGCCATATCACAAAACGGTGTTACTCTTGAATGGCCCAAGTACAAGCTGCAGTTAGATGTTTAATATTAGATGTTAGATGTTTAATATTCTTGTTTTTAAAAAATCATGAAGCTCATATTTCCTAAAGAGAATTTGGCTGCTTCTGTTTTTGTGAGAGTAATTGCTTACATGGGAATACAGACCCTACATAAAATGTCAAGTTTCATGTTCTGTGGGCTTTCATCTTGATAGGCTTTAAAGTAAATAACTTTTCTCTATCAACATGAAGATTCTAGAAGATAAACTGTTTGACTTGTAGTTCAGTCCCAAAATAGAAATTACTGTAATTTCCTTGTTTCTGAGTTGGAACTGGAGGTGATGAAACTGATAACTGATCATAAGTTTGAACTTTTAATTTTGCTCGTGAGAGAATGTTGAATGTTACTTTTTTCAGTCAGCTCTTTCTATAGAATTTTTATGTTGAACTTTCCATAAACTGGTGACCTAACATTATTTTCCTTTCACCCAGATAAGATAATGCCACTTTCCTCAAAAGTGGTCTTGTGTGTCTGGATTGTTGATATTTTGGGAGGTCACCGATGTCTGTCTGTCATGCAAAACAATGTATTTTAAATTGCTGATTTAAACGGTGTGACATCCTGGCACTCCCATATTCACCACTGTCATATAATTATGATAAATTTAGTACAAAGTATGCCTTGTGAGGTATCGTTCTAGAAGTCTTGATCTGTTATACGTTAATATCTCATTGGATTGTATGTGTTATCATTGTATGTGAAGTTATGAAGTTTGGCTATGTATGGACTACTGAAACATGTTGTGGGGTTGAGAACACCCACAAGCAGGCTTTCAGGTCCAACAATAGATAGGCCAAAGAATGTTAATGGCTTATTGAGGAAATACACACAAGCACAAGGTTTACTCCAGGAACTGTGTACAGAGTTAGCACTACACAATGGGAACTGTTTGACCCAGGTCACAGCAAAAGAGCTTTCCAGCAAGTTGGAAGAAGAAATAAAAGGGGGAAATGACATCATGACCGTACCTCACTCTTCCTACAACAACACACCTGAAAGTACTGGAGGAAAAAGACTGAACTGGGGGAAGTGCTGGTCCCAGCCTAAAGGGATTTCTAGCCTATGTATGGAAACTTGGTGGACTGTATGTATCATCATTCAGGGTGAAAGATTACTGATTGAGATCCTATCTAGTTTTGTAGGCTCAGTTTGCATTTTTGTTTTATTTCATATGGTAATCTACTTTGATCTGTTTGCTATTACTTATAATCACTTAAAAACTATCTTTCTGTAGTTAATAAATCTATTTCACATTTTACCTAAAACACTGTATGTTGTTTGAAATGCAAAGGGGATAAAACTCAGCTCATGATCAAGAGTTGGTGCACGTCCACTTTCCTTTGTAGAAGTTACGGACTGGGCAATAAATTCATACTGGTCGGGTTTTGACCAGGGCAGGGTGGTACAGCTCTGGGGTCTTAGGCTGGGGAACTGGGAGTATTTTGGCTGTAGCCTCTCTATTGTGGGTTCATGAGTGACTGGCCCCAGAATTCATGAACACAGCTGCGTGTGGATGTTGGTGTGAATACAAGCTTGGAGGGCTTTGCAGGTTGTCACAACATCATAGTGCAAGAGGGAACCCAGATTGGTGACACAGAGGGCTCAGCTATACCTCAGTTCCAGGTGGCTCAGCTGTACCTCAGTTCCGGGAGGGGACCTGTCACAAATGAGACTAGCCAAAATTGACACTAGCTAAAGATGACCTAATTCAAATCTCATTGACCAAGCTGCATGGCTCCAGGGCAGGTCTCACACCTGATTTGTCAGAAGACCTTGGAGGGAAGTGCTTTAAGGAGAAGTAGCAAAGCTGCAAACCAGAAGTATCGAGGATAAGGCTGAGAACCATAATCCAGGGCTTAAATTCAGCCAGAGCTGCCTGGAGGAGAGCTCCAGTAAATATTTTCAAATATAGCATGCGGGGGAGGATACATTGGGGGCACTGAGAAATACTCTATGATAATTTAAGCCTTGGCATCATCCCTAGGCTCAACAAGTCACCTGACAGAACAGGGTGAGAGAGGAAGTTATGACATCCAAAAACAGGCTGGTCAAAGGCTGGTGAGGTCTCCTTCCACCTGAAGAAGGTCCATTAGTAAGAAGACTTGTGCCAGCAGAACATGACCATGTGATTCCTTGCCTGCAATTTTAGCCCTTATTCTCCAAGAGACTACACGAGCTGAAAAGTTTGCAAACCCCTGTTATCTTAAATATCCTATTTTTTTTCTTTTTCTGTTTTTATTAGCTGGGAATCTTCTGAGCTTTTTCATATTCTTTAATTTTTATGGTGTGAAAGTGTGGTTCTGTGCATGAACCTAGGAAGTCCACACAGGGAAGGCAACAGAAAGAAAACTTTCCCTGGTTTAAACAGGGCTAGATATTGTATCATAAAATTACACATTAAACTGTTAGAATGTTTTCTGTGTTCGATGTTTAAAAGTCCTAAGAGGCTTGAAATTGTCACCTGTAACTTCTGGTAAATAGCTGTCAAACTTCTGCTGATTAAGAGTGTTTTGTTAAAGTCTGGAGGGATGGGGGAGGTTCTGTGGCTTGCAATGGGCAGGAGGTCAGACTAAGTGATCATGATGGTCCCTTCTCACCTTAAAGTCCATGAGTCTATGTGTATTTATAATATGTCTGAGGGAGGAGGAAAGGGTTAGAATTCTATTCTTATGTGGTAGCTAAGAAAGAAGCTTTATAATTGGCCCTGAGGTTGTGGTTTAGACATTAAATATTGGGTTTCAGTATTAAACCAATGGCCATCTTTAAATCATACAGGCGACTGATGTTGGTAAAATTCTTTACTTTGGATTTATAACCAAAAGGACAGTCACCATCTTAGACTCTTTCTTCAAATATATAAATTTTGATTATTTTTGGTAGTAATCTGATGATTTAACTAATTTGTTTTAATTCCAGACCAATATTGAGATAAATTTTTTTGGTTGATTTGATCTTGACATGATTTTAATTTTATAGTTGAAGTCATGCTCCATTTTTAGTTTCATTTAATATGATTAATGGTAGCTCAGTTTTGGTGATAGGTTTTCTTGATTTTTATTTGTGTTTAAGTGTTTTGATAAATTTGATACTGGGACATAATTCTTTCAACAAGTAAAGTAGGTTCAGACCATTCAGGATCTCTGTGGATACCAACTGGTCAACCAAGAATCCTGACCACTTCCCTTTAATTAGTCTTTGGTTCTCACATCCTGAAGCCACAGCATCTCCTGTGTTCTGAATTATTGAGATTTAGCATGTCTACATCTTTCCTACTAGCCTCCAAAATGTCATGAGTCCGGATTAAAAATCATAAGATTAGCCCATCTCTGCTTCCCCCCTAAAATAAAAATGACTCAATACACTTTGAATTATTTTAATTTACTTTCTGTTTTTTAACCCTTTAGATGGTAGTAAAATCACATTTCCAAGCCTTTCTTTCTGATTATAAGGGCTAGTACCTTACTTTTTCCTTTTTTTAAAAAATGAAATCTGAGATTTGCATGTATTCATGATTCCGGAAGCTAGAGCTGGTAAGAAAAACATCAAATATGGCAAAACTCATGATAGCGTTGTGAGAGTTGGTGATGCTGCTACATTAATGGTACATACCTCCCAAGTGTCCTATTCTCATGGCTCCCCATCCTCTCCTCCTCTTCCACGACCGATAATAAGATGGCCTGAATGCTGCTTTCTTGAGTCTTCTTAGCAGCTGGTCGTATGACAGCTACTCCCTTGACTAGCACTGGCAATTGAACCAGGGGCCTCCAGAGCTAAAAGCACATATCTCTACAACTTCAGTTAAAGAGCCAGCCTTTCTAGTTAAGTACAGTAACAGACTTGCCACCTCTGTAAATTGGGCTCTGAGACAAACACAACACATGATGAAAGGGTCAGAGTCATAGTGTTTAAGGCCAGAAGGGACCACCGAATGATCAAGTCTGACCTCCTGTATATCACAGGCCACCCACAACACCCTGCACCCACACACTCAACTCAACAATTGAAATTAGACCAAAGTATTACAACCCACAGGAGACTAGACTATTATGTGCTACTGGCAGAGAATAGGAGAGACCAAGGTGCACCAGAACCTCTGCAATGGCAGGGAAATGATTAAGTGAGGTATACCCAGATAATCCTGGCAAGTGACCAACACACACATGCTGCAGAGGAAGGTGTAAACCCCACAGGTCACTGCCAATCGGACCCTGGGAGAATTTCTTCCTGACCCTACATATGGTGATTAATTAGACCCTGAGCATGTGAGCAAGCACCTGAGACAACAGCATGACTCTGGTTACAGTGTGTACAGTTCATCTAAGCTGCCCCCAGAGAGAGCGAGAGAGAGAGAGAGAGCTGCTATGCTGCCTATAGAAAATCCATCTCCATCTAGCAGGATGAGAGAGTAGGTGTGAAATGTGCAAAGCAGAATTACTCAGGCTTTGATTGTGGCACAAACCCTGTAGCTCCTAGAATGATGAAAGTTTGCACTGAACATAAAAAAAAATAAGAATAAACTAAAACATAAATATGCCTGTGTGTATTTTATGACATGGTTTTTACTATACAAAACTATGTAATCCCAAGTATCTAAATCTTTGATTCTCCTTGATGAAGGCTAAGAAAAATGTGAAGAATTGAGTTGTAATGGAAATGGTGAATTTAACGGTGAATTTATTGTTTATGGTTTTGCCTTTCATTGTTATATTGTGCTATGGCAGTTTACAGTTTATGGACAAATATCTCCCAAGAAATTTCCAAGGGCAGCTGAAACAGTTTAATGCACAGAAAACAACAATGATTTATCTGCAGTGAAAATGTGATGTCCACATCACATCCCTTATTTCAGGGGCTTTGGCTTTCTTTGTCTCTCATTCTGAGGATCTGAGTGCACAGTGCTATGTCAGGAAACTGACAGGTCTGACCAAAATGGTGATGGGCATGGCAACATACCTATATAATTCTTAGTGGATGATACAGGGATATTTTCTGTATACCGTTTAATATTTAAATGCAATTTGCATGTCTTAGATTGATAGCAAGCCAAGGGGTTAGCTTTAGAATGAGAACATTTTGCATACCTTTATTAGTAAAGGTTGACACGGTGATGTAGCCAGAGCTGCCTGTGTAATGAGATTATGCGGCCACACAAATGGCCACATAATTTACTTTTCTGAAAAGATTTCACAGAAATCTGTTTGTGCCTCACACGTCTGTCAAAAAAACCCAAACAAAACCCAGACCTTTTCCTGTATAGTTCAGTTCCTGAGCTTGGACACTTATTTCATTTTGCCTTCCTTCCCCGTGTCTGTGTGGGTCTGTTTCCATGATTTCTCCATAGTAGGGTATTCAGCAGGTTTCCTGCTCCAGTGCTGCTGCCCTTGAAGGAACAGAGTTGGAGCCAGACAGGGGGAGATCCTTTCTCATTCAGAACAATAAGGGGATATAGGGGCTGGAACTAGGGGTACTGGGGGTGCAGTTGCACTCCCTAGCTTGAAGTGGTTTCCATCATATACAGGGTTTGCAGTGTGGTTCAATGGCTCTCAGCACTCCCACAATAGAAATTGTTCCAGCACCCCTGGGCAGTAATCTACTGTGCCATACATTGTCCCAGAGGAATAGGGGCAAATGAACTTTAATTAAGGAAGGGAGAGCTACTATCTGCGGCTCCAATCCTGTACAGCTCCAGCAAGCCAGCCTTTACTTTCATAAGGCAGTGTCCCTGTTGCTTCTGTCACTGAACACTGAGCTTTGGCATTACCCAGAGCAGTCATGCGGCTATCATACAGAGCTCCTAATTTACACTGGGTCACCTGGGTACTCTTGCTGAGCTCCCAAGCCTTTCACTTGAACTTTATAAATATATAGTGACAAAGCTCTGTCCTTGCCTCCGTGGATCCCGTGTTTCCTGGTGGATTTCACTAGCCTCAGAGGCTCACTGTGACCCTGCACGTAACCCTTCTCTCTCTAGAGACAAGGGTCACAGTCTACTGAGCCATTTTCATCATAAGCCAGTGATGGAGGTGAGGAAAAGTTATCCTTCCTTGCACAGTCTATGTTGTCTCCCAGTCTCAGTGATTAATCAGGGGGCAAAGGTGTGTGTGTGTGTGTGTGGGGAGCCCGGGCCCACCCTCTACTCTGGGCTCCAGCCCAGGGACCCTAATAGTATCAGCTATGGTAGCTGACCTTTTAGAAACATAACATGTACAATTCCCTGGGCTACTTCCCCCACAGCAGCCCTCACTGCCTCAAGCTCCACTTCACCCTTACCTCAGGGCCTCCTTCCTTGTGCCTGATATGGTGTGTACTACTCAGGCACTCCAACAGCGCAACTTCCTCCCACAGTTCCTGACATGCACACCCACCTGACTAATTGGGAGGCTTTTAACTAGTTTCAGCCAGCCCCTGATTGGCTTCAGGGGTCCTAATCAACCTAGCCTTCTCCCTGCCTTCTGGAAAGTTCTTAATTGGCCCCAGGTGTCTTAATTGACCTGGAGCAGCTGCCATTTCATTTATCCTGGTACCAGGGATTTGTTTAGCCTGGAGCTAATATATCTATCTCCCACTACTTTTCTGTAGCCATCTGGCTTTGCCCTGTCACATATTTCCCCAACCCCCCCCCGCTTAACACCATAGAGTTGGGCAACTTGGGATGCTAGGCAGTATGCTCGTGACAGACCATCAGCATTGCCATGGTGGCATCCAGCCCTGTGCCGTATGCAGAACTGGAATGGTTGGAGGGATAAGAACCACCTGGTGACCCTTGCATTCTTTTCCTTATTCCGCTGCATCCACTGGAGGGGTGCATGGTCTGGCACAAGAGTAAATCGCCGGCCTAAGAGGTAATAACGCAGTTTCTCCATAGCCCATTTGACAGCAAGGCACTCTCTCTCGAATACTGCGTATTTCTGTTCTCTTGGGAGAAGCTTTCTGCTTAGGTAGAGGATCGGGTGTTCCTCTTCTCCCACCATATGTGACAGAACTTCTCCCAACCCCACCTCAGAAGTGTCTGTTTGTAAAATAAATTCCCTATTAAAGTCTGGGGCTCTGAGTACGGGGTCATTACAGAGGGCCGTCCGAAGGTCTGTAAATGCCCCCTCTGCTGCGTCGGTCCACTTTACCATGTCTGGACCTTGGGCCTTCACCAGGTCTGTTAGGGGACTTGCCCTAGTGGTGAAGTGGGGAATAAAACATCGGTAGTAGCCTACCATGCCTAGGAATGCACGGACCTGCTTCTTTCGGGTCGGCCGGAGCACGTTTTGAATTGCCTCTAGCTTGTTCATTTGGGGCTTCACTATGCCCCTTCCCACAATATATCCCAGGTACCTAGCCTCTGCTAGCCCTATGGCGCATTTAGTGGGATTAGCAGTGAGGCCAGCCTGCCTTAAGGTGCGCAGTACTGCCTCAACTTTCTCCAAGTGGATTCCCCAGTCTGGTGTATAGGTGATGACATCATCTAGGTATGCAGCTGCATAACTAGTATGGGGGTGCAGCAGCTTATCCATGAGGCACTGGAATGTGGCTGGGGCCCCATGTAGCTCAAAAGGGAGGACAGTGTACTGGAATAGCCCATCCGGGGTGGAGAATGCTGTCTTTTCTTTAGCTTCTTTGGTCAGAGGAATCTGCCAGTACCCTTTTGTCAGATCCAGTGTAGTCAAGAATCGGGCACTACCCAGTCGGTCAACCAGTTTGTCGATGTGTGGTATGAGGTATGCATCAAACTGGGATATTTCTTTCAGTCGGTGAAAGTCATTACAGAATCTCATGGTACTATCAGGTTTAGGCACTAGAACAATTGGACTGGACCACTGACTGTAAGATTCTTCAATAACCCCTAATTCTAACACTTTCTTTACTTCGGCCTTGATTTCTTCTCTTTTGGCTGCTGGGATTCAGTAGGGTCTCAATGTTACCTTGGCTCCTGGGATCGTGCAGATATGGTGATAGGTCTCAGTCGTCCGCCCTGGTTTTGTAGAGAACACATCTTGGTTGTGATTAATCATATCGGCTGCCTTGATCTTTTGGATCAGCGTCAAGTCGGATGATATCCTCACTTGCTCGTGTAAGTTATCCTCCTGGGGAAGGGTCTCCTGCATGACTAAGCATGCCTCTCGATCATGCCAAGGTTTTAGAAGATTGATGTCGTAAAGTTGTTCTGATTTCCAGCGGCCTGGCAGACGCACCTTATAGTTCACCTCTCCCACGGCTTCCATTATTTCGTAGGGTCCCTGCCACTGGGCCAACAGTTTACTTTCTGCTGTGGGCACCAGTACCATCACCCGATCCCCTGGTTGGAACCATCGAAGCTTCGCTTGGTGGTTATAAGGGGTTCGTTGGGTCTCCTGTGCTCTCTCCAAGTGTTCCCCATACAATGGGCGTAACTCGGGCTATGTGATTTCTCATCTTCAGAACATGCTCAACTATGTTCCTTCCGGGATTTGGCTCCTCTTCCCAGGCTTCCCTGACTATATCCAATATGCCCCAAGGGTGGCGCCCATATAGTAGTTCAAATGGAGAGAAACCCGTGGAGGCTTGCAGAACCTCCCAGATGGCGAAAATGAGGTAAGGCAATAGGGTATCCCAATCTTTCCCATCCCGGCTCACCACTTTCCTGATCATGGCCTTGAGGGTCCTATTGAACCTTTCCACAAGGCCATCTGTTTGCGGTTGGTATACAGAGGTCCGTAGGGCTTATACATGGAGCAATAAACAGAGATCTTTCATCAGCTTGGACATGAAAGGTGTCCCTTGATCAGTCAATATCTCCTTGGGTAGCCCAACCCAGGCAAAGATGTGTACTAGCTCCTTAGCTATTGTCTTGGAAGCTGTGTTGCGCAGGGAAACAGCTTCCGGGTACTGGGTTGCATAGTCCAGTACAACAAGCACATGTTGGTGGCCCCAAGCTGTCTTCTCTAGGGGCCCTACCAGATCCATGGCTATCTGTTCGAAAGGATTATTATTGGAAGAGGTATCAAAAGGAGCCCGCAAGTGCGGTCGAGGGCAATGTAACTGACACTCCGGACAAAAGGTGCAGTATTGCCGGATATCTTCATATACTCCTGGCCAGAAGAACCTCTGTAGGATCCATGCCTGGGTTTTCTCTACCCCTAGGTGACCTCCAAACAGGTGACTGTGGGCGAGACTTAATATGGCTTTTTGATGTTTTCGTGGCACTAGAAGTTGTTGTATCTCTTGCTCCTGCATTTGCACCACGCGGTACAGGAGATCTTTCTTCACTATAAAGTAAGGTCCGGGACCCTGGACCTTCCCATCCACAGGTATCCCATCAATCTCAGCCACCTCTTTCCTAGCATTATCATATCTGGGGTCCTCCACCTGGTCCTGCCCAAAAGTCTCTCTTCTGGGACTAACCTGCCCAAGCACCCAGGGGCTGGCTTCTGCTTCTTCCAACGGCTTGCCGCCATCATGGCTGAGAGCAGCTTCTGGCTCACCTTCTGTGATGGAAGTTTCTCTGTTGGCTGCTCGCATCCATCTGCCTACTAGGGAGGTCCTCTGGCCCTGGGTCAGGATCTGGGTTCCCAAGGCCTTTGTGGCCTTCCTCTCTTCTTTTGTCTTCCGGATCTTTCAGGGGTCTGAGAACAGATCCTGAGAAATCTCAGAGAACATCGGGGGTTGACATTCCCCCGGTGATGAGTTGCTGTCCTCAGTGTCCCCACCTCCCTCCAGCCTCTCCGGGGGGAGTAAATTATCAAACCCTGGATAGTCCCTCCCAATGACTACAGGATATGTGAGTTTAGGAACTACGCCCACGGTCACCTCAGTGGAGTTTCCCTGAACCTCTATCTCCACTGGGATGGTGGGGTAATGACTCACAGCCCCATGCACGCACGTCACTGCTACGCATTTGGCTTGTAGCAGCTGACTACTTTTTACCAGCTTACCCGATATGAGGGTGATAGCACTCCCAGAGTCCACAAGCTCTATAGTCTCTGCTCCATTTATCCTCACTGGCCTGGTGTAATTATGCAGGGCTAATGTGACCCCTGCGAGCTGGATAAGGGAGCATGGGACTTCCCAATCCCCCAATTTACATTGCATAGGCTCCTTGGTGCTGGGACACTGTGCTGCTATGTGTCCCCACTCCCCACATGCATAACATCTATAATTGCTTTTAATCACTCCTCTATCCCAGGGGTTAGGAGGTTTAGTCCCAGGGTTCCCCCCACTCAGGCCAATCCCTTCCTTCTGGGGTCCCCACTGGTTTTTGGCTCCCCCCTTCTTCCACCAAGGACTCCCCGGGGGGTTTGGCTGCCCAACCTTCCAGGGTTGGGGCCGGGTGCTTGCTTCAAAAGGGGCCTTCCTTGGGTAGTTGGGTCAGTTCCCTGGCTGTCATCAGTCTTTCTACCAGTGTGATCATCTCATCGTACGTGGACGGATCGTTCTGGCCTACCCATCTGTGGAGATCTGGCGGCAGTCCCCGCATGTAATGGTCTATGACCAGGGTCTCCAAAATCTCCTCTGGCCTGCACACCTCGGGCTGTAACCACTTCCGTGCAAGGTGTATGAGGTTGAATAGCTGGGACCTCGGGGGTTTGTTCTCCTGGTATTTCCATTCATGGAACCTCTGGGCCCTTACCATTGCCGTTACCCCTGATTGTGCTAGGATCTCTGCCTTCAGACGGGTATAGTCAGTGGCATCTGTGACAGGCAAGCCAAAGTAGGCCGGGCCTCTCCACACAAATAAGGGGCAAGAATGCTGGCCCACTGCTCCTGGGGCCATGCCTCACGCTGAGCAGTCCTTTCGAATGCGAGGAGATATGCCTCTATGTCATCTCCTGACGTCATCTTTGACAGACAACCAGTGGCCCTCAGGGTTCGCGTCCCGTCGGACCCCCAGGCCTGGGTGGTGAGGATCTTCAGCTGGTCCACCACCTCTCTCAAGAGGGCATGATCTTGGGTCACCTGGCTCATCAATAATTGATTGGTTTCCTGCTGTAGCCACATACACTCCTGTTGTGCCATTGCCTGAACCTGGGTGGCCTCCTGCCGGGCTGCCGTGGCTTGTACCAGAGCTCTTACCACCTTCTCCATTGTGGTACAAAGCAAACAAACAAACCAAAACAAACAAAAAAAATCCAAAACCCCAGTGCACATTTTTTTTAAAACCTCTTTCTTCCGCCATGCTGTGAATGAAATCCCACTTCTAAAACAAGTTGTGACAAAGCTCTGTCCCTGCCTCTGTGGGTCCCATGTTTCCTGGCAGATTTCACTAGCCTCAGAGGCTCACTGTGACCCTGCATGTAACCCTTCTCTCTCTAGAGACAATGGTCACAGTCTACTGAGACATTTTCATCATAAGCCAGCGAGGGAGGTGAGGAGAAGTTATCCTTCCTTGCACAGTCTCTGTTGTCTCCCAGTCTCAGTGATTAATCAGGGGGCAAAGGTGTGTGTGTGTGGGGAGCCCGGGCCCACCCTCTACTCTGGGCTCCAGCCCAAGGACCCTAATAGCATTAGCTATGGTAGCTGACCTTTTAGAAACATAACATGTACAATTTCCCCACAGCAGCCCTCACTTCCTCAAGCTCCACTTCACCCTTACCTCAGGGCCTCCTTTCTTGTGCCTGATATGGTGTGTACTACTCAGCCACTCCAACAGCACAACTTCCTCCCACAGTTCCTGACATGCACACCCACCTGACTAACCGGGAAGCTTTTAACTAGTTTCAGCCAGCCCCTGATTGGCTTCAGGTGTCCCAATCAACCTAGCCTTCTCCCTGCCTTCTGGAAAGTTCTTAATTGGCCCCAGATGTCTTAATTGACTTGGAGCAGCTGCCATTTCATTTATCCTGGTACGAGGGGTTTGTTTAGCCTGGAGCTAATATATCTATCTCCCACTACTTTTCTATAGCCATCTGGCCTTGCCCCATCACTATATACATATATAATCTCCTCTTAACCTTAATCATATTTTCTGTTTTTTACTTGAATGTAATATGCATTCATGATATATTTTTGTGCTGTAGTGCACTTTTAGAATAATTTCAGTAAAAGAGAAGGTTGTAGAACAACTCCATGATCAGTTAACATTGCTTCATCATTCCCAGTTTGCTGCATAATTTGCTGTGGCTCCACCATAACAAAGGAGACCTTGCTGCATAATGTAGCTTTAATGTGCTGCATCTTACAAGGAGCCCAGCTAGTATAATACTGAAAGTTTATAAAACCTTATACAATATTGGAAGCTTATGCATAATGTTCCTGTGAACACTAATAAAAAAAGGCATCTTCTGAATATTGCAAATCTGGTTTAAAAAAGAGAGAAAACAACATTAGAGAGCTCTGTTTACATGATTTAAGTCTTTAGAATGCTAACATCTTCCAGAATGTCCTCTAAGTATGGGTCAGATCCTGAATTGTGATGAGCTCCTCTCTGGGGTTTAGCCCATGAAGAAGTGTGAGTCAGAGTGGGTGACTGAATCACAGTGCTTCTCATCCTCTGATATGCAATTAGAGAGGATATGCAAAGGCATCTCCTGGGAAGTCTGTTTTTGAAGTTTTTTTGTTGTAATATTGCGACTTTTAGGTCTGTAATCGAGTGACCAAAGAGATTGAAATGTTCTCTGACTGGTTTTTGAATGTTATAATTCTTGACATCTGATCTGTGTCCATTTATTCTTTCACGTAGAGACTGTCCAGTTTGGCCAATGTACATGGCAGAGGGGCATTGCTGGCACATGATGGCATATATCACATTGGTAGATGTGCAGGTGAACGAGCATCTGATAGCATGGCTGATGTGATTAGGTCCTATGATGGTGTCCCCTGAATAGATATGTGGACACAGTTGGCAATGGGCTTTGTTGCAAGGATAGGTTCCTTGTTTAGTGTTTTTGTTGTGTGGAGTGTGGTTGCTGGTGAGTATTTGCTTCAGGTTGAGGGGCTGTCTGTAATCAAGGACTGGCCTGTAGCCCCAGATCTGTAAGAGTAATGGGTCGTCCTTCAGATTAGGTTGTAGATCCTTGATGATGCGTTGGAGAGGTTTTAGTTGGGGGCTGAAGTTGACGGCTAGTGGCTTTGTTGGGCCTGTCCTGTAGTAGGTGACTTCTGGATACTCTTCTGGCTCTGTCAATCTGTTTCTTCACTTCAGCAGGTGGGTATTGTAGTTGTAAGAATGCTTGATAGAGATCTTGTAAGTATTTGTCTTTATCTGAGGGGTTGGAGCAAAAGCGGTTGTACCGTAGGGCTTGGCTGTAGACAATAGATCTTGTGGTGTGGTCTGAATGAAATCTGGAGGCATGTAGGTAAGTATAGCAGTCAGTAGGTTTCCATTATAGAGTGGAGGTTATGTGACCATCGCTTATTAGCACCATAGTGTCCAGGAAGTGGATTTCTTGCATGCACTGGTCTAGGCTGAGGTTGATGGTGGGATGGAAATTGTTGAAATCATGGTGGAATTCCTCAAGGACTTCTTTTCCATGGGTCCAGATAATGAAGATGTCATCAGTGTAGCGCAAGTAGAGTAGGGGCATTAGGGAACAAGAGCTGAGGAGGCGTTGTTCTAAGTCAGCCATAAAAATGTTGGCATACTGTTAAGTGCTGACCCTAACTTCTCTCCTTGCAAAATATTCAGATTTTGTTAGTCACAACCTGTGTCAGATGTGGCATACAGGCCCCATGCTGACCAAGAAGGGGGTAATGAGAGCTTGTGGGCTCTGTCAGCCCTGACCCCATTACACCTATAAGTGATGAGAAGCCTGGAGAGAGGGATTAAAAAGGGGAAAAGCCCAGCTCAGTAGTATCTTTCTTCCTTCCTTGCGATGGGATGTTTCATTTTAAGGTGAAAGTGTACTCTGACTAAAAAGTAAAGGCCTGAATTATACTTATAGTAAGGTCTTTTACAGGGCCAGAGGGGTGAAAAGGGGCCTTAGAGTAGGTATAACTTACCAGCCCACCAGAACAGTATAAAAGCCTTTGTATAACTGAGAATTCATCCTTAGATCATAGAATCATAGAATCATAGAATATCAGGGTTGGAAGGGACCTCAGGAGGTCATCTAGTCCAACCCCTGCTCAAAGCAGGACCAATCCCCAATTAAATCATCCCAGCCAGGGCTTTGTCAAGCCTGACCTTAAAAACTTCTAAGGAAGGAGATTCTACCATCTCCGTAAGTAATGCATTCCAGTGTTTCACCACGCTCCTAGTGAAAAAACTTTTCCTAATATCCAACCTAAACCTCCCCCACTGCAACTTGAGACCATTACTCCCCGTTCTGTCATCTGCTACCACTGAGAACAGTCTAGATCCATTCTCTTTGGAACCCCCTTTCAGGTAGTTGAAAGCAGCTATCAAATCCCCCCTCATTCTTCTCTTCCGCAGACTAAACAATCACAGTTCCCTCAGCCTCTCCTCATAAGTCATGTGTTCCAGTCCCCTAATCATTTTTGTTGCCCTCTGCTGGACGTTTTCCAATTTTTCCACATCCGTCTTGTAGTGTGGGACCCAAAACTGGACACAGTACTCCAGATGAGGCCTCACCAATGTCGAACAGAGGGGAATGATCATGTCCCTCGATCTGCTGGCAATGCCCCTACTTATACATCCCAAAATGCCAGAGCCTTCTTGGCAACAATGGCACACTGTTGACTCATATCCAGCTTCTCGTCCACAGTAACCCCTAGGTCCTTTTCTGCAGAACTGCTGCCGAGCCATTCGGTCCCTAGTCTGTAGCGGTGCATGGGATTCTTCCATCCTAAGTGCAGGATTCTGCACTTGTCCTTGTTGAACCTCATCAGATTTCTTTTGGCCCAATCCTCTAATTTGTGTAGGGCCCTCTGTATTCTATCCCTACACTCCAGTGTATCTACCTCTCCTCCCAGTTTAGTGTCATCTGCAAACTTGCTGAGGGTGCAATCCACACCATCCTCCAGATCATTTATGAAGATATTGAACAAAACCGGCCCGAGGACCGACCCTTGGGGCACTTCTCTTGATATTGGCTGCCAACTAGACATGGAGCCATTGATCACTACCCATTTTGCCTGACAATCTAGCCAGCTTTCTATCCACCTTATCGTCCATTCATCTAGCCCATACTTCTTTAATTTACTGGCAAGAATACTGTGGGAGACCGTGTCAAAAGCTTTGCTAAAGTCAAGGAACAACACTGCTTTCCCCTCATCCACAGAGCTAGTTATCTCATCATAGAAGGCATTTAGATTAGTCAGGCATGACTTGCCCTTGGTGAATCCATGCTGACTGTTCCTGATCACTTTCCTCTCCTCTAAGTGCTTCAGAATTGATTCCTTGAGGACCTGCTCCATGATTTTTTCAGGGACTGAGGTGAAGCTGACTGGCCTGTAGTTCCCAGGATCCTCCTTCTTCCCTTTTTTAAAGATGGGCACTACATTAGCCTTTTTCCAGTTATCCGGGACCTCCTCCTCTCGCCATGAGTTTTCAAAGATAATGGCCAATGGCTCTGCAATCACATCTGCCAACTCCTTTAGCACTCTCGGATGCAGCGCATGCGGCCCCATGGACTTGTGCTCGTCCAGCTTTTCTAAATAGTCCCGAATCACTTATTTCTTCACAGAGGGCTGGTCACCTCCTCCCCATGCTGTGCTGCCCAGTGCAGTAGTCTGGGAGCTGACCTTGTTTGTGAAGACAGAGGCAAAAAAAGCATTGAGTACATTAGCTTTTTCCACATCCTCTGTCACTAGGTTGCCTCCCTCATTCAGTAAGGGGCCCACACTTTCCTTGCCTTTCTTCTTGTTGCTAACATACCTGAAGAAACCCTTCTTGTTACTCTTAACATCTCTTGCTAGCTGCACCTCCAGGTGTGATTTGGCCTTCCTGATTTCACTCCTGCATACCCGAGCAATATTTTTATACTCTTCCTGATCATTTGTCCAATCTTCCACTTCTTGTAAGCTTCTTTTTTGTGTTTAAGATCAGCAAGGATTTCAGTGTTAAGCCAAGCTGGTCACCTGCCATATTTACTAGTCTTTCTACACGTCAGGATGGTTTGTCCCTTAACCTCAATAAGGATTCTTTAAAATACAGCCAGCTCTCCTGGACTCCTTTCCCTCTCATGTTATTCTCCCAGGGGATCCTGCCCATCAGTTCCCTGAGGTTGTCAAAGTCTGCTTTTCTGAAGTCCAGGGTCCGTATTCTGCTGCTCTCCTTTCTTCTCTGTGTCAGGATCCTGAACTTGACCATCTCATGGTCACTGCCTTCCAGGCTCCCGTCCACTTTTGCTTCCCCTACTAATTCTTCCCGGTTTGTGAGCAGCAGGTCAAGAAGAGCTCAAAAGATTAAGGACACCCTAAGGTTCTTAGGATTTTGCCTCTTGTGAAGCTATGACACTGAATCTGGGGAAATATACTGTTGTGAAAGGAAAATATGCCAGCATCTTAGTAGTACTCTACTAATCTAGAGTAATTAACATGGAACAACTTCCAGTGTTATTTGTTTTATTAAACTTGGGTTAGACAATGTACAAAAGGTTTTCAAAACTCAAAGCCAACTGTTGAGCTCTGAGGTCACATTCACATTTTGAAAAGTCACATTCAACTTAAAATGCAATGTTTGTGTCCAGTGCATAATTATATGTATTGGATTTACAAACTATCTCATGGTCAGAAGGATATTTCTGTATCTCGAGGGACAGTTTGTGCAGAAATGGAGGCTGAAAAAGAAATGATATTTTAAAAGCATCTGACAATTTTATCCTATCTTTCCTATTACACATGGTCTGCTATCATTACAAGCTTTCCTGCTATAATAACTTGAACCCAATGTACCTTTCCTCCCAGGTACATTCAGCACCAATATATCGCCTAGTGCCAGATTCTAACCTCACTAACCGCTTTGATACAGTGTAACTTTTAACTATAAATGGCTCTACTCCTGCTTTACATCAAAGTAATTAGGAGGCGAATCAGGCACCTGGATTCCTGGTTTTAAACCCTCTATTTTAGACCAAAACCAGTTTGTTCCGGGGCTTCAAGTGTAGATTGTCTCTTTTTTAATGCATAAAGTGAGAAATAGGTTGAGCTAAGGGTCACGCTTGATGTACCCTTCTCCGGAGGAGGCATTAAATCTCTGCTTTGAGAGTAGGGGAAGGGCTAGAGGGAGGGAGAGATAGATTTAGGGCTGTTTCCTGTCCTATACAAGAGCCAGTATTGGCAGAGTGATTTCTGTGGGAGGGTACTGAAGGCTGAGTAAATGTAGCTTGGGCTGAGACTAGCCTCCAGAATACCATCACTCTCCTATCCATCCATGGACATCACAAGAGCCTCAGCTAATTCTCTGTGGGTACATCTACATTGCAGCCAGGGGTATAGATGGCAGCTCATGTACATGTACTCTCTCTAGCTGTACCCTCTATTTAGAAGTGAGAAACAGTTTTGTTCTCCATCGGCTTGGCCTTTAAACCTATGAAAGGGCAAGTAGCAGCCAGGAGAGGGCTCCCTCCAAATCTAAAATGATAGGGAGAAGAACTTATCAGGGGAGTAAGTGACCAATGAATGTGGCTGTTAGTACTATCACATGACTTAATTTGCTATTCTTGCACAAAGTGATTAGAGATTTCACATATTGCAATCTTCCTTTTAGAGGACGATAATGGCCAGACTTTGCTACCCTTATGTTAATTATAGCTTACTCTGTAAGTGGTTCCGCTGAAATCCATGGGACTACTTGCAGAGTAAACTACTATTCAACAGGAGTGTGGAGAGGCAAATTTGGGTGTTGGGATGAGCAAAAGATGTTTTAGGTATGGTGGTGGGCAGAGGTTGCAGAATTGCAATACACATTGCTTCTCTAGTGAAAATAAGAATTGAGTACTTTCTATTTTTTGAGTGAGCACTTATACCAGGGTAGAGATGTTTCAAAGTGAGCAAAACACTGATTCTCAATTAGAGATGGTCATATATGTCCCTTTTTCCACTGAAAAAAATAATTAAAACTTCAACCAGCTGTGTTCTTAACCTGGGGATTATAAAGTCACAAGTATCTTACCTTTCCCTTGTTGCTAAATATGAGGAAGTCCTGGCTGGATGGAAGGGGGGTCAAAACAGGATTACCAGTGTGGAGGTATCACTCATCAACAGTTTAGACTAGCAGTAATCAGTGTTCTTGTTTTGTTCAGCCTCATCTTCATAAAGCTATAGGATACATGTTACTGAATATTCCATAAACAGCTGATCAGTGTTGGAGTATGGCAGGTAGAAAAATAAAATATGTTGAGTAACATCTGCATAGATATGAAGATTATGACTTTCTAGGGCTGAGCCAAACATTAATAAAACAAACCCCCCCCCCGAAAATGGGGACACCCCACAGAAAGAAGCAACATCTGAGCTGAGTCTTTTTGGGTGAGTATATCGTTGAACAGCATGCAAAATTGGGTTTAAACCACAGTAAAGCTCTAGATGGCACCTTTAGGAGCACATTGCCTTCTAACACATTGTTGGAGGAAAATGAAGTATACTAGCTTCCCACTTCCCTAGTGATCTCCAGTCCAAGTGTTTGGCCATATTTGAGCCTACTTAGCTTATAAATGACAGTTTGCTTGTTGTCTGTTGTAGGTACTTCTATTACCTTAGTATCTGAGTGTTTCACAATCTTTAATGTATTTACTCTCTCAACATGCTTATGATGTGGGGAAACACTACTATCCCCATTTTACAGGTATGGAGCTTAAGCACAGGGAGGCTAAGTGACTTACCCAAGGTCAGACAAGATGTCTTTAGAAGAACAGGGACTTGAACCCAGCTCTCCCAAATCCTAGTGCTTTAACCACTGGAAATGTATCTTGCTGAGAATAGAAATCTGTTAAGAAGCCATGATTAGTCATTATTTTCCTATCTAGTTGATGGTTAAGAAAAAAATATAATTAAATCTGGATTTCTGTTCCTCTCTAGATGGTAGGGAGATAGAGCAAACAATCAGGTACAATTTCTGGGGTAGCATGTGATAAAGAAGTTTTCCTAAAACAGAGGAGAGGAAACATTGTTGAGCTGCTCATACCAACAACTGTTTGTATAGATAAAACAGGAAGAAAAATAACTTAAAAATGTTTTCTGATGACAAATTTTGCCATACTCAAATACACCATAATTCACTTACCTCTAAAACATAGAGGGTTAGATTATGATACCTTTAAATCATGTTGAATAGTACTTTAGTACAATAGCGAGGCTGTTGAAATCAGTGGGGCTTCTTGTGCAGTAAGGTACTACTCAGTGTGAGCAAGCAGGTCTAGCCCGAAGTGGCTAAAAGCTGCAAAGTAAACATTATCTTATTGTCTTGCAATTCTAGAAGCCAGGAACTTCTGAGTTGTAATTCTGGCTCTGACTTAACATCTAGTCTTGCACAACTTATTTTGGTCAAAACTTTGTTTCCAATAGTGAGGCACCTAAATAAAAGCTGAAGTCAATGAGAGCTATGGATGGCCACAGTTTCTGAAAATGAGACCATATATTTAGATGCCTGAAGTATGGATTGGACTGTAGGTGGTTAACTTTAAATATTCAAGCTTCAAAATTTTGGCCTAAACCTCTGTAATTCAGTGTCCCTGTTCGCATGGGAATAATGCTACTTCACAGGAGTGTTTCTGAAGATTACTTAATATCTGTTCAACCCTTTGAAGATGTACAGCACTGCATTGCTAAGTAAAATTTATAAGTATTTATAGAAATCTCCTGTTTAAAAAACCAAAACCAGAACAAAAAGCCCACTTCTATTAGGCAGTAATTCATTAGAGCTGCTCTATATAGGAATATATTTAATAGCTATTAAGCGTATCCTCTAATCATAATGAGAATAATGCTTAACACTATTTTTTCCAAAGTGCTGCACAAACATTAACTAACAACAGTCCAAGGAAAAACCAGATAAGATTCAATAGATAGCACTGAGAATTTCTGCTACATTTATCCTTTTGGCTATCTTTGCCTAAAGGTAATTGTAATGGAATTCCATTATCTAAAAGTGAGACTGTTAAAGTCCTAAAGAAATGAAGAGCTTCCCATAAACATCCTGCCTGTGAATGGCTAGGGAAATTGCATTTTCTATAAATGAGGTTGAGGGATGGAAAAAGAAAGACATAAGGGAAGATTGTTATTTTAAGAGGCAAGGCACACCTCCACTTGAAAACTATTCCTCTGCAGCAAGCCCAGGAGTAGTCTGTTCAATCTGACTGAAATATACAGTGTTCTATACCACACTTGTGAATTTACAGCACTCTGAACCAACCCTGTTAGCTCAGTTATGTACTAGATTGTGCCAGTAACAACTAGGGCTGTTATTGATGTCTATTCAAATGAATAAATACCCCAGTACTGGGAAGA
Organism: Lepidochelys olivacea; assembly: GCF_965140295.1. Classification (NCBI taxonomy): domain Eukaryota; kingdom Metazoa; phylum Chordata; order Testudines; family Cheloniidae; genus Lepidochelys; species Lepidochelys olivacea. The sequence goes on from NC_140413.1 coordinate 24,732,032, forward strand.
ACTCACTCCCATGATATTATAGTGGAATTAACAGCTCCCTACTGCTCAACTCTGAGCAACACGTGGAAAACCTTATAGGGTGATCTGTTGCTGATTCATTTAGGACCAGAATCTTCTAGGTATTTAAATGGGTGTACAAAGCAGGGGTGGTATGGCTCATGATAAACATTAAAGAATACTTGGATAAGTGAGATGTTTTTAAATCAGTAGGACCTGATGAAATCACCCTAAGGTACATAAAGAACTAGCTGAAACAATAGCTAACAGTTCTGAGATTGTCTTTGAAAACTCATGGAGAATGGCTTAGGTCTCAGAGGACTGGAGAAGTGAAAACATAGTACTGATCTTTGAAAAGGGGAACAGAAAATCTGGGGAATTATAGTCCAGTCAGCTTAATTTTGATACTTGAGGAGATACACAAACAAATTATTAAATCAATTTGTAATTATCTACAGGATAATAGAATTATACAGGAACTCCTCACTTAACGTTGTGGTTATGTTCCTGAAAAATGCTCTTTAAGCGAAATCCAATTTCCCCATGAGACTTAATGTAAATGAGGGGGTTAGGTTTCAGGGAAATTTTTTTCACCAGACAAAAGGCTAAACACACACATACACAGTATAAGTTTTAAACAAACAAGTTAATACTGGTACACAGTGATGATGATTGTGAAGCTTGGTTGAGGTGGAGGAGTCAGAGGGTGGGATATTTCCCAGGGAATGCCTTACTGCTAAATGATGAACTAGCAATTGGCTGAGCCCTCAAGGGTTAACTCTCACACTCTACAAGGCATCAGGAAAGGAGGGAGGGCGTGTGTTTGAGAGATAGAGTGTGTTTGAGAGATAGAGATGTGCATTTCCCCTTTAAGTATGAAGAGTGGGGTCAGTAGTACACTGCCTTGTTAATTAGATCAGCAAGCTGAGACTAGACCACAGCTGTCCCCCCCTGCTCTATGGAAGATGGGGTAAGCGGGGTGCAGGAGCAGGGGAGAGGGGGACACCCTGACATTAGCCTCACTCCTATTTTCCTTCCCCTACACAGCAAGCAGGAGTCTCAGGGAGCAGCTCCAAGGCAGAGGGCAGGAGCAACACATGGTAGTGGGGGGAGGGACAGCTGAACTGTCCGCAATTGATAGCCTGCTGAACAGCTGCTGCACAGGGAACTTAGGGGAGCAGGGAGCTGATGGGTGGGTGGCTGCCAGTCCACCCTGGTTCCAACCACCCACCAGCTAGCTGCAATGGGCTGCTCTTCCTGCAGGCAGTGGACAAAGCAGGCAGCTGCCAAATGACCCTAGAAAGGAGCATTGCACAACTTTAAATGAGCATGTTCCCTAATTGATCAGCAACGAAACAACGTTAACTGGGACGACTTTAAGTGAGGAGTTCCTGTAAGTAATAGCCAACATGAATTTGTGAAACAAATCCTGCCAAACCAATTGATTTCCTTCTTTTAACTGAGTTATTGGCCTAGTCTATAGTGGAGAAGCTATAGACATGACACCTCTTGATTTTAGTAAGGCTTTTGACATGATTCCATGTGACATTCTCATGAACTAGAGAAATGTAGTGATTTCATATAGACTACAAGGTGGGTGCAAAACTGGTTGAAAGGCCAGACTGCAAAAGTAGCTATCAAACTGGTTGCTGAAAATGTTGATGTCAAATTGGGAGGACATATCTAGTGGGGTCATGCGGGAGCCTGTCCTGGGCTCAGTACTATTCAACACTTATGATAATGGCATGGAGATTACCCACAAAACTTGTGCATTACACCACGCTGGGAGGGGTTGAATTCAAAACTGGATTAAAATTCAAAAATACCTTGACAAATTGTAAAATCGGTCTGAAATCAACAAGATGAAATTTAATAAAGACAAGTGTGAAGTACTACACAAAGGCAAATAATTTCTTAGGCAGGAGTACTGCAGAAAAGGATCTAGGGGTTATAGTGGATCACAAACTGAATATGAGTCATCAGTGTGATGAAGTTGCAAAAAGTCTAATATAATTCTGGGGTATATTAACAGGAGCAATATGTATAAGATATGGGAGGTAATTGTCCCTTTCTGCTTGGCACTGGTGAGGCCTCAGCTGGAATATTGTGTCCAGTTCTGGGTGCCTGACTTTAGAAAGTTGTGGATGTATCGGAAAGAGTCCATAGGAGAGCAACAAAATATGATATAGGTCAGGTTTTCTAAACCTTTTGAGGAAAGGTTAAAAAATGACTTAATTTCTTCTAGAGAAGGGGTGGAGGGTGAGAAACCAGATAAAAGTCTTTAAATATGTTAAGGGCTCTTACTAAAAGAGGACAGTGATCAATTATTCTCCATGTCCACTAGAGATGGAACAAGATGTAATGGGCTTAATCTTAATCCGATGAAGTGAGCTGTAGCTCACAAAAGCTTATGCTCAAATAAATTGGTTAGTCTCTAAGGTGCCACAAGTACTCCTTTTCTTTCTCCAGCAAGGGAGATTAATGTTAGATATTAGAGAAAGCTTTTTAGCTAGATGGATAGTGAAGCACTGAAATAGGTTTCCAAGGCAGGCTGTGGACTCCCCATCACTGGAGGCTTTTAATAACACGTTAGATAAACACGTGTCAGAGATGGTCTAGGGATACTTTGTCCTGGCTTAGCACAGGAGGATGGATTAGATGACCTCTTGAGCTCCCTTCCAGCCCGACATTTTTATGATTCTATATCAAGGCCAGGAAGAAACTGCAGTCCTTGTATTCAAGAAAACAAGGACTGCTCTCTGACTACTGCTCCACAGCACATGATGGCCCATAGGAAGTAAGGAGGGGCGAAGAATACATGGACCCATGGCTGTGTGCTGGTCCATGTGAGAATGTCATGTTTGTAACATCTTGGCACATAATGCATTCCAAACATGGTGGGGAGGGGGCAGGCAGGAAATGGGGTTCTGGATCCCCTCCCCACCTGTGCAGGAGGGATGTGGACAGAAAGCTGTACTCCACAGTGGTGCATTAGCAAATGAGTGGTGTCTAGGTACCAAGGAAATCCTGCTGCCCCTGGGACTTTCCAGGCAGGGCAGAAAAGGTGGGGGAGTAGCACTGTATGTAAGGGAGCAGTATGACTGCTCAGAGCTCCGGTACGAAACTGCGGAAAAACCTGAGTGTCTCTGGAATAAGTTTAGAAGTGTGTGCAACAAGAGTGATGTAGTGGTGGGAGTCTGCTATAGACCACCGGACCAGGGGGATGAGGTAGATAAGTCTTTCTTCCGGCAGCTCACGGAAGCTACTAGATCGCATGCCCTGATTCTCATGGGTGACTTTAATTTTCCTGATATCTGCTGGGAGAGCAATACAGCGGTGCATAGACAATCCAGGAAGTTTTTGGAAAGCGTAGGGGACAATTTCCTGGTGCAAGTACTAGAGGAGCCAACTAGGGGGGGCGCTTTTCTTGACCTGCTGCTCACAAACTGGGTAGAATTAGTGGGGGAAGCAAAAGTGGATGGGAATCTGGGAGGCAGTGACCATGAGTTGGTTGAGTTCAGGATCCTGACGCAGGGAACAAAGGTAAGCAGCAGGATACGGACCCTGGACTTCAGGAAAGCAGACTTCGACTCCCTCAGGGAACAGATGGCCAGGATCCCCTGGGGGACTAACTTGAAGGGGAAAGGAGTCCAGGAGAGCTGGCTGTATTTCAAGGAATCCCTGTTGAGGTTACAGGGACAAACCATCCCGATGAGTCGAAAGAATAGTAAATATGGCAGGCGACCAGCTTGGCTTAATGGTGAAATCCTAGCGGATCTTAAACATAAAAAAGAAGCTTACAAGAAGTGGAAGGTTGGACATATGACCAAGGAAGAGTATAAAAATATTGCTCGGGCATGTAGGAATGATATCAGGAGGGCCAAATCGCACCTGGAGCTGCAGCTAGCCAGAGATGTCACGAGTAACAAGAAGGGTTTCTTCAGGTATGTTGGCAACAAGAAGAAAGCCAAGGAAAGTGTGGACCCCTTACTGAATGAGGAAGGCAACCTAGTGACGGAGGATGTGGAAAAAGCTAATGTACTCAATGCTTTTTTTGCCTCTGTTTTCACTAACAAGGTCAGCTCCCAGACTGCTGCGCTGGGCATCACAAAATGGGGAAGAGATGGCCAGCCCTCTGTGGAGATAGAGGTGGTTAGGGACTATTTAGAAAAACTGGACGTGCACAAGTCCATGGGGCCGGACGAGCTGCATCCGAGAGTGCTGAAGGAATTGGCGGCTGTGATTGCAGAGCCATTGGCCATTATCTTTGAAAACTCGTGGCGAACGGGGGAAGTCCCGGATGACTGGAAAAAGGCTAATGTAGTGCCAATCTTTAAAAAAGGGAAGAAGGAGGATCCTGGGAACTACAGGCCAGTCAGCCTCACTTCAGTCCCTGGAAAAATCATGGAGCAGGTCCTCAAAGAATCAATCCTGAAGCACTTGCATGAGAGGAAAGTGATCAGGAACAGCCAGCATGGATTCACCAAGGGAAGGTCATGCCTGACTAATCTAATCGCCTTTTATGATGAGATTACTGGTTCTGTGGATGAAGGGAAAGCAGTGGATGTATTGTTTCTTGACTTTAGCAAAGCTTTTGACACGGTCTCCCACAGTATTCTTGGCAGCAAGTTAAGGAAGTATGGGCTGGATGAATGCACTATAAGGTGGGTAGAAAGCTGGCTAGATTGTCGGGCTCAACGGGTAGTGATCAATGGCTCCATGTCTAGTTGGCAGCCGGTATCAAGTGGAGTGCCCCAAGGGTCAGTCCTGGGGCCGGTTTTGTTCAATATCTTCATTAATGATCTGGAGGATGGTGTGGATTGCACTCTCAGCAAATTTGCGGATGATACTAAACTGGGAGGAGTGGTAGATACGCTGGAGGGGAGGGATAGGATACAGAAGGACCTAGACAAATTGGAGGATTGGGCCAAAAGAAATCTGATGAGGTTCAATAAGGATAAGTGCAGGGTCCTGCACTTAGGACGGAAGAACCCAATGCACAGCTACAGACTAGGGACCGAATGGCTAGGCAGCAGTTCTGCGGAAAAGGATCTAGGGGTGACAGTGGACGAGAAGCTGGATATGAGTCAGCAGTGTGCCCTTGTTGCCAAGAAGACCAATGGCATTTTGGGATGTATAAGTAGGGGCATAGCGAGCAGATCAAGGGACGTGATCGTTCCCCTCTATTCGACATTGGTGAGGCCTCATCTGGAGTATTGTGTCCAGTTTTGGGCCCCACACTACAAGAAGGATGTGGATAAATTAGAGAGAGTCCAGCAAAGGGCAACAAAAATGATTAGGGGTCTGGAACACATGAGTTATGAGGAGAGGCTGAGGGAGCTGGTATTGTTTAGCCTGCAGAAGAGAAGAATGAGGGGGGATTTGATAGCTGCTTTCAACTACCTGAAAGGGGGTTCCAAAGAGGATGGCTCTAGACTGTTCTCAATGGTAGCAGATGACAGAACGAGGAGTAATGGTCTCAAGTTGCAGTGGGGGAGGTTTAGATTGGATATTAGGAAAAACTTTTTCACTAAGAGGGTGGTGAAACACTGGAATGCATTCCCTAGGGAGGTGGTAGAATCTCCTTCCTTAGAGGTTTTTAAGGTCAGGCTTGACAAAGCCCTGGCTGGGATGATTTAACTGGGAATTGGTCCTGCTTCGAGCAGGGGGTTGGACTAGATGACCTTCAGGGTTCCCTTCCAACCCTGATATTCTATGATTCTATGATTCCCCTTACTATGAGCTATACCTAAGTGGCACAATCTAGCCCTTAATTTTTTGTCTATGGGACCTTGCAAACTTCTGAAGCCTCAGACTTGCTGTTTGAAATCATACACCGACTGCATAGCACAGAAGTACAAGTATCATGTAGCTGGTGGTGATTTCATGTGGCATTTGCAGTGAGAAGACACAGAATAAAAGCAACACCAGCTGCAGGGCTGTGAAATGACAAATATGAGGCAACAGCTTTATTGTGCTCCACTGCTTGTACAGCTCACGTACGGTAACCCAGAGCTTTTCATGTGATCAAATTCTATGCAGTCTGACTTATGATTGTTATGGAGGTGCTGGTGGTCACTCCATAATTAAGGTTGAGTTGTTTTGCACCTAAAGGAGGAATTCAGCCTGTCATGCATGGAGAATACAGTGCACTATTCCTTAACTGGCAGTACTTGTTCTTTTTGCACACAATGGTTTTTCTGAGGGTATGTCTATACTACCTGCTGGATCGGCAGGCAGCGATCGATCCAGCGGGGGGGAGGGGGGTCGATTTATCTCGTCTAGTCTAGACACGATAAATCGACCTCTGAGAGCTCTCCCGTCGACTCCTGTACTCCACCTTGAGAGGCGCAGGCAGAGTCGATGGGGGAGTGGCAGCAGTCGACTCACCGCAGTAAAGACACCATGGTGAGTAGATCTAAGTATGTCGACTTCATCTACATTATGTAGACCAGGCCTGAGACTCTACATGTAAATTTGCTAATTAGTTCATGAGTTTAATAACAGCTCCTTTAAAACAAAAGCTCTCATTGACCAGACTCTTTGTCCTAATGATTTTAATATAATCAGATCATAGACTCTTCAGATTTCCAGATTTGAAGAAACTGGGTTGCAGTTAAGATTAGTTATTTAAGGGCATATCTCATTGTTCAGGTAATAGACTAATAGAGCCAGGCCAATAGCTCATGTCACTCTTAAGTGTGCCATTGTGATATCAATTCAATCAATCATCACCCTTTGTCACCAGCTAATTTGTATGCTGCAGTTCTGTTTGAAAAGATCAAGGACATGAGGTGGACTGTACAACTTGGATCAGCTGAGGATCTGGCCCAACATTATTATAACACTTTTAGCTTGTTCCCACAGCTCAGATACTATCACAGCTATGAAAGAGCTGAGAGTCTGGAAGAGCAGTCTGGCCAGGGAAGCTGAAGGTGATCAGAAAGAAAGGCAGATGCATCCTTTTTACAAGAGATCCTGAGCGTGAAGGATGGGACTCTACATGGGAGTGGGGGGATGTTGCAAAGTCTAGAAGGGTGGTGCTTACTATTCCTCTTAACACTGACTGACATTTGTGTCTTCTCCAAGTACTGACCTTACTTGCTGCCAACTAACGCTTGCTGCTAATGGCAGTGTGTGTGCCATCACCTTCCAGCAAATCACATCCCCCCTGGTGCATGTGATGACATATTAGCTAGACACATCATGCCATCAATTTGAAATCAGAAATCCCCAGTGGTACCAATGCAGAGTTCTAATTATAGACTGAGGTCATTGCTATATATTTTTCCAGTCAGTCACTTGTCAGTTTATATGTAAACCTTATGTTTCTACTCAGTTGTTGTGGTTGAAGTAATAGGAACTGCTTCTGATAGTTGTTATGCAAACAGTCCCACTGAAATGAGTGGGGCTGCTCAGAGGGCCCAATCCAAAAGCCCATTGGAGTCAATGAGAGGACTTTTGACTTCAGTGGGCCCTGGATCAAGCCCATAATATTGTATTATTCTGTGTCATCAAGGATATTGTGTGTGGCTCATAGTATTTAAGAGTTCAAAGGTAACTTAGAAACAACAACACTCTTAATAAGGAGTGATTATAGTAATTCAAGTCCATTAAATTGAAATTATAATTGACATTTAAGTGCACTAGCAATTTACAATTGATATTTAATTTCATGGGCAAGATGGACAAAAATAATTCTGCCTTGACAGATGCTCCACCCACCAAAGTTCTTGACAAGTTACATGCATTACATCTCCTAAGTAGCTCATGCCCTGTGGACAGAACATTGTTACTAGCTGTGGGTGGAAGCAGTTGCCCTTTAAAAAGTGGTGTGGTTTAGAGTGAGATATTTCATACACAACCTTATTCATGCAAATATCACTTCTGCCTACTACCCCAGTATTAAAAATGTACTAATTCTTATGCCTCCTCATTGGAATCTTTAGTGTTTTAATAACTCTGTTCCAAACTTTCTAGCAATGTCTAATGACGGTTAGGAAATAGTCGGATGATCCTAATAGCACAATGTGCCCCATTATTATAGCATCCCCTCCAATAAAGTACAATAAGTCATATTAATTAAATTAATGGGAGATGGAAGCCTAAATACCTTTTTTTAAAAAAATATCTGAGCCTAAGTGACTTGCCCAAAATCATACAGGAAATGTTTGGAGGAACAGGAACTCCTACATCTTCCAAGTTCTAGGCTAGAGTTCTAATCTCTGGCCTATCCATGCTTAGTCTCACTGATGTCAAAAACACTTAAACTGACACATGGAGTCTCGGTGGCAAATAAATAGCCTTTTGAAGCACTCATATGTATATCTGTAGCTATCAGGTGCTCATATACTACCTTACAGCCTGACCTTGCACTGCTGAAGTAATGAAGATGTCTCGTTGAGTTCAGTGGATGTAGGAGGAGGCCCATAACCCCTAGGTAAATATGAAATCAAAAGTTTTCACGTAACTTTTATGTCATAAGTGACAAATAATTTTGGTCAGGAAATTCAGGTTCATAGTTTCTAGAGACCCTTTAACACAGCCTCCTTACAAATGCTTATGGTACCAGTTAACATATGGCCTGCTACCACAGAATTCCACAGCACTGCTGAAAAGAGATTTATACCACACTAAAGAAGCAGAGGGATACATTTTCAGAATGGATAGTATACAGGACAGTGTTGTGAATGCTTCTGCTCTTTCTAAGGCCAAGTCTTACAAGCCATTAATCACATAAATGGTCTTTACCAAGTTGTTTAATCCCACTGACATCAGTATAAAGCCATATCCATCATATTTTTCAATAAGAATAGGTAAGTGAGTGTTTTCAATACTGAATCCTCTATTGGTCTAGCCCAGTTAGTTCTGCTGTGGATTTTCTTTCTGCTGGTTGGTTTTAATTTTAATTACTGGTTGAGGTTAAGGCTGTCATTCTAGCAGTATTTAGGCCCCAATTCAGTTAAAGCTGCCCGTGTAGGAAAGCAGCCAGGCATGTGCTTAACTTTAAGCACTTGCTTAAATTCCATTGGCACCAGTGGCACTTAAGTGCTTTTCTGGACTGGAGCCTTGGGTTTGAAGCTATGTGTCTTTCAGGGCTAACTTAGACAGCTTGTCTGGGGCACATGCTTTGGAGTTGTCTGCATCTGACAGACAGGACAGTGAAATTCTATTTGCCCCAGACTACAGCCAGAATGTTTTGTGTAGGGTAGTGATCACTCAGTTATTTCACAAAAGAAGGAGCAAGAGAGGGAGGGAAGATACTGTCCATGCCCCCTGGCACTGTTACCAGAGGTTTTCTTTTCTTTTCTTTTCTTTTCTTTTCTTTTCTTTTCTTTTCTTTTCTTTTCACTCACTTGACTTCTGGGTAATGACGCTGGAGGGCAGGGATAGGATACAGACAAATTGGAGGATTGGGCCAAAAGAAATCTGATGAGGTTCAATAAGGATAAGTGCAGGGTCCTGCACTTAGGATGGAAGAACCCAATGCACAGCTACAGACTAGGGACCGAATGGCTAGGCAGCAGTTCTGCGGAAAAGGATCTAGGGGTGACAGTGGACGAGAAGCTGGATATGAATCAGCAGTGTGCCCTAGTTGCCAAGAAGGCCAATGGCATTTTGGGATGTATAAGTAGGGGCATAGCGAGCAGATAGAGGGACGTGATCGTCCCCCTCTATTCGACATTGGTGAGGCCTCATCTGGAGTACTGTGTCCAGTTTTGGGCCCCACACTACAAGAAGGATGTGGATAAATTGGAAAGAGTCCAGCGAAGGGCAACAAAAATGATTAGGGGTCTGGAACACATGACTTATGAGGAGAGGCTGAGGGAACTGGGATTGTTTAGTCTGCGGAAGATAAGAATGAGGGGGGATTTGATAGCTGCTTTCAACTACCTGAGAGGTGGTTCCAGAGAGGATGGTTCTAGACTATTCTCAGTGGTGGAAGAGGACAGGACAAGGAGTAATGGTCTCAAGTTGCAGTGGGGGAGGTTTAGGTTGGATATGAGGAAAACCTTTTTCACTAGGAGGGTGGTGAAACACTGGAATGCGTTGCCTAGGGAGATGGTGGAATCTCCTTCCTTAGCAGTTTTTAAGGTCAGGCTTGACAAAGCCCTGGCTGGGATGATTTAATTGGGGATGGGTCCTGCTATTGAGCAGGGGGTTGGACTAGATGACCTCCTGAGGTCCCTTCCAACCCTGATATTCTATGATTCTATGATTCTATGATTCTATACCCAATACAGAAGCATGAGAATGCATCTGCTTGCAAGGAAAAACCTCAGAGCAGTTTAAATTGCTGAAACATTCACCTCCCGCAAACAGCTTAACAAAGGTAGTGTTAGAATCAGAGTGCTTTGGCTTGCATAAAACTGTGTTAGTTTCAGGCTAGATACTTTAGGTAAATTATAATTAATGACAGTTTGTAGTTAAAAATCCAACATGGCCGCTATTATTTTCTATTAGGAATTCCCCAGATGGAGGACACAGGCTAAATTAACTATTAATAAGTCAGAAACAAGTGTTGGACAAAGGTCTGGAGAATGCCTCAAAACACCTGCAGGGAGTGGGCAGAAGGAGGAGTAGCTATGATGTAAGGGCAAAGCTGATTGGCTGAATGAGTTGCCACCCTCACTGGGAGCAGGCAGCTTGAAAAGTCATCCAATCAGAAAAGGTCAGAAAACTGAATATAAGGACAAGCGCTGGCTAGTCAGAAGGTGCATGGCAGGAAAAGGAGAAGAGAGAAGGAGATGACCCTAGAGAAGCAGCAGCGGAAGAAGAGCAGAGATAGATAGGAATGATCAGAGATTGGAAAGCAAGAGAGTGACAGATCAGAAGGACCTAAGATGAGCTAGAGGAAGTTGAGAGAAGGAGTATAAGTCTGATTTTTGCTTATTTTATAATACCGCTTGTGTGTATGCCTGTCAATAAAGCCAGATGCCTGCTGCTGAGTGAGAACTGCCCCACCCCCTCCTGTGAGCAGCCAGCCACTGCTTGCAGAATGGTAATTCTTAATTGTTTAATGTTTGTTTAATGCTATATTGTAGCACTGTTTTATGCATACGCATATGGTACTTATATGTTACATTGTTATGAATCTACGGTTAGAGGGCTTATGCATCTGTATGAAAGGTTCAGAGTGTACTCATATTGCAACATTGTATTTGTCTTAACAGTTTGTGTAGTTTCTGGTACTATTTAAATGCAAGACCTTAAAAGTAATACAGCCTTCTTGCCTACTATACATTGTAACTTCTTTTTCTTTTCCTTTTTCTTACTTTACTAGATATATTGTAACCATCTAACTCTCAATAAATAAGACTTTTTTTTCCCAAAGCATTACTGCTTGTGTGCCTATTTTTGATTGGAGGGCTGTATCCGTGTCCTTTCAAAGGTTAGCAGGTTAGTCTGCTCTGGGGAGTCCTCTGCAAGTTAGAGGCAAACTTCCTGGCAATTCCCTTAAGTTGGGTCACTACCTTTCTCTCCATTTGGACAGAACAAATTAACGAATCAATTTGGAATTATAGGCAGACCAATACTGAAGTTCCTTAGCTCCAAATTTTGGGGGTAACAAATTGGTGTCCCTTATAGGGGTGGGCTCGAAGGTACTATTAAAACCCTAAGGCTTGAAAGCATTATTTTAAGGCCTATAGAGAGGGTATACCCTATTGGATAAAAGGACAATAGACCAGCAGTAATTCTCCCCCCCCCCTTCTCTTGTTGTTTTTAATTTTCTTCTCTTTCCTTTCTCTAACATTTTTCCTGACTCAGGAAAAAAAAATCCGTAAGAAAGAAAAGTTATATCAAAGGTAAGACCATAAAAGGTAGATAATTAAGGTAAAAGATTTTGTTCATAAGATCTCAAAAGTAATTGCTGTACAGTAGATAATCTCGAGACTATGGTGAACCTAATTGTTTTCCTGTTCTGAGGAACAGAAAGGTAGAAATTGTTTGTGCTTTCCTATTCTGAGGGATTTGGAAGTAGAAACTTTGGCTCTTTTTATTTTTGTTTTTTTTTTTACTTTCCTGTTCTGAGGGATTGGGAAGCAAAAAGCGAGTATAAATCACAGTAAACTTTGTCTATTGGGATCGGATAGTTGCAGCAGCCTTACTGATGTATCAGAATTTTCATTACAAGGCAATTGTAGATAGTGAAGATGCTCAACAACTGGGATCAATAGTTCAAAATTATTATGAAAGGGAAACTGAGGTGTGGTGGTGATTCAGAAATGATGTTGAAAAACAGCTTGGAGAATTTTGTAAAGAAAATTGGATGGGGTTTTTGAAAAGATGTTTTTATTCAGCCTAGTACCTAGCAACAATTATGCAAGCATTGGGAACAATGGATCCAACCGAAGAAGAGAGGCTTGCTCTCAAGGGAACCAAGCAAAAAGGAAAAGCATGTTGCCTTGCAAGGACTCTTGCTTACAGCCACAATTCTAGATATAGAAATGAATCATAGAATAACAGAGCTGGAAGGGACCTCTGGAGGCCATCTAGTCCAACCCCCTGCCCAGAGCAGGACCAATCCCAACTAAATCATCCCAGCCAGGGCTTTGTCAAGCCTGAGCTTAAAAACTTCCAAGGAAGGGGATTCCACCACCTCCCTAGGTAACACATTCCAGTGTTTCACCACCCTCCTAGTGAAAAAGTTTTTCCTAATATCCAACTTAAATCATCCCCACTGCAATTTGAGACCATTACTCCTTGTCCTGTCATCTGCTATCCCTGCCTAGATCTAGTCTAGATCCATCCTGTTTGGATCCACCTTTCAGGTAGTTAAAAGCAGCTATCAAATCCCCCCTCATCCTTCTCTTCTGCAGACTAAACAATCCCAGTTCCCTCAGCCTCTCCTCATAAGTCATGTGTTCCAGACCCCTAATCATTTTTGTTGCCCTTCGCTGGACTCTTTCCAATTTATCCACATCCTTCTTGTAGTGTGGGACCCAAAACTGGACACAGTACTCCAGATGAGGCCTCACCAATGTCAAATAGAGGGGAACGATCACGTCCCTCGATCTGCTGGCAATGCCCCTACCTATACATCCCAAAATGCCATTGGCCTTCTTGGCAACAAGGGCACACTGTTGACTCATATCCAGCTTCTTGTCCACTGTAACCCCTAGGTCCTTTTCTGCAGAACTGCTGCCGAGCCATTCGGTCCCTAGTCTGTAGTGGTGCATTGGATTCTTCCATCCTAAGTGCAGGACTCTGCACTTGTCCTTGTTGAACCTCATCAGATTTCTTTTGGCCCAATCCTCCAATTTGTCTAGGTCCCTCTGTATCCTATCCCTACCCTCCAGCATATCTACCACTCCTCCCAGTTTAGTGTCATCCGCAAACTTGCTGAGGGTGCAATCCACATCATCCTCCAGATCATTAATGAAGATATTGAACAAAACCGGCCCCAGGAGCGACCCTTGGGGCACTCCACTTGATACTGGCTGCCAACTAGACATGGAGCCATTGATTACTACCCGTTGAGCCCAACAATCTAGCCAACTTTCTACCCACCTTGTAGTGCATCTATCCAGCCCATACTTCTTTAACTTACTGACAAGTATACTGTGGGAGACCATGTCAAAAGCTTTGCTAAAGTCGGGGAATAACACGTCCACTGCTTTCCCTTCATCCACAGAACCAGTTATCTCATCATAGAAGGCAATTAGATTAGTCAGGCATGACTTGCCCTTGGTGAATCCATGCTGACTGTTCCTGATCACTTTCCTCTCCTCTAAGTGCTTCAGAATTGAGAGCCACTCTTCTGACTCAATCACTTCAGATGAGTCACAAAAGGAACTAAATCAAATAAGAGGAGTGGGAGAAACTTTAACAGTAGAATTTAAAGAATGGAAACAGAAGGCAATCGATAGAGAAGCTGCAATGAAATTGATCATCTCAGATGCAAAAAAGGAAAGAAAATTAAATCATGATGCATGTAGAAGGAAAAGTCACACATTAGAGGAAGAATTGAAAAGCAACAGGGGAGCAATAAAATCCCTATGTGAGGAAGAGGAGGAATCAGCTGCAGAAGACATGGGTCCTCCTCATTGTAATGAGTATCCCAAAGAATCTATTCCAGAATTTCACACCTCTTCAAGAGAAGAGCTGGAAGAATATCAAAGGCCACCTCCCATAGCTCCAATTACCTCCACAGTAGTCAAAACTACTGCACAAGGAAACAGAGGTGGTACAGAAGAGAGGGTAGAGGAAAGAGAGCTCTAGGAAAATCCCTGGGTCCTTTGAACAAGAACACAGTGATTGGATGGTTAGCTAAAACAGGGATACCTGGATTAATGGGAAGTGATTTCTCTTCATTAATAGGAGTGCATGAATTCAGATGGATTTCTGGACCTCCTTATGACATATAGGGAGGACGAGAAGGTGGCACTGATTTAATAGGAAGAGAAATTTACAAGTTTCTTTCCTGGAGAAGATCCAGTGGTATGGTTACATCAGGAGAAGCAAAGACCGGAGGAAAGACCTGAACCATATATAGTTAGGAAGAAATTTATTGTACAAACATGCAGGAATCATTCCATTGGGTTATCAACTAATATGATTCCCCACCATTTAAAAGAGCATTAATGCTAGGCTTTGATCCAATCATCAGAAGGCAATGGTCAGAAGGCATCGTTCCCCTCTATTCGACATTGGTGAGGCCTCATCTGGAGTACTGTGTCCAGTTTTGGGCCCCACACTTCAAGAAGGATGTGGATAAATTGGAGAGAGTCCAGCGAAGGGCAACAAAAATGATTAGGGGACTGGAACACATGAGTTATGAGGAGAGGCTGAGGGAGCTGGGATTGTTTAGCCTGCAGAAGAGAAGAATGAGGGGGGATTTGATAGCTGCTTTCAACTACCTGAAAGGGGGTTCCAAAGAGGATGGCTCTAGACTGTTCTCAATGGTAGCAGATGACAGAACGAGGAGTAATGGTCTCAAGTTGCAGTGGGGGAGGTTTAGATTGGATATTAGGAAAAACTTTTTCACTAAGAGGGTGGTGAAACACTGGAATGCGTTCCCTAGGGAGGTGGTAGAATCTCCTTCCTTAGAGGTTTTTAAGGTCAGGCTTGACAAAGCCCTGGCTGGGATGATTTAACTGGGAATTGGTCCTGCTTCGAGCAGGGGGTTGGACTAGATGACCTTCTGGGGTCCCTTCCAACCCTGATATTCTATGATTCTATGATTCTATGAAACTCCTTTGCACATTATAGAAAATAAAATAAAAATTGTCTGAGATACAGAGGGACACCATTTCATCTTCAAAACCACCTCAGAAAGGAAAACTTGAAGATATCGGTAATAACTTTCTCAAATAATGGTCCCAAAGGACAAGGAAATGAGCAGAACCAACAAAATAAAGGGGGGTTAAAGCAAGAGGATAGGAAAGGTGTGCCAGGAAGAAATTGGCTATGGAGAAAATTGCTGCAGTATGAACCTTTCAAACAAATCGCTGGGTTACCAACTGAAGAGCTACTTCGAAGATTGACACACCATGAGAAGAGCATGTCTACAACTCCATCACACCCTAGAAATCAGGTATAAGGAGGCCAAGTGCCCCCATCTCCCCACTATTGGCAAAAGAAGATCAAGTTAATTTAGTAGCACATTTACAAACTGATGACTGGGGGAGACCCACTGTATATGTGGAATTTAATAGGGGAGAGTTCAGACAAAACATGTTGATAGACACAGGTGCCACATTTTCTGTAGTTAATAAAAAGAATAAGGATTTATTAGGACCTCCTGTGATAGTCAGAAAGCTGCAGGGATTTAAGAAGCAATGAGTAGAGTGGTGTTTAGTGCTTCAATTCATTTTCAATTAGGGTGAAAACAAGGTAAATAACAGTTTGGTCTGAATTAAGATGGTGATAAAATTGATATTGATGTGTTAGGTAAACTTGAGTTGACAGTGGATAAGAATGTTGAAGGGGTCAACGGAATAAGAGGGCAAATGAACAAGATAAAGAAGGAGCCAAGGAGGGGATAGTATGGCAACCACAACCCCAATCGATCCCAATAGCTAAGAGAAGGAGAAAGGATAGAGAATTGATTTAGCAGCTTTACAAAGAAAAGACCCTGAGGTACAAAAACTGGTATCAAAAGAGACCCCGAAGGATGGAAAATTTGGCAACATGAAACAGGATTAGTATTGGCAACCAAAACAGAAGAGGATATGTCTAGTTCCAAACTAAGTTAGAACTGAAATGATCTCACTGGTACATAATGAACATAGAGGAAATAGATAAAACCCTCGACAGACTGCAAATGGCAGGTTGATGTTCTACATCTGCCCTCATATTTGGCCAATATGTAAACAGTTGTTTACCCTGTGCAGCCAATAATGCAGATACTAAAATCACAGAAGGACCATTAGAACATCAGAGAAGAGAGGGTTCATGGGCTAGGCTACAAATCTATTTTATTGGTCCATTGGCAAAAACTGCAAAAGGAAACCAGTATTGTTTGGTAATATTGTACCCTTTTACTAAGTGGATGGAGGCAATTCCCACAAGAAATAATAGAGCATTAACCACAGCTAGAGTTCTGGTGGATCAAGTTATTACAAGATGGGGTCTCTCTAAAGAAATAGATTCAGATCAGTCACCTCACTTGGTAGGAGAACTACAAAAGGATTGTGCCAGGCTTTTGGCATTAAACAAAGATTGCATATAGCTGGACATCCTCAGACTTCAGGAGAGTAGAAAGGACCAATAGAACACTGGTTCTCAAACTTTTGTATTGGTGACCCTTTTCAAACAGCAAGCCTATGAGTGCAACTTCCCCACCCCTTATAAATTAAACACATTTTAAAAAATATTTAACACTATAAATGCTGGAGGCAAAATGGGATTTGGGGTGAAGGCTGACAGCTCATGACCCTCCAAGTAATAAGCTTGTGACCCCCCCCCCCCGAGGTGTCACATCCCTCAGTTTGAGAACCCCTGCAATAGAACAATAAAAACTTCTCCAAGGAAATTGGTAAGTCAACAGGGTAAAGATTGGATCAGAAACTACCACTAATATTGATGGCTATTATAGGAACTATAGCATCCCATGGTGTAACTCCATTTAAAGCCATGACAGGGAGAGATATGAGGTGGCCTGAACAATGGTGGGTAACTGGTACACCCACAGATGGATTACGACCTAGAGTGTTAAAAGACTAACAGATGCAGAAATTACTAGAATCTATTGCTGAAATGCATAAACAGGTAGAAATAACACTTAAAGTAAATGGACAGGAAAATGGGACCAATCTTGCACATTCAGGAATAGCAGATTAGTGATATCGTCATGTACAAACACACTAAGGTCATCTTAAGCTCCATTTGGGAAGGACCAGTTAGAATAGTCAATAAAGCAAGTCCTACAGTGTATCAATTGGATATCCGACAATGAAAAAGGAAAGTGTCAAAATGGTTTCACTCATCAGTTAAAAAGGTGGAAGCTAAAACAAAAATAGTTAAGAGGGGAAAAAATGCAGAAAGAAGTATTGAATGAGATATGGGATAAGGAAGATTGGTATCCACCTTCAGCTTCTCTACCTGGACAGAGCAAGAGTTAGAGGAGTTCCTGGAAAATGTGCCTGTTCTTGAACCAACTAGTCAGAATTCAAGGGTGGACCAATCATCCAAAACGGAAGCTGCAGTTTATCAAATGGAAGGACAACCCCTTCAAGTCATATGTCCTTAACATAGAGATCAATGTGGAAGACCAGTGGTTATAATGTACATAAAGGGAAAATATATCAAGTGGGATATCTAGACACAGGATCTTCCTATTCCATTTTAAACAATATATTTATAACTCAAAATTCCTACCCTATTTCTCCTCAGATATAGCTGAAGTACAAGGAGCATCAGGAATAAAAGGTGAAATCACTGTAACAATCCCATTGGATGTTAAGATAGGGAACAAGGGAATATACAATATACATTTTGGAGTTACAGAGTTGGAACAGAATGGACTTGGAATAATAGGGATGGGCATCCTTCATGCATTACGTTGTGCAATAGATTTAGATAGAAATATCTTGTGGGCAAAGTAAAGAGAATATTGTTAATATATGTACATATGAGTAAACTAGTGATTGGTCTTTTTCTTTCTCTAGCAAATGAAAAATAAGGGAAAAATAGAATCGATAAATGGTAGCTTAGTTTGAGGAAATCCTGAAAATGGAGGAAGATGAGATGACTAAGAAATCAGATTTATTAAATGTAGATTTGCCAATATATGAAGTTATAAGACTAGATGCAGCAGTGGATGAAAGATACAGATGAAGTAAGTGGGACTGAGGAGGAAGAAGAAGAAAGAGCTCCCCCTCTAATTGTCCCAGATATATTTAGATCTGTACATGAGACCGATGGCTCCAATACAAATTATTGAGGCAGAAATCGAAACCCTCTGCTATAGGGATACAGGGTCACTAGTTTTGATGATAATACAGCAGTAGATGTGGATATTACATGATATACGTCAGGAGACAAATACACACTTATGGGACTATTGGGAGAACAGATATCAGTTCCCTTAAGTATTCCTCTATTCAACAAATAGATGTGCAATTTGGTTTAGCAAATATGGGATTTGATCGTAGAGGACTCATTGATATAGATATTATAAAAAGGTTGAACTGTTTGATAGACATAAAAGCAAAAGTACAATGGAATACTGGATAAGACACAATGAAGTAAGAAAAGTATATGATACAGAAGGTTCAGATGTTAATAGACAGATATTGAATGTAGTTATAAGTATAGAGTATAAGAAGTTGTTTAGTAATAAGTATAATAATAAGAGTAACAATACTAATAGTAAATATAAGAATAAGTTGAACTAACAGATAATAAGTTAGTAATAGTAGTGATAACCCTTTTGTTCTAAAATAGGGAAAAGGAAGAGTAGCAATTCAGAAAAACAGAGTATCAGAAAAAGAATAAGACAGAGAATGGCATGTGAATGGTCTGAGAACCTACCAGATTTAAATAAATAGGATATGTTGAATGTAATGGACATGAATGAGGAGGAATTACAAGATGTAATCAGTGATATAGAGGAAGACAGTGACAAATCAGAATCAGCAGATAGCAGAATAGAAGAAACAGCTGAGGACGAGAAGGAAGAAGTAGCTCTCCTAATGATAACCCACTTGATATTAGACCCGCAAGGAAGACCTTTGGTCCCTATAGTCCAGAATGACCCAGGTGTTACAGTAGGGATACTCTGCCATATAGACACAGGGTCATCAATGTCCATACTGAATCTAGACATCAGTATAGATCTCGGGGCCCTTCCATGATGGTAAACGGGGTAAGGGGACAAATCGCTATCCACATCAGCCAGCCCGTGTCTGTTAGCATAGGCAATCGGTTGATTCTAACTTGATGTGGCCTCATGCACAGGGGTGTGGGAGGCTATGGAATCATCGGGGTAGATATTATTAGAATCTTAAATTGTCTCATAGATCTGAATCACCGAGCCTTATGGGCTGCAATATAATTCTATTGAATGTTTTATTAAAATCTAATTGTTATAAAATCATTGTTAAAAATTAAAATATAGTTATGTTAAATTAGTGTAGGGAGATAAAATAAGATGAATTGAATTTCATTTTATATTTCATGAATAGAAAAATTTTATAATTGTTAAAATAAAAGATGAATTTGTTTAAAGGTTTTTACCAAAAGTTATATATAGTTAAAATAAAAATCAAGCTTGTTTTGAAAAGGAAAGTCTTTCATTTTCTTTATCTTTCAGAAGGGGAAGCCAAACGGTAGGGGATGCGATTCTAGTCATCTTGATGCTTCTGGGTATTTGTGTCTACAGGATTCTACTATGGTGGTGTGAATTTGGACACAACACCAAAGAGCCAATGGGCCAAGTCTCATCCCAATGATAAGGTTTTGGCTAATAGTATAGAGCAGGAGTTCCCAAACTTGGTTCACGGCTTGTTCACGGTAAGCCCCTGGCAGGCTATGAGACACTTTGTTTACCTGAGCATCTGCAGGTACAGCCGCTCGCAGCTACCAGTGGCTGTGATTCACCGTTCCCAGACAATGGGAACTGCAGGAAGTGGTGCCGGCTAGACCAAGTAAACAAAGCATAACAATGCTGCTTAATGGTACAGGAGCAAGCTGCTTTTCCTTCCGCCTCCCACAATATCTTCCGTGTACAGCCCAGCTGCATACTAGGGGCAGCATTTAGAACAGTGGTGGGCAGCCTGCGCCACTTCCCGCAGCTTTCATTGGCTGGGAAGAGTGAACTGCAGCCACTGGGAGCTGTGGACAGTCAATGTAAACAAATTGTCTCATGGCCTGCCAGCGGATTATCCTGATAGGCTGCCTGTGCGCTGCAGGTTTGCACACCACTGGTTTAGAATTATTAGGTTATTCTGCTTTCTCAGGGATTGGGCCTGATCCTGTATTGGGATCTGGAAGCCTGACTTCCAGTGGACTCTGCATAAGTGCAGGCATCCTTGCTTGCAAATCCTAATACAGAATCAGGGTCTTGGCTTGGAATTAATTAGGCAGTATATCTAGTATATACTATGTTTCAGGGGGAGGGGGATTTTTTCATGAAAATGCATACACAAATCCAATAGAATACTGACAATGAAAAATAGAATTCTAACTTCCTGCTGAATAAATCATTGCTAAATGGTTGATGCATTCTCAGCACTTGTATCTTCCAGAGCACCCTGAAGGCACAGCAGCATTTGGTTATATAAGTGATATCTCCAGGGAATTAATAACAAAGGATTAGTGTTATTGGTCTTTCATCTCTCCCAACCTCGTACTTAGCCTGAGGTGAAGTCTTGGGACTTGTTTAGTATTACTTAGTCAAGGGACCAACACTGTTCCTTTAGAACTATTCACATCTCTTGGGCAAATAAGTAACAAAGCATTTTGCTAATACAGCATTCTATTTATTAGAGAAATCAGAATGAGTGAAAATCAATTAATAAACTAAAATTCATATCTACTTAAGCTTTAGAAAAACTGCATAATTAAAACATGTCTGTGACTAGGCGACTATATGGAAGCCTCTGATTATTTAATACACATTGTACATACTATTTACTCCCAAAATCTGACCAGGGTAACTGCAGTATCATGCAATTAACTCAGTTTTGCATAAAAGCATAACACAATCTCAGACAGTTACAATGTGGGTCATGTCACTCTCCAGGACCAGGTACATGGGGTGGAAACACCTACAACTAGCGATTGCTATTATGAATAATAGTTTTCTATTCTTTATAGGTTCTTTTACAGCCCTCATCACTGCAGTATCTGAGCACCTTCTGGTAGCGCATTAAGTGACATGACTAACACCTGTCACTGGCTAATACTGCCCCCAGCAGAGGTATTTAAAATAGAAAGTCTGTGGCTCCTTTCCTGAGGTCACCTGTCAGTAATTTAGAAGGCAGTTGTATGTGTTTCTGCTTAGGACACAATGGCCTTATGCCCTTAAATGAAAGTTACCAGCACCCTCCAGTGGTAAAAGACCTGGAAAAGTCAGCCAGGAAGAAGACTGGGGAAAGGCAGCTTGCCAGCCAGCTAAGGAGAACTGACTCAGGCCAATAGTTACTGATGCATCCAATAGAGCTGTTAGGGGGCTTATTCCTTCACCCGCTTCCTTCCCTGGTCCTTCTCGCATGAACAGAGAGCAACAATACCCAAAGTCCAAAGGTGCAAACAATTCAATGTTTGTTTATTGGGGTAAACTTCCAGAAAGCATGATTCCAGTTTCCTTCTTTAGTGTCCTCCTTCCCAGCTCTGACACCACAGAGCCTTACACCTGTGTCCTTGTTCCCATTCCTGCCCTTAGCAAAACATGATTCCAATTTCCTCACCCCCATTCCCTGTTCCCATCTCCCACTCCCACCCCTACCCCCTCCCACATCATGAGGTTTTCTGTTCATTAAAACACAACAATGCTAGCAACAAGACAAACACCACAGACAAACAACACAAAACATAGATCCATGGTATTTTGAATTATTCTTCCGCTGGTGCCAGCTTGCTTGTAGAGTGTCTGAAAAACAAAAGAAACAATTTCCACCCCCCTGGTGGGGACAGATTATTGCTTAATAATAATACCACTTTCTTTTACAAATTTCCTTGCTAATTGCAGGAAAAACAGAAGAATTACCTCCAGGCTGTCCTTATTTTGTTCTATAGTCAGGCTAGTGAATTACCTCACTCACTGCTCATTTATGAAATTCATGAGGTGGTGTACCTCACTTTCCCCTCTTGTACAACAGACCAAGTTTGCAATAGTTTCTCTGCTGTACCAAGCTTTAAGTTTATTCTCAGGTAATAGCTCACACACACACACACACACACACACACACACCCTTAAGGTTAACCTGTCCCCCTTATTTTCAGGCTTGATTTGTTTTTTCAGCTCCCTTTCCTGGAGGGCCATAATCTGAGTCTTCTAGTAGCTTGTTTGCTGACCGGATGTATTCATTATTTGCAGCTCCTTTGTGTCCATCAGCTAGGTAATTTACATTCACACAGAGGCTTACTAGCTTGCTTCTGGATCCAAAGCTATTAGCAGCTCAGACACTGTCTTAAAAGGGAAGCATTTTACTTCCACCAGAGTTCTGATTACTTTCATCTCCTGCTCCAAATCACACAGAGATCTGAAAAAGAAAGCACAACCTATTGTGACCTCTTTTGGAACCCTAATAGGATTTTAATTAAGTGCCATGTTTTATTTGCATTTCTTTTGCCCCTTCTCCAATAGACACTCCAAACATCCTGGGAAAATGCACATTCCTTCCATATAGTTTAACCTCCATAACATCATATTAGCCATATTAATTTTACACAAGGTATAACGCCTCCCCCATGCCCACAGAGTTTTCATGCACACCCACCAAAGCAACAATCTGATCCCCCAGAGCCACCCCAAGGCTCAGTGCTCCCATCAAACCTCCCCTTTTCCTTTTCTTTTACCTGTTCACACACACAAAATTCTCTTTTGCCTAACATCCCTTGCACTGTGATTACTCTTTTTACACAACTGTACCCCAATTATACTTCCATCTTGTACAACTAGACACAACCAGGGGCAGCCAAGTTAAGTTCCAATAGAAACCCCTTCCATCCTTTAGTGATTTTGATTACATTACCCAAAAGTCAAATAATTTTGATCAGATTCTCTTTCTGCCTGCTGCCTGCAGCAGTCCCTTATAGACCATTTCTGTGGGAAAAGGGCCCATTTCCCCTCAGAATAGCTGTAAAGGCTTCTGGGGACAGAAGCGTAGTGGTGGTAGTAGCCACTCTACCTGATCCCCTTGGAAAATTTAATTACCAAGCTTCCATCCAATGTGACTGCACAGAGTTGCACATACAGTTACATTTATATAACTGGGTTTTATCATTAAACAAAAACTTCCTTCTTGACATCTCACATAAGTATCCAAAGTACCCTCCATTAAAACGTCAGAAAAACAAAAGAGTGTGGAAAGGCAGGTTGCACTTTGAAACTTTTATTTTTTTATTTCTCTCCACTCCCCAGGACCAAGTCCCAGCTCCAGTTTCTAAAGGTTGTCTGTTAACTCTGCTTTTGACTATAAACCCTTTTGTGCCAAATCATCTTTCACTACCCCTAACTAATTTACAACCCTTCAGCAGCCCTTGCTGAAGCAGCACCAAACTTGAAAGATTCCTGGCAGCTTCCCATAATGCTGCCCTCACTTCAAACCGCTCACAAGCAGACTGAAGTGCCTCCTTTCCCTGGAAGGCATCCAGTCCCCATGGGCAGGGACCTTTTTCCACTACCTGTATACCAAGGAGGGTGGGCTCCTCAGCCACCCCCCATCCCTCTGGGTCCCCTAACTCTTCCTCCATTTCCTTTTTAATCTCATCCCAGGTTGACCCCCGCACCTGGTATGGGCCCTGGTTCTTCCTTATCCATTTATCCAAAAAATCCTTTACCCTGGCTTGCCAGAACCCGCAACTACCATCATGAGAGTTCGCGATACCCCCTCCAAGCAGCTGCGCGGATTGTTGGGGAGGGGGACTTACAGGCTGCCACTCACCTATCCAATGCAATGCATCCGAGTCAGTCACGGCACCAAGATGTTAGGGGGCTTATTCCTTCACTCGCTTCCTTCCCTGGTCCTTCTCGCATGAACAGAGAGCAACAATACCCAAAGTCCAAAGGTGCAAACAATTCGATGTTTATTAGGGTGAACTTCCAGCAAGCATGATTCGTTTCCTTCCTTAGTGTCCTCCTTCCCAGCTCTGACACCACAGAGCCTTATACCTGTGTCCTTGTTCCCATTCAAAAGGCTTCAAAAGGCTTTTGGCTTCAAAAGACTGACCTTGGTGGGAAGATGTGTATGGGAATGCAAAATGCTCAACTAGGAGGCCAGCATCTGTATAATAGCTACCATGGTACCTGGAAATGGAATGGCAACTAAGGTGGGCCCCACAAGCCCTATGGAACTAATGAGAAGGGGAGGAGCTCACTGGGAATCAATGGAGGGGTGTGTAAAATAGTGTAAATCAATAGAAGATGTTTGGATGTGCCCCTCTCCTGTGACTATAGAGGAGCCTATGCAAGGGGTGGACAGTTGGGTGTACTGTGTGTAAGGTGTTGTGCTGGGAATGTACATATTACTGGGGGCACAATTACACCAGCCCATAACCAAACTACACACATCTACATGCTGCTATCTGGACTTTGGTGCACAAATGGATCTGTGAATCTTATTGCTGTGAATAAGCCAGGGCTTACTGCCTGATTCCATACCAAGTGGTCAAGCTGGTTTGGACAATATCCCATTTCTCTGTGAATATTCAATGGACTTATGATATGGACAAAAGCAAGCAAAACCTCCAGGGGCAGCTTGTTGCAACTGCCAGCAACTGGACACATAAGATTGTCACCCCGTCGAAGGAGGAGAGGCAGTGTTTTGGGGGTGTCTCGGATGTTGGACCATACTGCAGTAGGCAGGACTCAGTGTTGCTGTGGATTTCGTATTGTTAACTGTACTTGTGTTACGTTGCATATGGAGATAATCTATGAGTAATGTAGTAAGCCCTCCAAACCCTACAGTGTACTAGACAACCCAGACCCAACCTTCTCGGGCCCGCTATAATGGGAAGTCTGGAACACTAATTGGAATAGGTGTGGTATGCCCGTACGAGAGAAGGTGCAGGGCACTATACTACTCAAGGGGCAGTGGGACAAATGGAATATCGACGCCTTCCACCTTGATGCCTGGCCCTATCAGGAAATGTGTCGCCATATGTCCTATGCTTTTCCAGGGATACCTGGGCAGGAGGATCCCAAAAGAAAAAAAGGGTGGAGTGTTAGGATATAGATATTCAGGCCTGTCTGCAAAGGCCTGTACTTTAAGAATTTAGGTGTATTCTTATCACTTGGCTAGTTCTAAAGGTATAAAAGAAAGAATCAAAATCACTGTCTGCTGGTGTAAGGGCCTTCTCTTACTGTGACAGTCTGAGGCCCTGTTTTTAGGCTAAGGACTTTGGCTAAGCAGCAGAGGTAGCCATAAGCTAGGAAGTGAACAGTCACATCCTCACATTCCAAACTAGTCACACTGAAATAAGGTGCTATTGGGCTGTTAGGCACTATCAGGACAGGATTGAAAATCTTATGGAGGTTAAAT
The DNA here is from genome assembly GCF_965140295.1 of Lepidochelys olivacea. Taxonomy (NCBI): domain Eukaryota; kingdom Metazoa; phylum Chordata; order Testudines; family Cheloniidae; genus Lepidochelys; species Lepidochelys olivacea. The sequence continues at coordinate 24,757,681 of NC_140413.1, forward strand.
TTGATTCTGTTACTGCTCACTACAGAACAGTTCTCAAATTCTCTACCCCCTTGCCACCCTATAAGTGAAGATCTGCTTCAGTTTTTCCCTCCCCAACCCCCTTTTCAACTAGTAGCAGTGAAGTGGGGGCATGGCATAAAGTGCCTCGCATCTATATTCAAACACTGCTACAGAAATGGTTGTAGAAAGGTGCTTGTTAGAACAAATGCAGTAAGCCACTTGACTGGGACTTAGCAGAACTGGGTTCCCTGCTTATGTCTGAAATTTCTGATGTGGCTTCAGGCAAGTCACTTAATCTTTCTTTTGCCTCTGTTTTCATCTGTAAAGTAGGGAAAACAATACATTATTTCATGTACTTTGTGCAGGGAATAATACAAGGTCTCGATGTTTGTAAAACTAAACAAACTTATTATTAAGAGCACTTTACAGTGATGCTGCAGCTGCAGCTAGCATTCTAGCCATGTGCACACAGACTTGGTTCCTAGAGCCTCCTCCAAACACTTCTCTCCTGCAGTCTGTGCTCCCCCCTCCAAGTTCTGGCACCTTTTCTTTCAACAATGTTTGTCTGTGCCAACGTTTGCCGATGTGGTGACCAGAGGTACATGGCCCACTCTAGGGCCAAGCCTTTACCAGAGTCCCATTGCTACCTCTTAGGCCTCACAGTCCTTTGAATGTGCTGGGTTTGAGCCAGTCTCCCACTTCTTGCTTGTGTTACCACTGTTGGTGAGGGACTTTCTTCTACCCTGTGGCTTCCTTTGGGTTGTGTCCTGTTGGTCCCCTGTATTATTCATAAACCTTATTTCTTTTGACTCTCCTGAGTCAGGCCTGCTGATAGGCATTTGTATCCAGCAGTACTGGCCAAAAGGCATAGCAAAGTTTGAGGTCACTGGATGACTCAATGTCCACAATCCATTCTTTTGCCAGTGAACACTGCCCTGGGTAAATCAAGTAGCATGTCCTTAGTTATTTGTAATGTGTAGTGACTTCTCCTCAATGCTCTGTTCAGTGGTTTAAGGTCAATACAGATCCTCAGTTTACCTGACGGTTTTATCGCCACTACTAGGCTGCTGATCTTCTCTGTGCTAGTTTCAGTAGGTGTAGAAATGCCTCCTCTTTGCAGGATTGCCTGTTGCTTCTTCAGTGGCTTCACCTGACCGAACAGAACTGTTTTCATAGTCTCTCACAGGCTAGGTGTGTGGTGGGGGGGGAGGGGACGGGCAACAGGGAGGGGTCTGCTTTTAATTTCAGCTTGTCCTCTAGGCATCCATCTCCTTGAAATGTCCTTCTATTCTTTTGGAATACCAGCCATGGCCCGAGATGACTGTTCTCCCTCTTCTCACTTTGAGGCTATTCTGATGGTGGTCTTTGTTCAGTTCCATGACTTGCACTACCATTCTGCCGAACAAGAGGTGGTACTCCTGTGTGTTAATGACTATAAACTCCAAGCAGGAGGTCCTATAGTAGAAAGTGGGGATCATGTTTGTCCCACAACTGTGACTGGTCCAGGGACCCCATAGTGACCGCTAATGTTCTCAACAGGAGCCCTCAGTGTTCTGACAGCTGATTATTACAGTTGGATAGCCATGACGGCAGTGCCCTGTTAAATCAAGCAAAACAGGTGTTTTAATGTAGGCTTTGAAATGAATACACTTATATTTCCTTTAAAACACCATCAAACTGTCTGATACCCATGAATTTGTTTGAATTAGGATTCTGGATGCCTTCTTGGCAGTGTGTGTTACATCCTAATGTAGCTCAGATAATCCAGCTATGATGCCTTTCTCCCTTTAATCTGAATCCCTGTTAAAATTAGAAATGAGCCTGATGGGAACCTCAAATCTCAACTTCCTAAATGTCAGGTGGATGGCTGGTTTTGAACCATTGACACTGACCAGATAACTTTGGTTCCATGTTGATCCAAAACCAGAAGGAGCCTATCTTCCCAATCTGGTTCGGATATGGGCCAAACTGGCTAAAATTTCACAAGAAAAATTACAAGAGGGTGCCATTGAACCTAGTCTGTATCTAGATCCAGACTCTCTCATTGTCTCCTTGCTGCATATTCAGCTATACTTTGTAAAGAATGAGCCAGTTCAGAGGACAGATGGTTGGATAACTTTTTACTGTTCACCTCTAAGTAAAGCTAGGCGAATAACTGGTCCCCCCCGCCAAGTTCCCTGGCAGTTCTGGTGGGGGAAAAAGCTGATTTGAATAGAATCAAAACTGATTTTTTTAAAAATTTTCAATTAATTGAAAAAGCTGACAAATTTTGTTTCACTGTATATGCACACGCACTCAGACTTCCTGACTGCGCTACAGTGCTGAAGAAGAAAAGCAGCAGAACTGAAAAAAACAAAACAAACAGTATGACACAGGCTTAAAATCTTTGTACACATCATGCCGGGGTAACAGGTGTTTTTTTCTCTCTCTCCTCTCACTACACTGTGTACCATCACAATGAGTGAAAAGGATGCACTTTGTATAATCAGCATGAAGGAGTATACGTCTCTGTCATATTAACCAATACAATCAACTAACTTTTCATAGCCTTCCTTTTCTGGAGCCATCAATATGTAAGAGACTCAGATGGGAGGGTCATCACCTGTATTGCCTTTACAAACCAAGAGCCTAGTTTATCACCGCGTTTTTCCAACATATGCTGGTGCAACACTGCTGTGACATTGATGTATTTCAGTGTTGTTACACAGGAGTGATGCAGGGTGAATCAAGCCTCTTCTGTCATTCTGACAGTACTAGTTCACATAAGAGTGCGCCTACTAAGGAAAATGATTCATTCTAGCTAGAATTAAAATCCTATGTGGAAGAGGAAAAATACTATGGCTGATATTTATGCTCCCTAGCTGTTCTATACAGTGGCTGACCTACTATACTGGTATCTTATGAAACAAAAAAGATGAATGGGCTTTTATTATGGGGGTTTCTCTACTCTAGGTGATATTGGGAACCCTTTAAAGGTAGTGTGTGGAACACTCACACAATGAGGAAGAATGCAATGCAAAGAATCCCAAAGGACAGATGGGAAAGATATCCCGCTTCTTGTAATTAGGAAGAAGCAGCAATGGGGCACAATGGGATTTAGTATAGCTAGGAATTAAAGAGCTTGGAGACAAATTACCAGACAGCATGCACAAACATAAACAAATTCTACTTTAAATAAACAATTGCAAAAAAGCAAATATATCAAAGCACTAGAAAAAGCAATTTTTGTCATATAATGACAGGTTTCAGAGTAACAGCCGTGTTAGTCTGTATTCGCAAAAAGAACAGGAGTACTTGTGGCACCTTAGAGACTAACCAATTTATTTGAGCATGAGCTTTCGTGAGCTACAGCTCACTTCACAATTCAATGAGAGAACTAATGTAGTTAAATAGCTGAACTCTCTCCTTCAATAGTGCACACCTGGCTCAGAGCCTGAGTAATCAGACTTAACAGGAGGCACAAAGTGGCCACTGTTTTATTCCCAGTGAAACTCATAGAATCTGATCCAAAGTCTAGTGAAGTCAATAGTCTGTTTGCAGGGGTGGGAAGGGGAGAGATTCATATTGCAGGCACCCCTTCCACCGTTGTTCCAGCGCATCAGCTGGAACAGTTCTTCCTTACCTTATGTGGCACGTTAGCACCAGTGCATCTGCATCAATGCAGGCCAGGATGGTGTCCCTAGTCTGTTTGTCAGAAGCTGGAAATGGGAGATGGGATGGATCACTCAATGATTACCTGTTCTGTTCATTCCCTCTGGGGCCCCCCAACTTGGCCACTGTCAGAAGACTGGATACTGGGCTAGATGGACCTTTGGTCTGACCCAATATGGTCATTCTTATCTTCTAATGCAGATCAGGAAGGTTTTTGTGTGTGTATGTAAAATTATGCATAATGGTCTAAAGCTGAATTAAACTTGCACCTGTAGACATAAACTTTTTCAGGTGTTCCTCTCCCCTTTTGATACCGTTCTTCCCTTTCTCTTTTTCAGAATTAACTGATCATTGTCTTGTTCACTCTCAGGAGCTCCTGAAATTCATAATTAGCGTAAGATCAAATGTATTGCAGCAAATTCCTTAATTACCCAGGGCATCAATAGCATATAATTTTTTTGTTTTAGACAATTCTTGTTTTTTTTGTTTTTTTGTTTTTTTGGTCATGCCCAAATCACCCTTTGTTTGCTCACAAATAACTTGACTGGCTAACTGGACAATAAAGGTTATTCAAAGTTTAATGTCACTTATGAAGTTTATCATTTGCTTTTTCTAGCACAAAGGTTGGATAAGGCCAAGTTTATGAACAGATTCCATCCACATCTGTTTTGAGCTTGGTGGGGTGTTGCCTGGATGGTTTTATATACCATGTTATACCACTGTCTCCTTGGTTGTCCACAGCACCTCTCTCCATGCACACTTTAATAGAGAACAATTTTAAATGGCTGGGCTGGGGTCATTCTAGCAATGTGACCACACAACTGTAGCTGGTGCCTTTTTGATGACTTTTGATGATCACATGCTGCGCTTTCAGTCTTCTATGGATGCAGTAATTTCTTAGCCTGGGCCTGACAAGGCTAGATAGACTATGGCACAGGCATCTCACTGCAAATGTTCGAATCTTTTGCTCCAGATGCTTTATCAGCATCTATGTTTCATAACCACAAAGTCAAGTGGGAACAATAAGCATTGTATATAATCTGATTTTTAGCTGTCATGGACACTGACTGAAGGTTCCAAACTCTTTTCAGGCATGCAAACGTTCTTTTGGCAGTAGCTATCTGCTTGTCAATGTCATCTTCATAGCTGTCCTATGTTATCATGGAACCAAACAGCAGAAACTGTCTACTTGTTAGTCTATATCATTGACTAGGTTAGGGGTGTGTGTGTGTGTGTGTCTTTTGTTACCATTAGTTTGGTCTTTTATTTGTTTTTTTAATCCTCATTCTCTGGCTGCTCTATACAGATTAGTTGCTGCTTCTTGGTTGTATTTCTGCAGGCATGCCTATGATGTATATTTCTTAAGAGCAATTTAATGCCTCTTAGTTCATTTAGATATACATCCAATGTAAATTGTTCAGTTGTTCCTTGCACTGTCCATTTACAAGAGAACTAACTGTGTTGTGGGGGAGAAACCATGATGTGCCTGTTCTGTTAACTCACACTGATAGAAGGTATTGAAGCTTTATGAGAAAGATGAAGTGATCCTTGCCAACTCACTGTGGAAGGATTCCCCTCCAACACATCCCAAAAAGTTGGTACCTGTGTCATTCTCAGTCCCAAAACATGTGCTGAAATTATCAACAAGTGTCTTTTGTAGTAATAATAATAAAAATAATCCCAGTATATCAGTGATGCTGAGGTACAGTGTTAGCTTCATCATAGTGATACTGTCTCCTCTCTTTAATAGCCATAACATGAGATGGACCAAGGAAGAACTTTCAAAACTCCCTGTGTCCTCTATCTTTTATCAGCTTCCTAGAGGCTGTAATCCCAGGTGTCTATTTTTCTTCCCCCCTCCCTCCCCCGTTTCCACAAATGGCATTTGTGCTGGTCATTACATTCATGGAATGTACCTCCCAGGCTGTCGTAGTCTAGCAGTCCTTCATCTGTCTTCTGAATTGTTGTAGTGTGGCTTATACGCTCTAGGCTTTTTGCCTTATGGTCCAACATGTCATTTTAATTGGACTCAAATTAATTCTCAGTAAACAAAGTGACCATAATAGGTTCGAGCTCTGGCTTCTGAAGTATTTGCCCATGAGGACCTGATTACTTTCATGAACAAAAGTAAAGAACAATATCTTTATGCAGTACCATATGTACTGGTATGGCTTCATTTTCTTCTCTTATATGCAATTTTTGGCAGTGCTATAAACAATTTAGCGTTAAAAATGCCTGCCATTTTTTTTAAAACCCAGTGCAAATTCTGCAGTCACTCTGGCTTGCAGAAAAATCCATTTATTTTACCTAGGGCAGAAGTACTGGTTTGTAGTTAAGGCACTAGATTGGGATTCTGGAAATAGATTAAATTCCTAACTCCCCTACAGGCTTCCTGTGTGACCTTGGATGGTCACACTCTGTTTCCCATCTACAATATAGAGATCATAATATCTCCTCTGTGCCTGGCCTATTAAAATTGCACGCTCTTTGGAGCAGGGGACTATCTGTTCTGTTTGAGGTCCCATTGTGTTTATGCACTGTACAGTCTCTGTTGTGGGGGCTGTAAGCATTACTGGAATACAAGTAGTCCTAGGGAAATGGCTGTACAAGCATCCTCATGAAGAAAAAGGCTGCAGCATATAATTTACAGATGTGCTCATTTGAAACATACTCCCATTATACTAATGCTTAGCAGTTGATTCATATTCTGACTTTCTTGCTGGAAACTTTACAATAAAATGTGTTTTCTATAAGTTTTGTACTAAGTATAATGAAATCAGTGAGACTGATGAAACACCATTTATTTCTTGGTTTTTTCTGCGGGGGAAGTGGATCATTAATTGCCAGGTCAGTGTAATGCATTATTTATCCCTTATCTTCATTGATGCAGCATGACAAAAATACACAAATGTGTAGAACTGAATGAACAGCCCCCTTAAAGGAAAGAAGCAACCTCAATTTTTTTAACTGTACAGTCTGTGGCTTACTGCCACGCAGCTGTAAATGGAAAGGTATTGTGATCTCGGACTGTCTCCACCAGTAAGTGAGTCAGAGACAAAGGTGCACAGATGAGAAAAGGAAGTTTGGTCCAGATTTTTCAAAGGCATGTAAGCATTGTCCTCAGTGTTGCAAGGCTTATCTGATTTAGGAGCCTAAATTCCATTTTAATAAGGGATTTAGGCATTGAGGAGTCGATGGAATTGAAACTCCGAAGTGCCTAAATCCCTTTTGAAAATGAAGAGCTTTGTGTAAGCTCAAAAGCTTGTCCCTCTCAGCAACAGAAGTTGGTCCAACACAAAATATTCCCTCACCCACCTTGTCCCGCTTGAAAATGATATTTAGGCTCCTAAATCATTTAAGTGTTGCAAAGCTGAGTGCAGCAAAGCTTAACAATCTGGGCCTTTGTCTTTGTGGTATTTGAATATTATGTCTTGTGGGAAGTAAATCCAGGTGCATGCAGAGGAATTGGTCCAACTCCATTATACCAGCAGAGCTCCAGCACACAGCCTTTTGCACATGGTTTCATATTTTGAGGGAGGGAGGGGGAGAGACAGACCCACCAAGCTACCATTTTCTAGTGTAGCACATAAATATGTCCTTCCCTCAAAGGAAGACAGTAGAGTTGAATATAATGGTATCCCCAAACATGGTGTCGGACACTGCCTCTGTCTTCCTGCTTTCATGTAAATTGGTAGGGCAGCTCAGCCTCCAGAGCACCGTGGAGACAAGGGGTGTGTTAAATTGAGCACCATGAATTTTTATCCCCAAAATTACTAAAAATGTATAATATGAGGAAACAAGAAATGGTACATCTAACTAGTTATCTCTCTCAATGCCAAGTCAGGAACGTGATTTACAAAAACCTCCATGTAATTAAAATAGTGATTCCTTAAGACACTGAAATTAAAAACAAGCAAAATAACTGACTACTGTATTGTTAAAGAAAAATATTAAACAAAACAAACAATGGTTGCTTCAGTTGTCTCTTCTGTAGGTCTCTCTGTAGAGAGCTTACATAAAGCTCTCCCTGTGATTGATAGAGATTACACCTTTTAAAAGTTGGGCTACTGTTGGAAAGCACCAAAGTACCTTATTCCCAAAATTAGTAGTGAATCCTGTCTCAGAATATCCTAGATAACTAAAACTTTATATATTGGCAAAAGAACTTTATGGGCAGGTGAAGTCCTGTTTGATTTCTCATGGACAACATAAACCATTTATAAACAGGCAAAGATGAGTAATTTTAAGAGGTTTTTATTTTTGCCTCTTGCAAAAGCATGAGGTCATAGTGTATAACTAAACTGTTTCCTATTACCTACATTTCTTGTGTCTACGATTGTTTGTGCTAATGGTTCTATAATTAAACCAAATAATATCATTGATAAAGGACTCCCTTGTCTTGTTCCTCTGTATAATGGTATTGACTCAGAGCAGGTCTCGACTACGGGGTTAAGTCGACTTAAGTTATGCAACTCCAGCTACAATATTCACGTAGTTGGAGTTGACGTACCTTAGGCCGACTTATTGCGGTGTCTACGCTGCACTGGCTTGACGGGAGAAACTCTCTTGTTGATTTACCTTATGCTTCTCGTTCTGGTGGAGTACTGGAATCAACGGGAGATTAGTGGGTCTTCAGTAGACCTACCAAATCGACCCCTGGTGGATCGATCACCACAGCGTCAATCCACGGTAAGTGTAGACAAGCCCTCATCTTTGGAATATTTCCTCAAATATATTCTTTAGGATTTTGTACATAATTTTAATCCACTTTTGAAAGTGTGCCCTAAAACCATATTTCTCCAACAACTTAAATAAAGGGCATTCTACTGAACTGAAAGACTGTTCTGCATCCATAGGTAGCATTCATTCCTCTTTATTAGTGCTCTTGCAATGCTGTACCACCACATGTCAAATTTCTCTTAAATTGCTTCTTCCTTTTTATAAAGCCATTTGACTTTATTGTACTAATTTAAGCATTGTCTCTAATCTGGATGCTAGTATTTTAGTTAAAATTTTACTAGTATATTTAATCAGCCTGTATGATGCTGTATCTGATAAGTTCTTAGGTGTTTTAGGTATTAACCCTTGCTTGATATAAGGTGTTTGGTAAGCATTCTGTTGCCCAAGAAGGCTGAAATATATTAGCTGCAAGGGAATTACCTGTGGTTTTTAGACCTCTTATAGAATTTAGAGATTCCCTAGACTCTGTTTGCCAGAAGCTGGGAATGAGCGACAGGGGATGGATCACTTGATTACATGTTCTGTTCATTCTGTCTGGAGCACCTGGCATTGGCCACTGTCAGAAGACAGGATACTGGGCTAGGTGGACCCTTGGTCTGACCCAGTAATGCCATTCTTATGTTCTTATGTATCCATCTGGTCCAGGACTTTTCCCTGATTTTAATTATGAGATTGCCACTCTTTCTTCCTGTGTTACACCATCTGATGATACCTAGATTAACATAATAAGTATTTTAAGTTACCACATTTCAGTTTTAAAGGCCTCCCATCTGGTTCCTGGAGCTATATCCTCTAAGAGTATTTTTTATTAATATGGCCTTCCATTTGATTCAAAGTCTGTTTTAACAATATATTACTAAAGCTTTTCTTCTCTTATTCATTAGACTTTATTTTCATGAAGACAACTGCATGGTTCAAGATATATGTATTACATGAGGTTCTTGTTAGAGTTGGACTAAAATCATTTGATGTCAAAATGATCTATCCTGGTGTGTGTTCTGTCAGTTTTGGAGAGAAAAAATGAAATCTTGCACCCTAGTGAGAGATTATCTCCAAATTTCTCATGTCCAGTTCTCTTTGAACTTCTTTTCATGGAGCTTCTTGCCTATTTGGTAGTCTATCCCACATCAGGTTAAAACATTAAAATCACCTGCCACTCTTACCTGTGAATTCTGGACTGTTGTGATCATTCCAAAATATTAAAACATGCACTATCCTCCTCATTTGGGGCATAGCTGTTACATATTGTAACAGGCTTACCCTCTACACAACCCTGCACCAAAACCCATCTTCCCTCTGTCTATTTTTATAGTTTTACATTCCCATACTACTTCTTAGTATACATTCCTCTCATGGGAACTGAAACAAGCTCTATATACATACGAGTTCCATATCCATGAGATATAGGAGATGCCCATTTCCTTTTACATTTGATTACTATTTTTGTTTTGAGAAGTTTCTTGAAGCATTGCCATTGATACCATCTCCTTTTTGAATGTGGAAAGTATACTTTTTTCATTTTGAGTGGTTTAGTCCGTAACATTCCAGGAGCACCAGATTGTTGCTGATTCTTTTTTACCCATTTTTCAAACTATTTGTCATTATGATGTAGCACCTTCTCCCTCCTCTTCTACACACACCTCCCAAATATCTGTATCTATGTAGTATTTATCAGCTTCCTGGCATTTATATTCATTTACCAAACTTAAACCATATATTACATATTCTATTCATTTTTCCATATACTTTAATGTTTCTGTCTTTAATATTTATACTTTCCTAACATTAACTTCTGTGTAAACTTATTGAAAATTACTTAAAATTTCTAATACATTTAACTTACAAATCATTCTAAAGATTTCTGCCACTGAAGTAGTATTTTCCCATTGTGTTTGATTACATTTGAAAGTCATCCCAATTCCCCTTGCCCAATACTTAGTTTTTGATGAAGTTTCAACCTGAATCTAACTGGTTCCCACTTCATTTTGGTCTTCTGCATTTGGTTCTGATACTGAGTTCAGGAATTTTTGTGCTTCTCCTGACATAAAAGAAGTGAGTTTGATCTGTCTGTTATATGTTCAGGATTGCTGGGGAAATCAATGCAAATCAAAGCTGTTTGCAGACTTCTGTAAATTCAGCCCCTTTCCTCTGTAAACCTATAGAACAATTTTGATAGAAGGAGATTCTGTAACTCAACTCTTATTTCTTTCAGCTTCCTGGCTGTGTCAAGAATCAAAACTTGTTCTCTGAAGTTATATAGCCATATCATGACAGGACAAAGTCTAGTCAAATTTCTGTTGCTGGTACCCTGATCCGGTGTGCCTCTTCCATCTTAATTTTATCTCATTTGCCCAACAGACTTAGGGCTTTTGGAATCCTTGTTTCAAATGTGTGTATGGGGGCATTTGCTTTTGGTCCTTTCTGGCAGCTCTACAATCCCCATTTTTCCTGTGGCCCCTATCTTCTGAATCTTCCAGTTCTTCAGTCAGTGTTCTGGCTAGAGACTCCAGGGCTGCAAGTCTCTCTTCCTGACTCTGCCTCTCCTCCTCAGTGCTGGCAATTCGAGCATCCATGTCTGGAAAAGCAAATGCTAGCTCATTTGACTATTCATTGTTTCCTGTTTGTCACTTGATTTTCTTCAAGCTTGCTGAAACAGGCTTCCAGCACTACCATTGAACTATGCCACTATTCTATTCGCCATGCCCATGGCTGCTGAGTTTTCTACCTCCAGCTCTTTAGTTGGCATGTATCCTTTTGCCCTCCTTTTGCATTTTTTTGGTCTAGACTTGCCAACCATTGGCCACATTTCTGTGACAGACATGGTAACTGTAAGACCACCTGCTGTACCCCTCTGTCCTGCCCTGTATTCTGGAACAACAATTGCTCTCTGAGCCTTCATCGGGGGGCGGGGGGGGGGGGAGGGCCTTCTAGTGACTCCACTCCGCTCATCAATGCTGGCAGGAGATCATAATGTTGTCTGCTGCTGCAGTACTAATGTGCTAAGGAGGGGGAGAGACTGTCCTCAGCCCCTAACTTTGCTGCTCTTTGCAATCCTTGTCAGGGGACAATGAAGGGCCACCTGTTAACTTCTTCTTTTGGCTTCTCAGCAAACACTGAGAGTTTGTCTCCTGTTGTTGCCTCTTCAGGGAATCCAAGGAAGGAGGTACTTGAGTGCATGGATGAAGCCACAGTCTTTCACTATTTATATCCCAGAAGTGAGGCAGATGGGCTTCTCACTCACCTCCAACAATGATGACAATGTAGCTTCAGTCTGTTGGTGGGGAGGAGAGGCCTCCAGCCTACTCTGATCTTCTCCACTCCTGCCCCTTACACGCTATCCTCACCTGGCACCTGCTCTCCTGGACTCCTCCAGGTCTAATTGGACATATAGGGTCTAAGTGGAGGGCTCTATTGAAAATTTTGCTGAAAATTAGGGTAGGGGTGAGTGGGAGCTCAGCAAGCCTGCTTCCTCACACCAGAGGTGACAGTCACATTACTTTAAGTCCTATGCAGCCAAAGAAAGTATTAGTCAGGTATTTTGAAAGAGGACATTCAAAGAGCTGTTCTGAGTCTGGCAAACTAACACTTCTCCAGGAATACATTGTTTAAACAATTTTTGGTGTTTAACGGGAGAAACTATTTATATTTTTACAATAGCCTTTCAATATTGCCTGTAAAAGTTTCAGATTTTTTGGTAATTATAACTTCTTGGCAATGCTTTACAGCTTCATCTCACAAAAGCATGTTGAAGTCTAGGTGGTGATGTCCCCTGAACTGGAAGGATGCTGCTCCTCTGTGGCTGTCTTTTTTTTTTTTTTTTGTAAAAAGGCTAAGCAGAGATGAGAAACGGACAGCAGACTATACTGCTTGTTCTGTTCAGAGGGTTTTTATCACCCCCTTATTCCATAGGAAGGAGGTAAGGACTCCTCTCAGGGCTGGCTGGATTTTAAATTAGCTGTTATCCTTTCATTGGCTCAACACCTTCATGGATTGTCTTGTTAGCAGTTTCAGCTCATGACTATGTAGTATGTTTAATACGTATATGCAGCATACTTCTAATCCCCTCTGTTCCTGTGGTGGGAATCTCTCAGAATATCTTCAGAGTTAAAATTTTAAAATTCTTTATTTTTATTCAGCCCATTTTCTGGGTTATCCCTTTAGCTACATCAGGATTTAACATGAGCTGCAGTTTTGCTTCAAATAAGTATAAACATCCTTAATTTTCTACATAAGTTTTTCAGTTCTCAGAATAGTAATTTAAAACTTAAGGAGTGTCTTCAAACTTACAATGCCTTCTTGAATGGCTATTTATCTTCTTAACAGTCTTTGGAGAGGTAACATTTTGTCTTTCTGAGCTGGTAAGGAAGTTGCTTAAGCATTGCCAGGTAACTAATTCCCCAGTTAATAGGAATATTATATACTCAAGTGACTTCTTGTATTAGTACCCAGCATCAAATACTCGTGTTCCGTTTGTGCATAAAGCATCTCCTATTCACCTGAAAATGGCATTAGGAAGGTATGAGGTTTGCATTCAGATATAAAATATTTGCAAATAAACATCACAAAAGGAACTTATTTAAGGAATAAACAAAAGTTTACATCATTAAGAGGAAATGAGGTATATGGAAGTAACCAATATCTCCTGTAAGGCATTTTTCCAACCATCAATATTTTTCTTAGTTTGAAGGCATTACTGCTTATAAAAATATTTTTAATCATGAAGCAGGGGTTGAAATTGAAGTGCTTTCTTTCTAAAGAGAGGAGGGGGAAGAAGTTAGTTGTATAGCTTCTGTTAACATCCCTTATGCACCACTCCTCTTTGAAGTAGACTGAATAGAAAGTGTTCTTAAATCCTTTTAAAATAAAGGACTTTTCTAAAACATAATCTTGCAAATCTTTTTTCTCTAGGTAAGATCATAGCTGTATCAGCCGCTATCTTATACATAAGCGTGAATAAATTGAGCAACTGTCTTGTGAAGCTTGAACAAAATAAAAGTATTGCAAATGTTAGGCTTCAAACTTCCGTATACTTCAAAATGTAAGCCTTGCAAAAATAAAGCTTAAGTTTATGGCTTGTGGTCAGGACGCACTGCAACCAGATAACAATTTATGCTGACTCCTATGTACTTATCAACCCCAAATTACCCACATTCAAGATCTAATTGGCTACTGAAAATAAATTATACAAACAACTAAGAACTGGACAAAAAAAATAAATATGCATCAATGATACAGCTATGGCAAACACAAACAATGTGGCCGACCCTGACTGGTTGGTCTGTTCTAAAACATGGCTGTCAGATCAGATAAAAAGGACGAAGGCATGGGAGTGAGAGTGTGTGTGTGTGTGTGTTTCAGTAAACCTGACCCACACCCCCTAAATTGAAGGGATGTGCACTTCTCAACTGTCTGTACCTGGCCAGTGTGGAAAGCAGCCGACTGAAGGGTAACGTATTTTTGGACGAATGCAGAATAAGTCTATGGAGTAAAGAAGTCTGGTTGCTCAAGCCGAATTGATCATAGTTGTGTCGATACTGTAGTATAAAATCAATAGTAGGTGGCTGATGCATAATAGCTTTGCGTGTATTTGTGCCTGTCTTTTAAGTAGTCCGAGCAGATGCGTGTAGTGCAGTCATTCATTAGCTCCTTATATGTACAGTTGTGTTGCCACAATATTACATGTACTTGCCCTTGTCTTCAATATAATCTGCCTTTTGTATTAATTCTTATTCAGTGCTGGTCTTTGGTTTTCCTTTTCTTGTTTTGTTTATGCTGTCATAGTTGAAAATCATTAAAATCCTTTCTTGAGGAATAATTAGTTCTTACTTACTTATTTTATATGCGCACCACTTAACCTCATTACATCTGTGCTGGGTGGTGGGAAGTAGCGAACACCCCAGGGTGAATAGGGCCCAGAGGTGTGCCTCCTTCTTCCTTTATCTCTGCAATAAGATGTCTTCTTCTTTGATAAGATCCCTTGTCGCTTGTTGGCCTTTGGACCAAAATGGTTCTTGGATTTACAGACCGCAATTTGCAAAACATTTACATTTCATGATTTCCATTAAATATTTTATACAAAGCACAATAACCAATGGTAATATATATTTCAAAACATAACTTAAAAGGAAATAGTATAGAAATTAAGGAGACTGTAAAATGAAGCTTTTTTAACATGGATGTAATAAGGTCTTAAGGCCATGACCAAAGAGGTGTTCTCTTCCCTGACACTTGGCTTGTCCCTGAGTGACAGAATGCAGAAACATCTCCAATTACCCTGAACATCTCATTTAACAAAAATAAGCAACCAAAAATATTAGTTGTGGTATCTTCTACAAGTGTTTGTCTAAAAGCAAAGACACAAGTTATATTTTAGAGACACCATAATGCAAAAATATTTTCCAGTTTCTGTTAATTGCTAATTAAAATAAGTTGAATCACTAACTAAAACACCATAATTGGAGCTTGCTTATAGGGCTGGAGCATGACAATTTCTTTGAAAAATTGTCTTGTGGGTTTTCTTCCCTACCCCCTACAAATGAAATTTCCAGGATCATTTTAATTAAAAAAAAAATATCAACCTGGCCTACAAGCTACCTATGATTTCATTGGAGAGCCTAGATTCATCTTGTAATTCCTCATACTGTAACATAATGAGCCAAATTTTAACTTGATCTAGCAGTTGCACATGCCAGGCTTCTGTGAGGCGTTAATAATGCTGTAGAGACAGCACTCTGTGCCCACCAGCAGTCATTCACTCAGATTGGCTCCTCCTTCCAGAGGCAGATAAATTTGACTTATTAGCGAAGGAACTCTCACCCTCGTTTGATCATCTAGTTCTTCCCTCCCTCTAGCATTATTCCCTACACAATATTGCCAAACCAAAGCATTAAAATTCATGAGTTAGCCCCCCAAAAATCATGAGCAGACTTTTAAGCCACTTTTTTTTTTTTAATTCTGTTTCTGGTGCCTCTAGTGTTTGTTTGAAACATGAAGCAAGATTTTTTTTTTCTGCAACCATAAGGTCTAGAATCTTGCTGTTTTGTAAACAAAAGCTGAGATTCTCATGCAATCTCTTGATTCCTCTTTTGGGGCTTTAAGAAAAATAGGAGATATCACAAGACTTAAAATAAAATTACAAGAGTGGGCAACATTGTCAACACATTTTCTAGTCTACATTTCTGGTTTACTTTGCTTGAGAGAATATTCCACAATTTAACACATCTCAGCTTTTATTCCTTGTACTCAGTCTACATTTTCCTTTTCATCCTAATAACAAGCCAATATATCACCCTAAGTAATTCTTCCCAATCAGTAACAGTTAGGGTTTTACATTTTTTCCTTTTTAATGTTAGATTCTGTTCAGCTCTCTGCCTGCAGTGACTAACGTTTCAAAGTTCTGCATCTTGACTGGAAAATAAATTAGCAATATCAGACCTGAATGTGCTTTGATTCTCTACCCTACCACTGCCACTGTTTTGCTTTGCTGCTTTGTTCACCCATACTGAAGAGATACTCGGTAACTAAGCTGATTTAAGGGTAATAGATGGTGGAAGAATCTAGACACTTCAGGATAATCTTGGCCGTTAAGGGTAGTTTGAGTGCATATACCATACAACCCCCACCTCCGTGAGTGCAGAGACTGCCCACTTCTGTAGGATGGTCATGCTGCTTGGAGGGACAGGGCATAAGCATTCTAGCTATCTTAGGGTTTTATAATTCTGCCCGTCACCATAGCATCTGAATGCCTTCCACACTAAATCAGTAGTAACAGTGAAGACTCTAGTGGGTTCTGGGAGTCTCTGGCACTTATTGCCTTTTCAGGTAAAATATCTACTTAGGATAGGCTTTTATTTTAAGAGTTAATTAATTTGCTCTTATGGTGGAGAAGTCTTTTTGAAAAGGAAGATTTTACAGTGTTTCCTAAAGACTGTCAGACTCTGGATTCATCTGATTTTCTCTGGAAGCTTGTTCAACAGCTGTTTCCCCTCAGCTAAAAATGGATGGGTCCAGAGGATCTGTTGTTCTGCAGATCTACTTTGACGAAGCATGAAGAAACACATAACCTCCTCCCAATTATTAGGCCTAAATGCTACACCTATCTATTGCCTACTTGGGATCTCAAGAACACTGGGCTCTGGATTTTAGCTTCTGGGAAGAGAGAACTATGGTGTTGGCTGACCAGGTCATGCTAGAGTGTATTCAGGTCAATTCACTTGTGTAGAACAAAGTAATGGTTAGATGTATAAGTGTGTATTCAGATCTTTAAGCTTCTAGAAAACTAATGGGTAGTTGCTTGTCTTGTTCTTGTCTATTCCTGTTATGTAACACAAACATTTACATTTGTGTATACCTAGTAACTAAATTACCCAGCAAAGAAATCTTGTGAAATACTAATAAAGGACTTAAGGACTTTAACAGAAAATGCTAATTTCAAAGTGAGTGGTTGAGTGGTCATTGTGCATGATGGAGATCAAGCACTCTAAGCGCATTCCTCACTGTCATCAAACAAAAAGCCCATGTGGGTACAGACACGATCAGCAAGCTCTGTGTGGGTAAAGGAGCTATAAACATGGA
This sequence comes from Lepidochelys olivacea, assembly GCF_965140295.1. Classification (NCBI taxonomy): domain Eukaryota; kingdom Metazoa; phylum Chordata; order Testudines; family Cheloniidae; genus Lepidochelys; species Lepidochelys olivacea. Next base: position 24,774,646 of record NC_140413.1, read on the forward strand.
TTGAAGAAATGATCCATCTTCTCTGAACCGTCCTGGACTCTTACAGGGAAGTATACCAGCCGCAAAGCAGAGATCCCCAGGATTATTTTGGGTACCCTGGTAAGACTTTTGGGAGACTGGCAATTTATAACATCACTGCCACCATTTGGAGTCTCAATGAAATGAGAATACAAGGCACACTAAAGAAATATGTTACATCTATCATGATATCGATTTTACAGAACAAAGCAGTGTTTCAGTGTTTTAAACAGGAATAAATAGGTCTGCTAATGCTAGAAATTTACACAGAGATCTATATCAAGGATCTATATCAAGTCATGAGCACCAGACCTAGTAGACCAAGAAAATTTGGGGAATATGTAGATATGTGCATTGAAGACATTACACAGAATTATAGAAATATAGGGCTAGAAGGGACCTAACTGGACAGTCAATGGCCCGGTCAGTGGTGCTGAATGGAGCTTCCAGGATCTCTTTTTATTTTATTTTTTTTGACCATGTGGTCCAGTCAAAAACCGGACACCTGGTCACCGTACCTCCAGAGGTTGTCTAATCCTCTCCTTTGTGCTGATGAAGGACCAGGTAAACCTAGATCATCCCCAATAGGTGTTTTCCCCAATTGTTCTTTAAGCCTCCAATGATGGGGTTCTTCAACCTCTCTTAGAAACCTGTTCCAATACTGAACTATGCTTATTTTCCCTAATATGTAACCTAAATCTCCCTTGCTGCATATCAAGCTAATTGCTTCTTGTCTTACCTTCAGTGGACATGAAGAAAATTTGATTCCATCCTCTTTAGCGTACTCAGTGTATTTGAGGATGGGACTTGATAAGTCTTCAGTCCTCTTTTCTCAAGACTAAATGTGCCCAGTTTTTTTACCCTTCCTTGTAGGTTTTCTAAACCTTTTATCATTTTGGTTGCTCTCCTGTGGACTTTCTCTAATTGTCCACGTGTGGCTCCTAGAACTGGACACAGTACTCTAGCTGAGGCCTCACCAGTGATGAGGCCTCCTGTGTCTTAGAAACAATGCTTTTGTTAATACACCTGTGACAGACTATACCCCTGTATTCGCATTCTATACACTATTGTAATGTTTGCATAACGCACGCCTTGTAAGGTATCATTTGAAAACTCTTAATTTGCTGGTCAATATTGTCCTGATAAAATGTGTGACAACATTGTATGAGAAGTTAGGATTCTCTTGTATGGTGTTCTTAGCACATGTTCCAAACCCCATAGCCCTGTCCAAACAGAAGTTGGCATATAGGTCTGTCCTACACAAAGAAAGGTGTGTTCTGCTTAATCTGTATTTAAGCAGTAAACAGAGTCAACAAGCAGGAAGGAAAGACTAAGGAAGTTCAAACAGGTGAGAAAACCAGGAGGGAATATCCTTCCACATAGACTCTCTGGATCCTGGTTCTCAGCTGGAAATGTTTTTCAAGAGGGGGATTGAAACTATATTAAAAACAAATGGACAAATGGCCCAAGGCACCCCTGTGTCGCTCTCTTTCCCCATCACAGTCACTGCACCTGAAGACGTAAAGGAAGCAGCCGTTGGACTGGGGGAAGGGTCTTGACCTGAGACTTTGGTCAGTTATCTGCTGGAGCATGTGATAAAGTTAGTTGCAAAGCAGAGAGAGTTTAAATTGATATCTGTAAGAATTTTATCTTTATTTTTCTTGTAATCATTTCTGATTTTTATGCTTCATTATTTATACTTACTTAAAATCTATGTTGTTAATAAACTTGTTTTGTTTTAATCTAATCCAGTGGATTCAAGATGAAGTGTCTGGGTAATTCCACTTGAGGTAACAAGTTGAGAGCATATCATTCTCTTAAAGGAATAATGGGCTCAATATATTTGTACTGTCCAGGTGAGGGATGGGCAGTACAAGATATATGTTTCTACGGGGGAATCTGAGACTGGGATGTGTGTTGTGGTTGGGTTTTTGTATGATTTGTTCTTAACAAATCCATGTGGTTTATTACTTTATTACCTTACATGTAGCATTCAGCCCTCTAATCCCAAGAGCTACTAAAAATGTGTAGTCTAGAAAAACAAATGGTAGGCCAAATCTTCATATTTGTGTCTCAGTGCTGATTCAGGGATATGATTCTGACTATTGTAGTCACACAGGTCATCTTACCATGCCTTAGGGAACACTGTGATTTAAAAGAAGCAAAATACCGTAATCACAATTGTTGACAACTTTTGCTTATTAAGGAAAACAAATGAAAAATAAAATGGAACATAAGAAATGAACAATAGTTACTTCAGTTACAATCTCTTGTGTATGTCTCTGTGGAGAGCTTTCAATTGAGATCACATCTCTGAGAGTGGGCCTGCCCTTGTGGGGACATTCTTCTTTAGGTAAGATAAGACCAAAATGCATCATTCCCCAAATTAGTTTCAAGTCCTGTCTCAGTGTGTCAGAGATAGAGAAGACAGTTTATCAATAGGCAAAGGAATTCCAATTAAGGCAGGGGTGGGCAAACTTTTTGGCCCAAGGGCCACATTGGGGTTGCAAAATGGTATGGAGGGCCGGGTAGGGAAGGCTGTGCCACCCTCAGAACTCCTGACCCATCCAACACACCCTGCTTCTTGTCCCCTGACCCCTATCCACACTCTTGTCCCCTGACAGGCCCCCCAGAATTCCCAACCCATCCAACACCTCCCCCCACTCCTTGTCCCCTGACTGCCCCATCCCCTATCCGACCCCACCCCCTATCCAACCCCCCCTGCTCCCTGTCTCGTGACTGCTCCACCCCATCCAACTGCCCCCTATCCCCTGACTTCCCCCCCCCAGGACCTCCTGCCTCTTATCCACCCCCACCCCCATCCCTGCCCCCTTACCATACTACTCAGAGCGGCAGGACTGGCTTATTGGAAAGCCTGGGAGGTGGGAGGGTGCAAGCTGCGCTGTGGGGCAGAGGGAACAGTAGGGGAGGGGCCGGGAGCTAGCCTCCCTGTCTGGGAGCTCAGGGGCCAGGCAGGATGGTCCTGTGGGCCGGATGTGGCCTGCGGGCTGTAGTTTGCCCACCTCTGAATTAAGGTCTGGTGAATCCTGTTTCGTTTATGATGGAGTGGGTAAATTAATGAATATTAAGAATCTTATATTCAAATACAATTCCACTATTACTGTTTACCAAAGTAAGTTTATGTTGTTTTCTAGGCATACAGTCTGAATAATCGGGTTTAACAGGAAAAACAATTAGAACCTTAAATTAAAATAGCATTTCAGTATCCCATTAAAATTACTACAGGAAAAATTTAAATCTAATCCCTTGGCAGTGATTTTGCAAACTCCATCTCACCAATGATACTGAAATATCTATGATGTCACCATGTTTCAGAGGCTCTGCTGGGCTGTAAGGTTGTTGCTTTTTGATGCTGTGTTGTGGCTTCTTTGTTCTTAGCTGTCTGGCTTTCTTAATTCAGAAAGATTTATGCTCCTCCCTTCTATAATCTTGCTGAAGGTAGAATACAGGTCTTTCAGAGGTTTGGTTGGATTCAGATATCAGCCACTGTCACTTTTCATTCCCTTAATGCCTTTGTAGGATAGTCTTCTTAGTTTATTCAGTTGACTAATATGTAATTCCCCTAATGCATATGCAGCATGGTAGTAATTGCTTTTGTCCTTCTGGCTAGAAACATTCAGTACATTTTTAGTTGGATTTAACTTTCTCTTATTCAGTCCATTTTCTGAGATTTCTTTAGTTCCATTAAAGTTTAGGAATTGAAATTCTGTTTCAAATAATCCAGGCACTCCTATTTCCTTCAGCTCTCAAACAGTACTTTTAAACTTTAAGAATTCTTAGTCTTTAACCTTAAATCGTCAAAGTTATTGTCTTTCCTTCTTACCAATCCTTGGAGAGGTGCTTCCTGTCTTTTGGAGTTTGGTAAGGAGGTGCTTGAGCATTGCCAGATAACTAATTTCCCAAATAATATCAATTTTTTATGTTCAAATGGCTTCTTACATTAGTAACCAATTATAGATAAAGTGACCTTGTTATATTTGAACATAAGGCATCTAATTGTTCATATAACAATGGTATCAGGAAATTATTATATGAAGACTTGCATTTAGATACAAAATATTTGCAAATGTACATCTTTTTTTTTTTCAAAAAGCTTATATCAACTGAAGCATTTTTCACCTTAAAGTACAAACATGAATTAGAAATAAATATGTCCATAAAACATTTCCCAACCATAAATGTTCTCTTGGAAGTGTAAAGAACAAAGACATGAAGGTTTAAAAAAATCAGTTTCAATAGCTATATTTCTAGAATCCTTTATGTGAATTTAAACTAAAGGCTTTTCTGCTTTGCAAAGAGGAGGGATAAAATAAAAGCCCACTTTTATTATAGCTCTCACACATCCCTAAATATTATTATTTTTTGATCCTGAGTAGGGAACCCCCTTACATTCTTTTACATGATATTTTTACAAAGTCTGTTTTCTGGAGAGAGAAATCTTCTTGATACAAGAATTCTGTCTTAGATAAAGGATTCTGTCATAGATAAAGGAATGTGGCCTGTTCTTTGAGAAGACCTTCTTATGGTGGTTTACCTTTTTGACCAAATGGTTCCTAGATTTACACCCCAACATTTGCAGTACATTTACAGTTGGCAACTTAAGTCGCCTATCAACTATTCTATTAAAAGCACAAATGACAATGAATGTTTTATATAAATATTCCAAAACAGTGTAAAAAAATAAAATAGAATGTTAAATAATAAAGCTGCATTCCAGATTTTGTGTAAACACACATGGATGTAATTTTTTTTTATCAAGGAGGTATAATCTTCCTTGAGTAGGGGGCCTATTGTGATGACAAAGTGGAAATTTACTAGGAATTTCCTTAGTTTGACTATCTTGAGCAACTGAAAGAAACATATAAACTATCATTCTCCAAGCTCCATATGTATAAAAATAATTTTCTCAAATTCAGTAAAGGCAAGTCTGTAACAATTTAACATTATATGAAGAAATTAACCTCTTTTTGCATAAATGTTGAGGACTACCCTCTACAGGAAACAGTGTGCTCAGAGATGGAAAATGAGAGGAGAGTGTTTTCATCTACAGACACATGAATAATACATAGCAGAGCAGGGACCAGAACCCAGAAGTCCTGAAACCCAACCCTGTGCTATAAGCACAGAAATATCTTCCCCTTGGGTCTCAGCTTAATGAATCTTGGTAGGGGGTCTAAAATTGGGATTGTAAAATAGTGCACACTCATGTTCCTTATTAGCCCAAATCTCTCACTCTTGAATTGTTTTTAAAAATTCCTTCTGGACAAAAACAAACTCAAATGCAGTAATTTGAAACTGCTTGTTGCCAGATAACTTATTTCTACATAGAGATCACTGTACTGCTGCAAAAAAAAAAGTAAGTTAATGGACTAAAGCACATTATACAAATGAAAGAAAAAAAGTGTAACAGAGTAGACTGAGTTGAATTTTAAATTAAATCTGGAATTTTTATCCAATATACATAATAGACTGTGCATTTGTTCCTAAATAGATTCCTTCACCATAATCAAAAGAATTACAAATGTATTTTAAATGTAAAGCTCCGTATCCTCTAGAGAACATTTTTTTTCTGTTTTTACTTTTATCAAGAATCTCCAGGATCTGTCTTGCTATGTATGAATCTCATCCATATCCTATTGAAGCTGATGAGTGTTTCCTTTGACTTCAATGGAATTTGGATTAGGGTCTATGAGAAAGAAGGGTATAAAAGCCAGAATTTAGGTGTAATCTTTTGTCACCAGTCCTTGATGTGGTCTTTTGATCTGTCCCTGATCTGGCTTTCTTTGGTTATCCCCTTGTCAGGATAGTTCTTGGCCCCTAGTTTCTAATTAGGCCTAATGGCCTGTTTCATCTCTTTGGCTGTGTTTCTGAAGGCAGTCTGCTGCAGGGGTGTTGCCCCTTCACTGTTCAAGGCCTTTTTACCTCCCCTTTCTTCTCTGTGCTCTCTCCTTTTATAGCAGGCCTTGTTTCCCCTATTGGTTGCAGTCTGCCTCCAGCGGGTGCCTGCCTCCATGATTGGCTGTTGTGGCAGCTGCATGGAAGTGTGCTCAAGCTGCTTGCCTGTAGGCAGGAGAGGCTTACCTCCCTCTTCTGCTTCTGTGCAGTATTGTTTAAAAGTTTCAAAATACAGCATATACCCTACTCTACTGCTTATTCTAAATGTGCAGCAATGTTTCTGAATCACGTGTTCCAGCACCTTTTCGGCTGCTATCTTATTTTGCAAATAGGATTTATGTTTGTTTCAGAAAAATATAGTATGTATTTATATATATATAAACTTGGCATATATTTAGTATAGCTTTGGGATGAAATCTTCAGCTTTGATAATCTGAAAAAATGACAAGGACTAATGAAGTTAAAGATAGCTTCATCTGCAGCTTGTTTATGGTAGTTTAGTCTTTTATTAAAGTTCTAGGTAATAGACAGTATGCTTTTGATAGCTTAACACTTCCACTTGCATTGGAAATGTATCAGATTAAACATCTCCCAGTAGGTTGATGTCCTAACACCAGTCTGGTTAATGATATCTAAACAGTGATGATGTAAAAGATATGACCTGCTACTACTTATTTAGCGATACCAAATATAGAACAACTTTCCACTAAGTTAGATACTCCAGGTTTTCGTCAAATGACAATTGTAAAGAATGACAAAGAATCATTTTTTTTACCCATGAACAAGGAACCTCATTAGAAAAGTGTAGCAGTAATATCTCCAACAACATCCTCCCTCTTATTCACTGCAGATGATTTTTCATAGGCCTCCTCTTTCCTGGATTCCTGCTGTGTACAGTATTCGTTAAAAATCTACAATTTTTTTCATCTTCACACTTTTTCCCCTTACTTTGTTGTGCTTGTGAAATCTTCTGTGTAAGGACCCCAGTAAGTCTCTGGCTTCAGCACTCTTCGCAATCTAGTGATCTTCTGGCCTTGGGGAGGGCTTTCCCTAGCTGTTTTACATAGGCTTTAGAACATACTTCAGGCAGATTATCTCCCTTCTCTAAGCTGCAATGCAAGTAGCAGTGTACTATGACAATTCATCTAGGTTTGGAATGCCGCTTATTTCTTCTTTGCTGAGAATTTATTTTTTTGGATTATGGGAGCACCTGAGTCTCATTGTGTACAAATATACAACAGTCAATCCCTACCCCAAAGAATTTATACTCTAACAGCTGGTCTACACTATGGGGTTAGGTTGAATTTAGCTATGTTAGGTCAATTTTAAAAATGACTGCGTCCACACAACCAACCCCGTTCTGTCGACCTAAAGGGGTCTTAAAATCGACTTCTGTACTCCTCCCCGATGAGGGGAATAGTGCTAAATCAACCTTGCTGGGTCGAATTCAGGGTAGCGCGGATGCAAATCGATGGTATTGGCCTCCAGGAGCTATCCCAGAGTGCTCCATTTTGATTGCTTTGGACAGCACTTTGGACTCTGATGCACTAGCCAGGTACACAGGAAAAGCTCCAGGAACTTTTGATTTCATTTCTTGTTTGGTCAGCATGGCGAACTCAGCAGCACAGGTGACCATGCAGTCCCCCTAGAATCGTAGAGCATAGAATGTTTCTACACTCCCCCTATCATCTCCATCCCTGTGGTTATCACAGATTAGAAGGCAAAAAACCCCGCACTCACGATGACATGTTTTCCGACCTCTCGCACTGATAGGGCATGGCTTAATGCATGGAGGCATTCCGTGGCAGAGGCCAAGAAAGAATTAAGCAAGCGTGAAGAGTGGAGGCAGGAGGCGATGCTGAGGCTAATGGGGTAGCAAATGGACATGATGAAGCCTCTGTTGTAGCTGCAGGAAAGCCAGCAAGAGCACAGACCCCTGCTGCATCCACTGTATAACCACCTACCCTCCTCCCCATGTTCCATAGCCTCCTCACACAGACGCCCAAGAACGCGGGAGGTGGCGGGGAGGATCCAGGCACCTAGCCACTCCACTCCAGAGGATGGCCCAAGCAACAGAAGGCTGTCATTCATACAGTTTGATTTTTAGTGTGGCTACAATAAACAATATGGCCTTGTCCTTGCCTCCTTCCCGACCCCACCTGGGCTACCTTGTCCATTATCTCTCTCTTTTTTTAAAAAAAAAATATTATTTATTATTGGCACAAGTGGCTTGTGGTCTATTATGAGCATGTAGCACTGATTTACCCCAGCTAAGGACCTAGTCTGTAAATATTTTTGTTCATTTCTAATTCTGGGCAGGGTTTTCAGCTAGTTCCTATTGTAAAGCAAAAGTTACAATGCACAGGAAAGCTGGTAAGAGAGAACTTGATTTTGTGGCCAGAGTCACCTGACATGCGTCAGCTACAAAAGTCAAGTCTTGTCACCTGGCAACTGTCAGTATGATGCTTAGTGTCTACCGTTACACCTATTTTTTTTCTAAACTAGTTTATCCATTTGTTTGTTACCAGAGGATTCAGAGCAATGTAGATACAGTGAGATCTAGCTGATGTCCTATAGTATGAGAAATTAAATAAAAAGTATAATACTTTCTTGTTGGTATTATATAGAATGGTTCGTCCATCAAATTCAGCATTATTTTTCACTTATCAGTCATTTCTTTTGGTTGCTTTACTTGGATCTTGGATAGGGTGCTAGTATAGAAAATTGTGCTACTTGCTGTTTTCACAAGGTGTTAGCCTTCCTTAACGATTTCAACTGATACTTATGCTTGCACGTTTTTACAGAAGGTGGTACAAAAAATATTATAGGAAATTTGCCAATAGGTGGTGCTGCTGTAACTAAATTCTGATGGGACTCATATGCAAATTTAAACTAAGGACTTCTGGGACTCCCCATTTATATATGCTTCAAAAAATAATTGTTGCTTTCATTAACATCAATCTGTTTTGTGATTTAGGATGCTGGGAGGGAGTTCCAGAAAATGAGCTGGTTAAGAAGGTGCAGTGGATTTTAACATTCTACAATGCACAATCTTTTAAAAAGGCTACAATAAATTAAAAGGACACTTGATTTTAAAACTGTGCTTTTGGCTGAAAATCCTGTGTGTTAACTGTCAAAACCAGTGTAATTGAAATAATAAATATTTTTCCCCAAATTTGTTTGCACTGTGCATAATTTGTTTATAGTCCGTTTCCCTTCTTACAGCAGCTGAGGAGAGGAACACTTTTTTGAAATGAGAAAATGGAATTGTGGAAGTATAAAAATGGGCAGGCTGACTCATACAGGTAAATACTGGAAAACTACTTTTTAACATCCTTTTGATATTATCTAAATATCAGCTGATGGTTTCCCTCTAAAATATTCTGTACTGCAGTTCATAGAAGTTTCATAAAGCATTCTCTTTGGTATTATCTTATTTTCTCATTAAAAGTGCAAGTACCGCAACCAAGAAGAAAAATTCCTGAATTGGTCCCTTATGGAAAAAATGCTAGAGGATTGAATAGTGATATTCCCCCCCCATAATCTTAAAACAATTTATAGCATTTCACCATGGATATAATTCTCTATTATCCTTTTTTGATGGTTTATGCGTGCTGTAGAATGGACAGTTGTTTCCTTTCATTTTGTAGGGTTTTGAGACTGTGTTTTGTAGGCACAGCCTATGGTAAGTGGCCGCATGGAAGCAAACACTCCAGTGGGAACATTGGGAAGAATCCAGCCCCCTTCTCTGCCCATACTACATTTCTTGAGATGCAGCTCACTGGCCCAATGCAGCTGGCCAGCTGGTGCATAAGAAGGGCAGAACTATGGCCTTGCCGCCTCTTGGCCCTTTTGAGGGCATCATGTAGCTTTGGGGGGAGAGTCAGGAGGGAGCAGTCCATTTATTGGCTGGAACACAGGGACTGCAATTCTGCCTCAGACTTAAATGGACTGTGCAAGGAGTAAGGTTTATCGAATCCTATTATATTTCTATAAATGGTTGGTTGGTCCATCGGTTTAAGCTCACTTAGCTTCCATAGGATTTTTCTACAAGTATAGTTATGGGAAAAAAAAAACTGTTTGCACTGTGCCTTGATGTTTATGGGGATGCTATACTTCACTTTCTAATAGTCTCTGTTACTGCCTACAGCGTCAATAAAAGTGACTTAGGACAGGACTGTGGAAAAATCATTTTACTGTTATGAAAACTGTGACAAAGCCCACTTTTCAAAAGGAATCCAGAGAAAATATGAATATTCCTTTGTTTCACCAAATATTTTTGCACCAATAAGCAGCAAAAGCGTGGATGTATAGTCTGAAAATTTCTGAGCAAAGAAGCCAGAGAGATTTTGCTTCTGTGCATTATAAGTGCAATTGTACAATGATTCACTGTCAGCCAATAAGAATATAGTAACTTGCATAATATTATAATGAAACAGTGGTTATACAGAACCAGACAGTGAGCATGAAGACATAACTGACAAAAACCTGCACAATTATGGGTTGTTATTGACAACATCCCTGCCCTTTGGCTGAGCCAATTTCATTTCAGTATAAGTTTTGATTTTTATACCTAAAGGGGAACAGAGTCACTTTTGGTCGGTCAATGTAATCATAAGGTAAGCAGGGTCTGAATGAGCTCCCCCCTGTCGTCTAGTGATGAGCTGGGGGAAAAGACTTCAGGAGCAGACCATGTTGCATAGGCATGCCTACTCTTCCCAGGTGCACAGCAGATGGAGCTGCTTTGTCAAAGTGATCAATTTTAGCTGGTTTTGGGTTATAAATCACTCTAGTATTTGAATGCAGGGGTAATGAAATGTTGTTATACTTATTGGACAAGTAAGTGGCAGCAGAACTGTGCTTAGCATGCCCTGATTGAGTGGGTCACCCTAAACTGAACCTCACTTGCTAAGCAGGGGGCAGGGATGCCACATCCCAGTGAAAAGAGTAGGCAGGGACAGCTCTTCTTACCTGGAGATGTGGACTCCTCCTAAAGAGTCCTAGACACCATTTCATCTGCCCCTCTCTAGCTTTTAATGACAGAGGATATTGGACTCAACTGTGTCCTTGTTTTTGGTTGGTGATTCCTAGAGCTGACATAGCTGCTGAGCAGGTCTGGGGGCTAAACCTTAGACCTTGTCTGGGGATAGTGAAAGACAACACAGAGAGTGCACTGACTGAGGTTCTCCAGCACCTGCTGAAATCACTAAGTGCTTGGTTAAGTGGCAACACCTCAGAACATGATGTTGCAGGAGCAGCAAGCAGCGGTGGCAGAGAAACAGCAGCAGCTTGAAGCCAGCTGCAGAGGTAGCAGCAGAGGCAATGCTCAAAGCCGCCCTAACCCTGTGGGGGGAGGTGAACCCCTGTGAATGCAACTCTAAACTCTAGGTCTTCTCTAACCAAGGACAGCCAACTGTGAGTGTTGGTGCAGTGGAGGTAGAGGGGAGTGATGTGTTAAAAGGACATATATTTTTTGGACTTTCCCACTTCCTCCTTGGATGCACGGACAATGGGAGATCTGTACGGGGGAAGTAAGGTGCATTCTACAAAGGTGTAGTATTTGGTTCATTGCGTCTATATGCCCAGGAGTTCAGGAAGCATTTTTATCTCAGCTGCTCAATGTCTCCTAACATTGGGACAGTGGGCTGCACCTACAAAGAAAAAATCAAGCCCTTTATTACTACTACTATTTATATAGCTGTATAGAATGCTCAAGGAACTTTACAATACAGATAACAAGGAATTTCCTTCCCCAAAGAATTTGCAGCCTGTAGATTTGAACATTAATCACTCTTTTAAACCTAACTAGTGACAACCAGCCCTCTTTCACTTCCTTTGGTTTGTTTGTAAAGTGCTTTGCAGATAAAGATCACTATACAAATGCTAAATATTAAATAGTATTACTAATAATCAAGTCATTATTACATCAGTAAATCTGAGTTTAGGACTCTTTGTTTCCTCTGCCAAAATTCTGATGACCACTGTTAACATTGTAAGATAGGAAAATGAAGGGGGTGCGGGAGAAATAGGATGCCTGGTTCACTCTTTTACTGAGTATTTGTAAAAAGAATCTGTAAGGAGGAAATAGGTAGCTCCATAATGCAGATGTTGAAGTCTGGAAATAGCAATTACTGTGGATTTATACTGGTAGTATTTGGCTCTAACTTCATTCTGTACTTTCCATTCAAGTCTGAACAGGTTTCACTTGATGGTCCAGTGTGCACATTTTTATACAAAGAGTTAGTACTTCATTTCCCACCAAAGATGTAGGAGCTTTTATTTAAATCCATTATAGCCTGGGCAGAATCTAATGAGGCTTTGATTCATCCAACAGTTGTCTCTAGGCCACTAATGGTGGTGACTCCAAGGGAAATAGAGGAGATCAGGGTTGCTGAATGGATACTTAGATCCCGGGCTTCAAAAAGCCATTTGCTTTATTTTTAATTTTGGATCCAAGGCAACTTTCTTTAAGCTGACAGCAGCACCTCTTAATGCCTGGTAGTGGGGGGAAAGGTGCAGTCTTTAAGGAGGTCAGTGTTTAAAGGGAAAATTTACAGGCCAAGGCAGGAGCTCTGAAATTGTCATGATATGGCTGACTAGCTCTGCTCCCCCAGTTTATTTTTAGGGTGTGACTTTTTAAAAAGATCTCAATGTTGGGCTAGCTTTGCTCCCACGGAAGTCAGTAAGAGTTGGATCAAGCTGAGGACTTTTGAAAATCCACCCTGAATATATTCAGATCCAGAAGTAAATGTTTCTATTATAGTTTAATTATTTATAGATTGAGGGTAAAATTAAATTAGCCCCCAAATGAGGGGTGGTCTTCCTATTTTCTTAATTGCTTGAATATAAATAGCAGCATACATTTCAAAATGTAATTGGGGTAAGAAACTAATTGCAAAGGATACTCACAATGCTTGCAGGTTTGACTCAGTATGTTGTACATTATACATTGTACAGTCTGATGGATGTTGGATTGTTGCAATCTGCGTGGGCACAGATTATGACTGCACCTCAGTATCAAAAGGTTCTGAGCACCTGCTAGAAGGTGCTGAGTGCACTCAGCTCCTGGTGACTTCAATGGGACTTGAGGACAGTTAACATAAGAGCTCATTAGCAAATGGGACTGCCTCCAATGGAAAATTGAGGTTTGGGTGGCTAGCTCCCGCCACACGCAAACCTACATATTTCTCTTCTGAAATCAGGCATAGAATATCAGGGTTGGAAGGGACCTCAGGAGGTCATCTAGTCCAACCCCCTGCTCAAAGCAGCACCAATCCCCCAGATCCCTAAATGGCCCCCTCAAGGATTGAACTCACAAGCCTGGGTTTTAGCAGGCCAGTGCTCAAACCACTGAGCTATCTCTCCCCCCCTGCTGTGCATGAGTTGTAATTGAGATGCCTCATACTCCTGTTTTGCTCAATAGGGTGCATTTCCTGCTTGGATTAAATATCCCATGATGCACTATGGTCTCTCCATTTAGAGAGGCATTGTATCTTGGAAATTGCATGGCCATCGTGCAACATGGGAGATAGTCTGACTGGGAAGTCAACCCCATAGATGAGAATGGGAGCATGCTGGACCTGAGCTACAACTACCAGGAGAGGCACCATGGCAACATTTTGGAGTTGAAATATTTCAGTTTTCAGCCGAATTGTGGTGTGCTCGGTTCTTCTAAAGATTCCAAGGAAAGCAGATATTTTGGAAAAAGTTTGATGGAAAAGTTTCAACCAGCTCTAATCGGTATCTCACAGAATCAAGCCCTAAGTGCTTGAAGGATATCTTTGGAATTTTTAAGTAGCCAGATAATCAATGTTAATTAATGTTGACATCTGCAATCTGGGCAAGATGGGGCTCAGCTCAGAAAAATTTGAAAGATGACATGATGATACATTGAGATAAGACTCTATATATGGCATCCTGCAAAACATATTGCCAGATGTTTTACAGAGTTAGACAATGTACAGAATTAAAATAACAAATAAGGAACATGAGGGAAAGAAATAAAGATGAGAGTAAAGATCTATTGTCACATGAGATTTAGAGAGAGAGAGAGAGAGAGAGAGACAGTCAGTCAATGTGGCTGAAAAATACAGATAGGTTTGTTCCAAATGTCAGGAGCTGCAGTGGGGAAAGACTTTGAAGAGAGAACAGTGTCACTGTTTGAATGATATATTTTACTCTATAAAGTTCTTCACTCCAAAGTATTTAACAATATGCTAATACAATGAAAGTTCCAGAAACATACCTGCTAAATGAAAAGATCTAATTTAGATTATCCGTCTGATCTTTTTGCATGTGATAGACATTCTATAGAAAATGCACAGCTAACATGTATAATTTACAAGATTAATATCAGTCCCTGATTACCTTAAAGTGATAGAGCATTTGTTTAAACACTAATATAATATGGATGCAGAAAATACTTAGCTAATGGTGCTGCATGCAAGCTTCTGTTATGAAAATTCTGTATGTGAATAATCTCTTCTGAATTATACAAGAAAGTCCATGTTACACAACTTAGGCTGAGAGGCTAGTTTCTCAAAATGCAAATGGATGGTTGTGGAAAGTCTAAGATGATGCACTTACTGAGATTCTAGTGGATACATTTATGTATTCTGTTTTGACTTTCTATAGTTCTAGGAAAAGTCCACAAGCATAACTTAATCCCAATGCTGGCTCTTGAATTTGTGTAGGCACAATACATCCTCACTGAAGATCTGCACATGTATCCTATCCTACTGCAGTTTGCTTTGCAGTCATAATCTTTCTCATGAAGTCAACATTCACAGATACTTATCATTCACAAGTCCAGAATAAAGTACTTCAGAACTGAGAGGCAGCATTAGTTCCTATCATACCAACTCCAGCACATTCCTACTCTTTCGAATCACTTTACCCAACTAATATTCCACGTAGGTGAAGGAGAAAACCTGCAATAAAGCAGCAATCAAGGACTAACCTATATCCACACAAATGAGGAAATTAAAAAAAAGTTTCTTGGTTAAAGGTTAACTCAACCACATGACACTTACTGGGCCAGATGCTAATCAGTTAGATGTGAATCTGATTTGACTTCACTGCAGTCAATAGACAAGTGACTACACTTTTCACAGAACTTAGGGGTGTTAGCCCCAGTGTCCTGGTCAAATGCTCAGTTACAGGTTGTTCCTGTGCCTAACTAGGGGTGGCTTCTAAAACCCTTACCTTGAAAAACACAGTAAAATAACCAAAAAAGAGCCATGATGGCTTAACAACCATGTAAAAGAAGTAGTGAGAGATAAAAAGGCATCTTTTAAAAAGTGGAAGTCAAATCCTAGTGAAGTAAATAGAAAGGAGCATAAACACTGCCAAATTAAGTGTAAAAATGTAATAAGAAAAGCCAAAAAGGAGTTTGAAGAACAGCTAGCCAAAAACTCGAAAGGTAATAACAAAATGTTTTTTAAGTACAGCAGAAGCAGGAAGCCTGCTAAACAACCAGTGGGGCCCCTGGATGATCGAGATACAAAAGGAGCACTTAAAGATGATAAAGTCATTGCAGAGAAACTAAATGGATTCTTTTGCTTCAGTCTTCACGGCTGACGATGTTAGGGAGATTCCCAAACATTGGTAGATGTGCAGTGAACGAGCCCCTGATGGCATGGCTAATCTGATTAGGTCCTATGGTGGTGTCACTTGAATAAATATGTGGACAGAGTTGGCATCAGGCTTTGTTGGAAGGACAGGTTCCTGGGTTAGTGTTTTTGTTGTGTGGTGTGTGTGGTTGTTGGAGAATATTTGCTTCAGGTTGTGGGGCTGGTCTGTCTCCCAAGATCTGTGAGAGTGAGGAATCATTTTTAGACCAATCCACACAAGCAGTCCATTTCCTGGACACTACTGTGCTAATAAGCGATGGTCATATAACCACCACCCAAAAACGGAAACCTACTGACCGCTACACTTACCTACATGCCTCCAGCTTCTATCCAGGACACACCACACGATCCATTGTCTACAGCCAAGCTCTACGATACAACCACATTTGCTCCAATCCCTCAGACAGAGACCAACACCTACAATATCTCTATCAAGCTTCTTAAAACTACAGTAACCACCTGCTGAAGTGAAAAAACAGATTGACAGAGCCAGAAGAGTACCCAGAAGTCACCTACTACAGGACAGGCCCAACAAAGAAAATAACAGAATGCCACTAGCTGTCACCTTCAGCCCCCAACTATGATTCCTGATAATACCTCTCCAGCACATCATCAAAGGTCTACAACTCATCCTGAAAAATGATCCCTCACTCTCACAGACCTTGGGAGACAGACCAGTCCTTGCTTACAGACAGCCCCCCAACCTGAAGCAAATACTCTCCAGCAACCACACACAACACCTGTACATCTACCAATGTGATCTATGCCATCATGTGCCAGTAATGCCCCTCTGCCATGGACATTGGCCAAACTGGACAGTCTCTATGCAAAAGAATAAATGGACACAAATCTGACATCAGGAATCATAATATTCAAAAATTGATAGAACACTTCAACCTCTCTGGCCACTCAGTAAAAGACTTAAGGGTGGCAATTTTGCAAACAGAAAAGCTTCAAAAACAGACTCCAACAAGAAACTGCTGAGCTTGAATTAATCTATTAGAGTTCTTTGAAGGGGTCAACAAACATGTGGACAAGGGGGATCCAGTGGACAGTGTACTTAGATTTCCAGAAAGCCTTTGACAAGGTCCCTCACCAAAGGCTCTTATGTAAATTAAGTTGTCATAGGATAAGAGGGAAGATCCTTTCATGGACTGAGAACTGGTTAAAAGACTGGGAACAAAGGGTAGGAATTAAATGGTAAATGTTCAGAATGGAGAGGGGTAACAAGTGGTGTTCCCCAAGGGTCAATCCTAGGACCAATCCTATTCAACTTGTTCATAATTGATCTGGAGAAAGGGGTAAACAGTGAGGTGGCAAAGTTTGCAGATGATACTAAACTGCTCAAGGTAGTTAAGACCAAAGCAGACATTGAAGAACTTCAAAAAGATCTTACAAAACTAAGTGATTGGGCAACAAAATAGCAAATGAAATTTAATGTGGATAAATTTAAAGTAATGCACATTGGAAAAATAACCCCAACTATACATACAATACGATGGGGGTTAATTTAGCTACAACAAATCAGGAGAAAAATCTTGGGAGTCAAAGTGGATAGTTCTCTGAAGACGTCCACACAGTGGGCAGCAGCAGTCAAAAAAGCAAACAGGATGTTAGGAATCATTAAAAAAGGAATAGGGAATAAGACGGAGAATATCTTATTGCCCTTAAATAAGTCCCTGGTCTGCCCACATCTTGAATATTGCATACAGATGTGCCCCCTCATCTCAAAAAAGATATACTGGCATTAGAAAAGGTTCAGAAAAGGGGCAACTAAAATGGTTAGAGGTTTGGAAAGGGTCCCATATGAGGAGAGATTAAAGAGGCTAGGACTTTTCAGCTTGGAGAAGAGGAGACTAAGGGGGAATATGATAGAGGTATATAAAATCATGAGTGGTGTGGAGAAAGTGAATAAGGAAAAGTTATTTACTTGTTCCCATAATATAAGACCTAGGGGCCACCAAATGAACTTAACGGGCAGCTGGTTTAAAACAAATAAAAGGAAGTTCTTCTTCACACAGCACACAGTGAACCTGTGGAACTCCTTGCCTGAGGATGTTGTGAAGGCTAGAACTGTAATTGGGTTTAAAAGAGAACTGGATAAATACATGGAGGCTGAGTCCAGTAATGGCTATTAGCCAGGATGGGTAAGGAAAGGTGGCCCTAGCCTCTGTTTGTCAGAGGGTGGAGATGGATGGCAGGAGAGAGATCACTTAATCATTACCTGTTAGGTTCACACCCTCTGGGGAACCTGGCATTGGCCACTGTCGGTAGACAGGATACTGGGCTGGATGGACCTTTGGTCTGACCCAGTATGGCCGTTCTTATGTTTTTATGAAACCCAGCAGGCCCTGAAAATTACTTTTACACAGCTCCAACCAGACTGGCAGTGAAATTGCTGAAATAAACAAACCTTGAAGCAAAAAGCCCTCACAATAGAGCATAGTTTGGAGGCAGAATCAAAACAATTCAGTTTCATTGTCCCTGGCCTGGGAGAGGTTAGGAAGCAAATAATCCTCTTTTTACTGCTGTCTCTCTCTCTATGAGGAAAGAGGCAGACTATATGCTCACCTCCTTCCCAGAACTTGTGCTGATTGGCTGAGACAGATGAACACTGCATTCCCCTATGCTACACAGTATAAGTCTTGGTCCCAGGCCCTAAAAAACCCAGTGGCCCAGGGATTTTCCATGCACCAGTTGTTACCCAGGGACCACTTCCTCTCTGTTAGAATTTTCTTCTGTTATTCCCCAGGTCTCTGGCCGCAGCAGAACTCCTGGGGTGGGGTACTCTTGCCTCTGAGAGTCCCCCCTCCAGCCTTAAAGGGACAGTATACCCCATTAAAAGTACTCCAAATGCAGCTTCAGTTGTACTACTTACAGAGTAAGGCACTGCTCCATGTGAGCAGGGAGGCAGATTCAGACCTCAAAATTATGCTTATTTAAATTGGATGTAACATTCTTCATTTCTTATCCTAAACTCTTAAACAGCTGCTACCAGCTGCTTCACAGGCATGATGGATTTCCTGCATATTTGAGGCCAGAATCTACCATGCTCTCTCACACTGAGGTTATGTCTACACTATAAACTAAGGTTATGAGTCCCTTATTCATTTACACATGCTCATCCTGGTTTGGGGAGAGCTAGCACAACTATAAATAGCAGCGTAGCAGCAGAGGAAAAATAGGTGTGTATGTACTCAGCATAGCTCAGCCAGGCTTCTGCTGCTGCTGCCCAAGCTACCGTGGCTATGCTGCTATTTAAACTTGCACTAGCTCTCACCAAGCTAGCATGAGAATATGTCCACAACAAAGGGAATCACACCTCTCGCTCGTACTTAGACATAGTCACACTGAGCAGTACCTTAACCCAGCCCCACTGATCAAGGAGAGACTAGTTCATTGAAGTCTAGATTGCGGCTTCAGGTATAGCTCTGAAAAAGAACATGTTGAACAGGAGTAGTCCTGGGAAGTATTATGATTCGGACATTCCTTGGAAATGCAATTTCTCTTTAGCTTCCTCCTTGCTTTGGAGGGGTAGTAATAGCAAAAAACAATACCCTCACTCTCTGACCACCTGTTCCAGCCAAGGGGCAAGTAGGTGTATTTATTCCTATACATCCTCACCAGAGGGTCAGGTAGTCCATTCAGAGGTATAAGTGGGGTTGTTACTCCTCCTTGCTCTCATGTGGGCGTATAGTCCTAGCGTAAGCAAGAGAGAATCTGGTCTGAAGTTTGCATGTGTGTTTTGGATTCCGTGAGTGTGACAAGAATATAAATTAAATGGTGCCATTTGGAGCTGCAGCAAAATTAGAGTGCTCCAAAAAGTTATAAAAAACAAACCTCTGGATATTGTTTCTTTTGGCTTCTTATACTAATAAAACAAAACAAAAAAACTTACTTGAAAATCCTGTTTCCAGAGTTGCTGACCCTTCATCACTTTTCTCTTCCCTCCCTCCCCCCTTCCAGTCTCTGCTTAAGCTTCCCGTACCCACATAAAACAAAGCATATTCAGAACAAGATTGTGGAACAGTGATATGTCATATTCAGGCTAACCTCTTCTTTCATTGGCTTCTGTGCTCATAGCCATTCTTTACATCTAACTGAGTCAGTAGCCTTTATTTGTAATGGTTAATTTTGGACTATTCTTGATCAAAACATTGAATTGCCATGTCTGGGCTTGTGATTAAGAACAAATTTATAGCGAGAACAGCAGCTTCCTGCAGTAGTTTTAAGGTTTCCCCCACCCAAATCTGGTCAGTGGATCAGAGAGTCTGTTGTCTTCTGCTGCTGCTTTGCTATTAAAGTTTGTCAGTGAGCAAGGATTAAAATTAAGACAATGAGTGTACCAGGAATTCCATCACGATGTTTGTGGTGACGTTTCTTTAAATATGTAGCGGCAGGCATTCTGCAGAAAGGTTGTGGACAAAAGCACAGCAGTGAAAAAGAGGGCCTTTCAGGATAATTTTGTTCTCTTCAGTCTAAAAGTTCCTTCATCAGTTTTATAATAAAATGACTGATTCTTTGCCACTGTCACATGACAGTGTCAGAAGTTGACTCACTTTGAACCAACATAATTAAGAGGGTGAAAAAGCCACCAAAGTTCAACCCTTCACCAGACTTTAAGACAATAGAATGGTCTATCAGTCCGGAACACATCACCAAATCCCAAACCACCAGGAAGTTTAACACAGAGGCAAAGTGCAAGTTGGCCTGTTAATTCATGCAATTAGGAACAAGATTGAAATCTATATGGTAAAATTCCAGGATTGTCATCTGTCTGTGTGGCACTCTGAAATCCAGTTCCAAGTAAGTGTGAAGCAACAGAAACAACTACAAGCATGGCTGAAAGCTCCTTTTGTTCAGAATATCACTAGGTTTAATTTTTGCTGGGATTCACAGTCTGTTGCCATCCAATTTTTAAGTTCACGGCCATTTTGACTTTACAAAATTAGACCAGTGTGGTGTACAGGTACAGTAAGGCATGTATCTATGCCAGGCCAAGAGTGCTAGACCATTGTGATATCAGAGGTAACTCAATCAATCACCACCCTTCCTCTACAGCAGTGTTTCCCAAACTTGGGACGCCGCTTGTTCAGGGAGAGCCCCTGGTGGGCCCGGCTGGTTTGTTTACCTGCCATGTCCGCAGGTTCGACCGATTGCGGCTCCCACTGGTCGTGGTTCGCCGCTCCAGGCCAGTGGGGGCTGCGGGAAGGGTGGCCAGCTCCCCCATTGGCCTGGAGCGGAGAACCGCAGCCAGTGGGAGCTGCGATCGGCCGAACCTGTGGACGCGGCAGGTAAACAAACCAGCCCGGCCCGCCATGGGCTTTCCCTGAACAAGCGGAGTTCCAAGTTTGGTAAGCACTGCTCTACAGGTAACTTGCATTCAGTGGTTTCATTGGTTGTATGAGGGAGATTGCACAGAGCTGGAGAAGCTGGCCTACTTGATATAGTTCTTCAAAACCACCTACACAATAATCTCAAACACACACAGTCCCTCACCACAGACAGCACACACCCCTCATTTTCTCCCAAACCCCCTGTGCCCCTCCCCAACCCCACTCACCTAAGTCATCACTTTACAGGTTCTTATAGCCAACTGCCCAGGAAGTAGGGCAGCTCTGAGAGATACCTGCCCGGGTTGTTGACTGCCTCACACCCAACACAACCACTATCCACAATAACTTCAAATACACACAGCCATAAAACCAGCACACACATTACCCAAACACTTACAGAAAACCATAAGCTTGAGCAGCAAAGCTGCTGGTCAGCACTACTTATGTATAAATCATTTGTCTTCACAGACAGAGAACATCAGAATAATTATATCATTCTTAAAATGTCAGAGCATTTCATTTCAGAAAGGAATCGAATACAAGAATGGGCATGCTTTTATCAGAAGGTGCAGAGTCCCAAGGAAAATGTGTGGAATCCTTTATAAGGGTCCCTATATGAACAAGCAAAGCACTGTAACTCAGCAGACATAATGGAAAACACAGCCCATACCCAATCACCTAGTAGCTAGGATTTTAAACAAGGAACATTCATAATTTCCACAGTGAGTGTCTGAGCTAACTGGAACAGGCATTGTACCTGGCATGACATTCTGAGTTATGGAATATGCAAGGCATCCAGCAAGGAAATATCGGAAATATATTAGCACAATGCTTGAAATAGCAAAGATAAAATTCCCATGAAAAAAAGTTAAGCACAATTAAAAATGACTCAATATAACGTAAGCGGAAATGTGGCAGGTGTGAGAACAGAAAACATAGGACAGATGAAGTCTGCCCAGCCATTAGAACCACGTACACTTTTATATGTAATATAAGTCTTCTCAGGTAACTAGTACCCAATCCTGAATATGGACAGGATATGTTGTAAGAATTTTCAATGGCCACTACTAGTTGATCTACTTGTATTAAAATCTAGACAGTTTGTTCAGAGAAAGGAAGTCGCATAATATGAGGCACTCTTCATCCACACAGAAGGATGGTCCATGCTTAAAGAGCTTGCAATCTAAGTTTTCATTGAAAAAAGGAGTCTAGAAAGAGAATGGTTTCAGAGTAACAGCCGTGTTAGTCTGTATTCGCAAAAAGAAAAGGAGTACTTGTGGTTAGTCTCTAAGGTGCCACAAGTACTCCTTTTCTTTTTAGAAAGAGAATGAATCAATTGAACTATGAAAATACAGAATAACATGACTGACTGCAGACGTGTGTAACTGTAATGGTCTTCACTTGTGGGGTGTGTTGCCTAGTGGTCAGGGATTAGGCCCTTCAACATGCCAAGGGCGGGGGGCGGGGAGGGGGGGCTGATAGGGGAGCCCAGGCCTTCCCATTCCACCAACCTCTGGGCCAAGGCCACGTGAGGTCAACCCAAGGGTCTGACACCCAGAAATGCCTTAAGGCTGCCCTCTTTGGGCCACTTCCTAGCACCCTGCTATTGTCGAAAGTTCACAGTCTATTGCAGGAAACTATGAAGGGTGTCAGTTCACCTCTTGGCACCTCTTCACATCTGGATGTGGTAGCCCTCTCACTCTTGGGGCAGCGGCTGTCTCCTCTTGTGCCTTGGACCTCCAGACAGGTCAGTTCCAAATCTTTCCCTTTCCAGGGTAGGCCATAAACAAAGCACGGGGAATCAACACAAATAAACTGGGTTAGCGGTGAGAGGGGGAAATGCCTTCCTCTCTGAGTATAACAGAAGCACGTCTCCCGCGCATCCGCTCAAGGAGGAACCTTCAGGCGGTTGCTGAGGGAGAGATCCTGCCTTCCCCCTCAGCCCTTTTCTCAGGAGCTACAAGGTAAAGGTCCTTTCTCTTTCCCAGTCTGCCCACAAGTGGGCTGTTCTGCTCCCTCCTCTGTTCCAGTCTCTGCATCTCTTGCATGTGTGGCGGGGCAGGGATGGATGAGCCCAGAACAGTTCCTTAAGCCCTTGTTGCCCAGTGTGGGCTTTGTATACCCCATCACTGTAACTCAGAGTAGTTGGCCCAATGTAGAACAAGACAGGATTAAAGTTTGCATTGCTCAGCATACTCCTCCGCAGATTTTCTGGCTGAGAATTGATTTACCGCTTTTTACCAATGTCCAGAAGAATAATTCCATTTCATGTGTAAAATGTATGATTTTGACAATACCTTTGGAAACGTTCAGCGCAAAATCCATTCCTAGGACTAATTTGTATTTCATGGGTTGTACAGACCATATGACACATGAGGTTGCCTGTCATGTTGCCACTGCTTTTCCATGAAATATCTGTTTCTTTGATGTAGAAGTAATAGCAGCAGTGTATCTGAAGCTAGGTTATTCCACAGAGCAGAACCTTCATGTCAAGTCTTTCCAAGATCAAACACAAGAAGATGATTTATGGCCATGTATTTCCAGGGCTATTGGAATATGAGGCAATACATGTGTATTTCCTAACTACATCTTTCATTGGCTAGGGCTTTTGCGATTTATGACCAGTCTACAGTGAATTTTTCTGTACCTAGTTTTACGTACTTGATTTTCTCATAGCAAGGGGTGGAGCCAGTACTTATGGACATATTTGATTCAATGTTAGTGGTTATTAACAGCCATCAGTATACACTTAAGTAATTCAAGTAAAGGTCATGATTAGGCATAACAAATATAGCACGGAAGGGAGGGAGTCATTCACATCTGAGACTATAAAAAACTCTGCAGGCTACCTGTTGCAGTTAGTCAACTTAATGGCATAGTGTTATTTCTTAGGGCTCTTCTACTTTGGCCATGATGGAGTGTTGCAGGATGCTGTAGTGTTTAATTTCTTACAGAAACCAAGTTTAAGGTTCAATGGTCCTTCCTTTTTCACATCTTTGGAAGATTATTCAGTTTACTTAACGATGAATTTCAACAGGAAGTTTTCATATTGTGGAGACACAAATTAAACAGTAAATGTCATAAAATTAGATAGGAAGCACACAAATTGAGTCCAGCAATGATTTATTATGCATATTTCAAATGGAAGTATTAAGGTCTGTTTGTAAATGAGGTAGGAAATTTTATAAACACCAAATGGTATGTTTGTAAAATTGTCACTGAAGATCCATTTATTGGTACTTTCTTTAAAGCTGCTTCATGGCAAAAAGTCTCAGTCTAGTCAAAGTGAATTAAAGGCATAATATGACACTTTTTTGAAATGTATATTATAAAACATATCAGAGTTAACTCTTCTCAAAGGTTGCTTAACCTTGCTTCAGAGTGATGCTGATGAGCAGAATTTTCACTTCAGTAGGTTTCTAGATAGGATATCTCTACATTATCTTCATATTTCAGCCAAAAGACCAACCAAATTATTAATATAATTTGCTTGACTAAATGGGCAAGCAAGCCAGAACAACACAGGAGTTCAGCAAGGCACAGTCTAATATACCCCAATGAACAATTTATAAAACAGTTTATTTAAAATAACAAGATCTATATTCTAGGTTTAAAGCTTGCTTGGATTTTCCAATTTGCAATAATTGTAAAACCAGGGAAATCTTCTTATCTTCATAACCTCCGTCAACTTGAAAAATAGCATATGTTAAACCTTTTTAGATACCAGCCTATGACTAACCTGTATTGTGAGCTCATTACTTTTATTGTAATAGCTTTTATTGTAAGAGACTTCCCCTGTCATTAAAGTAACAAATGTTTGTCACCTTGTTGTGGGGTGATTAGCCTGGCAAAATCTGCTAAATACGATTATTACTCCCAAATGTGTTGTATGCTATTAGAAACTAATAGCAATATGAGTCTATGAATAATCAGGTTGAAGGAGAACCAGAACACATTGTAGAATAAAATCATATAATAAAAATGAAGCACCAATCAAATGAGTTAGAATGGCACTAAAGTTGTCTTATATCTAGGGCCCTACCAAATTTACGATTGTGAATTTCATGATATCAGATATTTAAATCTGAAATGTCACAGTGTTGTAATTGTAGGGGCCCTGACCCAAAAAGGAGTTGTGGCGGGCTGGGGGGGGGGGAGGGGGCTTGCAAGGTTATTGTTGGGAGGGTTGCAGTACTGCTACCCTTACTTCTGCACTGCTGCTGGCAGTGTTGCTGCCTTCACAGCTGGGCTCCTGGCCAGCAGCTGCTGCTCTCCGGCCACCCAGCTCTGAAAGCAGAGCTGCCGCCAGCAGCAGCGCAGAAGTAAGGGTGGCAGGGTATGGTGTTGCTGGCGGGGTGTTGCCTGCAGAGCTGTCCCACCCAGTAGCCTAGCTCCAAAGGCAGCGCAGAAGTAAGGTTGGCAATACTGCACCCCCCCAATATAACTTTGTGACCCTGCTGCAACTCCCTGTTGGGTCAGGACCCCCAATTTGAGAAAAGCTGGTCTCCCCCGTGAAATCTGTATAGTTGGGGTAAAAGCACACAAAAGACCAGATTTCACAGTTTGTGACATGTTTTTCATGGCTGTGAATTTGGTAGGGCCCTACCTCTATCTGAGTCCTGGGGGGTAACATCAGAATTCCCTATGTTTTAAATCTGCTCTAAGGGGGTCTTTTCCCAAATTTATATTCCCAAAATTATATTCTCCATCACAGTGAATTCTTAACTAGGCCCTGGTCTACACTAGGAGTTTAGGTCGAATTTAGCAGCGTTAAATCAATGTAAACCTGCACCCGTCCACACGATGAAGCCCTTTTTTTCCATTTAAAGGGCTCTTAAAATCGATTTCCTTAATCCACCTGTGACAAGTGGATTAGCACTTAAATCGGCCTTGCCGGGTCGAATTTGGGGTACTGTGGACGCAATTAGACGGTATTGGCCTCCGGGAGCTATCCCAGAGTGCTCTATTGTGACCGCTCTGGACAGCACTCTCAACTTAGATACACTGGCTAGGTAGACAGGAAAAGGCCCGCAAACTTTTGAATTTCAATTTCCTGTTTGCATGGTCACCTGCAGCTTGCCACGCTGGCCAGAGCTCATCAGCAGAGATGACCATGCAGAGCTCATCAGCAGAGGTGACCATGATGGAGTCCCAGAATCGCAAAAGAGCTCCAGCATGGACCGAACGGGAGGTACGGGATCTGATCGCTGTATGGGGAGAGGAATCCGTGCTATCAGAACTCCGTTCCAGTTTTCGAAATGTCAAAACATTTGTCAAAATCTCCCAGGGCATGAAGAACAGAGGCCATAACAGGGACCTGAAGCAATGCTGCGTGAAACTTAAGGAGCTGAGGCAAGCCTACCAGAAAACCAGAGAGGCAAATGGCCACTCCGGGTCAGAGCCCCAAACATGCCGCTTCTATGATGAGCTGCATGCTATTTTAGGGGGTTCAGCCACCACTACCCCAGCCGTGTTGTTTGACTCCTTCAATGGAGATGGAGGCAACACAGAAGCAGGTTTTGGGGATGAAGAAGATGATGATGTTGAAGTTGTAGATAGCTCACAGCAAGCAAGCGGAGAAACTGGTTTTCCCAACAGCCAGGAACTGTTTCTCACCCTGGACCTGGAGGCAGTCCCCCCCCGGACCCCCCCAAGGCTGCCTCCCAGACCCGCCAGGCAGAGAAGGGACCTCTGGTGAGTGTACCTTTTAAAATGCTATACATGGTTTAAAAGCAAGCATGTTTAATGATTAATTTGCCCTGGCATTTGCAGCTCTCCCAGATGTACTCCCAAAGCCTTTGCAAAAGGTTTCTGGGGAGGGCAGCCTTATTCCACCCACCATGGTAGGACACTTTACTACTCCAGACCAGTAGCATGTACTCAGGAATCATTGTAGAAAAAGCATTGCAGTGTATGTTTGCTGGCGTTCAAACAACATCCGTTCTTTATCTCTCTGTGTTATCCTCAGGAGAGTGATATCATTCACGGTCACCTGGTTGAAATAGGGTGCTTTTCTTAAGGTGACATTCAGAGGTGCCCGTTCCTGCTGGGCTGTTTGCCTGTGGCTGAACAGAAATGTTCCCTGCTGTTAGCTGGGGGGGAGGGTGAGGGGCTAGCCACGTGGTGGGGGAGGGGGCAAAATGCGACCTTGGAATGAAAGCACATGTGCTGTGTATGTAATGTTAACAGCAAGGTTTACCGTGAAAGAGTGTAGCCATTGTTCTAGAAATGTGTCTTTTTAAATACCACTGCCTCTTTTTTTTCTCCACCAGCTGTATGTGTTTCAATGATCACAGGATCTTCTCCTTCCCAGAGGCTAGTGAAGATTAGAAGGTGAAAAAAACACACTCGTGATGAAATGTTCTCTGAGCTCATGGTGTCCCCCCACACTGATATAGCACAGATGACTGCGTGGAGGCAGACAATGTCAGAGTGCAGGAAAGCACAATATGACCGGGAGGAGAGGTGGCGGGCTGAAGAGAGTAAGTGGCAGGCTGAAGAGAGTAAGTGGTGGGCTGAAGAGAGGGCTGAAGTTCAAATGTGGTGGCAGCATGATGAAAGGAGGCAGGATTCAATGCTGAAGCTGCTGGAGGATCAAACCAATATGCTCCAGCATATGGTTGAGTTGCAGGAAAGGCAGCAGGAGCACAGACTTCCACTACAGCCCCTGTGTAACCAACTGCCCTCCTCCCCAAGTTCCATAGCCTCCTCACCCAGATGCCCAAGAATGCGGTGGGGGGCCTCCGGCCACCCGGCCACTTCACCCCAGAGGATTGCCCAGGCAACAGAAGGCTGGCATTCAATAAGTTTTAAAGTTTTAAACTTTTAATGTGCTGTGTGGCCTTGTCCTTCCCTCCTCCACCACCCCTCCTGGTGCTTCTCTCCACCACCCCTCCTGGGCTACCTTGGTAGTTATCCCCCTATTTGTTTGATGAATTAATAAAGAATGCATGAATGTGAAGCAACAATGACTTTATTGCCTCTGACAGTGGTGATTGAAGGGAGGAGGGCAGGGTGGTTAGCTTACAGGGAAGTAGAGTGAACCAAGGGGCGGTGGGTTTCATCATGGAGAAACAAACAGAACTTTCACACCGTAGCCTGTCCAGTCATGAAACTGGTTTTCAAAGCTTCTCTGATGCGCACCGTGCCCTCCTGTGCTCTTCTAACTGCCCTGGTGTCTGGCTGCGCATAACCAGCGGCCAGGCGATTTGCCTCAACCTCCCACTCCTCCATAAATGTCTCCCCCTTACTCTCACAGATATTGTGGAGCACACAGCAAGCAGTAATAACAGTGGGAATATTGGTTTCGCTGAGGTCTAATCGAGTCAGTAAACTGAGCCAGCGCGCCTTTAAACGTCCAAATGCACATTCTCCCACCATTCTGCAC
Source organism: Lepidochelys olivacea (assembly GCF_965140295.1). Classification (NCBI taxonomy): domain Eukaryota; kingdom Metazoa; phylum Chordata; order Testudines; family Cheloniidae; genus Lepidochelys; species Lepidochelys olivacea. Next base: position 24,802,935 of record NC_140413.1, read on the forward strand.
TTGCTCAGCCTGTAGTTGAACAGCTCCTGACTACTGTCCAGGCTGCCTGTGTACGGCTTCATGAGCCATGGCATTAAGGGGTAGGCTGGGTCCCCAAGGATAATTATAGGCATTTCAACATCCCCAATGGTTATTTTCTTGTCTGGGAATAAAGTCCCTTCGTACAGCTTTTGAAACAGACCAGAGTTCCTGAAGATGTGAGCATCATGTACCTTTCCCGGCCATCCCACGTTGGTGTTGGTGAAACGTCCCTTGTGATCCACCAGTGCTTGCAGCACTATTGAAAAGTACCCCTTGTGGTTTATGTACTTGCCGGCTTGGTGCTCCAGTGCCAAGATAGGGATATGGGTTCCGTCTATGGCCCCACCACAGTTAGGGAATCCCATTGCAGCAAAGCCATCCACTATGACCTGCACATTTCCCAGGGTCACTACCCTTGATATCAGCAGATCTTTGATTGTGTTGGCTACTTGCATCACAGCAGCCCCCACAGTAGATTTGCCCACTCCAAATTGATACCCGACTAACCGGTAGCTGTCTGGCGTTGCAAGCTTCCACAGGGCAATTGCCACTCGCTTCTCAACTGTGAGGGCTACTCTCATCTTGGTATTCTTGCGCCTCAGGGCAGGGGAAAGCAAGTCACAAAGTTCCATAAAACTGCCCTTACACATGCGAAAGTTTCGCAACCACTGGGAATCGTCCCAGACCCGCAACACTATGCGGTCCCACCAGTCTATGCTTGTTTCCCGAGCCCAGAATCGGTGTTCCACTGCATGAACCTGGCCCATTAGCACCATGATGCCCACATTGCCAGGGCCCCTGCTTTGAGAGAAGTCTGTGTCCATGTCCTCATCACTCATGTTACCGCGCTGACGTCGCCTACTCGCCCGGTATCGCTTTGCCAGGTTCTGGTGCTGCATATACTGCTGGATAATGCGCATGGTGTTTAATGTGCTCCTAATTGCCAGAGTGATCTGAGCGGGCTCCATGCTTGCTGTGGTATGGCGTCTGCACAGAAAAAAGGCGCAGAACGGATTGTCTGCCATTGCCCTGATGGAGGGAGGGGCGACTGACGACTTGGCTTACAGGGAATTAAAATCAACAAAGGGGGTGGCTTTGCGAGCGACTGAATGGCCCCCTCAAGGATAGAACTCAAAACCTCAAGGATAGAACTCAAAACTGGGTTTGGCAGGCCGTTGATTTCACAGAGGGAAGGAGGAGAAAATGAATACAAAACAAATCTGGTCTATTTCTTGTTTTGAAACACTTCATCTATCTTTATACATCTTGCTGGCAGCAGACTGTGCAGTAGGACCGCTAGCCGTCATCATCTCCTGGGTACTCGGCAGAAGACGGTGCAGTATGATGACTAGCCATCATCTTCTGCTGGCTGGAAGTTAAAAGACAGTGCACTGCCGGTAGGACTGAATTGCCACGAGACAAAACTTAAAAGGGAAATGACGTGGCTGAGTCACTCCCATGTTTGCCCAGGTGCCCGATTAAAAGAGCACCCAGGACAACGTCAATGACGGCTACCAGTCATACTGCACTGTCTGCTGCCAAAAGGCAATTAACTGCTGCTGTGTAGCAATGCAGTACCACATCTGCCAGCACCCAGGAGACATACGGTGACGGTTTGCTGAGTGGGCTCCATGCTTGCCGTGGTATGGTGTCTGCACAGGTAACTGAAGAAAAAAGGCGCAAAATGATTGTCTGCCCTTGCTTTCACGGAGGGAGGGAGGGAGGGAACGGGGACCTGACGATATGTATCCAGAACCACCTGCGACAATGTTTTAGCCCCATCAGGCACTGGGATTTCTACCCAGAATTCAGATGGGCAGCGGAGACTGCGGGAACTGTGGGATAGCCACCCACAGTGCAATGCTCCGGAAGTCGATGGTTGCCTCTATACTGTGGACACACTCCGTCGACTACATGCACTTAGAGCACTTGTGTGGGGACACACACAATCAACTGTATAAAACTGCTTTCTACAAAACTGACTTCTATAAATTCGACCTAATTTCGTAGTGTAGACATACGGTGAGCTATATCAGAAATACCTCAACCTAATGGTAAACGATTGCTTTCTGGAAACATCTACCATTTTTTCCCCTTTTGTCCTTGGTCCCAAATCTGGGAGGATATGTATTATATTTCCCCTATATTTCTTACACATGTTGTATCCACATATTGACTTTTGTCTTATATTTAGATTGAAGCTCTTCAGCTCATGTTTTTGTCATGTCTGTATACTGTGCTTAGCACAATAGGGCCCTAATTGTTGGTTGGTGCCTTTAGACATTACCGCAATACAAATAAATAATAATATTCCAGCTCTCTTTTCCTTATGGGCATGGGACTGAATATTTTTCTTTCTTTCAATTCAGATACAATATTTGGATGAGCACCATGACAGGGTTTTTACAGTATTTTTTAAAACAAAGATTGACAAATAGATTAACTATATGTATGCCGGGTCAATCTATCCAACAAGTCATCAGCTGGAATGCTCTGTGAATAGCCATTATGTTTTGTCTGAAGACCTAGAACTATAATATCTGAGCTGCTTTCGCCCTAACAAAATTAGGAAAAGTTAGAACTCTGTGATCCCTTCAAAATATTGTGTGGTCTTGCCTAACAAAGCATATAATACAGACAAGGTCAGTTGGAAAAGGACAATTCTAAAATGTACTTCATAATTGTATAATTTATTTTATTTGGCTCTACAATGTGCTGGAAGCTTAGTCTGCCTGGACCATCCACTTAAGTTGGATCACGTACTGGGCCATTAATCTTCTAATACAAATGATTTATTTGCAGCCTCTTTTGGGATTGATGTGGGATGGGTGGAAGCTTTTATCAATGGAGAGGGAAATAATCCTCAGCACTTTAAATGCTTCATACGTGTAGAATATAAGCAAATATTTATTAACTGTTAGGAAATGGCAAACATTCAGTAACTCTTATGAACCATATATATGAATATTTTGTTAGCACTCTCCAAGAGTTCCATTTTCCATCTCAGCTGAATAGGATTTCTCTCTTGAGGGAAATTACAATGGTGATAGACTGGAAATCAGTAAAGTTCAAACTAGAAAAAAGATACAAAATGTTAACAGTGAGAATAACCATTGGAACAACTTCCCAAGGGATGTAGTAAATTTTCTGTCACTTTAAATCAAGTTTAATTGTTTTTCTGGAAAGCATGTTAAAATTTGAGTAGAAACTATTGAGCATGATGCAGGAATCACATAGTGAAAATCTGTGTTTTCAGTGATGAAGGTTAGAATAAATGTTCAGAATAGCCCCCCGACCAGAAAATTTATGAGCCTGATTCTCATTTACACTAAGGTTCCTTTACACCGCTTTTACAGTGCATGTATGGCTGTATGAGTCTTTGACTCCATATAGTAGAGTAATAGTAATTCCTATTCCTCTGGGCAACACTGGCTGGTGTGTATTCAAGAAGTCTGCTGGTCAGCCCACAGCAGGCCGTTCATTTCCGATCCCCACAGGGCTAGTACACAACAACAATTTATGGAGATGAGCAGTTATGATAAAGTCAGACTAACTGAAGATTGTACCAAAAGCACAAGGCAATGTGTGTAGTTATTCTACTTGTCATATATACATACTCACACATGTGTATTGATATATGCACATACACACCATCAGCTTGAAGCATATACATATCTTGGGGGTAGGTTATGAACAGTGACAATTGGAAATACTTAGGGGAAGAGTTAAGGTTCTGGGTGGTTAACTGCATAACATTACTGTTATATGTAATTTATTATCTAGAATACAGTTAAAGGAGAGAATACATTTTCTATGAGGGAGGTATTTACTAAAGATGAATTTCATCTTAAAAATAGATGTAAATATAATGGATATGAAAAGTACTTCTAAAAGCCAGGAAATGCAAAGGTATGATGCTGGGTCAGTGCAACTGATGCTGGGCTAATACTAGATAGCTGGAATTACAGTATTTGAGATTAATTCAATCATAGAATCATAGAACTGGAAGGGACCTCGAGAGGTCATCTAGTCCAGTCCTCTGCACTCAAAACAGGACTAAGTATTATCTAGTATTATCAATGATGCCTTCTGACCTCTTTGGTGTAGCTCTGCTTAACACTTTTATGAATAACCATTATTAAGGCTTTAGGCAGCCTTAGTGGTTAAGGAAAGTTGCAATTAAGTGTTATATAACCTTATTCCAGGAGACCATGTAATCACTGCTCATTTTCTCCCTGTGAAGAATCCAAGGGTCTACACAAAGGGCAATGTAGCACATGGGATCAGTGGCAGAAAGGTGTCTGTTTTAAGCCTGTGTCACATTTACAAAGACTCGGCTTCTGCTGAAGTTTTTCTGTTCAATGAAAGTAAAAAGCTGTTCACTTTTTTTCTAATTAAAAGCATGAACAGAGGAAAGGGGTTTTTTTTTGGCAGAAAGTTCAAGCAGTAGAACAGGGTGGAATTAGAAGAAGGTGTCTAACCATCAGAGGAGTAAGGCTCTGAAACAGCCTGTCGATAGGAGCAGTGGAGCAAACATCCTAACTGATTTTAAGATGGAGCTGCATTTGTGAATGGGAAATTATGAAGGGGTTGCCTGTGACCTCAGAAGAGTGGACTTGATGGCCAGGAGGTCCCTCCCAGTCCTATGTAAAATCAGTTCTGATCAATTTAGATGTTAGGCAAGACTACACCATAGGCTCCAAGCCATGGGTCTTTCGTGCTGCATCCACTAAATTTTAATTCTTCACATTATAATCTTTGCTTTTTTAGTGAACATTGCATTCGTATCAACCAGTATAAAATGATGTGCATAGCTAGTCTAGGCAAATACCTGCTTGTATTACTGTCCCTTCCTTCTCTTATCATTAACCAAGATTGTGAGCATGCCGCAGTAGGGACTGTCCTTCTACTACTTGTTCATAAAGCACCTGCTGCAATGAGGCGTGATCCTACATCGAGAGGAGTAAATCTATTTACTTACCAATTCTGTGCTACAGAATTCTTCTAGCTGACTTACAATACTGGTAAGACAATGAAGTCATAACCTTGTGAGAGACTACAGCTAGATTCTTCTATAGAAACCCTCTAAATAGTAAAAGTGGAAATAATCAGATTTTCTCTCTCTCTCTCAGGAATGGCAGGCATGCACACCAGTTTCACATTTTTTGTTACTGAATAACACTCCAAAGATAAACGCTTACAGAACAGCAGTTACAATGTGCCCTAGGTAGGCTAACATCACTAACTAGAGGCATATTTTCCTTTAAAATGAAAAATATAACAGCGCCTAAACTCCAAGATATATGTATTTAAACCTCACAGAATAATTACAGGGGTTGGTACATCAGACAGTCTGCTTTCATGTAGGCTTACCCACGGTATTATGTTGACAAATAGATGAAACATTTAGTTGCACAACATAACAAGTTGTTTCAGCATGCACAATACCGAGCATATACACAACTTTGAACATTGAACTTTGGTTCAATGGTGTAATACAATTCACAAAGACATTTGGCCTCTAGTCTGCGATTCCTCCTTTATGGTGTTTTCCCACTCACTCCCACTAACTTCTGTAAAATTATAGGAAACTGTACTGAGATCCAACCCAGAGATTCAGTGTGGGTTCCCCTAGCAGCTCTATCTTCTCCCTGCAGGGCTGGGATGGATCTGACTGGTGATGCTCAAATCAGCTGCCAGTTTTGTACCCCTGCAAGAACTCACTACTGATTGGTCAGCAGCTTCCAGCTTCTAATTGAGGGTGTAGGTGTGTACATGCAAGAATGTCTACCCTTAATGAAGACTTCTATGCTAGCTTCAAAACAGCTACTGAGCATGGCTAACAACTTCCTGCACTCCTCGATTGAGCTGAAATACCAACTAAGTTTGCAGTCACTAAGCCTTTATACTGTCCCCTGGGCTGGGAATGTTACCATATCACCTCTGAATAAGTAGAAACAGCAGCTGCAATTATATCAAAGTTTTTGGCTGACATCCAGAAAATAAAAGAGGAAAAAAGGGGAGATGAGTTACGCTATCATTATCTTTTTATTTATATTTTGAAAGTGTAACATGTAAGTTCTAGAACATTTAATTTACTGTAAATAGCACAAAGTAATCACAAATTATCTATATGCAATTGACGAGAATGAATATCCCAAATACACATCTGTTTGCCAACAGATTTACATGCTGGCATATAGATTTCCTTTCTGTGATGGAGGGTTGCCCATAATTCCAGTTCCTTGGCAAAAGGAAAAATAATTGCTCAGACAGGCTTAACAAGAACCTTCACAAAACCAAGAACATCCAAGATGGTCTAATCATTGTTTCAGACATCTTCTCTTCCTCAGTAGACCATCTCTAGAAGGCGGAGAATGAAACTGTCTTACCAAAACCTGTTGTCTATGTAACTGCAGAAACGTGACTTGGAAAGTGGAGGAAGCTGCCTTGGATCAGTTGAAGCAAATCTGGACATGAAAGCAGAGACAGATGTAGTAGCTTGATAGGCAGGTCTTGGGCGTATCAGAGAGATCTCTAAATATAGGAGACAGCTTCCTTCTGTATTGTAAAAGAAGCTGCCCTCTGACCAAAGAGTGGTCTGAGGAGGGATTATTTTGAAAGGATATAAGCAGTTTACATTCCCTTTTTCCTCATACCTAAACTGAGAATGCCTCATGAAAAATATAATTCCAGATAAGTTAAACCATTTCTTTGGTTTTAATTCCATTTTCCTCTGTTTTTAATAAATCCTATTTTCATCAAGATTACTTCTCTATGGATAATTTTACAGTGAAATCTCCCATAATGAGAGAACACACCATACCATAACCTCTAAGGAGAGCTGCAGATGGGTAAATAGTTTCTTACTCAGTCTCGGTCAAGGGGTATAGACAAAGGTATCTAGTCCCAGTGAGTTGTGCTGCCATCAGATTGCCAAAGGGAAGAGAAAGTGAAAGAACAAAACCACAATGAGTGTTGGTGAGAGGGTGTCAGTCACATCTTTGTTGGCCCTTATGAAAGAACTGTATAACACTGACTATGTATGAACTCACACATGATACTCAGCATTATGGAAACAGCCTTTGCAAATGCACTGTATGAAAGCTAGGGATAATAGGTCTTTGATATTAGTTATTTGAGGCTGGAGAATTGCCTCAATACAGTCTGCCCCTCCTGATTGTTCTGCAGCAGTTGTTTCACTTGGGTGCATTTTGGCAATGGGACATGGCCCATACCTTTGATTTCCCATGCCCAGATGAAGGGAATTATTTCATTGCCCAAAAGACAGAAATCCTAAGGCACAGGCCCAAACACAACAATACTTGCAAGGGGGTTCAGTGGTATTGGTGTCTTGAAAGCGTCAGAGCAATAATCATTTTATAATAAATTGTCAGATTGGAAATAAGAATTATTAATTGAAATTTAAACAGAGATTTGAATTTATTTTTCCCTATGGCACAAATGAATATTTTTCATCCTGAAAAAAAGGAGAGTGGAGGAAGTTTATGTATGTTTGTCATTTTCCCATACGAAGGAGATTTAGACCAAAATCAGTTCAACTTCATGTCAAATTTACCTCCCCCATGCTGGTAAGGTCAGCTGGGTTGCATTTTCTGTACAATAAGTACTGTTACAGTTCAGGGTAACTGCACCTATATTCCCCCTTCATGGTCCCTCAAGGGCACCAATTTAAAGTTTGCTGGCTCCTAGTTATCAATTCTCTTGTGTAGAAACAAGTGTCACACTCCCTTCTGACCAGGGGCTTTAAGGCTACACAGCTCCTTGCCTTATACTGTGATATTAGACTGCCTAAAAGACTGGTGCCTGCACTTTGCTTTTTCTCCGAGGTCTATTACCAGTTTATTGGACACACATAACTTACCACACACCCCTTTCTAAGCAGGCACACTTTTTCTTAAGGTAAACACATTACAGAGAAAACATATTAAAATAATAAAAATCTACAGACATGCTAAAAGGCTTACCAGAGGTCAGCCCCAACTCCAGCCTAGGGCTTTGAAAAAAATCCAGAACTGGGTTTTCCCCATATTTACAAATTCATCCATCTCAGAGCCAGAGCCTGAAAAAAGTCTGGGTAAATCAGCTGTTTCATTATACTTTATTCTTTGATCTTGGTCTTCCGTAACAGGTAATCAGCAGATAACTCTCTTCACAAGGCATAGCTTGAAAAGGCTGCGGTTTTGCATAACTGGAGTTGGGTAATTTGCATTATCTTCTCCCACTGGATTCTCCAGGAAATCCATTTAACACTTTGTGACAGATATGGCAATTTCCTGCCATATCTTTGAAAAATCTTATCGAATTAAGTATAAGTATCTTTGGGGTCCATTGTACTAAATGCAAAGTTTATGTATTATTGTGGGCCAGGATTGCATGTCACCTGTATGGGAAAGAGGTGCTGTAAGGTCTGCATGATTTAAGAACTATATTGAACAATATGCCAGAAAAGAGTGGACTTTTGGGAAAATATGTGTTAGGTGGATTTCCTAGGAAATATCTAGGTGAAGGTGACTGCAAGATCCCCACCTCCAGTTATGCAAGCACCCAGCCTTTGGAAGTTCTGCCCCAACAAGTGGGCCTTCTGTCTGCTGATCACCTGTCACAGGAGGCCAACCTTAAAGCTCCAAGACATGGAAATGGAAAGACTTGGTGGTTCTAGTTCTGAATTTGAGGAAGTTATGAACTTTTAACCAGGGGACAATCCAGTTGTGAGTTTTGAAGGATTGATACCTACCAGAACCCAAGGTTGGAGTTGGAATGACCTCTAGTAAGATTTTTAGCATGTGTGTAGGTTCTTTTTTTGTTGTGAATGTTTTTTTCTATAATGCTTTCACCTTAAGAATAACTGTGCTTGCTTATAGAGAGGTGCGTGGTAAATTGTAACTGCTAGAAATTCCAGTGGTTCATAGCCTTTGGAGAGAAAACAAAGTGCAGATGCTGGCCTGTTTAGGCAGTCTGGCTTGCTGGGGAAATCACAGTGTAGGCAAGGAACTGTGCAGCCTGAAAAATCTTGTCAGAAAAGAGAATGACACAGGTCTCCCCAACAAGAGGGGTGATGGCCAAAGAGCCGGAGTCTAGAGTGGGTGCCCTTACTGGTTCACGAGAGGGAAATACAGGTGCAGTTGCCCTAAATGTGACACACTTATTGTCCCCAAAGTCTTTACTTGTCTAGCACACTTTCAGCATCATCTTTTGAACTTCCAGGTTTTGAATCGGTCACATCTTCCCTGTGGAGAGGATACATGCAAGCCCGACACAATAATACATACATTTATTACAGTAAGGTCTTTCAAGGATATTGAAGGAAATTACCATATCTGTCACATCTCCCAACTATAGAAGTGGGCATAACTAGCATGCTTGACTGGCATCCAAGGGGAACCCATTGATTTATTTTCTGGAAAGGTTTATTCCCTGGATGGTGTTTCTCCCATGACCTTCCATAATTTCACATTACAAATATTTAGATAATAAACATTCTGCAAGTAAGCCAGCACACATCATTTAAAAATCTGTTCAGAGCCGTTTAACAACCATCCCATATAATTTCTCTCCTTAGAACATATGAGCTGAGCTCTCACATGCTCCTTCTTATCTTTATTTGAGCATAAGCTTTTGTGAGCTACAGCTCACTTCATTGGATGCATTCAGTGGAAAATACAGTGGGGAGATTTATATACACAGAGAACATGAAACAATGGGTGTTACCATACACACTGTAATGAGAGTGATCACTGAAGGTGAGCTATTACCAGCAGGAGAGCGGGGGTGGAGGAGAACCTTTTGTAGTGATAATCAAGGTGGGCCATTTCCAGCAGTTGACAAGAAAATCTGAGGAACAGTGGGGAGTGAGGGAGAATAAACATGGGGAAATAGTTTTACTTTGTCTAATGACCCATCCAATCCCAGTCTCTATTCAAGCCTAAGTTAATTGTATCCATTTTGCAAATTAATTCCAATTCAGCAGTCTCTCATTGGAGTCTGTTTTTGAAGTGTTTTTGTTGAAGAATTGCAACGTTTAGGTCTGTAATCGAGTGACCAAAGAGACTGAAATGTTCTCCGACTGGCTTTTGAATGTTATAATTCTTGACATCTGATTTGTGTCCATTTATTCTTTTACGTAGAGACTGTCCAGTTTGACCAATGTACATGGCAGAGGGGCATTGCTGGCATATGATGGCACATATCACATTGGTAGATGTGCAGGTGAACAAGCCTCTGATAGTGTGGCTGATGTGATTGGGCCCTGTGATGGTGTCCCCTAAATAGATATCATCAAGGATCTACAACTGATCCTGAAGGACGACCCATCACTCTCACAGATCTTGGGACACAGGCCAGTCCTTGCTTACAGACAGCCCCCCAACCTGAAGCAAATACACAAGCAACCACACACCACACAACAAGAACACTAACCCAGGAACCTATCCTTGCAACAAAGCCTGTTGGCAACTGTGTCCACATATCTATTCAGGGGACACCATCATAGGGCCTAATCACATCAGCCACACTATCAGAGGCTCGTTCACCTGCGCATCTACCAATGTGATATATGCCATCACGTGCCAGTAATGCCCCTCTGCCATGTACATTGGTCAAACTGGACAGTCTCTACGTAAAAGAATAAATGGACACAAATCAGACGTCAATAATTATAACATTCAAAAACCAGTCGGAGAACACTTCAATCTCTTTGGTCACTTGATTACAGACCTAAAAGTTGCAATTCTTCAACAAAAAAACTTCAAAAAACAGACTCCAGCAAGAGACTGCTGAATTGGAATTAATTTGAAAACTGGATACAATTAATTTAGGCTTGAATAGAGAGTGGGAGTGAATGGGTCATTAGACAAAGTAAAACTATTTCCCCATGTTTATTCCCCCTCATGTCCCACTGTTCCTCAGACGTTCTTGTCAATTGCTGGAAATGGCCCACCTTGATTATCACTACAAAAGGACCGCCCCTCGCCCCCCCCCGCCCCCCGCTCTCCTGCTTGTAATAGCTCACCTTACCTGATCACTCTCGTTACAGTGTGTGTGGTAACACCCATTGTTTCATATTCTCTATGTATATAAATCTCCCCACTGTATTTTCCACTGAATGCATCCAATGAAGTGAGCTGTAGCTCACAAAAGCTTATGCTCAAATAAATTGGTTAGTCTCTAAGGTGCCACAAGTATTCCTTTTCTTTTTGCGGATACAGACTAACATGGCTGCTACTCTGAAACCTTCTTATCTTTATTACTCCAAAACTTTTAGGTATGCACTCGCGATGTGGTCCTCTGATTCCCATCCAGTTGTGGGGAGTGTCCCTTTGTGCCTCCAGGGGCCAGTTGCCCCAATGATGGGTTGATCTTCCCCACTCACCCTGGAAATAGTATAAGCAGCAGTTCTTTCAACCAAAGGGAGAAATAAGGTTAGGCTGCATCCCTGTGAAGCGACTCTCAACCATGCACTGCTTTCAACAGCATACAGTCAGGCAAGGAAGATACTTAAAACCTTCCCATAGCCAAATTTTTTTCTCTGCCCCATCCCTCTCAGGGGTCAGGCTAGGGGACTCCTGATGCTAACCTCAGCTTCTCTTGTGGGAGGGGGAGGAGTATTGATCCCTCACCCCACTGCAGTGGCCTTTTGTTCCCCCACACAGAGTCAAGGTGAACTGAATTTCCTCTGCCACCCAACTCAGTGTCTTTTACATTTTCATGGACCAACAAGCAGGCAGACTGTGAGACAATGTCCCACTCCTTCCTGACTGTAGTTTCCTATCTCATTTCCCAACCAGCTGTCATACACTTTATTTGGGCATTTCCCACTCTGGGGTAGATGTCAAATTTTCACTGCAGCTGCCTCAGTGTTCCTACTTTTGGCTGGAGAGACTGCCATCACCATGCTCTGAACTCCCCCTGGTTCCCTGGCAAGGGTAGCAGAGAGCTTATTTCCCTAGCCTGAGCTTCAGGACTCAGAGAATTTCCCTTTAAATCAGTAGTTCTCTTCACCCTCCTCTCCTCAGGTATTTGTTTACATATAATTGGCAAGGAAACTTGATTCATCTTGGACACTGGCAACAGGGACCAACACCTGTCCTCTCTGTCAGGTACCCCATTTACACTTTGGTTAATGCAGTCCCTTGCAGGGCTGGCACTGACTGAGGAATCTGATTCACTTCTGAAGTTTCTGCAGCCATACTGCCATTCCCTAAGAGCAAAGAATATGGACTATCTGATAACACCTCTACAACCAGTCCCCTGATCCTTCCTGGGTCTGCATGGAAATTTGTGCTGGGGGTATAATGAAGCCTTTTATACCAGGAACTTCAACCCAGATTTCATACACCGGGAGCATTTGATGGGGTTTCATGACATAGGGCTTATCTGTAGTCTCAGCAGTCCCACTATCTCTCCATCCAGTGAACATCTCCCCATTAACTATCACCTTCCACTCCCACTGGTGAACCAATGTGTCTGCACCCAGGAGGGTGCAGCATGATGTGTGGGCAGTGATTAGCAGTGTGAATGGCTTAGCATGAACATTGTATGTGAGCGGCAGACTGGCTGTGTGACTCCCTCCCTTCCTCCGGAGATTCATTTACATACTTAACTCTGTGAGGTTATGGTGCAGCTGGCACTTCCAGCACTGGATTGGGCCTCAGTGGGCAATCCCAGTCAAAGTGACTCCACTGGCCACACATAAAACACTGCTTTTTCCTACCTGTCCTAGGACTTCTGAAAGGTGTTTTCTCTCCCTCTCATGTGAGGGGTTTGGATTGGGGCCCATCCCTGTCTTCTGATCTCATTCTCTTCCTATTAGTTTTTTTTTAATCAAACCCAGGCCAAATATACACACAATGGTCAGCCCATTACCGAGGTGTGGTTTACATCTCTGAGACTTTTGTCTGCTAACCATGATTTTAGGTTAGGTTTTAGGCAGAGTTTATAGAATTATTGTATACCCATTAATCTGTAGGCCTCATCGATAGTGGTAAATCCCAGCTGGTTCCTCATTTTCGTACACAACCCCTACTTTGAGTTGAAATCATCAGCATAGGTCATGTTCCCCTTTTTTCTGAACTCCCCAAAACCTTCTCCTAAACACCTTGTTAATATTGCTCATAATAGTTATAGTCCTCTGTCCATAACAGTGAAAATGTCCAAGGCCTTTCTCCCTGACAATAGTGGAGCCAAATATCATACCACGTACACGTGCCCCACCTTGTTCAATTCACACCCCTATTTCAAAAGTATTTAGAAACACAATCATGTCATCCCCCTCTCTAAAGTGAAAAAGTAATATGGAGTCTTTAATACCTTTTGGGACAGGTACCTGGGGTCTGGCTTCACCTACAGAACTATAGTTCTGCTAGACCAATTTCTGCATCTTGAGCTGATGTTGTCAGACCTGGTCCTGACGGTGCTCTCTCTCTCTCTTTATCTCAAGCTGATATTGACCATCCTGTTCCTTCTTTCTTGGTCGTCCTGGTGCTCCCAGTCCATTCTCTCTTGCTCATGATCTGCAAGCTGCTGGATTTCCAGATACAGTCAGTCCCTCTCCTGCTGTATGCTCTGTTGATCACCCTATGGACTTGTCCAAAATCCAGCTGCAGTGATTAATTTGAGCTGGACAGAACATGATTGCAGCCTCTGTCCGCTTCTTTCCAGCCTCCCTTCAGGGAGTTGGCACCAAGATTCCCCCCCCCCCCCGACCTGCTGTACCCTCTGCCAATGGGCTGGATGTTCCCTGCAAATCTGTACCATCACTGCTCTTCTGGTCCTGAGAATATAGCAAGTAGACTAGCTGTGTCTTTGTCTGGTCCGCAGAGTTGAACTGCTTTTCTTTGCATAGCTCAACTAGCTGACCTTTTTACAACTGTTCATAGTTCATTTTCCCCGTCTGTCCTTTTGCTATTCTTTTAAAAAAAAGATTGAGGTTTTTTTTTGTGTGTTTTTCTTTTCTAAGGTACTTGCTTTCAATGCAGTTGGCATTTATGACAATTCATGCTCTCATAGATCCCACACATACTGTTGCCATATATCACAGTTCAAAACATCTATACCTGTATTCTCCTTTCATGATCCAGCAAGGGCACCAGCTTTTAGGCTTCTGGATCCCAGCCATTGCCTCTCTTGGGCGGAGACCCAAGTCTGTCTCCTTCCAGACCCGAGTTTTTCCAGGCTGCACAGTTCCCTGCCTGCACTGTGTTATTGCAAGAAAAGCAGACTGCCTCGAGAGGTAGCATCTTTGCATTGTGCTCTCTTCAGAGGTGATAAACAGTGTAATTGCTCACAGTTATAAATTACCACACAATTCTTTCTAAGCAAGCACATTGATGCTTAAGGTAAAAGCATTACAGAGAAGACATCAAAAATAATAAAATGTCCTACACACATGCTAATAAGCTTACCATTCCTAATCACCAGGAGACTGGAGTTGTCTAGGTTGCACGAGCGATGATATGAAACACAGAGCTGATCACTGAGTCCAACTATCTACAATGACTGGAGCCCCATGCTGGGGCACAATATTCAGCAGATGCACTAATTAGGACATTGGTAGATGTCTATAAGGTAGGAGCACTAGCACCATTTGAATTGGCAGCAAGCTTGTGGATGAGTGCGACACTTAACTGGACAAAGAGCAGTGAAGCTTTATTCCCAAAAAAGTAGGGTGTGGTTCAAAAATGACTGGCTGATTATTCAGAAGGACCTGCAGCTGTCAATGAGCTAACTAGTTGGTGAGATGGAAACAAGATGACACTGTCTTTAGTGCGTGTAGTTTAAGTTGCCACTTCAAACATAGTTGGGCAGGGTGTCCAGCTCAGATGACAGGCAGGACTCCAGCTCCTCTAAGCTCCTTTTGGCAAGGCAGATGTCATCCACATACACAAATTTAGTTCCTGAAGTTGGGCAGTAAGTCAGCCAGTACAGATTTCTATAGGAACTTTTACAACATCTACTGTTGACCAATTGCTTACTTGTCACTTAAATGGATGGGGAAAGTGTCTTCAGAGCCTGAATGGGAAATTTTAATGTCTATCTGAGCAATCATTTGACTAACCTCCCAGAACTAGGCACCCTCAGGAAGCCCTACCTGAAATGGAGGTTGAATTCTTGGGTACATTGGTCCTGTGTTTTGTTCTAGTTCCTTGATTTTCTTCACAGAGATCATTTAATTCCAATCAGGTACGGAGTGTTAGCAGTGTCAGTTGTGCCCCAAGAGGCATTTTTATCAGTGACAGTAGATGGGGCTTTTACTGACACCTGACCCTGGGCTTCTGCGCAGCTTTAACTTGTAATGGGGGCATCCATACCTCTGGAACGTTGGACCACATATAGAGCTAGATTTAGTACAGCAGTATTGCTAACCCCAAGCATCCAGAAATCATGAGTGACTTATACCATGAGATTTTGAAAATAATAAATTTTGGGATATTTATTATTTGCCATCTTGTTTTTATATTGATCCAAAACAAAACTTCTGGAATTTTTTTTCATGGCAGATTTTTTTTTTATTTTTATTTTTGAAGGCTTTTTATCGCAACACAAACATTGTCCATGCAAAAGCATTAAATAAATGTATAAAAGCACTGTGGTACCACAAAAAATATTTCAGTATTATAATCAGGCAATAGCCCCATTGGTGTATAATTATAATACACTACTGGTTGTTCAATATCTTTTTTTGCAAATGTTAGTTATAAATACAGGTACGTTTGCCTCAATCAATTTTAATTATAAACCATTTTTGTATGGATTAAACTTTTCTTTATCCTATTCTTAATTTTAATTTGTGGTTTGTTAAGCAATGTGGTCAGTTGTTTGGCATAACCCAGGTTAAAATTCATAAGTTAATTTAAAAAAAAACAATATTAATGTAGTATTGATAGCTGTATTGTAGCTACAATGTTTCATAATGTAATATTATAGATTGTTTGTTTGGTTCTCTGTGCTATAAATTGTTATACCTAATCAAATTAATGCAAAAAAAATCAGGTCCCAGCTAAGTAACGTGGTGTAGAGGTAATGATCAGATTATCACCCCAGCCAGGGACATAGGGCATACAGTGTAGACCTGATCTGAGAGATTTACCTTGGATCAATCTGTGATTGACATGCTACGGAGCCTGGGCTTGTTGATTATAGGTTGAGTCTGCAGAAAGTGATTCAAAGGTGATGATGCATGAAATTCCTTATGGAAGATGGAAAAAAAAGAACCCAGTGTGAAAATTTGGCATTAGGAGGAGTTATAATAAACAAATTGAAACATGCAGATAAAGAAGAATATGAAGCATGTATCCAAACTAAATATATAAGAGAAAGCCATATCACCAATGTTCAATTTAGATTGGAATTATGGAAACCAGTAGTGAATTATAATTATGATAATCCACTGTAGAATTCTATTAAATATCCTATTGTAATGGAAAGGCTTGTTAGGATTAGTCCATTAAGTTTAATTCACACACATTCCTGTTGTGTTAAATTTGTCAAATTGGCATATAGGTGAATTTAACTGTTGTGAATACACCAATGTGGCTTTTTTTCTTCAGTGCTCCTTGTGGATAGGATTAGTACTTAATCAGCTATGAGTACAGAATATTGTAAAACATTTGTTCTGAATATGGCACATATGTGTTAAATACCATCACTAACACCTACAATTTTTAGAATTGGGATAGGTGTGACATTTAATCAAAGATGGAAAAAATTAATTGGTATTGTCCAAAATGCATTCAAAGACAGAGGAGAGAGAGCCAAATGCTCAACTAAATGTAAAACGATATCAGGGTAATCAGAAACATAGGATCTTGTAGCAAATTATGGTGACAAGTTTCAGAGTGGTAGCCATGTTAGTCTGTATCAGCAAAAACAATGAGGAGTATTTGGGCATAAGCATGAAGTGGGTTTTAGCCCACGAAAGCTTATGCCCAAATAAATGTGTTAGTCTCTAAGGCAGAGTTTCCCAAACTGTGTTCCATGGAACACTGGTGTTCCGCACAATGTGAATAGGTGTTCTGTTTAATTTAATTTTGACTCTTGCATCTGATTTTTGTACTACTTTATACGCACTTTCCAGTTAGAAATTGTTAGTTCAAGTTATTTTAAATTTGTATTTTTGCTTTGTTTTATAAAATAAAATATATTTGAGCATAAATAACGCAATTTTTTATTTGAAAACCAAGTGACTACAAAATAATATTATAAGTGTTCTGTAATAGGCTAAAAAGTGTTCCGTGGCCAAAAAAGTTTGGGAAACGCTGCTGTAAGGTGCCACAAGGACTCCTCGTTGTTTTTGTAGCTAATTAGTTCATTTTAGCATTTAATGATATCTATTGTTGTGGCATATATAATCAATGTGTGATGAACAGATGTAAGTTGTAGGTTTAGGAATAGATGTAAGTATGTTAGTATTATAGGAATATAAAATCGATAAGTATTTAGGAGTAATCAGTGTGTATTAGGCATATAAGTAAACTAAAGCAGAATCCAAGGCGCACAGGCTAAAGCCTTTAAGATTTCAGATTAGCCATGCTAAGCCTCAGGCTTAAGGAGGCTTGACATAAGTAGATGACCCAGGAATAACCCTGTGCCAGTAAAGTTACAAGACTACTGTAAAGAGTGTGCCAATAGGTGATGTTCTTGGAAACATGTTCCTGTCTAGATGCAAGGCACCTGATTGAACTTTCCATTGAACAGCATGGAAAGTTCTGCCTTTCCTCAGGTTATCATGGAAACAAGTGTCCATAGATGCTAATAAGAAAAAGGGGAACTAAGGGGACAATCTACGAAAAGCAGATCATTCCAAAATTTATGGGGTGTGGAAGTACAGATAAGGAAAAGGTTGGAACCCTCATGCATATGGATAAAATGTGAGACATAGTCAAAACAACAGGATTAAAAGGGTTCCCTGGTATGGATAGTGGGGGAAGACCCCATGGGAAGACTCCATCTAGAACCACCCTTCTACTGATGGCCACCTGTTGAGAGACCTACCAGACTTTGTAATACCTTTGGGTATGTGAGTATGAATACTGCATCAGCTATTGCATGAGCTCTCTCAGGTTTTGTATACTTTTATGTGTGATTGTAACCTCAATAATCTACTTAGTGAAACTTACAATACTGACAAGACTTCTTGCTTGTGACTGTGTGTTTAATTGCTGGCCTCATTCCCCATGTGTTCCTAGAACCTCCCAATCTAAGAGAATCATGAAGAGTAACTTTCACTCTGTTGATTTGAAAACTGTAGCACCAAAGAAGCCGGACTCACTCCTGGGGGTTACTGTGGTTTAATACAGAACTATTAATTCAATTTTAGATAGGGCCTACAATCTGTAACCCCACATTCTAATCATGATTCATGTTATGTAAAGAAAAATTGTGGTATATCAAAATCCTTGTATGTCTCATTCACGGTGGCTTACCAATGTTCGATCCAAATAAGGATGTGTTGGTAGTCATCCACTGTGTAGGTCATCTGGAAACAATGTCTGCAGAGAGCAACTGAATGTGTTTTCTTTAGAGGTGTATTGTCCAGAAATCCAAACCTGGAAGATCCCATTAGTGTATCTGCAGGTATGTTGTTTTTGAGGTAACAACATAACTATGTATTTAAGGAGAAGACAACCAACAAGGAGACCAGCTAAAATCCAGTTAGATGCCACTAGCTTGTCCAGTGAAACTAATAAAGTTGAAATCTCCTATGGAGAAGGTGATCTATAATGGAAACAGGCAATATTGTTTAGTTATTACCCAAAATAAATTTTATTATGGTCAAATTATGTGCATGGTCAGAACTCAAAACTTTTGATTTAAGACAAAAGTGTATATGGTTATTGGGCATGTAACAATCTCTTCTATACCTGTTCTTAAAAATAAAACTGCATTCCAGGTTATTAAAATCTATCAGAACAAAACACCCAAACATTTCATGTGCACATTCTACCACTATATTTAAACTAAAACAGTTAAAAGAAAATGTTCATTTAATTGAAATCAGATAGTAACATAAACCAAGCAAAAACAAACATGAAATGAACTATTAGGTAGAACAAATGAAGTGTGAATGGAAATTGGATTAAAAGGATGGATTGTAGTTCAAGGTATCATTATAATAATAATCATTGTGTCTCAATTTACTTATGTTAGTGTATAACAGAATTAAGACATTAAATCAGAGTTATCAAAAGAAACCAAGGAACCAGACACAATTAATTCAGCCTATTTCCCTACAATTCTCACCATGACTGTTCAAACCAATATCCATAATCAATTAGTGGGCTCCATAGCCACAGTAAAAAAAATTAAGTGATAAATATTTGTTCTGATTATATCTATATCTGTCAGACGAAAATGGAATATATATCCCTATGCTTCTATTAGTCCATCACAACCAGTTAAAACAGTATACTAACCACACAGATGAAGAAACAGTCAGCCCTTAAGATAGTCATGTGTGAAGGGGTTCTTATAGCGAATCAACCCATCAAGGGAAAAGACTTATAGCCAAGGATAAAAGGTATCAGGTATATTTAGGCCGTAGAGGTGAAATAGAAAGATAATTAATTTTGTAATACATGGCCTACAGGCCCGTAAAATATTTAGCTTTGCAAAATTAGGCCTTGGATTTAGGATAAATTAGCAAAAGTAAGACAATAAACCTGCTGAGTTTGTGTCTATGTTTGTAATATGCTGATGTTTTGGAAAATAACTGCTGCGTATGGATAATAATGGCTGCGAGAGATCAGTAGATGCCACCACGTGGTCATTGATAGCTGGGGAGAAATGTTAGAGATTTCATTAGTATCGACCCTAGCCTGGAAACTGACTACACACTGCCCACTTCAGGTTTGCCCCTGCTCTGACCATGGGTCCTGACTGCCTGTGTTGGGATCCTGACATAATTCATTACAAAATAATCAATTAATATTCTGGATGTTTTTGTGCAGTACTTATCCACCTCTTATATTTATCATATAGCAAAACATCACACTTGAAAAAACAAGCGTTAAATAAATAACAAAGGACATTCCCACCATCACTTGGAATAAAATGATATGAGCTATTTTCTAGATATAGAAAATGAAAAAGGAAAGTCAATTAGAATCAATAGGACATTTTAAAAATCTAGGCGAATAACTCTTGACAACTTGTCCACAGTTCAATTCAAATAAAGATGCTAACAACTTTAATAATGGAACTATTAAGGAAATGAATTAGAAAGTAAAAAAAGAAACCTTAACCCAGAAATCTCTTTGATGAAAGGCAAAGAAGAGTTTACTACTTATGATCCAACAGCTATAGGGACATATTAAGAAAAAATCATCATCAAAAATTTCAAGGCTTAAATTGAATAATAATCCTACTTTATCTATTCATTTAAACCCTAATTCTGAGGGAAATAATTCTTTTAACTCAAATAATGAAGGGAGTTCATAACCAAATGCAAATGTACAAAACAATGTAACTAGCTGAGAACCTGCATATGATTGTATTCCAAGGTAATATGGACAAAGAATCAGAAGAGCAGATTTAGGAAACTGAGATGTAGTGATACGAAGAATATTTCTGTGTCACAACTAAGATAGTTCAGGCTTAAAGAGCCAAGCTTCTTTCTTGTCACATAGCCCTTAATTATATTTTGTGGTTTGAGACTCTTTTGCCTTGCATATTGTATAGTCAACTTGCACCTAGGCAGAAGGAATATAAACGTTACCATTTGGAAGGGGTAGTCTTTTAGATCCTCACTCTCTCAACTTGTTTCAGAGTAACAGCCGTGTTAGTCTGTATTCGCAAAAAGAAAAGGAGTACTTGTGACACCTTAGAGACTAACCAATTTATTTGAGCATAAGCTTTTGTGAGCTAAAGCTCACTTCATCGGATGCATACTGTGGAAAGTGTAGAAGATCTTTTTATATACACACAAAGCATGAAAAAATACCTCCTCCCACCCCACTCTCCTGCTGGTAATAGCTTATCTAAAGTGATCATCAAGTTGGGCCATTTCCAGCACAAATCCAGGTTTTCTTCACCCCCCCCCCCCCACACAAACCCACTCTCCTGCTGGTAATAGCTTATCTAAAGTGACCACTCTCCTTACAATGTGTATGATAATCAAGGTGGGCCATTTCCAGCACAAATCCAGGGTTTAACAAGAACGTCGGGGGGGGGGGGGAGGGGGTTTAGGAAAAAACAAGGGGAAATAGGTTACCTTGCATAATGACTTAGCCACTCCCAGTCTCTATTCAAGCCTAAGTTAATTGTATCCAATTTGCAAATTAATTCCAATTCAACAGTTTCTCGCTGGAGTCTGGATTTGAAGTTTTTTTGTTGAAGAATTGCAACTTTCATGTCTGTAATCGCGTGACCAGAGAGATTGAAGTGTTCTCCGACTGGTTTATGGATGTTATAATTCTTGACATCTGATTTGTGTCCATTTATTCTTTTACGTAGAGACTGTCCAGTTTGACCAAGGTACATGGCAGAGGGGCATTGCTGGCACATGATGGCATATATCACATTGGTGGATGTGCAGGTGAACAAGCCTCTGATAGTGTGGCTGATGTTATTAGGCCCTGTGATGGTGTCCCCTGGATAGATACGTGGGCACAGTTGTGTATATAAAAAGATCTTCTACACTTTCCACAGTGTGCATCCGATGAAGTGAGCTGTAGCTCACGAAAGCTTATGCTCAAATAAATTGGTTAGTCTCTAAGGTGCCACAAGTACTCCTTTTCTTTCTCTCAACTTGTTTAGCTGTACGTGCCCACACAAATTGCAAGGTAGTGGGGAATCAGAGTAACTGTCTTTTGATTAAATAAATGATAGATAATGATAAAATATGCATGCTTTGAAAAGAATACTCACAAAGGACCTGTTTTTTATAAAATAAAGTTTACAAGCAATGCATAATGAGGTGTTTGATATGCCAATGAGCATTTAAACATCTAAATGTATAACTATGCTACGCAAACTATTATACATACATAGACACAATTAGTTCAATTTTCCTAAAATTAGGCCTTCTTACAATACATTTTTGCATGGCTGTATTTATATACATATGAGAACACACACTAGGTACATGCACAGGCTAATGACTGTTTATTATTTATTTATTTGTAAAAAGCATACTAGGTCTTTTCTACTGGATCTGAAGACAAGGGTAAGTTATTTATAGCTGTGTGAAATACTACCAAATCAGGATTCTGTACTTACATCTCCACTCTGTACTTACTTTGGACAAATATAAATAACTATACAAGAGGCAAGACAGTGGAAAATTAGGTTCTAGGTCTTTCATTATAAGGAATTTGTAACTTGCATAGACAATAAGAACATAAGAATGTCCTTCTCTGTAGTTTTCCAATTCTAATTATCGTTTTTTGAGATGGGGTAACCAGAACTACACTCAGTATCGAAGGTCTGGCCATACCATGGATTTATATTGGCATTATGATAGTTTCTGTCGCCTTATCTATTTTTTTCCTATAGTTTCTGAACACTAGATTTTTTGACTACTGCTGCACATTGAGCAGATGTTTTTGGAGAGAAATATACACTACGACTCCAAGATCTTTTTCTTGAGTGGTAACAGCTAGTTTAGACCCCATTTTTTATATGTATAGCTATGCACATAGTTCCAATGTGCATTACATTGCATTTAGCAACACTGAATTTCATCTGCTATTTTGTTGTTGCATCACCAGTTTTGTGAGATCCCTTTGTAACTCTTCGCAGTCCACTTTGGATTTAACAATCTGAGTAATTTTGTATTGTCTGTAATCTTTGCCACTCCACTGTTTACCCCTTTTTACCAGATCATTTATGAATATATTGAAGAGCACTGGTTGCAGTACTGATCCCTAGGGGACCCTACTATTTATCCCTCTCCATTATGAAAACTGACCATTTATTCCTAGCCTTTATTTCCTATCTTTTAATTATTTACTGATCCTTGAGGATCTTCCCTCTTATCCCATGACTGTTTAGTTTGCTTATGAGCCTTTGGTGAGGGACCTTTTCAAAAGCTTTCTGAAAGTACAACTACACTATATCTATTGGATCACCCTTGTCCACACGTTTGTTGATCCCCTCCAAGAATTCTAATAGATTGGTGAGGTACGATTTCCCTTTACACAAGCTATGTTTACATTTCCCCAGCATCTCATATTCATCTGTGTGTCTGATAATTCTGTTTTTTCCTGTAAATTTCAATCAATTTGCCTGATACTGAAGTTAGGCTTATCAGAACCTTTTTTTTAAAAAAGCAGCTAATAGATTACATATAACCACAGGGCAAGGGAATAGGAAGCAAAACAAACAAAAAAAAACACAAAGTGAATAAGCAATTAAGTGTAAAGTGTTCAAATCTACACAGGATTCAGAATCTTTGAATTAGAAACCGAGAGCAAAGCAACGACCATGCACAAAGCTCACTGGTCTTTCAAACACAGGTCCACTTAATGCCGTGTTGAATTTGGACTCATTACCCACTAGAGTCCATTACCCGTCACTTCAAGGTGGCCCACTTTCCCTGGGGTATTGCCATTCATAAGGTCCGCTCTTTCCATAAACACATTTATATGCAGCATATGTAATTCACAAAATAGAACACAAAGAAACTCCAAACAATACAACATAAAGTACTGGGGTATAGTTAGAATGTATGCAAATTATGCCTGTCAGAGCTAGCTAGCTTTTTTCCTAGGGTGTGGAGCAGAACGTGTCTTTTCCCTTTAGTTTTCTAGCTCTGGGGCTTACACGTACAGAACTTCACTGCTCATTTATGCTATTTTGTTGCTCCTATGTCACCCCTTTTCCTCCTAACCTTTTCAGTGTTTGGAGATTGACTTCACATTGTCAACTCTTTGGGACAGGGATCTTCATATTTGCCTGTAGATAATCCAGCCAAACTATGAGTACTATACATATACATTATGCAAATAATATAGAAACAAACAATATAGTTATGGGCAATCAATTCACCAAGCATGTACCTGGTGAATATGCACTCACTACCACCATAACTGGGTGCATGCAAAATCCGCAGTTTATGAAAATTAAGCGGCATATGTATATGTGAGCATGTATGTGTATAAATGGATGGCTATCCTAGAAGTCTACAGAAAAGCTTTAAATTTTATAGTTAAAACATAAATCTTAAAAATCCTAATCAAACCATTTTGGGAGAGGGGGCTTGAGCCCCACATAAACCAGTTTCTTGGTTGCTGATGTCAGCAGAACCCCACAGTGGAATGCTACCTATGTTACACAGCAGTCTGTTATTTATTCTATATGCAAACATTGTGCCCTCAGTAGGCGGCTGCAGTTACTACAGTTACCTCCACAAAAGATAGATCAACACTTCAGAATTCTCTTAGCAATGATGGAGCAATTTCTTAGCCCTTCCTCATGGCATTTAAAACTGAGCTTTATTTCTCCAACCATGTTTTCTCTTTTCTCTTTCAGCAGATAGTTGGGAGTTAGGTTCCTCTCCAGCCTCCACCCCTTCCTTTTCTTAGAATGGTTAGTCAAAACTTAAAAAATTCCAACCCATATCACAATTATTTAGGATCTGTGCTGCAATCTGGATAAACTGGCCATGAACAAATTCAGGCTGGAAATTAAAAGAAGGCTTCTAACCATTGGAGGGGTGAGGTTCTGGAACAGCCTCCTGATAGGAGCAGTGGGAACAAACAACTTAATTAATTTTAAGAGAGCTGGACAAATTTGTGAGTGGGATTGTATGACAGGGTTACTTGTGATGGTAGGGGGCAGGGCTTAAGAGCCCTGGTGCTCACTTCTGGTTTATGTGCTATGTTCCTAAAGTTCATGCTTAAAAGTTTCACTCACCGGCATGGGTCAGGAACAATGTTCCCTCTAAGTTTTTACATCCAAGTGAGGAATGAATTTTGTTATGTGCACCAATATGGAGGTGATGTGTGGTGGGTGTGAGGGGTTCAGAGTGTGAGGGGGCTCAGGGCTGGGGAAGAGGGTTGGAGTTCAGGGGGGCGGGGATGAGGGATTTGGCGTGCAGGAGTAGGCTCAGGGCTAGGGCAGAGGGTTGGGGTGTGGAGGGTGAGGGCTTTGGGGTGGGGCCAGGGAAGAGGGGTTTGGGGTGCAAACTGCCCCAGGGCTGTGTCAGGAAGAGAGGACTCCCCCCAGCCCTCTCTCACCCCAGCAGCCCGGGATCGGGGGAGAGTGTCTCTCCCCACCGCAGCAGCCCTGAGGCTGGGCCAGGGGAGAGGCTCCTCTCCCTATCTGCAGCAGGTCCGGGGCTGGAGCTGGGGAAGAGGCACTTCCCCCTGCCTGCATGACCCTTCATAGCCTGATGTGCGGCCATGCAGCTTAGAGGGAACTTAGGTCAGGAAGGAATTTTTCTCCCAGTGAGAAAGCTCCTGAGAGTTTTTTTTTTTATCTCCTTCCCGTGAAGCATCAGGAGATAGCCATGGCTGGTTATGGAACACAGGATGGGGAGGGAAAGGGCTCTAAGATGGCACCAAGCACTCTCTCTCTCTCAGGCGCTTGGCTGTCTGTTCTTGCTCACATGCATAGAGTCTAACTGATCATCATATGTGGGGTTAGGAAGGAATTTTTCCCCAGATCAGATTGGCAGTGACCTTGGGGTGTGGGGCGCAGGGAGGTTCACCTTCCTCTGCAGTGTGTAGGTGCGAGGCACTTGCCAGGATTATCTGGGTATATCTCACTTATTCACTTTCCCCTACTAGGCTATCGCTATACTATCACTGATGCTGGTATAATTTATGTCACTCTGGGGTGTGAAAAAGCCTCCCTTGGAGCGACATAAGTTACACCAACATTAGTGCCAGTGTGGACAGCACTATGTTGGTGGGAGAGCTTCTCCCACTGGCATGGCTACCGCCGCTCACAGAGACTGGAGTAGTTAAGCTGACGTCAGCGTAGAGTGGATACATTAGAGAGCGTAGCTGCACGCTCTCTAGTGTAGCCATAGCCTTATTCTCTTCCTGAGACACAGACTAGCCTAGACTCTTGTAGGCTGTAATACATTGGTCTAATTTCAGTTGCTGGGGTTAGTGTGTGGGTGCTGGTGGCCTGTGATACACGGGGTCAGATTAGATGACCGGGTGGTCCCTTCTGGCCTCATAGTCCATAGCTTTATTATGCTAATCTCTGCCTCTGTCATGCCTTAGCATTGTCCTTGACTTCATTTCTTTGAGAATAAACAAAATACTGCATTGCAGCAAAACAAATTTCTTGAGCCATGGGATTAGGGCAGAGGTCTGGATAAGAATGGCTCTGCTTTACTAACCTCAGAGCAAAATATTAAAACTACCAAGGGACATGGAGAAGCGGCATATTTACTCCATTTCTTATTGTTTTATTTTATTCACCGAAACTCTTAAATGGAGCCCGCTAGACACATTGCCTTTTATTTGAGGACTGCAGCAATGTGGGTTGTCAGAAGCATAGTGCAAAGCTGTCATTTGATATTGCTACAATCAATGCAGCATATAAAACCCATCCAAATGAAAGTGGATGAATAGTAAAAAGGTAATAAATTACAGCCGCACTGTACAGCTTTTTTTTTAAAGTTAAGAGAGTTTAATCTTTGAAAACTACACAGCGTTCTCCACTTCAGAAAGGAGAAGTTAAAATTAGATGGATAGAAGCTATCAGATTCGTTCCCTAGAGGAATCTAGAGCCAATGGTTTAGAATTCAGAGTTTATTTTTTTTATAGCATTCCAAGCCAGCAGGTAACCTTAGCATTATCATTGTGGCATTTTGGTAAAATTAGAAGAACAGAACATTCCTTTAACCTCAGTATAAATTTGACTCCCCACCTCCAATGCAGGCTCAGAAGGGTCCCAGACAGTGGGACTGGTGCACATCCTCTGCTTGAGAGGGTAGCTTGGATGTAGGAGGGCTATTCTCTTTGCAGGGAGGTTGGATCTACAGGACCAGCCCCCATGTAACCACATCCAGAGAACAGCTGGGCTTTGGCTGGAGGATTTGCTGCTATGTGATCGGCTGAAGTGAGGCAGCTCCCTAGCTTCTCTGAAGCCTAAAGGAGAAGATTACTTCCCCTTGCATCCCATGCTGGCGTTCACGTCAGTGCTGGGCACAGGATTTGGGTCAGAATGAATATATGTTTTCAAGGTGCTCTGATAAAATGCCTGGAATGTGAAGGGCAAAATTTTGTCCTCTTACCCCTCTGTGTAACCCAATACAGCCTAAATCTTTATTATTCTTATTATTTCCTCCCCTCCCACAGTCCTTATTCTTCAGACATTAACTAGAACAGTAGGAAAAGGCTGTTTATAGTTAGGGCCTGATCTTGATTCATTGAAGGCAATGGGGATCTCACCCTCAGCATAGCTCAGTTGACTCCAGTAAAGCTATGCCAATTCACACCAGCTGAGGATCTTCCCCTGGGAGTTCTGCCATTAGCTCTAGTGGCAGCCGGATGGAGCCTTGGTTCTTTAGTAAATGCTACCAATGCTAGGTTTTGTCATTATGTTACTTCTGAGTTAAAATTATTCTTAACGTTGTAGTATGAAACACTCAGGTTTCATAACACACTTGAACCTTTAAATGCATGTCTGAGATGCCACAGAGTTAGGGTAGGCTGCGAAACACTTTTTGAAGGTACAGATAGGAGCCACTCAGAGCATAAAGATTAGAACCTGATCCTCTGACAGCCCCCAGTCCCCAGTGAAATCAATGGGAAAACATTGCAGGAGCTGCTCCTATATCTTTCCTATTAGTGGTAGAGGGCTGTGCATTTTAAATCCTTCCTCAGATAATGCAATTTCTGCCTTCACCCAGAATGTTCTGAGAGGCATTGAAATCAGATGTTCATTTTCCAAGCCAACAGAGTGAAGTTCAAAAGGGAGAGCACAACGTGTAGAAACGTCTGGCTGTGTCTGGCTTACTGTACAGGGATAATAATTTATAATTGATGTAATATAGAGAACTGCATCTGTTTATTCATGGTATCAGCTGAGAATACGCAGGACATTATCAGATCATTGAACATCTTGCAGAACGTCTCAAAGCTCACACTAGAAGGGTATGGGAGGAACTTGCTACTGCTGGAGATCTCAAGAGAAGGCTGCCTGACTTCACCTCCTGGGACCTCCCAGAGAGCACACTCCAGGCATGGCAGCTCCTCCACCCTTTCAAGGGGTGCTGCATGTGTTCCCCTCTACTCTGTAGTCTAGCTAGCTCTGATGGATGGTGTTGAGTGGGAGAATGGCATGAATAGGCTTCCAAAGAAGGTTGTGGAATCCTTTTCATTGGAGTTTTTCAGAACAGGTTAGACAGACAGCTGATTGTCTAGATCTAGGTATATAGGTGCTGGACCAGATGACCTCTTGAGCCTAAGTCCCTCCAAGCCCTACGCTTCTATGATTCTATAAGTCTGCATGAGTGGTAGCAGGTAGCAAAAGAGGCATCCTATGCTATCTTTCCCCTACGCATTCACATTGAGCTTCGCACAACTGAGCCCTTAGAGCTCAGTGTGATTATTCCAATAGAAGTCAGATTCTCCTCAACACCGTATTTGCTCTGTTGCTGTCAACATCACCACTGTATTGCTTTGTGATGTCTCACAGGTGCCAGCTGAAGAGCACAGGCATATCATATGTAGGCCATACATATATAGGCGTACCCTATCCTGGGAAGCAGTGACTGAAAAAGATTTGAGGGATATGGTGGTTAATCAGCTGAACATGAACCAGTTAATGCTGTGACCCAAAGAGAAAATGTGATCCTAAACAGGGGAATCTCAAGAAGCCGTAGAGAGGTTATTTTACCTCTGTGTTTGGAACCAGTGCAACCAATGCTGGAATAATGTCTTTAGTTCTTATGCCCACAATTCAAGAAGGATGTTGCTAAATTGGAGAGGGTTCGGAGAAGAGCCATGAGAATGATTAAAGGATTAGAAAACATGCCTTATAGTGATAAGCTAAATGATTGAGCTCTTTGAATCTAATAAAGAGAGGGTTAAGGGGTGATTTGATTGTAGTCTATAAGTACCTTGATGTGGAACAAATATTTGCCAGTGGGCTCTTCAATCTAGTAGAGAAATAGAGGTATAACATGGTCCAGGGACTGGAAGTTGAAGCTGGAAAAACTCAGACTAGAAATGAGGTGTACATTTTTACCTGTGAGAGTAATAAATTATTGGAACCATTTACAAAGGGATGTGGTAGATTCTCCATCACTGACAATTTTTAAATCAAGATTGGATGTTTTCCTAAAGAAATATCCTCTAGGAATAATTTTGGGAAAGTTCTCTGGCCTGTGTTGTATAGGAGATCAGACTAGATGATCACAGTCGTCCCTTCTGGCTTTGTAATCTATGAATCAAGAAGGAATATAACTCACCAGTTGTTTCTCCAAAATCATATGCCCTATACTCATGCCCCTAGTCTTACACACACCCTACTTGAGTGACAGGAGATAAAACTCCATTAGCCGTTTGTGATGTTAGTGCTCATCTTACGTTATATTCTTATGTTATCTCATTGCATACCAGCCCCTGGAGGGTCATTTGGGTCTGATTCCCAGCAGAGTGCTGTGGCTGAAAAGCTTCTCTCTTTCACCAACAGAAGTTGGTCCAATAAAAGATACTAGATCACTCACCATGTCACATAGACAATAAGACAGACACATGCCACTACAATACCCTGAGAAACAAGGTGGGTGAGGTAATATCCTGTATTGGACCAACTGCTCTTGAGCACCTTTCACAGATCCAGGGAAGAGCTCTGTGTTGCTTGAAAGCTTGTCTCTCTCACCAACAGAAGTTAGTCTAATAAAAGACATTACCTCACCCTTCCTTTTCTCTCTTATATCCTGGGACCGACACTGCTACAACACTGCATCGTACAATACCCTGATCATTCACATTTTGAACAAGCAGGAACTTAAGTGAATCTTAAGATGCAGTTCTGCATATTGTACTTGACCTGAAATTAGGATTTGTCTGCATGCTATTCCACCTATATATACTGAAACCTAAGTTCTCCACAGAAGCTTACAGCACATAGAGAAGATCCTTTATACAATACTTTCTTAGAAGTGGAGAGTATGTATCTGATGTTGTATTCACCAGACACAATTGTTAAGGTTTCCCTCTGCTGGGGAGCCCAATTCTGCAAAGTACTGAGTATCTTCTCCTCCCATACAAATAGCTCTTGGCAAATGACACTTGGTGCGTCATGTGTAATGTTTTGCCTCCCTTGTGTAGCATGTTATGTTTTGTGCAAAGAATAAAAGGGCTAATCTGAAAAGGTGGAATGAAATCCTGTGAGCAAGCACCTTCCCTGTTTTGTGCTGAAAATGCAGTCCACCCACTATGGTTATGTCTTGCTAGTGTTATGTTGGGGGTGGGTGAAACCTCACTGAAGCTGACTGGCATAACAGTTGCCCTTAATTGAGGATACATGTAAAAAGCAATTAAGCTCCTTTGTGGGATAGATAGCTGAAACAATAGGACTCATTGCTCAAAACACAGGCCAGAAGCAAGGCTGGAGTAGGAGCTCAGCCATGTGGTCTGAAGTGTTTTCCCTGGGGTTTGAATGCAGACCTGGAAGGCTGGGTAGTGTTTGATGGAACGGTCTCTGTGTGAGGGAAGAGGCAGAAACACAAGCTGCAGAGTGTACTGAGAGGCAGAAAGGAAGCACCCCCAGACAGCCAGAGAAACAATTGTCATGTGATCTTGTGAAAAAGGTAAGAGAGTTTTTGGGTAGAGAGCTGGGTGGAAAGAAGCTTGGAATAATGAGCGGAGAAACTGACTCCTGTTGCTTGGTATTGCCTGTGTTCAGGGAAACAGGACTTTACATACACTCTCTGTAAATAAATAGGATTGCATCAGAGAAATAGTGACTCCTTCTTATGGGAAGAATCTACAAGACCCCAAATAATGGCCAACTGCTTGGATCAAAAGGGGTAACACTAACAGGAAAAAGCAAGTATTTATAAACTTGTGTTAAGCTAATATTTCAGTCCAAGTGAAGAGAAGGCAACTGTAGTTGTAACCTGTGTTAGCTGCTCTCCAGACTCTCTCTCTAATCCAGAAGCTCCTTGAGGTTTTCCATTAACACACAATTAGCTTTTTAGCTCCTAGCCTACTTTTCAGCAAGTGTTATCACAATGTTCATTTCTGATTTTTTTTTTTTTAAGTAATTCTTCTTAAGGAAGAATGTCAGGATTTAACATATTTTTAAATTTGAAAATAAAGGTTATTGTTAACTTCAGAGAAAAGTAATGCTGGCTGAAAGGGGGAATATAACCTGATTTGACAAGGTGAAAGTGTGGTAAATGCAGCAGGATCTGCAGTGACGGTTTCCTTTGCAGTTACACTCTTTTCTGCATTATGACAGCCTTCAAACTGTAGCTATTTGTAGAGAGGCAGGACAGTGGAATATGTCATTCAGGAGAAGTGCCAACTCTAGAAGATAGAACAGTTAGGTGTTAGTTTGGGTCTCAGACCTACATTCAATTCTCTACTGTACCACAGTCCCTGGGCCAGTCAGTTAGGGTCAGATTTTAAAAGGTACTTAACTCTCATTGATATCAAATGAAATCAGTTGGAGTTAGATACCCAAATCAGACATGCCAAACCCATGAAAAAACACAGAAATTGGGCTTTTTTTGGCTTAATTGGCTTGTGAATTGCTTGTTGGCTAGTTTTTGGCTTGTAGCTTGTTGCTTTTTTTTTTTTTTTTTTTTTTTTTTTGGATTGGCCCCTGGAAAGCAGGGGCAAAGGGGAGCAAGCCGGGCCAAGGGGCAAGTGGAAGAGAGATTCAGTGGTGCACAGTGTCTCCTGAATGACAAAGACCCACCACAGTGCCAGACTGCACGCCAGGGGGATCTAGTCACATAGGGTGTTGGGGTTGTTAGGGACTGGCTTGTTTTGGCCTTGTTTTGAAATGGGATTAGCTTGATTTTTGGCTTATTTTGAAAGTTGAGGTGCTTATTTACTGCATGAAAGTTGGCAATTGTGACCTAAATCTGACCTATAGTATCTTGATTCCTCATCCATGAAATGGGGATAATAGCAGTTCTCTACCTCAAAGGGGTGTTATGAGGATAAAAAAAATAAAGACAATAAGGCACTAATACAATACGGCAATATACATATCTCAGACATATAAAAATGCTACTGAACCATTAGATTGGCATTTATTGTGTTGCAAAATGACTCAGACATTTTTAGAATGATGTCTTTAGAAACCTATTAAATTCTTTAGCACCTTATTTGTTTCATCTATTAAAATCTATATGACTTTTCCATGCAAAGAGGAAGTCAGGTAAGTGTTATTATGCACATAAACAATGAATCAGTGTGACCGAGGCAAATGCTGTCAAAAAAATGTCCACTTTGCGTGCTTCAGTTATTGGCTGTTCAACAATTGGCAGCTATTGGGGACTGATGTTCAGAGCTGCTAAGTACATACAGCTTTGAGAGATTACATTGTAGCTGAAGATGTGGTTGTTCAGAACATCTCAAAGTCAGTTCACAGGTGTCTCAAGTTGGGCTTCTGAAATAGGAGGCACCCAAAATTAGTGGCTACTTTTTAAAACTTGGGCCTAATAAATTGTCCAAGATTACACAGAGCATGCTAGTGAGAGCCAGATATAGAATCCTGTCCCATAATCCAACTACTAGTCAACCCTATCTCTCAGTTTCTTGGCTTGTAATAGGATTGTGTCATTATCAGGTGTAAGTATCGGTCCAACTGGAGTATTAAAAAATATGAGAATAATAGAGTCTCTCTCTAGTAAATCTTAGCTCTTTCCAAAGATAGACAGAAAAAGTTCCTCTCTTGGGAAGGCTAAATTGTACAGCACCTGCCAAAAGTGAATTAGTTCCTTAAGCACAGCATGCTGGAAAACCTCAAGAGTCCAGAAGGATCTTGTACAGTTTATGTGCCAGACTTCTGCATGTAGGATCAATCTATCCCAGGCACCCAGAGATCAGAGACTCTAGCAGAGCCCAAGGGACAGGGTCCAACACTTTTTTTGGTGTGTTGGAGGCAGACTTTTATAATGTATTGTGCCGATGAAAGAGCAAAGTTTGTTTCAATGCTAGAACTGGATTTTGAAGTTAAGAATATGAGGTTGAAAGATCTTGCACAGATTTTCAAGACACAGAGCCTCAGGCTAGCCTCAGATTTTTTGCCAAGCCTGAACTGCCATGAAATTGCTGTTGAGTGGGAAATTCAACTATTTTTCTCTCTCAAGAACTTGGCTGACATTTAAGTTTAAAGGGGAAGACTGATGTTGAAAAGTATTGGGCAAGTACAAATGCAGCTAAATCCTCGTCAAAAGCAGAATTTGAATGTCAGATTTTTAAGCATTATACTGACATAATAAAGATCAAGTAGACAACTCACCTTCAGACATGTCAAGTGCAGGCAATGCACTGGGCCTTATTTTCCTCTGATATGGACAGGAGTTAAATTGGAGTAACCATTGACTTCATTAGAAATATTCCTTGTTTATTCTACAATAAGTGAGAGGAGAATCAGGCTCATAATCTGTACACACAAATGCAGGACCAAACATCTGATCTAAGTCCCAGTACTCCCTTCCATAAATGGAGGGTAGTTGCTACCTGTAGATCCCTGCTGCAGGAGTGTAGATAGTGGGGAGTGCTGGCTGCAGAACAAGCACCTCTATTCATTGTTCTGCAGAAGCCCATCTACAGGAGCTGTTCAGGGTTCAGTCTCTGCAGCTTGGGAAATGCTGGAGGGGTCAAAATTCAGGGGGCCACCTATGTTCCTCCCACTAAAACCATGTCAGTACGGGTGTGTGCTTTTCCACATCTCTTCTAATCTATTGTTTCCCCTCTACCAAGTAGTAGCAGCTGTTCGGTGCCTTGAAAGTTAGCTTCCCACTGGCAGAGAACAGACTCACCTGCTGCTTGCACAGGTCCCTCTACTCGGAAACTTGTGTAACAAGAAACTACCACCATCAGAGAGCATGTCTCCCCTAGATTAAATATTTGCTTGCATGCTAAGAAAAAAAACTTGGAAGACTAACAGCACCAGCTGGTGACACCTTCCATAACACCAACTCATCTACCAAGCCATGCTTTTGTACCATATTCCATGGTGTCTGAGCGCCTCAGAATATTCCATGGTGTCTGTCATCCATCTGATAATGGCTAGGAAGGTGGTAAATTGTGATTACTGTTACTTATTGACTCAGAACTGGGTGTGAATAAGAACTGTACAGAGCTAGTCTATTCTATGCCATCCTATTCGTTTTCTTATCTGACCTTCTTCCTGCCATGCCCACTTGTTTGTTTCTCCCACCTTTGTCTTCTCGACTCTGAGGCAGAAACAGTCATTCACTCTATATTTCAACAAAGTCTAGCCCAATGGAGCCTTGACCTGGTTGAAGACTCTACGAGCTACCACAGTATAAATTAATAATAATAATAATTTTCCTCTCTCCCCACCTACTTTTTACCTTTGTCCCAGTGTTTCACAGAATTGACCTTGGATATTGTCTGTGGATTTGTTTGCAGTATTGCCAATCCCAGTCATTCAAAACTCATGAGTAAGGCTCTGTGTTTGCATGGAGGTTGTGGAAGTCATGGATTCCGTGACTTTCCATGACCTCCATGACTTTTGCAGTGGCCACTGTGGCTGAGCTCAGGGTCACCCAAGCAGCTGGCTCCAGGGTCAGTTGCTCAGGTGGCCCTGAGGACAATCACACCGACAGTTGCTGGAGCGGCTCTGCAGCCAGTTGCTGGAGTTGCCCTGGGGCCAGCCGCACCGGCCGCTGCTGCTGCTCAGGTGGTCCCTGGGGCCAGCTGCCCGTGGACTGCCTGAGCAGCAGCCAGAGCAATGGGGTGGCTGGAGCAGCCGCTGTCGGAAGCCCCCAGCAGCGGTCCCCTGGCCTCTGCCAGTGGTCCCCAGAGCAGCCATTGCTTGGCAGCGCCCTCCCCAGCAGCAGCCTCCAGGCCACCCCCCCAGCAGTGGCACCCCAAGCTTTAATCGGGTATTTATAATATAAGTAATGGACAGGTCACAGGCTGTGAATTTTTGTTTAATGCCCATGACCCGTCCATGAATTGTATTAATACCTGTGACTAAACCATAGCCTTACTCATGAGTTAGGTCCCTTGAAACCATTAGCCTGGCTTAAAAATCAAGTGATTTAAAAAGTAATAATGGGGGGGGGGAGTTGACTTCTGTTTTTTAAACATTGAGTTCACATTTTCAAGCTTTCCTCCACTACTATGAGGGCTAGAAACTTGCAGGGCTTTTTTTAAATGAAAGCTGAAATTATTGCGGAATCACATGACTCCAGGAGCTGGAGATTTATGAAAAGTATTGTGACACTTGTGATAAAATCATTAGGATTCATAGCACTGTTTGAGTGCTCCTGTGAGAAAACTAGGTCAGGAGAAGTGGATTTTGCATTTTACCCTGATGTTTGCCTCTAGAATCCTGGGCAAGCCAATGGGAATCCATCTTTGAGGTGCACGGGGAAGGCCATGGACAGTCAATGCAGAAAGTGTGCCCCCACATATCTAGGGAGCAGGCTGGGAGCAGTAAGGATGCACAGTTCTTTCATGTGCCTTGTTCTGTGGCTCCCCACAGGTTTTGGGGAGCTAAACCCACCTTACAAACCCTGCCCCCTACTGTAAGCATTAGAAGATTGAAGATTTACACCAATGTAACTAAAGCTATTCTTCACAGGAGTCAAGGGAGTTATGATAAGTATACAGGTGTAAATATAAGAGCATATTTTGACTTGTATAGCTAATGCCAAGGGTAAGAATGAAGCCGACGACATAATAAAAGTTACACAAAAGGGTGAATAAATTATGTATGTTATAAATGAGTAATTCTGTGAGAATGTACATGAATAAATGCAGGGAAGGCAGAGATACAGTGGCAGTAATGGGGCTTGGGCAGGGATACACTTTTGCATGCTGCCACCACAAAGGCAGGTAGAGAAAGGAGTGGGGTCCTATCACCCTTTTAAATGCTTAGAACTATGGGCTCTATTGTCCACTGGGCTTCTGCTAAAATGGGGGGACAAAAAACCAGAAAAATCCTTGGGGAAGGGGAGAGCACCGAGGAGTGAAATATTGCTTGTGTTGCATGCTTACCCCCTTCCCTTGAGTTTGTGGAAACCCCTCTGAGCGTGCTGTAATTGGATTGAGACTCTCAACTGGCCCAATGGCTGAATCTAGGATCTTTTCCTACTGAAACTTGACAAACTTTAGGAGGAAAGCTAATGCTAACCCCTATGCACCGCCTGGAGCCATAATGGTAAGAGATCAGAGGAGGTCCCTGTGGATCAGAATGCAAAGCCCTAGCCTCTGATTTGCCCCCAGATACTGCATGGATCTTGAGGATCTACTTTGGAGGATGGCTGAACCCACTTCTGCTTCCAGCTGCAGAGGGCAAGCCATGGCCCCATTGAAGAATTGGAAGGAAACTCTGTGAACGCTGAGGTTCTTTGCCAAATCCTGTTCCTTTATTCAGGAGCAGGCTTTGTAGGGGGGATGATGAAACCGTAAGCGAACAGCAGTAGGGCAATGGCTGGAAATTCTGAAGTACCTCCTCCTATTTTGTTTAAAAATAAGTTTCTGTATTTCTGTGACCACAACCTAAACTGAACCAGCACATCCCTATGAGAAACAATCTTTAGCAGAGAATTGACTGTGCATTCCTATAAGAGTACGGGGGAAAATGCATTTTGAAATTTAAAAAATAAAGACAAGTATTTCGGTCTCAAAACAAAACAATTGAGAGAGATTGTTTCATGGGTTGCTAAATATTTGTTTAGTGCAGCAGAAACTAGATTCAGAGCAGTCATAAATCTTCTAATTGTTCATTTCTAGGAGATCTTGAAAGCATCCTTCATATGTTGTTTGCCATTTATGGGAGGAAAGACAACTTTATGGTTTTAACAAACACGACTGACAAAATGGTAAATCTGATTTTATGAGATTGTCTTTGTAATTGCAGAAACAACAACAAGTCAGGGACGGGATTGAACAGATAAATTTAACTAAACTACAGTATTCAGAGTAACAGCCGTGTTAGTCTGAATTCGCAAAAAGAAAAGGAGTACTTGTGGCACCTTAGAGACTAACCAATTTTTATTTGAGCATGAGCTTTCGTGAGCTACAGCTCACTTCATCGGATGCATACCGTGGAAACTGCAGCTGACATTATATACACACAGAGATCATGAAACAATACCTCCTCCCACCCCACTGTCCTGCTGGTAATAGCTTATCTAAAGTGATCATCAAGTTGGGCCATTTCCAGCACAAATCCAGGTTTTCTCACCCTCCGCGCCCCCCCCCCCACAAACTCACTCGCCTGCTGGTAATAGCCCATCCAAAGTGACAACTCTCTTCACAGTGTGTATGATAAACAAGGTGGGAGAACTTGGATTTGTGCAGGAAATGGCCCACCTTGATTATCATACACATTGTGAAGAGAGTTGTCACTTTGGATGGGCTATTACCAGCAGGAGAGTGAGTTTGTGTGTGGGGGGGCGGAGGGTGAGAAAACCTGGATTTGTGCTGGAAATGGCCCAACTTGATGATCACTTTAGATAAGCTATTACCAGCAGGACAGTGGGGTGGGAGGAGGTATTGTTTCATGATCTCTGTGTGTGTATATAATGTCGGCTGCAGTTTCCATGGTATGCATCCGATGAAGTGAGCTGTAGCTCACGAAAGCTCATGCTCAAATAAATTGGTTAGTCTCTAAGGTGCCACAAGTACTCCTTTTCTTTAAACTACAGTAGTTTGCTATTCTTTGTCATTCTTCAGACTTTAAGAAGGAAGGCAAGCTTACTGAACAGTTATCCTTAAATGTACCTTGCTTAGGGCTGAAAAGCTTGGATTAAATATAATGTGAATAAAGAGTGGTTTCTCCCCTCCTTGTGTATGATGGGACATGATGCCTCAATGTCATTTTGTGAGCTCCATGTAACTAATTTTGAATGGATCTAGAGTGGATTTCTCCATAAATATATTGTGTGAAGTTGCCCTTTACAGTACTGGGCAAATTTCAGACTAAGATAACTTAGACTGTCACAGATCCTATAGTAAAACTCACTGTGCATTACAGTGGCCACTGCTCCAAACCCTTTGATGAATTCAAGGGATATGAGAGGTCCTGACGCTCTTCTGAGATCAACAAGTGGAACAACAGATTAACACCACAGAGTCCGGCAAACCAAGACCTGTGTGATTCAATCTTTTTATCCTCCTTCAATTGGGACGATGAATTTCAGCTACAGGGCTTATTTTGTTCATCAGCAATGAGCATTGGGCTACCTACCGTGTAATGTCTATTTTCGAAGAAATAGATAGGAATGAATAGTGTAAAAAAACCCTGAAATGAACCAAACTAAATTTTAGGTTAAAAAAACTCACATGGTGTAATAGGGTTTCATCTTTAAAGTGTTTATAAATGATCTATAGATGCTTTAATGACTAGTAATTCAATTGTTTTAGATGCTTAAACCCATGGCTTGTAACCATATACAAACATTTCCTACTGATGTGCTCAGAACCCTCTACATCCCATACTACTCGCCCATGTAAGATGCTTCTAACATTTATTGGTCCTTTATTAATAGTTATAAACTGTTTATAAATGGAAATCTAAATAAGAAGTCTGAACCCCAAATGCTTATGAAATGGCATAAGATAGAGAGCGTTCCCTACTACCCACTGACAGAGGTGTGAGCACTTTGTGAAATTTGAAACTGAACTATGGGAATTCTGTTAAATGTTAACATCAGAAGGTCAGCCCTACCTGGAGCATCCTCCATGGGCAGGCTGAAGCATGACAAGTTCACCTGCTCCAGTTTCCCCTCTTCCTTTGGATCCCCAAAATAGCCCAGAGGATCTTCTCCAAGTATAACTACAGCCCTTGTGGGGCTCATTTATTACCAAAGTCCTGTGTAACAGAAGTCCTACAACCATAGTCTGGAATTTCTCCAGCATAGTCCAGACACTGCATGCAACATACAGCTCTGGCATCCCCCACTATGCCCTGGCTCTCCCGTGTAGTCATCTCCTGTCCTTGTACCAGGACACCCTGCTCTTCCCACCCGCCATGGTCTCTCAGCTGGCAGCATCCTTGCCAAAATTCCTCACTCCCCGGGCCTATTCATGGTTCCTCTGGGTCCAGCTCTCCAGGCCTGGAGGCGTCAGCACTTTCCCTGACTGCAGCACTCTGCCCTGTGGCTCCAGCGCTCCACCTGAGTGCCTGTTATCAGCTGGCTTGAGAGTTCGTGGGTTCTTTCCATGTGCTTTCCCAGCTCTGTGCAGATAGCGGTTCAACAAACCTTGATAGTACCACCCAGTGTGGTCAAGTGTTGGGTGCTGGAATGCTGTTGCCTCAGTACCACTCTTTTTGCTCAGTGCTTTTTTGTCCTTGAAATGTTAATGTGATTAGCAGATAGTGCAGCATGTTAGTTCAGTGGACTTTGATGTTACTGATAAAGAGAGACCACAGGCACAGCTCAGTGACAGTCACTCAGCCAGGTTTATTGCTCCCGAGACACAGTCTCAGTTCCCTGGCTCCGTGGTTACAGATGCACTGACACATGGGAGTCTAGTAGCAAGGAATGATAGTAGCAAGGCAGAGTTCTGCTGTACCCTGGGCCACACAAAGAATTAAGGCAAAGTACCCTGATGTTTATAGGCTAACAACAAACAACTAACATACATGACTTCCACACCACCTTACATATTTCATGACATCTGTTTGTTACCTCCCCTTGCTCCTGATATCTTGGACAAAACTTCCCTATTCATTATTTTATCAAACCATCTTATCTGGTACTAGATTGGGGTTTACCTGCACTAGCTGGAATATATTTATGGGCACTACATAGTTGTGTACACTAACAACAACTTTCCCTACTTCATGTACTGGACAGTGAACTTGTAAACATCTACTTTAATATATGACCTGACTTTGGTTCACAGTCTTTGGTTCAGGGCTCAGATCTTGCACCGGGCCCAGTGTCCCGTGTCTCTGCTCCAGTGTCTCTGTCTGTCTCTCTCGCCCCCCCACAGTGCCAACAAACACCACCCTGTCCTGATCCTCCTGCCCTCTTCAGCCCTCAGTCTCTGGCTTGGGGACACCAGCCAGAAAAACCCACTTTCTGCTGTCCTGCCTTCAGACTTCTCCCAGACCCCAACCATACAGTTTCCTAGCCAATTCCTCCCTCTTCTAAGGGAGGCCCTGCAGAGAGCTTTCTGTTCACTGCAGCTTCCCCTAGAGACCTCCTCTAATGTCCTGAGTTTTCTTTAATGAGTTTCTCTTTGGCTTCATCCCAGTCCTTTAAAACCTCCAGGTTCTGCCCTGCCTTCTTAATTGGACAAATGGAAGCACATGTCCTGGCGCAGCAGCAGTGGGCCTACTTAATTTACTGGGACCACCCACCCTCTCACAGTTAACAACTCCCATTTTTCTATCTTTTTTTAGTTTGTAACTTTAGATTTAACATTACCAAAGCATCCGCAACCTACATACTGTCCTTCAAATCCCTCCTTAAAACTCCCCTTTGCTGTGATATCTACAAGAAACTTGACAATGGGTAGGCTGCTGGTGTGCTGATACCACTTGTTAGGATATAGATATTCAGGCCTGTCTGTAAAGGCCTATACTCTAAGAATTTAGGTGTATTCTTATCACTTGGCTAGTTATAGAGGTATAAAAGACTCAAAATCACTGTTTGCCAGTGTAAGGGCCTTCTCTTACTGTGACAGTCTGAGGCCCTGTGCTTAGGCTAAGGCCTTTGGCTAAGCAGCAGAGGCAGCCATAAGCTGGGAAGCGGCATCCTCACATTCCAAACTAGTCACATTGAAATAAGGTGCTATTGCGCTGTTAGGAATACAATCCTGTCCTGATAATGCCTATCGCCTCCAGAGAAAGGGAAGTGCCTAGAAGATGTAAAAGGAAACTTAGTTTGATAGCATCCTGTCTGGCAGGAACTCACTTATCAATAGCTGGGATGTGAAATCCTCATTTCTGTGTTTATTCTATCACTGTAGTTCCCATTTCCCTATTGTTTGTCTGTATAATTGTTTCTGTCTGCTGTATAATTAATTTTGCTGGGTGTAAACTAATTAAGGTGGTGGGATATAATTGGTTAAATAATCATGTTACAATAAGTTAGGACTGGTTAGTTAAATTTCAGAAAAATGATTGGTTAAGGTATAGCTAAGCAGAACTCAAGTTTTACTATATAGTCTGCAGTCAATCAGGAAGTGTGTGTGTGTGGGGGGGGGAATGGGAACAGGGAATGGGGTGGGAAAATTGGAATCATGTTTTGCTAAGGGCAGGAATGGGAACAGGGACACAGGTGTATGGCTCTGTGGTGTCAGAGCTGGGAAGGGGGACACTAAGGAAGGAAACTGGAATCATGCTTGCTGGAAGTTCACCCCAATAAACATCGAATTGTTTGCACCTTTGGACTTCGGGTATTGTTGCTCTCTGTTCATGCAAGAAGGACCAGGGAAGTAAGTGGGTGAAGGAATAAGCCCTCTAACACCACTACTTATGCTAAATAATACGGTCTCATTGTTTCCTTGTACTCCTGTCTTCTCTCATTTTATACTTTGTTCTGTGTTTGGACCATGCCTTATATACTGGGATCCTGGTCCATGACCAGGTCTCCTACATCTACTTACCGCTACACTTACCTACATGCCTCCAGCTTTCATCCAGACCACAACACACGATCCATTGTCTGCAGCCAAGCTCTATGATACAACCGCATTTGCTCCAACCCCTCAGACGGAGACAAACACCTACAAGATCTCTATCAAGCATTCTTATAACTACAATACCTACCTGCTGAAGTGAAGAAACAGATTGACAAAGCCAGAAGAGTACCCAGAAGTCACCTACTACAGGATAGGCCCAACAAAGAAAATAACAGAACGCCACTAGCCATCACCTTCAGCACCCAACTAAAACTTCTCCAATGCATCATCAAGGATCTACAACCTATCCTGAAGGATGACCCATCACTCTCACAGATCTTGGGAGACAGGCCAGTCCTTGCTTACAGACAGCCCCCCAATCTGAAGCAAATACTCACCAGCAACCACACAACAGAACCACTAACCAGGAACCTATCCTTGCAACAAAGCCTGTTGGCAACTGTGCCCACATATCTATTCAGGGGACACCATCATAGGGCCTAATCACATCAGCCACACTATCAGAGGCTCGTTCACTGCATGTCTACCAATATGATATATGCCATCATGTGCCAGCAATGCCACTCTGCCATGTACATTGGTCAAACTGGACAGTCTCTACGTAAAAGAATAAATGGACACAAATCAGACGTCAAGAATTATAACATTCAAAAACCAGTCGGAGAACACTTCAATCTCTTTGGTCACTTGATTACAAACCTAAAAGTTGCAATTCTTCAGCAAAAAAACTTCAAAAACAGACTCCAACGAGAAACTGCTGAATTGGAATTAATTTGCAAACTGGATACAATTAACTTAGGCTTGAATAAAGACTGGGAGTGGATGGGTCATTACACAAAGTAAAACTATTTCCCCATGTTTATTCCCCCCCACGCCCCACTGTTCCTCAGACGTTCTTGTCAATTGCTGGAAATGGCCCACCTTGATTATCACTGCAAAAGGTTCCCCCCCCGCTGGTAATAGCTCACCTTGAGTGATCACTCTCCTTACAGTGTGTATGGTAACACACCCATTGCTTCATATTCTCTCTATATATAAATCTCCCCACTGTATTTTCCACTGAATGCATCCAATGAAGTGAGCTGTAGCTCATGAAAGCTTATGCTCAAATAAATTTGTTAGTCTCTAAGGTGCCACAAGTACTCCTTTTCTTTTTGCAACATTCTGCAGTAATACAAATAAAT
Organism: Lepidochelys olivacea; assembly: GCF_965140295.1. Classification (NCBI taxonomy): domain Eukaryota; kingdom Metazoa; phylum Chordata; order Testudines; family Cheloniidae; genus Lepidochelys; species Lepidochelys olivacea. The sequence goes on from NC_140413.1 coordinate 24,845,887, forward strand.
GGACTACGGGCAAATACATGCAGCATTGTTGGCGTTGTGAAAATTGGAGTGGCAGAAGCTCCTTAAGGGGAGTGGGAGGCACCAGTACCCAAACCATGGCCCTATCCCCTTTCCCCCAAGACCCTGCTCCCGCACCGCCTCTCCCACCCCCAAGACTCCGCCCCCACTCACTTCTCTCCTCTCTCTCCGGCATGTCGCTTGCACTTATGGCCAGTAAAAAGTGATGGAGCCATGGCTCTTGGCCCCTCGCCTCTCCCCCAATCTGAAAGGCAATAATTATCAACAGATGCAAAGTAGTATGCACACTGTCCCTATCTCTTGGGGATTCTGAAGTCTCAAGAAGAAGTTGAATCAGGACAGTTCTGCTGCACAAGGAAAAGATTTAGGAAGCACACACATTCTCTATCCCCAGCATAGCACCCAGCTCAGCTTCACACAGGATCCCGGCATGCCATCAGGGAGAGGAATACGGGTAGAGATTGTGCAGGGGCTGATGCACTGCTCCACAGGCTGTCTTTCACTGCAGAGACATGTAACCCTGACTGTGGCTCTAGGCTAGGATTTCCCACTGCTTTGTTGTGCATCGTATCACCTCCCCAAATCAAAAACATGCTCTTATTTCACTTTTGCATGTTGAATTGCTCAAGTACTAGCAACGGGGAAGAGGAATAGCAGAGATGCCATTGTGCTTGCCCATGGATTCCTCCTGCATGCATTTCAACAGCAGAGTACACCTAGCATAAAATGCTGTTTGGAAAACAATAAGCATGTTTCACATGACACTGAAAAAAAAATTCTGATATTTTCAGCACCCCTCCCACCCAATAAAATGCCAGCTTTGTTTCTTTCCTCTTTTTATTCTTTTCCCTCCCCATTTGGCAGTCAAATGTAAATGGGCAAGGGAGGAAGAGAAGAGTGGGAATGAGTTTTGAAAAAAAGGAATGAAAATGAAAAAACAGAAATTCTGGTTGTCAGGTTGCTGGATTTCTAGTTTTGAAAAACAGATTATAAACTCTTCGTGGCAATGTTGTTTCTTCCTATGAGTGTACTGTGCTTAATACAACAGTCTCCAGGTGCTAATATAATACTAAAAAATAAATGATAATATGAAAGGTCTAACCTTAAGTCTAGCATAGAGCAAATTGGACAGTATAAGTATAGTTGTCCTACGCTGAAAGATTTTTTTTTCTTATGGAAAAAATGTCACCCCTCTCACACAAAATTGAATACACCTTTAAAATCCATCTGAACCTCTGTTCCATAAATAAGCTGCTGAGGAAGAACTCACTAGATAAAACCTCCCCTAGTCAAATAATTCCTTATGCTGCAGCCCCATCTTTCCCTAAGCTCCCAAAGTCAGTTTTATACTTGCAAACAGCCCTAACAGTGCACAGGTGAACTGAGCCCTCTTATTACTCCACCCCAGTTAGGCCCAACAGCATTCCTTATAAAACTGGACCCAGGTGCTTTCCTAGCTTAGGAGTTTGTTATGCTGCTGAAGAGAGTTCAGAGGGGTTTTGTTTCTGTTTCAGTACAGTGTGGAGAAAGATGCTGTTACTCTAAACATAATCTTTAAATATTGCTTTAATAGACAATGAACAGGGATCCCTATTTGCTAATTGTTGTGCATTCTAGTGCACAGAAAGAGAAACCCAAAGTATTTATTTCTCTCTGATAAAAATAAACTGTGCTGTGACTGGCCTTTTATGAGCTCAGAAGGGAAGGAAAGGAAATCTTCTCCCATTTTCACATTTCCCTATTGTGCTAAGGCCTGGGAGCCACCCTAAATTCCAGCAGGGAGGTCAAAGGTCACATGTTTTCGAGTCATGCAACAAGCACTAATCCTCTCAAATAAGGCAAGATGCAGTTGAGGAGGATAACTCTTTTTAAAAAAAAACAAAAAAAAAACTACTACACTATTTGCTGGGGGAGAGTAACAACAATATATGTACAGCAGCTACTTTTGGACTGTAGGAAATCACGTAGGGTACGTTGTATTAAAAGGTAGTTGAACAACATCTCTGGGATGCATTGTCCTGGAGGCTGAGTCAGCATGAATGCTTCTCTGGACTTTTTGCAGTGTCCCCCATTGCAGGTTGTAACTTAAAAGCCACAGGGTAGCCTTTTCTGTTTTACCCTGTCTCCTTGGAGCTGTAACTGTCTCTATTACTCTGCATCTAACAGAAATAGCTCTGTGTAATAGCTGGTGTGTGCCCCACCAAAAGTGTAGCAATAGGTATTTCTTGATATTAGCAGGTTTTTGTACTGATTTGCTTTTTTAGAGGCTTGTTTGTTTGTGGGAGAGATTGGGGGATTTTCCCCCTCAGTTACACCAGAATAAATTTTACTTCAGTTGAGTCTTTTCTGATTTATACCTGCCTAATCACAAAGTTCACGGAAACAGCCAGCTCAGAATGACAAGCAGCAGAACCTGTGATTGGTGCCATTTTCTTCTTCTGCTTACGGAGGTCAAATTTTTGCTTTTAAATGTGTTGTGAGGCTGCTCACAAAGTCCTTTTCTTGACTGGTTCTGAGGAACAAATCGAATTGAGAAGTTTTTGGCAGGTTTGACTCATCCTGTGAACAATTAAAGTTTCATACTCTGGGTCTGTTGAAAGGTAACCTGTGGGCGTACTTGAGAGACAGCTCTTAGGGACAAGCCATAATGTACTCCTTTCAATAAGGGCTCTAATCTTGCAGCAAGGGAAAAGGCAAAAGAAAACACACGTTGTGGTTTTGGGATTTTATTAATACACTAAGACCTTCATTAGGGCTTTTAAAACCACAGCCTTCAAACAGGACCACAGAGGGACTGTTATGCAGCAACACCTCCTCAGAGCTAAATGCCTGCGGGAGAGCTGGGGAGCCACACACTTTAGCAGCTATTGCTACACCTTTTTCTGCATCTACTCCCACTGTACTGAGTGTAGTCCAACAGCAGTCATGGAAGAGGGAGGAGCCTCAGGTTTGGGGACGGTACTGTCACGAGCAGCCCCATGACTCCCCCTCACACGCTAGATGCAAAAGGACAGAGATTTTGGTTGGACTTTATGTAACACCAACAGACCCCAGCGGGCAGGATCAAACCAGAGGCCTTTGAAGCGTAGTGCATGAGCCTCTACAGCATGAGCTAAACTCTCTCTTTAAGTGGTCTTGGCATTAGATGGGACAGAACACCACACCCAGAAAGTGTGTGGCTTACATTTACACATGTGCGCTCAAGGGAATGGGAAAAAAGGGTCCTTGCAATCTCTCCGCCACCCTGATGCTCATACATGATTGTAATGTTTCACCATTACTATTTTCAATGCAGTGCTGTAAAGGACAGCCAGAAGTGTAATTCCCATGCAAATCTCTGGACGCTCTTTGCTATGATTCCTCTCTTGTTCTATGTCCACTCACTCATTTACAGCCTCTTGGTTGAATTCTCTTGCTTAGTCTCTGACATGACAAAAGCACCTAGCTTTGCTTGCTTGCTTATTTATTTATTTAATTAATTAATTTAATTATGAAATTGGAGCCCAGCAGCTCTGTAAACCAGGCAAACTAAATGATTGCACAAGATTTCTTTAATTTTTTTGTCCTGGGTTTCTTTCTGTTTGTGATGATCTGCCTTCAACCTTTTGAAGCTCCTTTTACTTAGAGTTATGCCAGAACTAGAACCTCATATCTAAATCCTTAAAAACTAGGAGAGAGGGGAGAATTTGTTCCCCAGATCTGAATTCAGCATTACTGTTTGAATTGCTTGGTGCAAAGCAAAAATCGCATTGTCTTACTCAGCTCTGCTCCCTGTGTATATTGAGAGTTGTATCCACTTATGGACTTTTTTTTTTTTTTTTACTGCTTTTTGATCCTTTTTATTTTGATGTGTGCTAGACAACATTTTCTGAGTCAGAAAGAGATCCCAACTATGTAGAAAAAATATCCCTGAAATATTGTTGATTTGAAGGGCTCCAGGGCATCTTTAAATAACTTTTTTTGGCAGAAATCCCAATTAACTAGTGAATCCTGGCAATGGAACTAAGAACATATATCAGAAGGAAAAAATGAGTGTACAATAGCTGCAAGATAAGGGATAGTACAAGATAAGGGATGACCAGGATGTGGGATAGAAGCAGCATTAGAAGCTTTGTTCAATGATCTGCTGCTGTCAATGAATGGAGGACAGAAATCCATTCACATTTTACTGCAGTTCTTGGCAGCATTCGACACAGATGATCATGAGGCATCCTGAAGGAGGTTGCAGGGGTCCAAGGCAATTTGCTGAAATATTTCACCTTCCTGGAGGGATGCCCCCAAAAAGTAATGGTGGAAAGTTGCACATCCACAACTAGACCCCTCACTTGTGGAGTTATGGAAGGACCAATTTTCTTACTGGTCCTATTCAACATCTGTGTGCAGCCACTAGGATTCAAGGACTCATGGACTCAAGTGCCAACACTATGCAGATGACCCATACTTCTATCTTTCTATCATGACATATGATGACACTATGATCATCAAACTGAGCTAATGCTTGGCAGAGAGGAGTTCATGGATGAATAGTAGCTGGTTAAAGCCAAACCAGCTCAAGACAGAGATATATTAAGGAGTTTGCAGCCATGTGCATTTTCCATTGGTAGACATGACTGTAACTGGCAAATTCAGTCTGCAGTTTAGGAGTGCTACTGGATCCCTTGCTGACACTCTGCTCGCACATAGCAGTGCGCATGAACAACACTTTCTACCATCTCTGACTGATGACAAGACGCCATCGCATCCTAGTGGATGATGAGCTGGCCTGAGCTATACACACCTTCATCACCTCCTAGCCTGTACTTCATCACCTTATCCCAACTGCAGCAATTCAGTATGCCTTCGGCGTGAAGCCAGTGGCCGTTAGGTAACTCCTACTAGTTCAGAACACAGTGGAGCATCTTTTCATCAATGCAGGCTACTGGGAGCACATCTGACCTGCTCTCTTCCCCCTTTCTATAGCTTCCCATAGAATATCAATCAAGTTCAAAGTCTTCTTCCTTATCTTCAGGGTGCTCAATGGCCTTGGCTCAGGTACCTAAAAGGTCATCTAAAGCTCGGGGATGAGGACTGTGATAACTCCATTCTGGCATAGCAGGGATGTTCACCCCAAGAGTAAAGCTCATTTGTACAGAAAACTGAGCTTTCTCTGGTGCTGGTTGAAAGCTGTGGGATGAACTCCTATAAAAACTGAGAACCACCTCAAACCTCACTACTTTCTATTCTAGGTGCAAGACATGCTTCTTAGACCTTGCCTTCAAATAAATGGATTACAAATAAATTTAAAATGAATCTCACATGCTACTCATGTCATAATAAACTTCTGGAAGGTGCTCAGATACTATGGTGATGAGGGCAGTATAACAATAGAATACAATAGAGCCCATGCTAAAGTCTGTTGGAAAGAATCATTGACTTTAAAGGTCTTTGGATCAGGCCCTTGGATCAGTATGACAAGAGACTGAACTACATAAAGACTGGTCGTGGTACACCTGAGAACAGCGATGATTTGTATGCAGTTTTTCGATCCCTCTGCCAAGAGGTATGGGAGACTAATGGAAAGAAGACTCCAGAACAAGACCAAATATTATACAATTTGGAATTATTTGTGGGCCGTTTGCATATTTCTTAAGTGCAATAAAATTAAGAAAAGGTGCATTTAAAAAAAGACAGAATAGCTTGTATCTTAAGGGACCTCGGAACAACTATTCAGGGGTCCCCAAAAAAAAAAAAGCACTTTTGCGCTGTTAGACTGTAAATCACTTTGATGAAAAATCTGTGCCAAAACAATTTTCTGTTGTACTAGCCAAACCTACAACATGCATCCCAGTTACCTGCCGGTTCTTCCTCTCTTCTGACTGTATACTATATATTAGAAAGGGCTCCTTTATAATCTGAGTAATAGTGATGTTATTCAAGTGCATAATGATACCATAAAGGGACTCTTCCAGGTACAGTATTGGAAATTTCATATGGAAATACAAGGACATAATGCACCTGCTGTACATTTGTATCTGTGTAAACTCAGTTGTCCTTCCTACATGTTGGTCTCCTAACTTGCTGCAGAGATTCAGCACACTGCACACACAGATACATTTTCCTGTCATATTCCTTGCCTAGCATTCAGAATGAGCCGTGTGGCATTGATTATCTCATAGAACTTAAACCACCTGTGATGCCTGCTCTCTCCAAATTGAGCATTCCCAGTGTAATTAGAATTAAAACGATTACACACTCTGCAATGTGTTTACATTTTTGTAGTAGGTGCATAATACAGCTGGTAGATGGACTCCTATATTTTTTTCAGCTCTTCAAAAGGTAAATCTTAAAAATATGTTGCTGCTGCACCATCTTCCTTCATACTTATATAATTCAGTGGCAACATTTATTTTTAATACCTGTCTTACTAATTCTGTGACAATATTAAAAAAGCACATTGGAATTAAATCATGTGCACAAATATATTATGCATTTTTATCATTTTGTGGGCATTTTTGTTTTATTTTTATTTTATGCCTTTTAAAAGTATTAAGGATTTAAACGTTTTTCTGCTGGATGCTTCTTTTCTGCATAGAGTATTTTATATACTCAGACACACAGATGCAGATTTACTGAGCTATATTAGAAGGAAATCACGTTACAACCTTTCCCCTGAATTACTAGAATATTTACTGAAAAGTAGGTGTGCTTGCATAACAGATTGGATTTCCCTTATTTCGTATTTAATTTGCCAAATGCTTCACTGCATAACGTGTATAAATATAGGTAAACAGCATGAAGTAAACCACAAGCACTGATTCAATTTATTTAGAAATATCTAAATAGGGAAATCCTAGCTGAATCAGTAACAATATATGCAGACACAGGAACTGGAGACAGAATAAAGCAGTGTACTTGCAAACACTTTAAGCACTGTATGATGTCTGAATACCCCAAAGAGCAATCTGGATCTTTTTGTAAACTGGGCCCATTCAAAGAAAATGTGCTTTAATATAGCCAAAGTGAGGTGTCAGCCAAATATGAGGTCACACAGCTAGAAACAAGGCATGAAGGCCATACATACACAACAGGGGACTGAATCCTGAAAAGTATGACTATGAAAAGGATTTAGGGGTCATAGTGGACGACCAACTTAACATGAGCTCCCAGGGCAAAGCTAGGGAGAAAAGGACTAATGTAATACTTGGATATATAAACTGGGGAGTAGTGAGCATGAGCAGAGAAGTGATTTTTACCTCTTTATATGGCATGTGTAAGACTAATGTCCAGACTGATGGAATACTCTGTTCAGTTCTGGTGTCCACATTTTTAAAAAAGTGAAAAACTGGAGAGGTGCAATGAACAGCCACAAAAATGATTTGGGAGCTTACAGTGAGAGACTTAGAGAGCTCAATCTGTTTCGTTTATCAAAATGAAGATTGAGAGTTGACTTGATTACAGTCTATAACAGTGGTTCCCAAACTTGTTCTGTCGTTTGTGCAGGGAAAGCCCTGGCTGCGCCGGGCCGGTTTGTTTACCTGCCGCGTCCGCAGGTTTGGCCGAATCTGCGGACGTGGCAGGTAAACAAACTGGACTGGCCTGGCAGGGGCTTTTCCTGTACAAGCGGCGGAACAAGTTTGGGAATCACTGGTCTGTAAGTATGTTTACCCAGAGGATGTACCAGGTACTACAGGCTCTTTAATCCAGTGGAGAAAGACATAAGAAGAATGAATGGCTACAAGCTGAAGACAGACAACCTCAAATTAGCAATAAGGGACACATTTTTAACAGTTTTCAGAGTAACAGCCGTGTTAGTCTGTATTCACAAAAAGAAAAGGAGTACTTGTGGCACCTTACAGACTAACCAATTTATTTGAGCATGAGCTTTCACATCGAATGAAGTGAGCTGTAGCTCACGAAAGCTCATGCTCAAATAAATTGGTTAGTCTCTAAGGTGCCACAAGTACTCCTTTTCATTTTTAACAGTGACAACAATTAATTATTGGAACAAAGCACCAAGGGAAGAGTGGGATTCTCCATTTCTTGATGTCTTCAAATCAACACTGGATGCCTTTCTGGAAGATAAGCTTTAGCCAAACACAAGTTATTGAGCTCCATACTGAGGTAGCTGAGTGAAGTTCTGTGGCCTGTGTTATACAGGATATCAGACTAGATGATCTGATGGTCCTTGCTGGCCTAAATGATGATAAATTGACCTAATGACTGCAATTTCTTAAGAATCCATCACATCCTAAGTCGTTCTACTTCCACTAAAGCTATTATGCATGTGAATGGTCCCATCACCTAGAGTGGGACCACTTACATGTATAAACTCAAACATATGCTTCAAAGTTTGCAGGAGCTGGGCCCAAATTTATTGGTTTTTGTTGTACCATATTTTAGTCACTGTTCACTGAAAATTATGTGGAATTTTGATATAGGAAATGTTAAAAGGTTGTCATTTTTATGTCTCTCAAAGATTGAATAGACTTTTCATGCTAGTCTTGCTATAAAAAGTTCTTTTTTTCAAAATCATAAGTAGGGGGTTGAGCAATAGGGATTGGAAGTGAATTGGGAAAAAGATGTTTCCTGAGAAATACAGAAGAAATAGGTGGCAAAATTGTAAAGTTCCATCTTAGTTAAGCTTAAATAGGCAACAGTATCAGGGACTATTGTACTAAATATGTATGTGAAGAATATTTCAGGCCATAAACACAAAAACACAAACACAAAAACTGGTTAGAAAGAAGAGGGGAGCTATACATAAATAAGAAGCAACTACTTTTAAAAGATAATTAAATGAGCAAAAAGAGAGACAATGTCAACTTGCAAACAAAACAATAATATATTCCTCAGTTATGATTTTAATGGGAAAAGAGGGTAAAAAAAGGTATTTTTTATTTCTAAAACTGCTAATGCAAACATCGTGACAAGGGATAAAGATCAAATTAGTTGCAAACTCATGGCTTTCTGGAGAAGGAAAGGGTATAAAGTGAAGGATGGAGAGATACTATAGGGCCCATAAACTTATAAGTGCCATCTGTATGACGGTAAGTATTTTCACCTCCCACTGACTTCAGTATGATTTGGGGTAATAGCAGGAGGCACTTGGTGGTTTGAGAAGCTATGTCTTCACCACAAAAAATAGGCGGGTTTTTACATCAAGATAGCTAACTCCAGGTAGTGGTCTCAGTGTAAAATCCTAGAGGAGACAAGGCTCCGTAGTTTTTCCTTGATATAGCTAGTTGAGATTAAACCTACACCACTGAGATTAAACATTAAACCACACATAGCTGGCGTTTACCTCAACGTGCTACACTGAGGTCAAAACTACAGTGCCTTCTGTCTGCTGAGATTTTACATGAGAAAGCTGTCTCGAGTTAGCTGACCCCATGGGAAAAAGGGGCTTTTTTACATTAAGACAAAGCCTGAAATGGGCCCTATAAAGGGAATCATCTTTTCTCTTTCATGGTAGAGCATGATGGGGATGCATTATGTTGTGTGGAATGAGACTGGGAATAGTTACAAAAGGATTGGACAGGTTTATTAGTAGCCTAAATTGTGCTCGGCACAGCACAAACACATAGTAAGATATAGTCTCTGCCCCAAACAGTTTACAATCAAATAGACAGGCCGACAAAGGGTGGGAGGAGAAATAGCAGCATAGAGATGGGAAGTGACAGTAGGTTAGTGGTAGAATCATGAACAGAGCCTATATCTCGCCTCCAGTCGAATGCCCTATCCTTTTAGTTTTACAGTAGGCACAGTAACAACGCATATCCATGAGTGGTAGGGTTGCCCACCTTCAGGATTGTCCTGGAATCACCAGGAATTAAAGATTAATCTTTAATTAAACATTGTTATGTGATGAAACCTTCAGGAATACATCCAGCTGAAACTGGCAACTCTAATGAGTGGTACGAGAAACGAGGAGATAAGTTTGACATGCCAACTGAGACATTTTTTAATGGGATTGCACTTTCAAACTATCTTAAAGTCTTTCAGAGCTCAAGAATTTAAGATTATGTGACCAACGTTGTCAAGGTTCCTTCCCCACCCTGAACTCTATGGTACAGATGTGGGGACCTGCATGAAAGACCCCCTAAGCTTTTTCTTACCAGCTTAGGTTAAAAACTTCCCCAAGGAACAAACTTTGCCTTGTCCTTGGACCCTATGCTGCCACCACCAAGTGTGTTAAACAAAGAACAGGGAAAGAGCCCACTTGGAGACATCTTCCCCCCAAAATATCCCCCCAAGCCCTACACCCCCTTTCCTGGGGAAGGCTTGATAAAAATCCTCACCAATTTGTACAGGTGAACACAGACCCAAACCCTTGGATCTTAAGAACAATAAAGCAATCAGGTTCTTAAAAGAAGACTCTTAATTAAAGAAAAAGTAAAAGAATCACCTCTGTAAAATCATGATCATAGAATATCAGGGTTGGAAGGGACCTCAGGAGGTCATCTAGTTCAACCCCCTGCTCAAAGCAGGACCAATCCCCAACTAAATCATCCCAGCCAGGGCTTTCTCAAGCCTGACCTTAAAAATATCTGAGGAAGGAGATTCCACCACCTCCTAGGGAACGCATTCCAGTGTTTCACCACCCTCCTAGTGAAAAAGTTTTTCCTAATATCCAACCTAAATCTCCCCCACTGCAACTTGAGACCATTACTCCTTGTCCTGTCATCTGCTACCACTGAGAACAGTCTAGACCCATCCTCTTTGGAACCCCCTTTAAGGTAATTGAAAGCAGCTATCAAATCCACCCTCATTCTTCTCTTCCGCAGACTAAACAATCCCAGTTCACCCAGCCTCTCCTCATAACTCATGTGTTCCAGTCCCCTAATAATTTTTGTTGCCCTCCGCTGGACTCTCTCCAATTTTTCCACATCCTTCTTGTAGTGTGGGGCCCAAAACTGGACACAGTACTCCAGATGAGGCCTTATCAACGTAGAATAGAGGGGAACTATCACATCCCTCGATCTGCTGGCAGTGCCCCTACATATATATCCCAAAATGCCATTGGCCTTCTTGGCAACAAGGGCACACTGTTGACTCATATCCAGCTTCTCGTCCACTGTAACCCCTAGGTCCTTTTCTGCAGAACTGCTGCCGAGCCATTCGGTCCCTAGTCTGTAGCGGTGCATGGGATTTTTCCATCCTAAGTGCAGGACTCTGCACTTGTCCTTGTTGAACCTCATCAGATTGCTTTTGGCCCAATCCTCTAATTTGTGTAGGGCCCTCTGTATCCTATCCCTACCTTCCAGTATATCTACCTCTCCTCCCAGTTTAGTGTCATCTGCAAACTTGCTGAGGGTGCAATCCACACCATCCTCCAGATCATTTATGAACATATTGAACAAAACCAGCCCAAGGACCGACCCTTGGGGCACTCCACTTGATACCAGCTGCCCGCTAGACATGGAGCCATTGATCGCTACCCTTTGAGCCCGACAATCTAGCCAACTTTCTATCCACCTTATAGTCCATTCATCCAGCCCATACTTCTTTAACTTGCTGGCAAGAATACTGTGGGAGATCGGGTCAAAAGCTTTGCTAAAGTCAAGAAACAACACATCCACTGCTTTCCCCTCATCCACAGAGCCAGTTATCTCATCATAGAAGGCAATTAGATTAGTCAGGCATGACTTGCCCTTGGTGAATCCATGCTGACTGTTCCTGATCACTTTCCTCTCCTCTAAGTGCTTCAGAATTGATTCCTTGAGGACCTGCTCCATGATTTTTCCGGGGACTGAGGTGAGGCTGACTGGCCTGTAGTTCCCAGGATCCTCCTCCTTCCCTTTTTTTAAAGATTGGCACTACATTAGCCTTTTTGCAGTCGTCCAGGACTTCCCCCGATCACCATGAGTTTTCAAAGATAATGGCCAATGGCTCTGAAATCACATCCGCCAACTCCTTTAGCACTCTCGGATGCAGCGCATCCAGCCCCATGGACTTGTGCTCGTCCAGCTTTTCTAAATAGTCCCAAACCACTTCTTTCTCCACAGAGGTCTGGTCACCTCCTCCCCATGCTGTGCTGCCCAGTGCAGTAGTCTGGGAGCTGACCTTCTTTGTGAAGACAGAGTCAAAAAAAGCATTGAGTACATTAGCTTTTTCCACATCCTCTGTCACTAGGTTGCCTCCCTCATTCAGTAAGGGGCCCACACTTTCCTTGCCTTTCTTCTTGTTGCTAACATACCTGAAGAAACCCTCCTTGTCACTCTTAACATCTCTTGCTAGCTGCAACTCTAGGAGTGATTTGGCCTTCCTGATTTCACTCCTGCAGCCCCGAGCAATATTTTTATACTCTTCCCTGGTCATTTGTCCAATCTTCCACTTCTTGTAAGCTTCTTTTTTGTGTTTAAGATCAGCAAGGATTTCACTGTTAAGCCAAGCTGGTCGCCTGCCATATTTACTATTCTTTCTACACATCGGGATGGTTTGTCCCAGTAACCTCAATAAGGATTCTTTAAAATACAGCCAGCTCTCCTGGACTCCTTTTCCCCTCATGTTATTCTCCCAGGGGATCCTGCCCATCAGTTCCCTGAGGTTGTCAAAGTCTGCTTTTCTGAAGTCCAGGGTCCGTATTCTGCTGCTCTCCTTTCTTCCCTGTGTCAGGATCCTGAACTCGACCATCTCATGGTCACTGCCTCCCAGGTTCCCATCCATTTTAGCTTCCCCTACTAATTCTTCCTGGTTTGTGAGCAGCAGGTCAAGAAGAGCTCTGCCCCTAGTTGGTTCCTATTTAGATGGTAAATACCTTACAGGGTAATCAGATTCAAAACACAGAGAATCCCTCTAGGCAAAACCTTAAGTTACAAAAAGACACACAAACAGGAATATACATTCCATTCAGCACAGCTATTTTACCAGCCATTAAACAAAAGAAAATCTAATGCATTTCTGGCTAGATTGCTTGCTCACTTTTTACAGGAGTTATGAAGAGCATTCCTGATCTGTTCCCGGCAAATGCATCACACAGACAGACAGACCTTTGTTTCCCCCCCCCGCTCCAGCTTTGAAAGTATCTTGTCTCCTCATTGGTCATTTTGGTCATGTGCCAGCGAGGTTATCTTAGCTTCTTAACCCTTTACAGGTGAAAGGGTTTTGCCTCTGGCCAGGAGGGATTTTATAGTTCTGTATACAGAAAGGTGGTTACCCTTCCCTTTATATTTATGCAAAACATAAACTTACTCTTCATCATGAGCCTTCAAGGAGCAGTTTAAACTCATGCAAAAGAAAGACATTGTAAACAAAGTGCAGACGATTCTGTCACTGAGCTGGCAGTTAATTCAAATGGCTCAGCATGAGACAATTTCAGCTTGATCTCATTTAGAATTTATCATTTTTATGTGTGCAAATGAGACAAACTCTAGGTTAGACTGGTGACTCAGTCTGGGAATCATGGACATGAAAGTAATAGCAGAAGCATGGGCCAAGCATGAAACAACCTATCTAATTATCAGTGGTTTGCAATTTTCATGAGTTGACCTACCTACTTACACTGAGATACTTGCAGAAAACCATGTGACTCAACATAGGACCAACTGACTCTTTGATACCCAACCTAACCCATCCATTTATGTACAAGCCACTCCAAATCATCAGACTGTTTTACATAGGGTGGTAAGTAACAGCCCTGCATCAAGACTTGGGGAATAATGCACAATGTGTGGGGAATTTTTATTATCAAATATGATCACAGCATGCAGGTGAGAATGTGAATACAAATAACAGACAAGCTGACTGTCAGCTACTACGTCGGTGTAAAATGAAGTGTCAAACCAATGCACTACAATGTAGACGTAGTCTCTTCTATAGCAGCAGTCAAAACCCAGGGCACTCTTTCACACAACGCTCACCACTTTACATGTAAAAAGCCGGATTTTTAGAAGAGTTCAAGTCCCACAACTGGGGTCAGATTTTCATGGCAGCTGCTGGGTGCTGAGCTGAGTGCTGCTCATTTAACTGCCAAATTGGGAGATTTGAACACAAATGGCATTGATCAGCATAAAGAAAGCATCTTGGGTCTCTCCAGCACTTCCCTCCTCCAGAGCTAACCCTGAGTAGACTAATCCCCAGTACTAGAACTGACTAGGTGCATCCCCAGCCACACCTCCCACTTTCCATAGCCCTCATAACTAAATAGCTTTCTTCCATAGATGGTTATTTTCCACTTTAGATTCTCCTCCCAAACAGTCCCGGGTGCAGAGAAGCATCTAGTAGCTGGTAAATTTCAGGGCGGGGGAGGAAAAAAGGTTATTTTGTGTCATGTAAAGGGATGAGCACACAATTGGCGCTTAAACAAATAAAGAATAAAAAATGCTAGCTGAAGCGGTAGGAGAGATGGCACATGCTAGGAGAGAATGTACACCTCCATGCAGGCTGACCATCACATTAAAAAGGAACAATTGTGTTGTATTCACTCAGTCAAGGTGACTGGGAAGTATTAATAAAGCTTGAAGGGTGAAATCCTGGCCCCACTAAAGTCCATGGCAAAACTCTCACAATGGGGCCAGGATTTCATCCAAAGTATTTAAATGCATTAGTGCTCCTGGGTCTTACTGTCTAATGCCTCCTGAAGGACAGTAAGCTACGACTCATGCTTTGGCAAAGAGTTAGAGTCAAATACCTGAAGACCAAGTGCAATAACAGTGATGCACTATTTTCCCCAATGTCTCAACCTGGGACTGTTATTCCTTTGTCACATACTTACAGAGGAGAAAAATCCAGAAGTTCTGCTGCTGATCTTAAATTTGTCTGACCCTCTTTGGTGAGAAATCATGCTGGAGATCTTGTGACAGCAGGCTTTCTTGTGAGATCTGTAATGGTTCTTGGCTTTGACCAGGTCAATATAGCTTCTCCCTTATAAACCACAATTTCCTTTTGGTATCCAGGAAATTATTACATTCCCTTTTGAACTGAATACACAATGAGCTGCTCCAGACACAGATATAAAAGATGAACAACAAAATCCGATCCCTCCTGTGAACATCATTTTTGATCATTTGCAGCCTTCTGATATGCCTATCAAAGATGCATTTCCCAGTGGGCAGATGCAGCTTGTTTGCTAAATGCACAGCACTTTAACCCGAGACAGTGGCCTTTATCTGTAATTAAGATAATATATCACTGCAGCAGCTACAGCGTATTCTGAATATCAGAGCAAAGGGCACTGTTCATCCTTTAATACAGAAAGAACCTATGAGCCGGATGGTGCATGCGGCCAAGCCCTCTCTGCTGTCTTTGAGTTCAGAGGGAATAAAGCAGGATCAGGGCCTGAGTGGAATAGGGCTACTTTGTATTTGTAAGATCAAATGGAAAAGCCTTATCTGCACTCGGGTTTCAGCAACCAGTATGGCTGCACCGCTGGAAACCCCTAATGTAAACACAATTTACACTGGTGCCATGCAATTTTCACTCACTGGTGCAGCTTTCATTAGACATTTGTACTAGTGCAGCTACAGGGGTGGCAGAAATCCCAGTGGAGACAAGTTCTTGTGTCCCATTATCAGTCAAAAGGATGTTAAGAGAGAACACATTAAGAAAAAAGATCAGGGAGTGCCCTGTCACAGCTTTTCTAGGAGACCCAGAGACTGCTAAGATTTGCTTTATTAAATAAGTAGGAAGACAGCTTTCTGCAGCTCAGAGAATTAGGAAGGATAAATGGAGGCAACTCTGTTAAGCCAGAGGTGAAGTCCCTCAGTGACATGTAGCTGCCACAGAAACAAAGGTGAGGAAGCAGGTAATTGCCCATGCAATGCAGAGTTGTGAAGTTTCTGCTTGTGTGTGTGTTTGTGCATCCTGACAGTCAACACATTAGAGCAGGCAGAGATGCTGGAACTGTAGGAACATCAGCAGGAGGAGGTAAGAAAAGAGAGAGCAATGACTTCTGAGTGTGTGTGTCTCTGTCCATAAGGGAGTGAACAGAACACCCTTTTAAGTACCCACAAGGCAGGTTCCTATATAAACATAAGCACAAATACATTTTCAAACATATTTAGCCCCCTCTTCTCTGCCCCCCCCCCCAAAAAAAAACAACCCAACAGATTCCTAACCCTGACTTTCCAGGTATTAGTGAAAGTGTCTACTCATGTAAAGTACCCCAAGGGGAATGAACAAAAGGTATTTCAGTGGGATGACATATGAGGTGAAGTGAGAATTTGGATCTGACTCCAGGTGATGACTGCATGTGATACATGGTGCAGACCCTTCAGGGCTCCTGAAGTTGGGCATCAATGTCCTAATGGGGCAACCAGTTCCATTTCCTTTAATCAAAGAGGACAGCATCACTTCGGGACAGCAGAACTCCAGAGGAAGCTCAGATCCAGAGGAACTTTCTCACCTAGCAGAGAGGATCTGAGTCCCTTTAGAGATTGATTCACTAGCAAAGGTAGCTGTGCTGCATCACTTATAGAGGTGCTGATAAAGACTGGGCAGTAACTAGGGAAGAAAGGCTGCCAGAAGGAACCTCTCTCCATTTCTGTTAGGAAGCTTAGACAATCTATTTGGTATGTCCCAAGGATCAAACTGTGCATGTTGCAAATTGATGTGTTGATGGTTAGTTGGTGGTTACTCTGCTTTCAGTTGAGTAGCCTGCTGGAGGCACTGAGCAAGGCATCTGAATCTGGATTCCTTTGTTCTGATAGGATTTCAAATGAAGCAGTGAGGTCTCTCTGAGAAGGAGGCTATTTTCTTCCATGTTGCCAAGGAGGTTTTGGTGGTTGGATGCCTAGAGCTGAGGCATACCCACTCCTGGCACAAATAACAGGCTTATAACTCAAGGACTTGAGGAAGTGGGAGCATGAGGAAGACAATAAAATGGATGGCCCAACAGCAGCAGCGTATGGTACAGATGATGAAAGACCAGCAACGAGTTCAGCTAGTTCATCAGCAGCAGGAGTGAATTCAAGCTGCTGCCTGCTCTCTAACAGTTCAGGAAAGAACAGCAGGAAGGCCAGATGGCAACTTAGTGAGCTGCAGCAGGCCCAGATCTGTCAGGTCTGCTATAACATCGTGCAGAGCTTGATTCCCAGGTCTGCCCAAGCAGCCTATGGGGGCTGCCTGGGGATGAAGTTTCCCACTGCCAGCTCTTTGTGCCTATAAGATACCTCTTATGTAAACGTCTCTGTCAGCAATGCAGCACAGCTACCTCCAGTCATGAGTCAGACTCTGATGCTCTTACTCCACCAGGTTAGTACTTGGAATCTATGAATGAGCAGACACTAAGGCCAGAAGGGACCACTGTGATCATCTAGCCACAGAACTCCCCCAAAATAATTCCTTGTTGAAAAATATCTGATCTTGATTTAAAAATTGCTAGTGATGGAGAATGTACCACAACCCTTGGTAAGTTGTTCCAATGATTACTTACTCCCACAGTTAAAAAATTATCCCTTACTGCCAGTCTGAATTTGTCTAGCTTTGCCTTCCAGCTTTTGGATCATGTTAGGCCTTTCTTTGATAGACTGAAGAACCCATTACAGAATATTTGTTCCCCATGTATGTACTTATAGACTGTAAGCACAGGAAGAACTCCCCTCTGTCTTAGACCATTAAATCTTCAATAGTTAGGCTAATGCTGTCTCTCTTTAATAAGAAAACTGGGGCAGCAGTGCTTCAGGACCTCTTTGGGACACTTAAGTGTCTATATCATGTTTTACATCACACCTACTATATATTATGCTCTGGGCTTGAGAATCATTGCATATGAATGAGGTTACAACCCACCCCCTTCTCAATTACCACTTTATATAACTTACATTAATAAAACTCCTTTCCAAGCCCACATCAGATATTTTTACCCATCATTTCTAATCAAAGAGTGGAATTCTCCACTCAGTTGCACTTATATAAATCCAGAGTAATTAGACTGTCGTTAGAGGAATTACACTGGATTTTCAGCATAGTAATTTACATCAAAACTCTAGTTTTAGCTTAGGTAGGTTGCTTACATTGTGTAACAATATGGCCTAACTCAGATCTCAAGATAATAAATAAAGAGAAAAACTTTTTGTGGGTATGGTCCACTCCACCTTCCTATGGCAGGCCAATTGCTTGGGACATTTTGTATTACAACACCCAGCAGTCACTGCTGGCTCTCTTACTTTGTTTAAACAAGAAGTTTAAATAGGCAAAATATGTATTAGAGCATTATCAAACTTGGGGTCAGGACCCCTCAGGGGGTCACGAGGTTATTACATGGGGGGGTCACGAGTTGTCAGCCTCCTCCCCAAACCCTGCTTTGCCGCCAGCGTTTATAATGGTGTTAAATATGTTAAAAAGTGTTTTTAATTTATAAAGGGAGTTGCACACAGAGGCTTGCTATGTGAAAGGAGTCACTGGTACAAAACTTTAAGAACCACTGCGTTGAAGGAAAATTCCTCTTTCCCATGGTTTTAAAGGGAGGGAGGGGAGAGAAAGATATCTGACAAACAGCCGCATTATGTTTGTTTCACAAGATTATTTGGTAACTCAGTTCAACAATAGCGAGATCAGGACTTTATCCTCATTAATAAGATCTGAAAAACAAAGCTCAATAATACACGGCACAGGCATTTTGAATCAAATTGAACATAAGGCAGTGCTCATAAAATGAAAGATTTTGTGCTCTAGCACAGATGTGAGCAATGAGCTTGTTGGGAACAATAAAAGGAAGCATTAAAGTTCAATAAAAGATATAAGGTACAATCATGATTCCAGGCGCAATTCTAATTTTCAGATGCAAGAGAGCATCCATTGTATAACAAGTCATTTCTACTTCATTTTATTTTCTTCATTGTTTGTTTTCCATTGTACCATAGGTAGCTATAGGCCTGGTCGTGCAATTCGCTTCACAGCTCTAGAAATCTTTTCAGCACTATGTGCTCCCACTGAAGTCAATGAAAGTTGTTTTTTCTGTGCTCCTCTCAGAAAGCTCTTAGCAGCCAGCAAGATCAGCTCTGGTCTCTTCATCTCTCACATAAAAATTGGGATTAAAAAAAAACGTTGTAGAAGAAGGATGATCTTGTAGTTAAAGTCATGCTATTTGAGACCCATTCCTGGCCCTGTCACAGACTTTTTGACTGTGGGCAAGTTAGTTCCCCTTAGGGTTGCCAATTCTATACTCGCACAAAACTGAACACCCGTGCTCCGCCCCCTTCCCCACCCCTCCTCCGAGCTCCCACCACTTCTCCGAGGCCCCATCCCCACTCACTCCATCTCCCCTCCCTCTGCCGCTCACTCTCCCCACCCTCACTCACTTGCTCATTTTCAGTGGGCTGGCTCAGGAGATTGTGGTGCGGGGGGTATGAGGGCTCTGGCTAGTGGTGCAGGCTCTGGGATGGGGCTGGGGATGAGGGGTTTGTGATGCAGCAGGGGGCTCCGGGCTGGGATCGAGGAGTTCAGAGGACAGGAGGGGGGAACAGGGGGTTGGGGTCTTGGAGGGGTTCAGAGGTGCACGGTCCGGGCAGTGTTTACCTCAAGCATCTCCCGAAAGCAGCGGCATGTCCCCCCTCCAGTTCCTAGGCAGAGGCATGCAGGTGGCTCTGTGCACCGCCCTGTCTGCAAGCACCGCCCCCACAGCTCCCATTGGCTGTGGTTCCTGGCCAATGGGAGCTGGCACTTCAGGTGGGGCAGTGCAGAGCCCCGGACTGCCCCTACACCGAGGAGTGGTGATATGCCACTGCTTCCGGGAGCTGTGTGGAGCCAGGGCAGGCAGGGAGCCTGGTTTAGCCCCACTGCACTGCTGATCGGACTTTTAAAGGGCATTCCGGTCGAAAACTGGCAACCCTACTTCCTCTTTCTGTACTTCAGTTTCCCCATATACCAAATGGGAATAATACTTGTGATAATTAATACTCTAGTGTTTATAAAGCACACGGCTGGAAAGTGCTGCAGAAGTACAGAAGATTAATATTATTTAATGGTAAATCTTTCAATTATATTTATGGATCCTTTAATATTTCTCATGACTTTCAGGAGTTTTCCTGTCTTGCAACTTGAATTCCATTAGGTAACACAGAGATCCAAGTAACAAGGACACTGCTTTCCTGAGGGACAGACAGAATGTTATGAGTTTAGTAATTTATGTAGAAGACTGGTCAAACAAGCCATATTTTCCCTTCATCCCCAAAACATTGTATTCCTCCAGCAGTTTGGTCATCATAAAAATGGGACCTTTCAACCAAGGCCTGTGGGATGTAGCTCCCTAGGCAGGTTGTCAATCTGCTTCTGAATTTCATAGGGGAAAGATTAAGTTTCAATCTCAAATCCTGTACAGGTTGGATTTCCGATGTCCAAGTGGTTGCACTAATAATACTATTGAGCAATTCTATAATTCCTCTCATCAGAGGAACTTCTTTTTACACAGTTCTTTATAAAGATCAATTAGTGAATTTTCACAACACTTTTCTGAAGTGGGCATGCTAGTAGTAGACCCCTTTTACAGATGAGAAAAGTGATGCATAGACAAAGTAGGAGATTTACCCAAGGAAACACAGAGTCAGTGACAATGTAGGATTTTCATTCAGAGGCCTGACTTCCAGTCCTCTACCTTTAACCAACACTCTAGCATCATTTTGACTATTATACACCCATACCACCAAGTCTGGTACAGTTGCTACAGATACTGAACTGCAAGCATTTCTTAACTGCCTTGCCTTCAGTAGATCAGCTGCTAGGCTGAGAAGTAATACATCACTGAACTTCAGATGAGGTTACTGAAACTTACCACTTGAAGAAACTCTTTCTATGTATACTGAGCCCCCAAAATCTCCAGATTCCATTCTCCTCCTACTCGCAAATGCCAGATCTCTTAGGAAGAGCGTTTACATCAAACCTCCAGCTTTGAAAAAAAATCAAATTTCTTATTCGAGATCAGTGGAAATGTCATGAACAGCTGGGGAACGATTTAAATATAGTCTGGATAATATCTCATTTTCAGTTTTCTTAGCCTCCTTGTATAACTTGCCTTCAAAGGCTGTGCTGTTCTTATGTGTTATCTAAAAATACAGATGCTGCTACTGAAGTCCATGGAAGCAGCACTGGGTTCTGTGGCAGTGGGAGTACTCACAAATGTGACTAAGTTCTTTGCTGGATTGGGGTCTATATTAGAGCTTGATCCAAAAGTCAATGAGAATCTTTCCACTAACTTTAAATGAGCTTCAGATCGGGCTAGAAGAATGCTGAAAATCAAGCCCAAGACGCAATAGTGCCCAAAAGGTTTAACAAACTACTTTAGCAACATGCAATACTTTGCATAAATTATAGAAAATGACAACCTGCCAATCAGCAAGTTCTCTTGGCATTCTTCAAAGACTGGCTGCATACATCAACAGCTGGAAGGGAACCGAATGTCCCTAAGGAGATAGTAAATGAATAAATAAGCCTGTTTGGACAAAAGGAGGACTAATAACTGGAGAAGAGAATAGGAATAAATATTAAAAGAAAAATACTTGTTTGGTTGCATAATGATTGGCTTGCAGCAGGAAAAAAAAATCTTGAACTTTAAAACAGCTACCGCCAATAATTCAGGATCAGTCCTGAGATAATTGTCACCATTAGACTAGCAAATGGAAATAACAATGACATTTCCAGCTTTGTACATCTGCTTCAGCGTGATAGTTTTTTAAATATTTCCCTGCCTAGCAGAAATGAGAGACATGGAATTTACCAATTTCCTCACAGTAGCAAAAGAAAAGGGTACAGGTTCAAGGAAAAAGCTCCCCTCTGCAAACAGCAGCATTAAATGGCATGAAGGACAGAGCTCATGTTAGGATGCCAGGTATCTGCTCTTGCTTCCATGGAAATCAAAGGGAGTTTTGTGATTGTTGCCTATGACAGAAGGAGCAGACCCCCTCTAATCCTGGTATAGTGAAGCACCCATGCAAAGTTATGTTAAATGTCAGAGAGAAACCTGCATAAGCACAAGCATTCTGGATGAGGTTTCCAAAGGGTGTATCATGTCAAGCTTTCATTTGGGAAGTGAGGCACATAGTAATGTAGAGTTATTTCCAGAAGTGGAATCACACTGAACTTGGAAGGGGGAGGCATAAATCGCAGCATTGTCACTTTGTCCCCAGAGGCAATTTCCCTATACCTTATATAACCAGTTATATCAGTGCAAAGTGGATGGAATGTGCTACCATATCAGAATGATAGCATATTACATCTGCTTTGCATTTGTCTACGGACCTGTTCCAAAGTCAGTTGCAGTCAATGGGAGTCTTTACATTGACTTCACTAAAAGAACAGGAGTACTTGCGGCAAATTTATTAGAGCATAAGCTTTCGTGAGCTACAGCTCACTTCATTGGATGCATAGAATGGAACATATAGTAACATATATATATATATACATACAGATAAGTTAGAAGTTACCATACAAACTGTGAGAGACTAATTAGTTAAGATGAGCTATTATTAGCAGGAGAAAAAAAACTTTTGTAGTGATAATCAAGATGGCCCATGTAAACGGTTGACAAGAAGGTGTGAGGATACTTAACTTAAGGAAATAGGTTCAATATGTGTAATGACCCAGCCACTCCGTCTCTATTCACACACAAGTTAATGGTATCTAGTTTGCATATTAATTCAAGCTCAGGAGTTTCTCCTTGGAGTCTGTTTTTGAAGCTTTTCTGTTGCAAAATTGCCACCCTTAGATCTTTTACTGAGTGGCCACAGAGGTTGAAGTGTTCTCCTACTGGTTTTTGAATGTTCTGATTCCTGATGTCAGATTTGTGTCCATTTATTCTTTTGCATAGAGACTGTCCGGTTTGGCCAGTGTACCTGGCAGAGGGGCATTGCTGGCACATGATGGCATATATCACATTGGTAGATGTGCAGGTGAACGAGCCCCTGATGGCGTGGCTAATGTGATTAGGTCCTATGATGGTGTCACTTGAATAAATATGTGGACATCGGGCTTTGTTGCAAGGATAGGTTCCTGGGTTAGCGTTTTTATTGTGTGGTTGCTGGTGAGTATTTGCTTCAGGTTGGGGGGCTGTCTGTAAGCGAGGACTGGTCTGTCTCCCAAGATCTGTGAGAGTGATCTGTATGTGTGTATGTATGTATGTGTGTGTGTGTGTGTGTGTGTATATATATATATATAATCTTACTATATATTCCATTCTATGCATCCAATGAAGTGGGCTGTAGCTCACGAAAGCTTATGCTCTAATAAATTTGTTAGTCTCTAAGGTGCCACAAGTACTCCTGTTCTTTTTGCGGATACAGACTAACAGGGCTGCTACTCTGAAAATTGACTTCACTGACACTGATCAGGCCCTGAGGCTCCAGTTCAGCAAAATACTTAAGCATGTGCTTAACTCCCATTAAAATCAATTAAAACCAATGGGATATAAGCAAATCCTTAAAAAGAAAAGGAGTACTTGTGGCACCTTACAGACTAACCAATTTATTTGAGCTGTAGCTCACGAAAGCTCATGCTCAAATAAATTGGTTAGTCTCTAAGGTGCCACAAGTACTCCTTTTCTTTTTGCGAATACAGACTAACACGGCTGGTACTCTGAAACAATCCTTAAAGTTATACACATACTGAAGTGCCTTGCTGAAACAAGGCTTAAATGACTACGTAGTAACTTTTTGTTTGGCCCTATACCTATATCTTCTATATTTTTCCCAGTTAACGAAGTCCTGGGCGTTCTGAACCATTGCAGAGCACAGTGCTAATAGGCTGGATTCAATGTTCTATTTGGGGCCATTCTTACATCACAATGTGGCAATGAAGAGCAGAATGGGCTTTTAAAGAAAACAGACAAGGGCTAAACTCAGGTTTCAGTAAACTCAGGAACAGTGCCAGGGAAGTCAATGGATTTGCTCCTGTGTGACCAAGTGCAGCAGATGGTCCACTATCTAGCAACATTACATTGGTTTTTTCCCTATATGGGAAGGATGTCTTTGGATTTTGTTTAGTTGGTAATTCTGAGTTTAAGATATTAAAATTTTGTTAGTGATGTTGGAAAAACAGTTCAATATTTAATATTCAGTTATGTAAAGACTCTCTCTTGGGTCATTACTATTCAGTGCTAACAATGTGACATTTCTATTTTTCCTGGGCTCTGCATAGGTGCTGATGTTTCTTATGCTTTACTTTTCTCCAGCCTGCTAGGTCAGCCAGAGCAGTGTTTAGCCACCATCTTTTGAGCTGTGGGTTTGTGCCAGGGCAGGACAGCCATACCCGTGTCTCTTCTGCAAACACAGAACTTCTTGCTTGTAAAAACCAGCATGTACTTTAATCAGTCCATCCACCAATACATATCAATGTCTCCAACACCTTGCGCTGTTTTCCAGCTTTCTGGCCACTTCTTCCAAGGGGTGTGGGCTGAGGTGTCTCTATTCAGAAAATACCTCTTGTTATGTTCTCCTAGCACACTCAGTCTCCCCCCTGCCTTCCTCTCCAACATTTCCTTCCTGTGCCCTTTTTAAACCACTTGCCTGTTAATGGGCTAATTAGCTCATTAACTTCCTGACCCCATTCTGGCCTGATAATAAGGCATACCCTAAACCAATTAGATCTTTTTCTGGGGAAACTAATTAGTGCTAATATTAACCGGAGTGTTGGCTCAAGCTCCATCTCTCAGCTCTCTGACATGTACCCACTTTCTAATTGAAGGGAGGTACTTCCCCCTTGCTTTCCATCGTTTACTGAAGGTTTTGTTAGGGCAATCTCTCTCCTGCCCTTCAGGATGAAATATCCCAACCTTTTTTTATATTGGAAGATAAACTTTATCCATTCAACATCACAGGACTTTTCCATTGAGTTATTTCTCTAGCCAGCTAGATGGAATAGACATTATACCCCATGGCCCAAATATCTGTTGCTGTTTCCAATACCATTTACATGAGTTAAAAAAAAAAACCCTGCAAATACACAAAGTCATTCAGGTAAAGGGAACATATTTTCTCATTCCATGGATAAACATTTTTATGATGAAAGGTGCTTAAGTCATGCATATAATGAGTTGCAGATTGAAAATACCACCGGAAAATACCAATTCCAGAGAATTGAAATGCTTCCTGGGAATGTCTCTATTCTGCTTAAACTCTTGATGGAAACCAGGCATGCTGACCAGCCTACGGGCTAATTGCTGACTTTTCTGACTAATTCCATATTGCCTGGCTTTGCAGCTACCTGGCTAGCTTGCTGGACAGCCAAGCAGTTGGGCAGCAGGGAAGCTGGTGAGCTCCTTCACTGGTGATTGTAAGGACCCAGGGACTAGGACCCAGATCTGCAGAACCTGGGACAGTTGATATTCCCACAGTGTCGTCAGAAGGTCCAGCAGAGGCATAGCCAGGGAGCACTGTGGAGAATGTGCCACAGGAAGTACCACACTCTGATTGGCCAAGTGCTCCTACTTAACCCCAGGGGTTGACCTAGGAAGTTGTCTGGGTGATTACACAGACCTTGGCCTGCTACTATGCTGGACTTTGCTGCATCGCCTGACATCAATCCTGACTCCTGCCTCATGATCCTAATCTGGTACTGCCTCTGATCTCCAGTCTCCGATTCCAGCCTGACTCTGACCCTGAATCTTGTTTATGGAACCTAGCTTTGTGATTCCTCTAACTTCTGCCCAGAGACTCCTGTCCCTGATGGGCAGACATCAGCCCAGCTGCAACTGCTAGGCAAGACCACCTGTGCTCTGTTCCCTTACAGCAACGATATTCTCTTCTACCAGTTCTTCTTTGGGATTTGTGCTTTCTTCCTCTTTCTAAAAGAGATTTGTCAAATACCTGTCTATGTATGTCATAATTTCATAAAGTGCCTGTGTCTGTAGGATCTAAATGCCAAAGTAAAAGCCAATAAACTTCTAATAAAAATACAACCAGATGGGCTGAAAATAGATGGAAAACTTCAGTTGTTTACACCACCAGGTTTCCATCATAGATTCTTACACTCAGATTAGTATTTTTGCTATGGTATTTTCAGTTTTCAACAAAGTGGTTACTCTAATGGAAAAGCAGTGGTGGAAATTTTCTTCTTGCATTTCAGTTTCTCTCTCTCTGGTCATACATTTCTCTCTGTAGAGAAAAACATTATTTAGAGAGTGTATATGATTTATTCTCTGGGCAGAGGTCTTTCATTTCAGCACACCACGAAACATGATCACCATTTTGCCATTCCAATTTTTCTTGTGTGTGTGTTCTATCACTTAAATCTCATCATCTCAGCCCTACTGTCAGATGTTACAAGCCTGGAAGAAATGACTAAGAAAAAATGTACAGTTGCAGAAGAGAAAGGATTGGACCACAGCTGCTATTATGGCTGACTTCATTGCTTAGTAAGTCTTGATGCATTTAGCATAAAGCGGCATGTTCTTGCTGCAGTATCCATTGTTAGTGTGTGAAACATCCAGCAAACCACCACCTGTTAGGTTCTGACATTTAAAAGAATATCTACAGCCTACATTTCCAAAAGTGACTTGTGATTTTGTGTTCCTCAATTTTGAGGCCTTACTGTTTGGAAATCAGGTCCCTTTAATGTGTTGGGCACCCAAAATGACTTTTGAAAATTTAGACCTACATTTTAAAACCAAAAATTGGTTGGGAAAATAAATCTACTTCAAATTCCAGTGTAAATTGTTTAAGAGCAGAGACTGTTTTCCCATATATTTATAGAGGGACCAACACAATGGGAGGATTGAGGATCCTAGGCACTACTCTCATACAACACTATTATTAATGGCACCTAAGGTGCCACAAGTACTCCTTTTCTTTTTGTGAATACAGACTAACATGGCTGCTACTCTGAAAACTATTATTAATAGGGTTTATTCAACACTTTAAATAGACTCAGCCGGTGTAGCTCATGAAATCACTGTGGTTCTTAACTCTGTAATATAACATTGCATGATGTGCAAAAAGTACTAAAAACTTGCAGTATTAATTGCTTATTATTAATTAATTATACATTCTTGATTGTTATATTTTAAAACTCCATGGTGTTGAGCTGGTATGTTTGAGGGTGCATTGTTTTGTCTGCCTGTAGTAAGAAATGGAAGTTTGGAACTGGTAATACTGATGTGGCAATGGATATAAAAGGAATCAGTCAGAGGATATGGGTTGAACTTTCAAAGAACTGGGGCCAGATTCTGGGACCCTCTCAAGAGCCTTTATTCAGGTGGGTAGTTCCATTGAAGTCAAATTAGTAAGAACTACTTGACTAAATGTTGCTACACTGCCTCCCCTCTCCTGGATGTGTTGGTGAAGTGGGGTTACAGTTATTTACTTGAGGGAGCATAAAAACAACCAATGGATGGGGATAGTTCTATTTACACACTTGGGGTGGATTTTCAAAAGATCCCAGGTCATGTTTAGACACCAAACTTAGTGGAAGTGTCAAATACTTGAAAATCAGGCCCTTAAAGGCAGATTCAGGAAGGTGCTGAGCTTCCCTTAAGTAGGATGTTGAGCCCACTCAACTCCCATTGAATTCAGTACCTTACACAGACATTGGCTGTTGTAGCACAAGTCTGTATTCTTCTCCGAACCCTGCACACTTGGCTTAAACCCAAGGCAGGGCAGACATTTCTACTGTGAGGATTTAAAACTCCAAGTGACTCGGGAGTAAAACAGAGTGCTATAACAGAGTGCTGAGAGATGGTCACTATTAGCACTAAATAGGTACCTCCAGAGAAGGCCTAATTGGTCAAAGGTGTGCCTGATTACCAGGCCAGAATGGGGTTAGAAAGTTAATGAGCTAATCATCCCATTAACAGGCAATGCTCCTGAGGGAATTCTGCGCCACTGCATGCACATAATTCATGTGGTGTGCATATTTTTTTTCTGCAGAAAATAACTTCTGCTGGAAAGTTGCTGCAGTTTCATCTTTTGCCCACGAGAGGGTCTGTGGTGCTAGAACAGAGCAGCCATTCCCAGCCAGCCCTAGCTATCATAGGGAAGAGAAAGAGCCTGCAGTGCCTTCTTCACAGTGCCTGTTGGGACAGGTCAGGATAGAGAGAGCATTGGGCACATAGGGCTGCTGGGGCATCACAGACAAGGGCTCATAAGGGCTAGTGCAGGAGGACAGACTGGGGCAGAGGCTGAATGGGAGTGGAGGTGCAGGGCCACATGGGGTTGGGGGGAGGGAATGCAGGGCCACAGAGGCACATGGGGACAGGTGGTGCAGGGACACATGGGGATGGGGGAGGGAGATGGCTGAGAGGATGCAGGGACACATGGAAATGGGAGGGGTGAAGGGCTACATGGGGGAAGGGGGGTGGCTGAGTGGGGGCACAGAGACATATGGGGACAAGGGGAAGGGGTGCAGGGACACTTGGAAAGGAGGGGCTGGGGCAGTGAAGGGATACCTGGGCACAGGGGGTGTCTGAGTAGGGGTAGAGGGACACATGGGGACAGAAGCAGATGTGCCTGACTGAATGGGTGAGGCTAGGGGTCAGCCAGGGTCTTCATGGTGGAAGCTCCCTAAGAATCCCTCCCCATCCCACAAAAAACCTGTTCTATACTTTTCCCACGCACACACAACAACCCTCCAAGTTCACACCCAGGCTCCTTCCCAGAAATTATTTCCCTCTCCCTCAGCTCCTCCATTACCCCTGACTCCTCCAAGACTGCACTGCTTCTAAGCGGTGTGGGAAATATGTTTCTGTATTGTAGTTTAAATGAATTATTACTCAGAGTTCTGTATGAACATGCCTAGGAAGGAATCTATTTGTCAAAAAGCATTTCCTGAATCTTTTTTGTTTTCTGTATTGTTACAGACATACTTGCTGACAGGTATTTTGAAATAAAATTACCAAACCAATTGAAACTGGTGTGATTATATTGTGTTATTTTGACAAAACATGCAGAATTTTAAAATGTTATGTGAAGAATTTCTAATTTTTTGGGATATTTCATCAATGTGGAGAGAGGATGGTTTTAATGCATAGTGCAAATTAATCTCCACTACGGGGTTTTTTGGGGAGGACTCCTATACTCAGATTCTGCTATCTTTACTCCTAAGCCTACAAGTAGTCCCATTGTATTGAATGGGACCCACTTTTAGAGCACAGTGCCATTTAATGTGAGTAAGGATATGATAATCTTGTCCTTAAAAATAATGTAATCTCCATTTTGTTGCTTGACAAATACTTGAATCGATTAGAACTCAAAACATGCTATCCACTATGTAGCATGACAGACTTTTATTTCACACAGTGACTTGTGTCATAGCACTGAATTTAAATTAATTCAAACCTTGCCTTTTATGGGGTTGTGACAATACCTCCTCTGCTGAATGCAGAGACCTTGATGCTCCCATTGGGCTGCTTCTTCCACAGTCATCTCTATGCCTTTTCCCTATGCATGAAACACCTTTTCAGAATTGGTCACTTCTTAAGACCCACCGCTACTATGACATCTTCAAGAAGTGAATCATCAGTAACATAGATGCATATAACCATTATGATGTGTTCATTGCTCAACAGCATTGCCGTGTAACTACAATGCTATAACTCTGTTTTTCCTTTCTCCCACGCTCCTTTCCATTGTCTTGTTACCTCTATCTTCATTGTGTAATGTCTGAAATTAGATAGTAAATTCTATAGGGAAGAGACCATGTCTTTTTATCGGTATTGTATAAGTTGCCTTTCCCACTCTTGTGCTGTAAAATAAAATATACAGTAGCAGCAATAGATACATCCAATATATGGACAGCCAGGACAACTTTAAATATGGTCCTGATGAATTTTTGCAGTGAAACCTTCTCCTTACGGTGCTTCAACATCCCTGTGTACCTGCCACTACATCTGTGGTGCTTGCAGACTAGGTGCCAGCTCATGCCAAGCTCCCTGTATCTCAACGGAACATTGACAAATACATAGGTGGAGTCAGTCTGGCTCATCTATGTATCAATATTGTTAAAATAGGTATTAAATTATAAGAACGTGTTTTGACTTTATTGAAAGCTTGTGAGTTGCTGCATGCATTAATCTCACTTATAATATCTGTATCCCCCATTGCAAGGTAATATTTGAGCAGCTGTATTGTGAACCTCCGTGACTGTGTAAATCACCAAATAAGAGAGAGACATTAATTAGTGGGAGGGCCTGATCTTCAACACAAGGTGTTACACCCTTTCTGAAAGGAAAGTTCCATAGATACAAGACTGACCATTGTTGAACATTGTAACTGGAATTTCCCTACCCACCATCAAAAAAGGACAAAACATTTTTGCTGTTCTGCTCACCTCCCAGTGAACATGAGTCATGCAAATGGACTTCTCCTATTGGCTGAGTTTACAGCTCAGAGGACAGGGCAGGAGGGGGATAAAAACCCTAAACAAAACGAACTTGCTATGTCTGTGGTTCTTGGACTCTGGGGGCAAAGTGTTTTTAGGCATAAGCAAGAGCTCCCCAGGTGGTTAGCCCTAAAGGACATATAGACTTGCTCATGGATAACACCCTAGAAGAAGACAACCAGAAGAGCAGGCTGAAGAGCCTCTAGAAACTCAGGGAACGTAAAAATTAGCTCAGGGCATGGCCAGAGTAATCAAATCCGGATTCAGCTTGTCTAGCTTG
This sequence comes from Lepidochelys olivacea, assembly GCF_965140295.1. Taxonomy (NCBI): domain Eukaryota; kingdom Metazoa; phylum Chordata; order Testudines; family Cheloniidae; genus Lepidochelys; species Lepidochelys olivacea. The sequence continues at coordinate 24,876,401 of NC_140413.1, forward strand.
ATAGCCTTGAGCTGGAGCCACGTGGAGTGGGCAGGCCTGGGTTCCCTTACGAACCCCCTGAAGAACTTAGTGGAGGGTATTTTAAGACCCTAAGGCACCAGGAATCAACTGCTGGCCCTGACAGACTGAGTGAGTGTAGGCACCATGTCCTGTCTGGCCAGAGGGGATGCTGTTGCACCAACACAGCAGCTCACACTCACATGCTTTCGAACAACTCAAGGCTGCTTTCACCATCACTCCCATTCTCGCACATTCAGCCCTGGCCCAGGCTGGAAGCCAATTTCTCCCATGTAGCCATAGGGGCCATGCTCTCTCAGAGGCACAGTCCACAGCAAGTGTTGCACTGGTGCACCTACTACTCCTGAAAACTCATCCCTGCCAAATGGAATTATGAAATATTAGCTAAAGAACTGCTCATGATTAAACCAGACTTTGAAAAGGGTGCCATCACCTCAGGGGAGCCCAACACCCGGTGCAAGTCTTTTCTGGCCATAAGAACCTTGAATATCTGCATAAGGCTTGAACCTTGAACCAAAGACAGCACAGGTGGGCATTATTCTTTTCATGGTTCGATTTCATCATCACCTCTCACCCAGGAACTAGGAAGGGGAAAGCTGATGCCATATCCCAAAAGGGAGAATACTACCAAGAGGGCAAGGAAACTAAGAACCACATTGTCTCCTGAAACCTTGCAGCTTCCTTAGAGCCAGCATACACCAAGACCTGATTGATCTAATCCAATCTGCTTTGCGGGATGATCCATTAGACCAGGGGAGATGACAGTACAACCTGACCAAATGGAAGCCAGAACCAAAATGCAACACTGCAGACAAGATGGGATCACATACCTTGATTGGCACATATACGTTCCATCAGGGGCCCCTGGCTAGAAGTGCTCCATCTCTACTGCATTGGCAGGCCATTTTGACTGCCTTAAGATATTCCACTCAGCTCCCCATTTCTTCTGGTGGCCCAGTATGCGAGCTGAAGTCTAAGACTATGTTGACTCTTGTGACCTGTGTGCCTGCACCAAGACACTCCATGCTAAGCCCCTTGGCACCCTAATACCCCCGGACATCCCACCCAGACCATGGGCCTCAATTACTCTGTATTTCCTTGTGGAACTCCCTGATTCCGATGGCCACACAATGATCTTGACTGTTGGAGACCAATTGACCAAAATGGCAACTTTCATCCCCTGTGACCACATGCTCTCTGCTGAAACATGGACCACTAGAAGTTGAGCCACTGTTATCTGTCTTCATAGGCTTCCAGACCTTATGACCTCGGACTGAGGCACACAATTTATCTCATGCTTTTGGCATGAAATGCTCCAGTTCATGTTTTTACCTGCATCATGTACCACCCCCAGACAGATTGGCAGACAGAGGGGGTGAACCAAGTATTAGAGCAATACCTAATATGTTTTGTCGACTACCATCAAGAAAACTGGTTTGCCCTCTTTCCTTATGCTGAGTTCTCATAGCATAACACCAACTGCACCTTCATGGGGCAAAGTCCTTTTTTTTGCAATCTTTCCAACCTCACTTCCATCCAGCAGCCACCAACTGGATCCAACCAATTCATCATATGCAGGAGGAGCTTAAGGACCACCTTGAAAATATGAACAGTGACTACAAGTAGTACACAGACTGTCAATGCCAGGAAGGCCCAGCTCTCATGGTGGACCAAAAGGTCTGGATTGCAGCCAAACAACTCTGTATGAATGCACTAGCTTGCAAGCTAAACCACTAGTTCCTCATACCATTCTGGATTTGTCAGCAAATCAACCCCATTACCTTCAAATTGCAGATCCTTCAGGCCCTTAAGATTCATCCTGTTTTCCATGCATCCCTTCTGAAGCTGTACAAAGAAAACACCTTTACCAACTGGTCCCAACATCTGCACCCACCTGTCCAGGTCCAAGGGCATGCGGAATATATAGTCCAAGCTATCCTCAACTCAAATCTTGCCTTCTGAGTCCAGCCTGGTAGCACATCTGATCTCGGGTCTCCGACCCTAGCCTGACTCTGACCTTGATTCTTGCTTGATTGATCTAGCAGTTCCTCCAATCCCTGCTCACTGATTTCCATCTCGTGGCTATCCTTGACATGTGGACCCCAGCCCAGCTGTGACCGCTAGGCCGAACTGTCTATACCCCAGTCCCTTACAAGGTGTAACTGATGTGCCTGAATACACCCTAAGGTCCCCCTATTCCTCATATAGCATCTGCCACTAGATTTTCCTTTCCCTTGACTTAAATCCACAGCACTTATGAGCTCTACACTCTGCAAATAGATCCCGTAGGTCCTCTCTCTGGAGTATGGGGGTAAGGATCAGGGTGGGTGATGGCATTTACCCTTCTAAAATCCACACAAAAGCTCGAGATTTTGCTTCTTTTGGGTACCATTACAACATGAGACCTCCAGGGGCTTTTAGATTTAGTAATCACTTCTCTGTCTAGCATGCTGTCTACCTCCTCTTGAATTTGTCTTTGCATTTCTCCTTTAGTGCTGTTTGCTCTGCTAGGGGCAGGTGTGGCAGATTTATGTTACCAATATGCCTGGGGCTTCAGGTGATCAGGCTGAGGCCACAGGATCGTTTGGGGAGGAGATGAAGGAGCATACCAAGTGACTAAGTTTAAAGCTTTATTAATCAAATAACAGCAGTGAGTGCTGGGTGTGCCCCACATCACTCAGAGGGAGGAAGAAAGCATTCTTGCCCAAGCCCTAACTCACTTTTGTACTTACACATACAGAACCCAAGGCTGGCCAAGCCTGGGTGTAATGTAAGAAGAAGAGGGAGAAGGGTTCTGCCCTGTGCACAGGTCATCTGGGGCCTGATGTAAATCTCTGATTTTGCTTCAGGTCTCCCCTGGGTTCTTTGGGGACATTTTCATCCAGGGACCTTCATGCCCACATGCTCTTGGTACCAGTCCAAAGTGGCCTTCTGTGGCTCCCTTAGCTTCCCTAAAACACACCGGTTTCAGGGTTGTGAGACTGTTGTGTCCCACTCGCTGGCCTTTGCAATCTTATTAGTTTTGCAACCCCTTCAGTTTTGTCTGGCTCAGTTCTCCTTTCTCAGGGCTGGCTGGGGTTGGGAGACAGACTTCTGGTGGTTTGGCAGCAGAGAGCTTGTTTGTCTGCCCTGGCCTTGGGCTGCAGTTTCGTTCCTGATCTTCGGGCCTGGCTGAATCGTTGAGTTAACCCATTCCTTTGTCCCTCCCTCCCTCTTTGGCCTCTTGTAAACTGCAAAGGAATCTTTCATTCCACACTCACACCTTCAACCCTTCCCAAGATACTTTTCAATGTGTATAAAAGCATTAGCAATATACAACGCTGGTGCTTAGCTAGGGGACCCCATGGGTTAAACAATTTACATTGTGACACAGAATGGCACTATAGTTTCAATGGAATGCACTCTTTTGTTAGTTAAACCTGGCAGGTGAGAATATACCTGCTGGTGGTCGTTCAAAAGGGCCAATATCTCCTGCTTTTGAGTTGGGTCCAAAGCCTTCCATATTTCAATGCTCTCCAGAGGAATCTGTTCCTTACTGTCCCTGACCAAATCAATTAATGGAGCAATATCATATTCACTGCCATTTCTCCGTCCTGGTAAGCTTTCAATCTATTGACACGTACTGTTCACACAACTCCCCTGCCACAGGGTTTCATTAAATCATAAATGACCTCATTTACTCTATCATCTCAAAATGTCCCTCCTAACAATCTTGCATCTTGTTCTTCCTCACTAAAATCAACAGTTGCACCAAGCACTGTTCCCTCTAAGCTGTGTGCGTGTGTGCACGTGCACAGATCCTAAACCCCGCGCACACAGTGAAACACCATGCACACAAAAATTTGCACAGAAGCACAAAAATTTGCACAGAAAATTTTTTTTGCACACACGGCCTGTCAAAAATTAGAGGAAACATTGGCACCAAGTCACCCATATAAGAGCTCTTTCTGTAGCATGCCTGACTCATTTCAAGGTTCTGATGCACTGAGTCCACCATAGCCTTTAAATTCTTTTCCCCTATAGGCTGTCCTGCCTCTTCTGTACTACCCTCCCTCAAATTAAATCTTGGAGTTTCTTTACTGGCCTTCCATAAAGGAGATCAAAGGAGATCATAGACTCTGGTGGAACACTTTTGTATGCAAATAACAAATAAGGGAGCAACACATCCCATCATTCTCTTGCTGGTTAACATACAGACACAGCACAGACTTCAATGTCCCATTGAATCTTTCTATCAGGCCATTATTTTCAGGGTGATAGGGAACAGTCTTTATATGCCTCCCTCCACACAATTCCCATATGTTTTTGAAAGCTACAGATATGAAGTTTGCATCAGAGTCTGACAAGATTTCCTTGGGAAATCTATTCGGCTAAAAATGGTAATTAAGGCTGTAGCCATGTTTCAGCTTCTATATTCGATAGAACTGTAGCTTCAGGGTACCTGGTGGCAGAATCCACATCTAATATATGGACAGCAAGGACAACTTTAAATATGGCCCTGATGAACCTTTCTAGTGAAAGCTTCTCCCTATGGTGCTTTGACATCCACATTTCCCTGCTGATACATATTTTGAAACAGTCCCTTCTCAGTCTCAAAACCAATAGCTGATCTTAACCATATTGCCTGGAGGTAAAGCTAACCAGCCTACAGAATCCACCCAGCTCCATAGACATGATGAGCCACAGTTTTCAAACCCTGCTGTTATTTATTCATAGGCTCTTGAGTGCACACAAACACTCTTAAAGCACTGTCATTTGCACATCTTGGCCCAATGAGTTTTGCAGATGTAAATACTATCCGTCATACAAACAGGTAATAAAATCTATCACCTATGCCTGCAGGTGGCAGTGCTCCAAAAGTATAATGGCAAATGTATTTATGTGCCCACAAATCAAGAGCTTTGGCCCTAAAGATTTTATGTCCTTTTCAAAAAAGAAGATTTTTGCCCTGGTTTCAGTGGGCAACATCTCTCTCCTCTCTCACTCCTGCAAAGCGTGTCATTTGACTGTAGACCTCCAACCCATAGATGGTGATGTTTCAGTGCTGTAAAGTGTTTTGGGGACCCTTCATGAACAAAAGGACTATAAGTGTAAGAAATGATTATTTTTATCATTACTGTTCCTTTTGCATATTGCATTTATACTTTGTTTTATGAGTTCCAATTTTGAAATTTAACAACGAAAAGACATTTGTCTCTTCACAAAACTGGTTCATTGGTGATAAACAGGTTTTAACTAACATGTGGACCATGCACAGTTTAAAAAAAACACAGATGGACTCGATAATTGTTACGTTGCATGCATAGCTGTTTTCTCTGTAACAGAGTATGTCTTACATAACAAATGTTCCCACAGGGTAAAACAAGAAGAGCAGACCAGAGGGAAAGAATGCAGAGGGTGAACTTGAATGAACCAGTTAATGCTGTTTTCAGTCCACTGCATTATTTTCCTTACCCCTGTCATCAGCAAATACATTTTAATGAAAAGAGAAGTCAGTATAAATATCATAAACCTGTGCTTAAAGGCAAGTGAAAAAATACGTCACAAATCAAATTACTATACATGGGTGAGGTTAGTCATGATGTAGTGTGTTTTATAATATACATGGTGCTGGTAGAACATCGTATTATTAAGGTTGCCTGATGCTTTCCATTAAAAGACCCTGTTTTCTGTTACTTATAACTTTCCCAAACTTTAACTGTTTGGATTAAAATTTTACCAGCTGGGTGTCTGTTGAAGCCTCCCCCCACTCCCAATTGCAGCTGAAACAGTTCAACCATTTCTGAGACTGAGATTAGAGAAAAATACATTGTTTTGCACATAGTATAAAATTCTGGTGATCTTTTCTTTGAAAACATCTAGTGCCCATATGCTCTGGAGCCGGGACTTGAAATTTAGCACGGGGGGTAGCCTTTGTGCCACAGGGATGTACCTTTCACCATCCCCACTGACATCTGCCCAGATTTGGCCTTTGAAAATTGCACATGCTCAGCAGAGACTGCTTTGATTTTAATCAGCTAAATTTCCTCAAGATTCCATGCACACTGGGCATGCTGGACTGAGCACCGCTTTCCTTGCAACTGTAGCACTGGGCTGCTGCAGGATGTTCAACCATAATAATGTTCTCAATGTCGTGCGTGTGTGTGCGTGTGTGTGCATAGTACTATATAGGATTTTGTACTTACTATATATAGGCCCATATCATTGGGATCAGCCCTCTGGACTGAACACAAGGCGGGGGTGCAAAGGCGGCTGGAAGCCATTTTTATGCCCAACCGATCCTTCAAATGCCAGCTGCTAGGCTGCATTCCTCAGAGCAGCCTCAGGGTCCAAGGTGCTTCAGCTGGTAAGGACCTGTAAGGATAGCTGGGGAAGTACCAGCTCCCTGCCCAGACCCTCTTTTCCAGGACACCATGCCATCCCTATGACACCTGAGAATCCCTCATTGCCAAAGGAATTCATGGGTAACCATTTAGTTAGCTTTGAGTTTGCTTTGATCTGATGGACTGGAAGAGAGGGAAGGAAAGAGGGGCAGGATTAAGGAATCACAAAATCCATTACAAAAAATAGGTATTGTAACCTGTTAGAGAGGAGGGATTGATTCAAGTCCAGTAGTGTCACGCAGTGGCAAAAGTCTGTGGCCATATCACCCAGTGGAGAAAGTCTACAGATGCATTGCCCAGTGGTGAGAGACTATGGGTAAGGGAACCCGGGCCTTCCCAGCTCCAACCAGTTCTCACCCAGGGCCCTGTGATTAACAGGTCAGTTGTGCAGCTGCAGGGACAGATACCACTAACCCTGTTCCTTGGGTAACTTCCTACCACTGCCTCTGCCCCTCCAAAGTCACAACAGGAGTCAGTTAACAGGAGGTTCTCACTGACAGTGGTCCAGAGGCTCTTCTCCTTCAGTTGTGGCCCACTGTTCTGGTCTCCATGGGAGCCTTTAATGGCTTGGCAGCAAGGTCTCTCCAGGCAGTGAGAAGCTCCTGCAACCTCTCTGCAGGTGCTAGCAGCATAGAACTGCTCCCTTGCTCTGTCCAGCATGTCTGAACTGGGTGACTCCTTTTTGAGCTCTGCCTCCACTGTGAGTATGCCCAGCAGATGCGGCTGGGCAGGGCCTTCTGGGCTCGGAGCTGCTCATTAATCCTTGGTTCCACACAACCCCAAACTGCAGTTGGGGTAGCAGAGACTTTCTTAGATATCCAATATATCTGTACAGGAATGCCCCCCATCTGTAAAATGGGGGGATAATAATGCCCATCCTTGTGAAATTAGATGTTCTTGTAAGCTTGTCACAATTTAGGACTGCAATTTTCATTTATATCTGAAACATTGGAAATAGGCTCCTACTGACATTGGTCCTGATCTAAGACTAATGCCATGAGAGCAGGCTCAGTTCAGTGATCTGAATCCAAACTCTTCCCAGAATTTGAAGGGATTCAGAATCAAGTTTCTTGGTTTGGCCTATCTTTTAATGTTAATTTATTATTATTATTTTATTATTTTAATTATTATTGGCAGCAGTAGTAAGAACTGTAATTTTTGTGATGCATTAAGATAACAGTAACAACTCTTTGCCAGTAAAATGTACCCTAATACAAACTACTATTAAAGGCAATGTGCATTGTTTGCTAAGATCAGATTATGTTTCATAATGTACTCATAGGCAGAACATATACACTGTGCTCATCCTTTTTAAGAGTGAGTTCCCACAGACAGAGCAAGTGTTATATAACATCTCTGCAATTTAATGTAACAGCACTGCAGCTTAATGTTCCCCAAAAGGAGCTTCAACACTGCAAATTAAAAGATATATTTTCCAAATACCAACCTATCTTTCAGACACATCAAATCAAAGTTGCTTCCTACTGGTTATGTTAAATGTAAGAAAAATTTAGGAAATGAATGAACATAAAATACTCTCTAATGATCTAGGATTGAGTGAATGGTGACATTAAGTTTCCGGAATGAGAGAAAACTGGTCTTTATGTATTCTCTGCTTTAGAAAGCCTTTATTTGAACAGTCTCCTATTGAAAATAGTAATGTTCAAAAATAAATTCATAGCATTTGCAGAGCCATGAATAATACATTCATTTTAATCAAATATATTCGGTACAAGTATTTCACTTTATATTGCAAAAAGAAGGAATGTAGCTGGATTCATTTTTTCCTTCATGCATTTAAATACCTGCTACCTAAGGTTACTAGTACTTTCCAGCTGATGTCCAAATAAGAAATTCAAGGGGTCTAAAGTTATTAAGAATCCAACTCTTGTAGACTTCCCTTTGATCCCTCCACTGAAAATCCCAGATGTAAATAACTAACATTAGCAAAGAACTACCATTTTGTGACCTGTAAAGAATAGCCTTACTTAAATGAGCGCTGAATCCATTCAGATAGTAAAAATAATGTACAGTACTTCTTATTCTGACTCATGATGTGAAAGTTTGGTCACACCTGTGATGACTCATCACAATCTAATTCACCCCCGTCCCTCCTGCTTACCACCTCTTTTAACTCTCTCTCTTGGCGTTTAGGAGAGAGAGTCTCATTTGCCTCATAGCTATAAAACAAGAGCAATCCTTCCCATCCCTGCAGTTAAATACAGTACATAAACATAATAGTGGGAGTTTAATAGGAGGGAAGCATCAAGGACACCCCCTTCTACTTCTGGGACAGCTTTCTTATTCTAGAAGGTACCTTATCCAGTCCATGAGGTGAATACTCACAGCTCTCCCTTCTTCCTAGGCCCCAAAACTCCTCTCCTTGGTGACTCTAATCAGGGTAGTTGACCAGCAGTGCCTGGAGTCTAGGCTCCCAAATTTCTCAAACTCCCAATGATCTCTAGGGTCCTTGAGACACTATACTTTCACTGTACTTGTCATTAATGTAGTATGTTATATTCACAGCATACACACAAAAGTGATTAAATACATAAATATTCTTGCTGGAAGATTGCAACATAAAGAAGGAGTGAGAGCAACTTCAAAAAACTCAGCAAACTGGCAGGTAAAGTCCCATGGAAAGAAACATCTGAGGAAAAATGGAGTTCAGGAGAGCTGTCAGTTTCTCAAGGATACAATATTAAAGACACAACTGCAAACTATCTCAATGAGAAGGACAGACAGCAAAAATACTAAGGGGTCAAGTGGCTCCTTGAGGGGCTCTTTAATGACCTGAAAGTCAAAAAGGAATCCAACAAAATGTGAAACATGGATAAATTGTTAAGGAAGAGAACAAAGGAATAACACAGGTGTGTAGGGACAAAATCAGAAAGGGTAAAGCACACAATGAGTTACACCTAGCAAGGGACATAAGAGGTAATAAAAAGAAGTTTTTTAAATGAATTAGGCTCAAGTAAAGATGAAGAAAAGTGTAGGTCCTCCACTTGGGAGGGAGGGGGGAAGAGAGCTAATAACTGGTGACATCAAGATGGCCAAGCCGTTTAATGCCCAACGAAAAAGGTTAATTGTGACCAGGTGCTCAACACAATATTAACAACAAGGGGGAAGAAACACAAACCAAAACAGGGTAAGAACAGGTTAAAGAATATTTTGGTAAACTGGATGTATTACAGTTGGCAGGGCCTGATGAAAAATTCATCCTAGGACACTTCAGGAAGTAGCTGCAGCAATCTCTGAACTGTTAGCAATTATCTTTGAGAACTCATGCAGGACCAATGAGGTTCCAGAGGACTGGAGAAGAGCAAACATAGGACCTATCTTTAAATAGGGAACAAAGAAGACTTGGGGAATTATAGACCAGTCAGCCTAACTTTGATACCAGGAAAGATACTTGAATGAATTATTAAACCACCAATTTGTAAGCACCTAGAAGCTTATAGGGTTATAATTATTAGGCATCATGGATTTGTCAAGAACAGATCATGTCAAACGAACCTAATTTCCTTCTTTGACAGGGGTACTGGTCTAGTGGATAGTGGGGAAGCAGTGTATGTGATGCATGTTGATTTTAGTAAGGCTTTTGATACAGTCCCACTTGACATTCTCATACGCAAATTAGGGAAAACCAATCTAAATGAAAGAATTATAAGCTGAGTACATGGCTGGTTGAAAGACCATACTCAAAGAGTAGTTATCAACGGTTCACTGTCAAACTGGGAAAGTGTATTGGGTGGGGCCACACAGGCATCCTCAGTTTTGGTACTAATGAATATTTTCAATAACGACTTGGATAATGGAGTGGAGACTATGCTTATAAAATGTGCAGGTGACACCCACTTGGAGGACAGGATTTGGAGGACAGGATTCAAAATGACCTTGACAAATTGGAGAATTGGTCTAAAATTCAGTAAAGATAAGTGCAAAGTAATTCACGGAGGAAGAAAAAAAAAATCAAATGCACACCTTAAAAATAAGGAATAACTGATTACATGGTAGTATAGCTAAAGAGAATTTGAGGGTTATAGTGGATCACAAATTGAATGAGTCAGCAATGTGATGCAGTTGTGAATAAAGGCTAATATAATTCTGGAGTGTATTAACTGTTAGGATATAGATATTCAGGCCTGTCTGTAAAGGCCAAACTCTAAGAATTGGAGAGGAGAGGTAGATACGCTGGAGGGTAGGGATAGGATACAGAGGGACCTAGACAAATTGGAGGTTTGGGACAAAAGAAATCTGATGAGGTTCAACAACGACAAGTGCAGAGTCCTGCACTTAGGACGGAAGAATCCACTGCACCGCTACAGACTAGGGACCGAATGGCTAGGCAGCAGTTCTGCAGAAAAGGACCTAGGGGTTACAGTGGACGAGAAGCTGGATATGAGTCAACAGTGTGCCCTTGTTGCCAAGAAGGCCAATGGCATTTTGGGATGTATAAGTCGGGGCATTGCCAGCAGATCGAGGGATGTGATCGTTCCCCTCTATTCGACACTGGTGAGGCCTCATCTGGAGTACTGTGTCCAGTTTTGGGCCCCACGCTACAAGAAGGATGTGGAAAAATTGGAAAGAATCCAGCGGAGGGCAACAAAAATGATTAGGGGATTGGAACACATGACTTATGAGGAGAGGCTGAGGGAACTGGGGATGTTTAGTCTACGGAAGAGGAGAATGAGGGGGGATTTGATAGCTGCTTTCAACTACCTGAAAGGGGGTTCCAAAGAGGATGGATCTAGACTGTTCTCAGTGGTAGCAGATGACAGAACAAGGAATAATGGTCTCAAGTTGCAGTGGGGGAGGTTTAGGTTGGATATTAGGAAAAACTTTTTCACTGGGAGGGTGGTGAAACACTGGAATGCGTTCCCTAGGGAGGTGGTGGAATCTCCTTCCTTAGAAGTCTTTAAGGTCAGGCTTGACAAAGCCCTGGCTGGGATGATTTAATTGGGGATCGGTCCTGCTTTGAGCAGGGGGTTGGACTAGATGACCTCCTGAGGTCCCTTCCAACCCTGATATTCTATGATTCTAATTTAGGTGTATTCTTATCACTTAGCTAGTTCTAGAGGTATAAAAGAGAGAATCAAAATCACTGTCTGTCAGTATAAGGCCTTTTCTCAGTGTGACAGTCTGAGGCCCTGTTCTTGGGCTGAGATCTTTGGCGAAGCAGCAGAGGCAGCCATAAGCTGGGAAGCGAACGGTCACATCCTCGCATTCCAAACTAGTCACATTGAAAGAAGGTGCTATTGGGCTGTTAAGCATTATCAGGACAGGATTGTATTCCTATCACCTCCAGAGAAAGGGAAGTGCCTAGAAGATGTAAAAGGAAACTTAGTTTGATAGCATCCTGTCTGGCAAGAACTCACTTATCAATAGCTGGGATGTGAAATCCTCATTTCTGTGTTGTTCTATAATTGTAGTCCCCATTTCCCGATTGTTTGTCTGTATATTTTCTGTCTGTTTCTGTGATTGTTTCTGTCTGCTGTATAATTAATTTTGCTGAGTATAAACTAATTAAGGTGATGGGATATAATTGGTTAAATAATCATGTTACAATATGTTAGGACTGGTTAGTTAAATTTCAGTAAACTGGTAGGTTAAGATATAGCTAAGCAGAACTCAAGTTTTACTGCAGTCAATCAGGAAGTAAGGGTGGGGGATGGGAACAGGGCATGGGGGTAGGGAAATTGGAATCATGTTTTGCTAAGGGGGGGAAATGGGAACAGAGACACAGGTAAGGCTCTGTTGTGTCAGAGCTGGGAAGGGGGACGCTAAGGAAGGAAACTGGAATCATGCTTGCTGGAAGTTCACCCCAACAAACATCAAATTGTTTGCACCTTTGGACTTCGGGTATTGTTGCTCTCTGTTCATGCGAGGAGGACCAGGGAAGTAAGCGGGTGAAGGAATAAGCCCCTTAACATTAACTGTCATCTGTAAGACATGGGAGGTAATTATCCCACCCTACTCAACACTGGTGAGGCCTCAGCTGGAAGTACTGTGTCCAATTCTGCATGTCATACTTTAGGAAATATGTGGACAAATTGGAGAGAGAACAGAGGAGAGCAGCCAAAATCATGAAAGATTTAGAGAACCTGACCAATGAGGGAAAGGTTAAAAAACTGGCATGTTTAGTCTTGAGAAAAGAAGACTGACTGTGAGGCAAACCTGCAGCCAAACCAGGAAGACAAGAGACCCCGGAGGGCCAGTCCATATTCCACTCTGGTCCCACGGCCTGACATTAATTGGTGGCTCTTTCACAGAGTAGGGAGCATGGGTGTGTACCTGGCATGGTTCACCAGCTCTCCTGAGACATGCCCCTTGTGTGGTGAGAAGGAGACCCTGGTGCACATTTATATAGGGTACACCAGACTGCAGCCCCTATTCTGGCTCCTCCAAAATCTTCTCCTTAAGTTCTGACTGCACTTTTCCCCACACCTCTTGATCCCTGTTCCAGTCTTGTCATTGTCCTGCCTTCCTCCAGCACTCTTACTGACCTGCTCCAGCCTTCCCTCTACCTCCTGACTTCCTTGGACTCTGTCCACCCAGCTTTGACCTCTGGCCTTCACCTGGACTCTGGCTACAGTACTGCCTTTAGCTTGTCTGTGGACTCTGATCTTGGTTCTGATCCTGGCCTGTCCCCACATCTCGGTTTCAGTGCTACCACTACCCTCAACTCAGTCCTGACTCTATGTCTGGCTTTAATCTCCATTCCAGCCACTAGGCATAACACTTGGGAGGCAGTGCCTGACGCTGAGGAGGGACCTGATAACAGTCTTCAATATGTTATAAAGAGGACAGTGAATGGTTGTTCTCTATTTTCACTGAAGGTAGGACATGAAGTAATGAACTTAATCTGTAGCAAGGGAGTTTTAGGTTACATATTAGGAAAAACTTGCTAACTATAATGGTAGATAAGCACTGAAGTAGGCTTCCAAGGTTGGTTGTAAAAAACTTCCAGTGATGGGGATTGAAGAAAAGGTTGTACAAACACCTCTCAGAAATGGTCTATGTTTATTTGATCCTGTCCCAGTGCAGAGGACTGGACTTGATGACTTCTTGAAGTCCCTTTACAGGCCTACATTTCTCTGAGTCTCTAATATTACTGTATTTCATAGAATTAAGAATGATAACACACAAGACCCTAAAAGCAGTCTGCTCCCTAAACTTGAGAGCTACAACTCACCCCACTTACTATAACTATAGGCCAGCTGATTGCACACTGACTGCTACTCACATGCTTTCCTATAGCCTGCAAGCGGGACCAGGAAACCCTTGAGAATTTAAAGTGATAATTTTACAATTTGAATACAGCAGCTATCAGTACTAATGAAATAAGTGAGCATTCATGTCTTTCCTGGTATTATGCACCTAAGGAAAAGCACAAACCATTGTGTAAGTAGTCCACTGAAAACTAGTTAAATAGCCTATCTATATAGGAGCAAGCTGAGCTTGAGGAGAAGGAAGGATTTTGGTACACAATTCCTGAGGAACCAGAAACCAGGCTCCCTGATGCAGGATACCGAAAATTCAAACTTGGATCTAGCTCTGGATAAAAGAAACAAACTCCTGACCAGAGCATAGAACCATAATTCAAAATGAACCTGACTCTCCCTGGAGGACTGAGATGGGAAGTCAAGAGATACCTTGACTGTCCATGAACCTGCCACAGCAACCTAATGACTAAGGGCTCAATCCAGCAAAGCATTCCAGCATGTGCTTAACTTTCAGCAAAAGAGTAGAACCATTAAAATAAATGGTTCATATTGAAGTGCAGAGATGTTATATTAAAGCGTACTAAATTAATGGGTTTACTCATTCTTTTTGATTGGGGTCTAACAGCAAAGGCTCTCTCCATATTTCAAACCTCACCTGGAAATTGATCTTCGCTCCCTAAACATGTTATTATTTTCTTCCTCTGCTGTACCTTGCAAGCTATATGAAATAAAGCTGTATTTTATTGTATTGGAATCAGAGTCCAGAATGTCTGTCCTTTAATGCAGAACAGAAAAAAATGGGCTTTTGACAGTATGTAGTAGAAACAATCTTCATGAAATTTCCTTTAGACTTTCTTCAATTTAAACTGGAGATTGCTGAAATTGACCTTTTACCTCTTCAGATGGTTCCATGGTACTAATGATCCAATGTGAAAGACTGCACAGTTAGGCTTATTCAGCAGTATTCTGCCTGGCTAATCTTAATTATGTTATGTTACTTCCCCAATTTAAAATTTTAAACTGCCAAAATATTTAGAAATGTTAAGGAACTATTTTCAGATGTCAATAATGACCTTTTAAAATATCTTATCTTGGTATTTAAAAGCTTTATAACTCATTGGCCTATTTTAAATATTGTATGGGAGAATAATCAAACAAAGTCATTTTGTACTGAGTAAAGAAAGAAAAGTCAACTAATTCTACATGAGTGAGCATACCTCCAACTGAAAGATGGCCTTCATTTTCTTTTGTTTGAGGTTAATTCCTGCTGGAATTATTTTTTGGTTTGAGTTATTTTTGTACGATTTTTTCCCTCAAGCCCATTCATAACTTTTAGAAAAGCATCTGTGTCATAAATATAAAGGGAAGGGTAAACACCTTTAAAATCCCTCCTGGCCAGAGGAAAAAACCCTTTCACCTGTAAAGGGTTAAGAAGCTAGGATAACCTCGCTGGCACTTGACCAAAATGACCAATGAGGAGACAAGATACTTTCAAAGCTGGAGCGGGGAGAAACAAAGGTTGTCTCTGTCTTGTGTTGTTTTTGCCAGGAACAGAAAAGGAATGGAGTCTTAGAACTTAGTAAGTAATCTAGCTAGATATGCCTTAGATTCTGTTTTGTTTAAATGGCTGATAAAATAAGCTGTGCTGAATGGAATGTATATTCCTGTTTTTGTGTCTTTTTGTAACTTAAGGTTTTGCCTAGAGGGATTCTCTATGTTTTGAATCTGATTACCCTGTAAGGTATTTACCATCCTGATTTTACAGAGGTGATTCTTTTACTTTTTCTTCAATTAAGATTCTTCTTTTAAGAACCTGATTGCTTTTTCATTGTTCTTGAGATCCAAGGGTTTGGGTCTGTGTTCACCTATGCAAATTGGTGAGGATTTTTATCAAGCCTTCCCCAGGAAAGGGGGGGTAGTGTTTGGGAGGATTTTTTGGGGGAAAGACATTTCCAAGCATGCTCTTTCCTGTTATATATTTGTTAGACGCTTGGTGGTGGCAGCAAAAGGTAAAATAGTTTGTACCTTGGGGAAGTTTAACCTAAGCTGGTAAAAATAGGCTTAGGGGGTTTTTCATGCAGGTCCCCACATCTGTACCCTAGAGTTCAGAGTGGGGAAGGAACCTTGACAATCTGTTTTAACATTTTTTTCACACATACACACACAAATTGTATGCATTGTTCACACATGTGCATATGTGTAAAGCATTTGGCCTGCATACATGAACACACACACAGACACAGTCAATTTCTAGTAGGTCCCTGCACACAAGAATGGGCCATAAAACCTGAGCCCAATGGGACAAATAATGGGCAAAAATTTTAAACTTCAATTTTGTCTCTTCATACAACCTCACAAGGAATCATAGAAACATAGGACTGGAAGGGACCTCAGGAGGTCATCAAGTCCTTCCCCCTGTGCTGAGCAGGACCAAATGTACCTAAACCATGCTTGACAGATGTTTGTTCCTGACAGACGCTCACCTTACAATCCATCCATCATGGGGATTCCACAACCTCCCTTGGAAGCCTATTCTAGTGCTTAACTACCCTTAAGCTGGAAAGTTTTTCCTAATAGCTAAAATAAATGTCCCTTGCTGCAGATTAAGCCCACTACTTCTTGTCCTACTTTCAGTAAATATGACCACTGTCCTCTTTATGACAGCCCTTAACATATTTGAAGGCTATTATCAGGTCCCCCTCAATCTTCTTTTCTCAAGAATAAACATGTCCATTTTTTTAAGTATCAGAGGGGTAGCCAAGTTAGTCTGTATCCACGAAAACAATGAGGAATCCGGTGGCACCTTAAAGACTAACAGATTTGTTTGGGCATAAGCTTTCGTGGGTAAAAACCCCACTTCTTCAGATGCATGGAGTGAAAATTGCAGATACAGGCATAAATATATATTGGCACATGAAGAGAAGGGAGTTACCTTACAAGCGGAGAACCAGTGTTGAAGGCCAATTCAGTCAGGGTGTATATGATCCACTCCCAATATCTGATGAGGAGGTGTCAATACCAAGAGAGGGAAAATTGCTTTTGCAGTCCCTATTCAAGACCAAATTAATGGTGTTAAGTTTGCAAATGAATTGTCGCACTACAGTTTCTCTTTTTTTTAACCTTTCCTCATAGATCAGGTTTTTTAAACCCTTCATCATTTTTGTAGCTAACCTTCAGACTCCAATTTGTCCCCTAAAACGTGGCACACAGAATTGGACCCAGTATTCCAGCTGGGGCCTCACCAGGAAAATTAACTCTCATGTCTTACAGATAACACTCCTGTTAATACACTCCAGAATGATATTAGCCTTTTTTGCAACTGCATCACATCGGTGACTCATATTCAATTTGTGATTTACTATAAGCCCCAGATCCTCTTCAGCAGTACTACCACCTGGCCAGTTATTCCCCATTTTGTAGCTGTGCATTTGATTTTTCCTTCCTCGGTGAAGTACTTTGCGCTTACCTTTACTGAATTTCATCTTGTTGATTTAAGACAAATTCTCCAATTTGTCAAGGTCATTTTGAATTCTAATCCTGGTCTCCAAACTGGTAGCAACCTCTCCCAACTTGGTGTCATCCGCACATTTTATAAGCGTAGTCCCCACTCCATTATTCAAGTCATTAATGAAAATATTGATTAGTATCCCACTAGATATGCCCTCACAGTTTGACACTAAACCAGTGATAACTGCACTTCAACTGGTTGTGCACCCTGTGTCATAATTCATAGCAACTGCATCTGTATTTCCTCTTAGGGGTCCAGCAAGGGCATGCACTCTCAGGCTTTTGTCTCCCCAGGTATTGCCTCTCATGGGGGAGACACTTCTCTCTTTTCCTTCTGACCAGTGTATTTTCAGGGTGCACAATACTCTGTCTATAGCATGTTCTTTCCCAGCAAGGCAGGCTACCTAAACAGGCCAGCATCTGTGCTTTGCTTTCTATTCAGAGACAAATAACAGTGTAATTTCCACAGTTAAGCTTCCACACAAATATTTCTAAGCAAGCACATTTTATTGCTCAGGTAAAAGCAATGCCAAGAAAACATTAAAAGGACCCCCACACATACTATCAAATTAATAGGGAACCTGCCCCCCCCCACTATAAAGTGGGCTCTGCAAGATGAGCAGTCTTTAAAAAACCCAATAGAATGGTGTACCTGTGATTTCAAATTCATAACACCCCTTTGCCCAGAACAAGAAGACTCACGAGTAAGAAAGTCCCTTGTTTATCCAGTTTTCTTCTTTAAAGAGACTCTGAATAAGCAATCAGCCATATAATGGGTCTCTGCTCACTGTGCAGGTTGGTTTCAAGGTGGACCATTTGCATTTCCTCTCAAACCCAAGATTTTCCTATGAAATCAACTTCAGGCATATTATTCCAAAAAATCTTTTGAAGTTCCTAATATAACAGATTACATTACTCCTGCCTTCCTCTTAAAGAAGTTCTATACAACCTCACAACAATACACAAACACTTGCATTTTCAATACAATGGAGTTCTCCAATACTTAAATTTAATTCAATGAGTTTATCTTAATTTCAAAGGTTTGTCCATATTATTGTCATCTGCCACACCCTCCTTATTAATTTTATTTAGACCACATTTCCCTAGTTTGCTTGTGAGAATGTCACTTGGTACTGTGTCAAAAGCTTTACTAAAATCAAGATATATCATGACTACTGCATCCTCCCACTCACTAAAGTAAACCTGTGAAAGAAGGAAATGAGGATGGTTTGGCATGATTTGTTCTTGACAGTTCCACGTTAGCTATTACTTATAACCCTATTATTGTAGGTGCTTATAAACTGATTGTTTAATCATTTTTTCCAATATCTTTCCAGGTATTGAAGTTAGGTGAAGTGGTCTATAATTCCCCCTGTTCTCTTTGTTCCCCTTTTTAAAGATAGGTACAATGTTTTCCCTTCTCCGGTACACTGGAACCTCACCCTGTCCTCCAGGAATTCTCAGAGATAATTGCTGATTATTTCAGCTAGTTCCATAAGTACCCTAGGGTAAATTTCATCAGGCCCTGCCAACTTGAATACATCTAACTTAATTAAATGTTCTTTAACCTGCTCTTTCTCTATTTTGGCTTGCATTCTTTCCCCCTTGTTGTTAATATTTATCATGTTGAGTAATTGGTCCCAATTAACTTCTTTAGTGAAGACTGAAGCAAAATAGACATTAAACACCCCAACCTTCTTCATGTCATCAGTTAATAGCTTTCCTTCCCTGCTAAGTAGAGGACCTACACTTTCCTTTGTCTTTCTCTTGCTCCTAATGAATTTAAAGAACTTCTTCTTGCTGCCTTTTATGTTCCTTGCTATGTGTAACTCATTTTGTGCCTTAGCCTTTCAGATTTTTTCCTTACATGCTTGTGCTATTCTTTTGTGCCCCTTAGTAATTCAGCCATGTTTCCAGCTTTTGTAGTATTCCTTTTTGATTTTCAGGTAATTAAAGTGTCCTGATGGAGCCATATTGGCTTTTTATTATTCTTCCTATTTATCCTTCCCTTTGGGATAGTTTAAAGTTGTGCCTTTAATATTGTCTTCCTGAGGAAAAATAACAGCTCTCCTGAACTCCTTTATCCCTTAGATTTTCGTCCTGTGGGACCTTACGTGCCTGTTCTGAGTTTGTTAAAATCTACTTTTTAAAGTACCTAGTCCTTATTCTGCTGCTTTCCTTCCTTTCCTTAGTATAACAAAATCTATCATTTCCTGATCAGTTTCACCCAAATTGCCTTCAGATTTGCAACTAGTTCCTCAGTGATAGTCAAAACCAAGTCTAAACTGGCTTTCTCCATTGTTAATTTCTCCATTTTCTGAAACAAAAAATTATCCCTGGTATTACAAGAACTAATTGGAAATTTTGTGTTTTGCCATCTGACTTTTCCAACAGAAGTTTGGGTACTTTAAGTCCTCCAATACTACCAGGTCTTGTGTTTTGGATATTTCTGTTATTTATTCTAGAAATTACTCATCCAACTTCTCTTCCTGATTTGATAGTCTATAGTAGAGATTTACTATGACATCACTCCGAGTTTTTCCCTTTTTCTTTACCTCAGATCTTTTGACTGGTTTGCCTCTCACCTCCTTCTGGACCTCAGAACATGTGTATATATTCTTGATGTATAATGCAACACCTCCTCCTTTTTCTCCCCCTCCATAAAAAAATGCAGTTCAGAAGTCCTCAAGGGTTGTCTCACCATTAGGAACCTTGTCTACAAATATTTTATAGAGTTTAAGTCCTCATCGATATTTAAGTCTCCACCAATCTTTGTCATACACAAATTTTATCAGTAGTGATTTTATATTTACTTCAGATCATTGATAACAATGTTGAACAGAGCCGGGGCTAGTACTGATCCCCAGGGATCCACACTAGAAACACCCCCATTCAACAAAGATTTCTCAATGACAACTACTTTTTGAGGCCTGTCAGTTAGCCAGATCTCAATCTATTTAGCATGTGCTTTATTGATATGGTATTGTGCTAATGTGTTCTGGGCATACATCCTTCCAGGAACTGAAATGCCGTGGTATGGTGTAAATGAGGCACACAGGAAGATTATATAGACCTGGAAATATTCCCTGTGCATGCACACTCATTCACTGCAGATTATACATGCTCCTGACAGGCAAACTTTGCCCAAGGGGATTAGAATAAGGAGTCTTCAAATGATTACAGACAATTTTTTTATGACTGATTTGCTTTACACAGGTTTCAGAGTAACAGCCGTGTTAGTCTGTATTTGCAAAAAGAAGAGGAGTACTTGTGGCACCTTAGAGACTAACCGATTTATTTGAGCATAAGCTTTCGTGAGCTACAGCTCACTTCATCGGATGTCCCGTAACTTTAACTTGTTTCTCATTGTGATCCCATACAAAATGCCAATTTGGAATGTAAAGTACGGAAGAACTAGCTCTAGCGGATAGTCTACTGTGCCACAAACAGAAGGAAACACTCTAAATTATGGTTTTTCAGGTATTCCAAATTATAAGAAATTTGGGACTCTCTCTGAGTGTTCCATGGAATCCAGTCTATGGAAAATTAACCTTTATTACTGCAAATAGTGATAAAATAATTGTATCATGGCTAATCTATACTAAAGTTCTAATTTCTGAGATTTTTAATTATTTTTTTATTTCTTTTATAATCACTGCTAATGAGTCTTGCACATTTTTATTCAGGCACTTTTATTACGAAGCAAATTCCACAGGTCTATTGTAAGGAGTCATATCAGGTATTCTAACAGAAAAGAATATAGAGCTATCATCTTTGGGAAGGGGGTAGTGGATGGCTCAGCTGATTGGCAGTGGGACCCTGAGCTCTTCATTTAGCAGCAATTGGATTAAATATGGCCCAGGTCAATAGTTCAAATCCAAGGCATGCCAGGAGTGAGTGAGAGTCGGTCAATAATAATTTTCAGAGGTGCTGAGCACTTGCAACAACTGCTTAAAAGATTGAGTGGGAATTAACCTCTTGCCCTTAGAGGCAGTCCTGCCAAAGTTCAGGATGGAGCCACTCTGGACAGGCAGTGCAAATATTTTAAAGTGGTAAAATGCTTGTATTAGTTCTTGGATTTGAATGGCCCAATTTTTAAACATGTTTTCACAATGGCAGAACACAATACTTTCCCACTGGAAGATCAACAACAATTTCTCCAGCAAGAGTAGGGTTAGATGAAATGGTGGGAGAAAACCCTGATTCCTGTCTACACTACAGTTTCCACTGTTGTTAATGGTGGAGCTGTATTGTTGCTGCATTATGTGAGCCCAAGTATTTCTTGTGTAGACAAGGTCAGGGAGTCTAAATAAGTTAAAAGAAAAGGAGTACTTGTGGCACCTTAGAGACTAACCAATTTATTAGAGCATAAGCTTTCGTGAGCTACAGCTCACTTCATCAGATGCATATCGTGGAAACTGCAGCAGACTTTATATATACACAGAGAATATGAACCAATACCTTAAGTGACACTAAGCACAGACTAGAGGAAGTCTCAGTTGGTGTAATGTACGGGTTGGGGGACCAGAAGGATATGCAGCTTGTGCCAGCTGAGACTCCCTCTAGACACTTGTAGGCTGTAAATTTGGCCCCATATATATCTATAATGGGCAGAACCAAAACATCAGCACACAGTACCCCCAACCCTGAGGGGTTGAAATCCAGATCTGAGTATGAACTTCCCCAGCATTTAGCGTGTTTGATCAGTAAATTATAGCTTTGCATTGTGAATGCTGATTCAATCCGACTTCTGGGATTCAGATACAAGACCATTTTATTTTTTTGAGGAGACCTCCTCTTTTGGTCTGCATGCAGGATAAAATGGGTTAGACTTGGCTGTTGAGGAAGTGGAGGAAAAACAATTTTCAAACATATCCTATTTATAGTACACATTTCAATGGAAGCACAATGTATTCATACAGGAAAAGTGATACCAGAATGCATGAGAATATTGGAAGGTGAAATCTAATGTGAGAGGAGTGGATCTGTGCAACAGGGAAATAAAAAAAGAAATTCAACATTTTAAAACAGAGAACATGATGAACATTAACCTTGCACTAGCAAACATGGGTTGTTTTAATTACTGATCAGTTATACTGAGAAAGAAATGGCAAAATGTACTCTAGCACACACGTTAGCAAAATCTGAGCCAGCCACATACTAATTCTCCCCTCTCAGAATACACACACAGAGCTCTGTGTTACAATGCTTTGGCTTTAGTATCTCTCACTCCATCACCAACAGGCTAACCATAAACCATTAGGGAACACTGGGAGCTGAATCCCAGGGTTGTTGTGATTTGGCTAGTGGTCATTATCTCAGATGTGTAAGGGGGGGAAGCAGTGATGCAAACCCACAGTTGGTTATTAAATTTTTAAAGGGAAACACATAATTTTTATTAAAATGTATAACAAGTGATGGACCCTTACCAGTCTGCTAAAGACCAGTAAATCAGGCATTTCTGTTTAAGAATCCCTCCTATAAAACTAGATTTACAATATCAATATCAAGTAATTCTTATCTGTAATGGTGCTAATAGGTATAAATTAGGCAGTGTCCCTTTTATCAGGCATTGTTTGTCAATGTATCTGTTTGTCAGACATTCCAGTGCTTTCAGTGCATACAGCTTGCTTAATAATTTTGTTTGAAAACAGCATTTTTGAATGAAATAGTCTTACATAATCACTAGGAAGCAATGTTAATGAGGCTTAACATTCTATATTAAGGCACTAGCAGTCAGCTAGCATTTCAGTACTGCAGTGCAGAAATCCAGCCAAAGGTGGGTAATGTATGATAATCCCTGAATAATTAATAGAGAGAGCCTTATCAGCATGATATATAAAATTCTGTCTTACAAAGGAGGTTACTTTTTTCAGCCTGGTTCTGTGATGTATATACAAAATAATAAATGGTTATATGTTAAATTCTAGGCTGATTTATATCTCTTGTGATAATTCAGTGGGATATCATCGAGATCTAGCCAGTGCAGAATTTAGCCTATTGTCTTTAAAGTGGCACACAAAAGGGTACTGTAAAAATAACAAATAAATGTTAGAAGCTTGGAGCTGATTTACGATCTACTCATCTGGGTCTTCCAAATGTGGATTAAATTATGTGTTGGACATTAATTGGGTGGAGGCAGCAGCCTATGCACCAAATTGCTGCTGTCTTGGGGGGTACTAATCTCTGATAACCATATTAGAAATGTACAACTGGTAGTTCTAATGGCAGTTGTGTTGTATCAACCAGGCAAGGTACTAACAAGCTTCAACAGGACTTTATTTTCAAAGTGGAAACCTCTTTACCAAGCTGCTGCGGCACCCTCTGTAGCTTTCTCCCAGCCTCTCAACTCCTCCCCTCTCCTTCCTGTTTCATGTCCTTTCAGACTCCCAACAGCCAGTGCTCCCAATTCTAATAATTACAAGCAACATCTAAACACCTCATTCCCTCCTCTCTTAAGAAACTCTCCCAATTAAAATAAACATTATTGTTCTAACCACAGGAACAAATATGAAACAAGACACTATACTGTTGGAAGAAATATTACACTGAAAACACTGTAGATACTACATAACATAGTCTCTAGTCCAGACAGGTGGTCATCTGGGTCTAACAGGCCGTCACTCAAGCCCTGGTTCCAGTGCAATGTCTTGTTGTGTTGCTACTGTGGTGAAGTCATCCAATGCAGACTAGGTGTTGGCATAATCTCCTCTTGGTGCATAGGCAGGTGCAAGATCAGAAGCATTCCATACCCGCCCATCAAAAAGTCGATATGTGTAAGGTCCCTTCTTCTCTATGTTTTAAGAGGAGCTGTGAATTTATGGTTCCCTTTGCATAAAATTCCAGGTTTTCATATTCTAACGAAGGAACCACACTCAAACTTTGGTTCCTTAGCACCCTGCCGTTTGTCTGTGAAAGCCTTAGACTTTGCTTGATTCTGTTCAAATGTTTTTCTCACATCATCCTTCTTTGGGGCATCAGGTCGTAGCCTTAACAAGCCAGCAATGTTCTAGTATTCATCTGTTTCCCATGCAGTAACTCTGTGGGTGATCATTGTATTGTGGCATGTCTTGTAGCCTGTTATGCTTGCAAGAAATCAGCAGTGAAGGGTATCCACAATCGCCCTTCCAGTTTAGCCTTTTGCAAACTCTCTTTCAAACTTCTGTTAAACTGTTCAATTTCCCCATTGGCTTGAGGGTAATATAGGGATGAGCTTCTGTGTAAAATGTTCCTCTGTGCTAGAAAAGTTTCAAACTCCAGGGAAGTAAATTGACTACCATTATCTGAAACCAGTTCTTTGGGGTTACCTTCCCTGCTAAACACTGAAGAGAGGAACTTAATTACTGTAGCAGAAAAGATTTGTGATGTAAATGCTACCTCAGGCCATTTACTGAAATAGTCTATTAAAGTGATGGCAAAACAGCAGTCAATTGCAGCAGTATCAAAGGGTCCTACAATGTCCATCGCCACTTTTTCCCATGCAGATTCAGGAAGAGGAACAGGCTGTAATGGAGGGGTACATGTCACTGCTGTCTTATCATGCATTTGGCAAGTGACACAGGATTTTATGAGTGCTTCTGTTTGAGAGTCCATCCCTGGCCACCAATACAGATCCTGTAGTCATTTGGTTCTGACAATTCCTTGATGAGTATCATGTGCCAGGTGTATGAGTTTTGACTGTAATTCTTCTGGCACAAGTAGCCAGTGTGTACCTCGAAGCACACAGCCATCAAACAAAGAAAGTTCATCCTGAACTCTAAAATAAGGCAGCAAAACTGGGTCAAGATTTTTAGGGTTACTGGGCCATCTCTTTGTCAGAAATTCCCATAGTGTTTGTTGAATTGGACACGCTGAACAAGCAGCTTGAAATTGTTCTCTTGTAACTGCAGCAAGAGCGCTTGTAATAAGTGCAACCACTACATCCTCATCCTCCAGTGGACCATCTGGTGAAGGCAAAGGCAAGCGAGAAAGGCAATCAGCGACCACATTTTGGTTTCCAGGCTTATATTCCAGTTCATAATTGAAACAGAGTAGCCTTACAGGCCATTGCAGACCATTGAGCAATATGGCATCCTGCTCTTTCCAGTCCTTTCGTGGTGAGCAACGTCGTCAAAGGGCTGTGGTCTGTGCGCAACTTGAACGTGCAGGCCCACAGGTAAGTTCTCCATTTTTCAGTAGCCCAGATACAAACAAGTGCTTCTTTTTCGACTATAGAATATTTTCTCTCAGCATTACTTGGTGTCCTTGAAGTAAATGCAACAGTCCTCTCTGTGTTGTCCTCCTGCAGTTGTGTGAGAACAGCCCCAAGTCCATAATCAGAAGCATCAGTAGTTACAATTGTGGGCAATGCAGAACTGAATAGTGCAAGTACTGGACTATGTACAATCAAGTCTTTCACCGTTTCAAAACTAGCTTGTGCATCTGTTGGCCACACTAAGGTTGAACTTCTCCATAGTAATTCCCCTGATGGTTCAATGACAGAAGCATAATTGGGAATGAATTTTGCGTACCAGGAGGTAAGAACCAAGAAGGAACATAAGGTTTGCAAATCTGTTGGAGGAGGAGCATTTGAAATTGCCAGGATATGATCTGGATCAGGTTTTAGTCCAGCCTGTGAAATTGTATGCCACAGAAAGGAGAGTTCAGTTTGTCTAAATTTGCATTTGGACCTATTGAGCTGGAGGCCTTCTGTGCTGATGCAGTTTAGTACAGACTGCAGGTTATTGTCATGCTCCTCAGAAGTATTTCCAAACACGATATTATCATCCAGCTAGCACTGAACTCCACGTTGATTCTTCAGAATCAATGACATCATTTTTTGAAAGGCACTTGGGGAAGATGCGAGACCAAATGGAACATGTTTAAAACGAAATAGTCCCTTGTGTAATAAATACTGTGAGGTCTCTTCTATCTTCATGCAACATAACCTCGTGGTATGCGCTCCGAAAATCAAAAGTAGAAAACATCTTTGCTCCACGGAGTTCTGCAAATACTTCTTCTATGTGAGGAAGAGGTTGGCTGTCAATCACAACAGCTTTATTTGGCTCCCTTAAGTCCACACAAAGGCGAATGCCTCCACCCTTCTTCTGTGTCACTACTATAGGTGAAACCCATTCCGAGGAGTCGATCTCTTCAATAATGTCCTTTTGAACAAGTTTTCTAAGTTCCTCTGAAACCGCTTCCCTGACTGAAAATGGTAAGCGCTGTAACTTCTGTCGTACAGGCATCAGATTATTCCGCATTTTAACTTTATGCAGAAACCCATAAGCACAGCCGAGTTTCTCCTCAACCTGGTGTTGGGTCCCAGCTGAAACTGGTGTGTGTACCGCAAGAGTGCTTTGCTGAGGAAGATCAGTTTGTCTATTAACTACCCTGAGATTTAAAGCAGACAATAAATCTCTGCCAAGGATAGGAGTGTCTTTGTGGACAATGTAGAACTCTGCAGTTACACAGCAATCACCAAAAGTAACTATTGCTGACAGGCAGCCATGTACTGGAACATGGTTTTTCGAATAGCACACCAAGTGAAGTTTGGGTTCAGTAAGAGGCACATCTTTAAAGTAATGCAGATAGATGGAATCAGGTAGTATAGATACTGCTGAGCCAGTGTCCAACATTAGCTGAATAGACTGTGGTTTGCCTGAGGGTATGGTGGAAACGTTTACAGGGCACTTTTTCTGTTCTGGAATATGTGCAGTAGTGATTTTGTCCATGCTCAGCGCAGTAACATCTGGTATTGTAACTGCATGCACCTGTTGACTGAACTGGCTACTGCGACATACCTGAGGAAAATGTCCAATCTTTTTGCAATGATTGCACTGACCTACTTTTGCCGGACATCCTGTGTAGCTTGAAAAGTGTTGTGGGGATCCACAGCGAAAACATGCTTTTTACTGTATTTTGAATTTGCTGATTCGGTGGTTTTTCATTAGTTTTCCTCTTTCAATTGTGTGTCTGCAGTGGTAGTAAATTTTTCTGCAAAGGAGTCACAGCCTGGACTGCGCCTCCTGTATCCATGCTCATTATTTTGGCTTCAGCTGTAGCTGACTCAATCTGAGTAGCAATGGTTATTGCTTTTTCGAGTGTAAGTTGTGGTTCTAGAATTAAGCGTTCTCTTACATGAAGCATGGTTGTTTTCTCAATGAGTTGGTCTCTAATCATCTCATCTGCCATATTACCAAAGTCACAAATTACAGTCAGACTCCTCAGGGAAGCAATATACTGCATTATAGTTTCCCCTGGTTTCTGCTCACGCTGGCGAAATCTGTAGCGATTAGCTACTACATTCACTTTTGGCACAAAAAAGTTCTTTAATGCAGTGAGTGCAGTCTCATATTTATCATCTGCAAGGGGAAAAGTGTAAAATATACGCTGCCCTTCTGCTCCAAGGCAGTGGATTAGCAGAGCACGCTTTCTTACTTCAGAAATCTCTGTAGCACTGATTGCAAGCAGATAAGTCTCAAACATATGGATCCAGGTAGTAAAATCAATTGGAGGCTTACCTGGGCTTTGCAGAAAGAGTGCAGGTGGGGTCAGAGGCAAAAGATCCATCCTCGTCACCAAAATGTTGTATCAACCAGGCAAAGTACTAACAAGCTTCAACAGGACATTATTTTCAAAGTGGAAACCTCTTTACCAAACTGCTGCTGCACCCTCTGTAGCTTTCTTCCAGCCTCTCAAATCCTTCCCCCTCCTTCCTGTTTCTTGTCCTTTCAGACTCCCAACAGCCAGTACTTCCAATTCTAATAATTACAAGCAACATCTAAACACCACAGATTGCTTTGGTGAAACATGGGAAATCTTAACCTTCTGATGTTGGGGATATAGGCCCAGATCCACAAAAGGTATTCAGGCTTCAAACATCCATTGAAATCAACCCCAATCAGTCCTAGAACCTTTTTAAATGATAGGTACAACATATGCTACCCTCTATTCCTCTTGTGCAGTAGATAATTTTGATGCAGGATTGCATATTTTTGTTAAAAGATTGCATATTCTGTCAGCTGCTTCATTCTAAAATTTTGTCAGACCTGTTAGATGCTGCCATCCAGTTTTGGTGACTTGTTGCTCTTTAATTTATCAGTTTATTTCAGCACCTTCTCTTCTAGCACATCACTCTTCAACAGTATTTCATCTTATTACCAACCGGAAAAGAGTAGGCCCAATCTTATACTAGGAAGTTGGAACCTAAATATTGGCATGGATCTGGGTCTTAGCTTCTATGGACCTACTCTTTTCTGGTTGACCCTGCTTGACCCTACCCTGCTACTCCTGCAGCAGGTGTCAGGGGTAGAAAGGGGAGTTAAAGAAGAAAGTGCAGCTCAGTTTGTGGCTGACTAGGAAGGAGAGCTGAGTTCTGCTTCTCGTTTGGGTTGGATATCCTTGTTTCAGCTAAGAGCTGGAGACAACTTGCTACCTAGATGAGCCTCCTGGTGGATGGGGTCACCTGGCCTAGGGAGACTGATTTTAAGGACGGGCTGCATGAAGACAATCCCAGAAAAAGAGGTGGGGTGCTGCTTAACACTCCTTGGATGACCCTGTTGTAGAGATTTTATCATTCCTTTGTTTCTGGACTTTAATATCCTGGAAGGGCTGGGACTAAAGTATGCCTTAGCTGGAGGCTAGAGCACTACTGCAGTGGCCCTGTGAGAGATGGCAAATGACCATTGGTGACCCCATGACAGGTTGAGAAGTGCCCTGCTGGGCCACAAAGGAACATCTTGGAGGTTAGTCCCATCACAATATTATTCATTTGTCTTGAATAACCTAGAGAATTGATACCTGAGAGCACAATTCTTCAGCCTTTACCGCCATTCAGCAGAAGCGACTCATGCAAGTTGCTCCACTGACTATGAGGTTACTCGTGTGAGTAAACACTTACACAACATGAGTAAGGGTTACAGAATCAGGCCTGAAAAAAAAACTTTTCTTTGCTGAACTGATGAATAACAAGTCATATCTGCAGCTCCTGGGACACTTGTATTTCTGTGCCATGAATACCTTTTGCAAAGATTCATCGTATCTTGTAGCAAAACTCCAGGTCTTCTGGCTCTTATCACAGAAGGATTTCCCAGAGGGTTTCAAATAATATTGTGTTGTAAATGTATGCATCATACTTTCTAGGAGATACTTTTCACATCTTTTCAGTTATCTCGCATCTTAAACAATTTCCCCTCAAACAGCTGTTCTTATTTGTATGTCTTTTATGGAACATATATACACAAACATTTAAACATATTTTAAAACAAATGGATTTAATTCTAAATAAAGCAAAGGGGTAAAACAGAGTTTGATGTGCACATATTAATATTAATCGACTTACCTATATGTAGTACCTGGTCCAAAGCCCACTGAAATCAATGTAAAGACTCCCATTGACTTCAATGTGCTTTGGACTAGGCTTATACAAATACTATGGAAGGGGGCATTTAAAAAATGCATAATGTAAAGTAACGGTGTTCTTTAAAATAGATCAAATCACCTTTGTTTTCTCTGGACTTCCCACTTGTTCTACCATGTGACAAAATTATTAACCCGAGTTACCAAAATGAGGGGATAGAAAGAAGCTGGTGTTGCAAATAACCTCTCTCTCTCTCTCTGGCGATTGCTACATTTCCTGCAGTTGCAAGTCTATTGAAATAACTGACCTCCCTACCTGAAGGAATTAATACTAGTACCATAATTAACCACTCAGAAAACACACCTGAAAGCAAAAGACCATTCCCTTCTTTCCTGTAGCCTGTGCTATTTCTACTGCTGAGAAAACTGTGCATATGGCATGGTATTCAGTGACTATGACATTTCAAATTCTGGATCTGGGGAAACAGTTAATATGACAGCTGCAGGGAGAGAGAATATAAGCTGTGAGTCACAAGAAAGAAGAGTGATTTGTTGATATTTAGTGGGCAAAGGTGTAAAAATATTTTCTTTTCAGCTTAACTTTGTTTTTAAAGGAATATCCCACTGGGGCTGCTTGAACCCCAAAGTCATTGGGAGTCTTTGTCCTGACTTCAGTGATTTTAGCTCAGGCTCAGACAGCAGGGTAATTCCAGTGGTGAGATCCAGGCTATTCACAATGTTGCGAATCAAATGAACCACATTTTGTTAGTTGCACAGAGATTCACTGGATGTTTCTTAAAATTTGCTTAACATATTTATAATGATTTGTTTATATTGACTAGAGTGCCTGTATTTCTTATCATTTTACACCCCATCAGATCTCAGTCATGACTTCAGAAAAACTAAGTCCCAGTAACTTGCTCTGTAATGGCACTAAAATGGTGATGATACATCTACACTGGCATTTAAATAATTTTTTAACATGGACTTAAGTCAGCTAATGGCCACTCACTTAATATAGATGGGACTGTACAGTACTTTTCATGCAGAGAGTTCAAAGCATATTACAAAGGTTGCGTCAACATTATTATCCCTGACGTCAAGGTGTGAACTACAGATGGTGCAAAGCTGGCTGGTCTCATGGTTCTAACCCCCTTTTTTCCGCATACTAAAATGCATTTGCATACTTTCCTAATATTCATTTTCCACATAAGCAATAACTGCATGGCTGTTTGTAGAACAGGACTGGTATGGGCAGTGGGGGAGGAAGCAGGGCTGATCAACCTTAGAGAGGAGATGTCCACAAGACAATCTCTATTAGGATGTCAAGTATCGGGGTAGCCATGTTAGTCTGGATCTACAAAAACAACAAGGAGTCTGGTGGCACCTTAAAGACTAACAGATTTATTTGGGCATAAGCTTTTGTGGGTAAAAAAACACTTATGACCAAATAAATCTGTTAGTCTTTAAGGTGCCACCAGACTCCTTGTTGTTTCTATTAGGATGTTGTCCATATTACGAAATAATTTAACAACCATGATTCTAGGGGAATAAACAAAAGGTTGGAAGTCAGGAATTCCTGAATTCTAATTAGGGTTTTAGGCAAGGCATTTCACTTCTCTGCCTCATTTTCCCTATCTGATAAATGGGGATAATAATACTTACTTGCTCAACTCCTGGGGTTTGTGGGAAGATTATTTGAGTAGTAAACGTTTGTAGAGTTCTCTGGACACAGATAACGTCAAACACAGTGTCTGCTATTAAAGTTAACATTTATCAACAGTTACCACATTGTGATCAATGTGCTGCCACAGTTATTTGTTACCCTTATACGTTGAGATGACTGACATCTCAGATGTGGTTGTAAGGTAATCACTGACTAATGGCAGCAACTGTAACCTGTGAATATTATTGTGTCTTTGTTTTTTTTCTGGACCTGTGTAAACTTTTGTCATTAATTTATTTGATTTTTAGTGTATTATACATTTTTTTTAAAAGGCAAAGCTCTGAATCCGGAAGATCTTGCAACCAAGTCACAACTGTATACCTGTTACAGCCAAAAACATTTGTATGATGTGGTGACAGGCCATAACCTGTATGCACACTTATCTCAAAATGATGTACATTGTTAACCACTACCTCGTCTCACACACAGTAAGCCCCACTGCAGTCACCTGTATCTTGGAGGAAAAGAACACGGCCCCAAGTATTTTACCTTTCAGCTTTGGAGATGTTTATTCAGATATCCAAATTCCAATAACAGAGAGAAATATAAAGAGATATTTGCTGGTTCTCTCACCCTCTTACTTTGACAGATTTTTCAATTGGTACTATTACTTATTTGTATTATGGTAGCATCCAGGAACCTCCAAACAAAGATTGGGCTCCTATAGTGCTAGGCACTATTCAGTCATGTAACAAAGAAGGTTGCACCAAAGAGCTCACAATCTAGGGGCTGTACTGAGATTATTTGCCAAGCACCAAAACGAGCCAGATGTAAGAATAGTTACTGTTTCTGAACACACTGATGCCCAGACAAACACATTCAGGGTCTCTCTTCTTCTATCATCCTCAATTGGTAGGAATGGGCACAGGGTGACACGTTATTTTCTGTACATCAGACATTCCTAGCACACTTCTGGAATAGTATTTACAACAGGCACATTCCTATTTGCATTTTCACTGATTAATAGCTTGGGAGGCACTAAATAATTTACTGAGACATAATCAGCCGCTATCTGCAGCATGGACACAGATGGGAAGACGATACAAAGACATTGTACATAAGAGATATTACTGTGTATCCATGGAAACCGTGTCTCTCCCTTTGCCGGTTCAACAAGGTTGCACATCGTTAGGGTGTCTCCCACTCCTGGCAACGGCAACTTTGCAGTGTCAGTCAGTAAATCTTTGCACCCATTCTTGCTGTCAGCACAAAGTGATAGAGAGCCCAGTGAAAACGTGAGCTGCATAGGAAATCGACTTTGATGTAACATTGCAATCATGTCTTCTTATGCAACAGCCAATTTCAAGCCTCAGTTCAATAAAGAAGAACAAAATGGCACAGGCTAAGCTAGACTTTGTTCTGTTGGACCATTGCCTATAGGCTATAGTTAATTTTAGTGCTCACGACTGTTAAAAGGCTGAAGAATTAGACTAGACTCAGGTGGAGGGTGGGTAAGTGTTATGCAGGAATTGCATATACTTAGCCTGACCCACCAGCATCCATGGTATTTCAGTGAGATCTGAACCTGACGAGAGCTTCTAATTGTGTTAAACTGGGTAATAATATGCTGGTGCATGATAACAGCAGAAAAAACCTTTTAACCCTTCCATGTCAGTTAATCATGTTTACAGTAATTGCCATGCATGTTAGGAGCTTTTTTTAAACCATAAATAAAAGTAATCATAAGAAGTCAAAGCTGAAAGGAAAAAAAGAGAATGCAACTAAAATGGAAATTTAATTTAAATACATTAAGAGAAAATTATAGGCTAGGCTTTTCCTCTCTTAGGCTATAATTAAACTACTTGTCAATGTCCAAGTTAAGCCAATCATGGTTAATGCACAAAAGAAGTGTCTATAGGGGAAAAATGGAATTACTTTACAGATCTTGCAATGCACAAAGGAAAAAAATGCAAATTTGTTACTGTAAGTCCTTGCATTCTTAAGGATTGTGGCCTGCTGCAATGAAGAGCAAGGCAGAAATATAATGTCACTATCGTATGTGAAAAACAGCAATTAAAATATTGTCCCACAGATGCCAGTGACTTATAAAGGGCCAAATTGTCACCTGGGTTACATTGCTACATAGGGAAGCAAGGGCATGAATTGCCTCCTTGAAATCACAATGGGTTTCTTACCCTGCACTATATATTATGGGGAAGATGGAGAGCTGCAACTTCCCCCTTCCATGCACATATGGGTAGCAGTGTAGCTGCTGCTATTGTGCAGAGCACTTCCCCCTCAGAGCAACTCATAAGAGGAGGAACTCATAAGAATGACCACACTGGATCAGACCAATGGTCCATCTAGCCCAGTAACCTGTCTTCCAACAGTGGCCAATGTCAGGTGCTTCAGAGGGAATGAACAGAATAGGTAATCATCAAGTGATCCATCCCCCATCGCCCATTCCCAGCTTCTGGCAAACAAAGGTTAGAGACGCTTCAGAACATGGTTTTACATCCCGGCCCATCCTGGCTAATAGTCATTGATGGATCTGTCTTCCATGAACTTATCTAGTTCTTTTTTGAACCCTCTTATAGTCTTGGCCTTCACAACATCCTCTGGCAAAGAGTTCCTCAAGTTGACTGTGCGTTGTGTGAAGAAATACCCAGGGGGGAAATTAGGCCTCCCAGAGTTTCAGTCTGTCTCCTGACATGCTTCAGGGTCAGCACAACAAGCACTATCCTTTGCTCGCAGCAAAGCATAAAACATAAACGAGCAATCAATGAGGCACAAATTCTGCCTCTGATGTGTGCCTGTAACTCCTGTTGTGGACATCTGACTTTTACTGTGACGGTTTCAAATTCCCCAAAGCAGTGGTTACCAAGATATGAGCCATGAGATAAACTCTTCTTCAAGATGTCTTTTGCACTATGAAAACCGTTTGGATCCACTAGCCTGAGGAGATCCAAGTCCACGTACAAGTTTCTAGCCAACCTACATTTGAACAAGTCTACACTCTCTTTAGCTCTGTTGTTAATACCGAAAACAAAAATTCTTCACACTTGAAATAAAGACATCACTCATACATAAGTCTAGTTCACAAAATAACGCTTCTGCAGAAGAAAATTCAACTAAGCTTCCTTCTGCCTGTCATTCAGGTTAAATTCCACGGGCCAAATTCTGCTGTGTTATACCTGTGTACAGCATGGCTCTGCATGCTTAGAAGGCCACATAATCAGTGCTGGTCTAATCCAGGAGATGATTTAGTTGCCTATGCATCAGAATTTAAATAGCTAGATTTTTTGGCAATTGAAATTCAAATCCTAGATACTCCACCTTGATCTCCCCAACCTAGAATTATAATTCCTCATTTACATTGCAGCTCAATGGACATAGTTTCCCTCCTGATAGCTAATCCCACCACTGCAAGAGTAAATTAAAAACAGAAATAAAGAAATAGGCAGGGTGTGATCAGTTAAACAACCTAAAAGCTAATCCATTCCACAAGCTTTTCTGTTTGTCTACAGCATATATTCTATTTAGAAAAGATCCAGGTGAGGAAAAAAATTAAGACTAGCGCTGTCAGGGAAGCTTGGATCCCCCCTTTCTGAAAATTTTTGACAAAAAGAAAATTCTGGGGCGGGATTTTGGCAATCAATTTTTGGACACTTTTTGACTGGCTGCCATTTTCCAATTTTGGTGGCCAAAAACCAAAACATCTTTGTTTTTTTCATTGTTTGGTTGTTGAAAACTGAAAATGTCCAGATTTTTTTATTAAAAACCTGAACAAACTACATTAAAATGGGCATTTCCTATGGAATTTTCCACTTTGAGGAATCAGCCATTTTTCAGCCAAAAATGTTTCTAATGAAATTTTCTGACCAAGACACTCTGCCCTTGAAAGAAAGTCATTATTCTTGAGAGAAATGATGGGTTTGAGATTAAGGCACATGGCTGAGACTCATAAGAATTGGGTTCAGTGCCTGGCTCTGCTTCAACATTCTTGTGTGACCATGAGCAAGTCACTTTCTCTCTCTTTGCTTCTATTCCCCATCTGGAAAGTAAAGATGACAATGCTTCCTTTGTCTTGCCTATTTAATGTGATGTCTATTTCATATAAACTCTTCAAGGCTCTGCCTCTTATTTTGTGTATATATAGCATCTAGCATAATGGGATCTTGGTTGAGGCCTCCAGGTAATATTATAATGCATAACAGGGGTCATGGATGGGGCAATGTATTGTCTGCCAGGTGCTTCTGAATTTGCAGAGTAGATCACTCTGTGTATGTCTGCAATTAGAAGCCTGTGGCTGGCCTGTGCCAGCTGACTTGGGCTCGGGCTAAAGAGCTATTTAATTTCGGTGGAGACATTTGGGCATGGGCTGCAGCCCGAGTTCTGGGATCCCTTACCTGACTTCATAGGGTCCTACAGTCTGGGCTCCAGCTCCAGCCTGAACCCAAATGCCTACACCACAGTTAAGTAACCCCTTAGCCCAGGTCAGTGGCACAGGCTAGCTGCGGGTTTTTAATTGCAGTGCAGACATACCCTCTGCCTGCCTGGATGGCCCCTTCTCACTGTGTAGTCCCAGGCCTCTGGTGTTTACATAGTAGGAGAATGTACCCTTTAATGATAGTTCTTCTCTTTTGTTCTTTTCTTGTACATAAGAAAACTGCCTACACCATGCAGCACAGGGCAGCTAAAAATATTCACAACATGAATGTCTAATTCCCAATGTGTATAACTTAATATATTGTATTTGTATAAATTATCTCATTCCTGATACATTCCCTTTTCCCTTTGTTACTGACTTCCAAATCAACTTGCACTGCTGGAATAATGCATGTCACGTAAGTTCTTAACATGAGGGGGGTGGGAGTTCGACTCCATTTACCCTTAATATGATTTCAATTTTTATTTTAAAATGGTCAGTTCTCATATTTGTTTATATAACAAAACAGTCCAACTTGTAGAAAATAATTCCTCTATATACCAGTAATCTCTTTAAGCATATTCTTATAGCTTTGATGCTCATGGAAATCACTGTATAAAATGAAAAATAGCCAACATCTACAATGTTCGTAGGCACTGGGCTATTTTTGTTTCCCTTTCATTAGTTGCCACTTACCTTCACAGTTTAAGCAACACATAACATAATATTCACTCACCAGACATAGTACAATTTAACCCAATTTAGATTAATCTCTTGCACCGCCCCACAGTTAGGACTATGGGGGTGTGAACAGCAATGTGCACCAAAGTGCTGGGCAGTAACTCCCTCGTGGACATTCCAGGGACATACTAAAAGGTTCCTAGTTTGCATTAATGTGACCTCTTCAAACAGGACAACGTTAATGCGAAGTTGGAACCTTTTAGAGTATGTCTACGCAGCAAAGAAAAACCGGTGGTTATCTCGTGTCAGCCGACTTGGGCTTGCGGGGCTCTGACTGTAGGGCTGTTTCATTGATGTGTAGACTGCCGGGCTCAGGACTTTCCTACCCCACTGGGTTCCAGAGCCCAGGCTCCACTCTGAACCCAGAAGTCTTATCCAGAAGCAATGAAACAGCCCCACAGCCTGAGTCAGCTGGCACAGGCCAGTCATGAGCTTTTCTTTGCTATGCACACATGCCCTTAATTCACACCTGCACTGTCCACATGGGGGAATTACAGTGTGTTAGGAATGAAGACTTGCAGAAGTGCCTGCCCAGTTTCTGGGTTGTCTGTGAGCCCAGCTGAGCCACAGCAGGGCTGTCCAATTGAAGGCTCCACTTAATTGGCCAAGGAAGTCAGCAAAGCCTGCTTTTAGCAACAACTGATCTCTGGCTGCTCCATGCACATGTCACAACTGCCATCTCTTCTGATCCTGCCTTGTCCCTACCCTTGCTCCAGCCCGCATCCTGCTTTGTTCCCAGCCTTGCTTCTGTCCTGCTTCAACCCTGCGCCCTTGCCCTGTTCCTCATTCCAGTTCTGAGCATTGGCTGACTCGTGGTTTCTGACCCATGGCTCTGTTCCAGGCCTCTGATTGCCACTGCTCTGACCTCTGACTGGCCACCTACTCGCTGATTTGTGACACAGTGCAGCACTTTGGTGCACACTGCTATTCAAACCCCCATAACCCAAGTTGTGGGGCACTGTAGACATGCCCTTAGTTTTCTGCTTAATTTAATAGAAAGTTTTCTGCCACAGATGCATTGCAAGGAGTTTGATCAAACAAAATGGCAGCACCATGGGTAGAGTCTTTTCCCCAACTTAATGGCTTATGGGCCATCCATAAAGTTCAAGTGTGCACTCTGTGAATAAGCTTGAAAGAATTAAAACACTTTCAAGAGTCACTCTCACAGTGTTGACTCAGCACTTACCCTGTATGTCTGCAGTGCCTTTGGAGGTTTATCTTGAAATTGGTCTTTTGAGTAAGAACTTAAAAATGGAGAGTCTGCCTGCTCTTTGTGGACATTAAGGATCAAACTTTCAGCATAGTCTATGAAAGATATATACCTAACTTCAGTGTGTAATACTGTGTGCATGCAATTGCAATAATTGTACATGTAATTGACTATTTTGAGAGATAACTGTACATTTTGCACATGCAGTCACCATGATTGTACGCACAATTGCTGTTCTGTGGAATTTAAACACTCAAATGCACATGTATGTTTGCACACAAAATTATTTGTGTGCAGTTCTGGATATTTTACTCTTAAAATCCCACAATGCTCTTGTAAAAGTCTTGATATCCTCAGATAAGATTTCCCTCCCCTGCTTCTAATATTATTAATTACAATGGTATAGATGGTCCACTAATATCCTGTGTTCCATTTGACTTTGGATGGGCTATCACCAGCAGGAGAGTGAATTTGTGGGGGGGGGGGGGTGGAGGGTGAGAAAACCTGGATTTGTGCTGGAAATGGCCCACCTGATGATCACTTTAGATAAGCTATTACCAGCAGGACAGTGGGGTGGGAGGAGGTATTTTTTCATATTCTCTGTGGCTGTTACTCTGAAACCTGTCATTTGACTGACAGACATCCTTCTTCCCAGAAGCACTTGCATTTCTGTGGTGCTGTACTGTATCTCTTGTGAAGTGCTTTGAGATCATTTCGGATAAGGGTGGTAATTCATACTCAGCATCCCCTCTGCCAGGACCATTTCAACTAGTCCATATGTACAGAAGTCAGGAATCCCTGGCCATATTCACCAGAAATTATTCACTGCCCCTTTTAGAAAAGTTGTGCTGCTCAACTTAATACTTGCATTATCCAGATTGCCCTGGGAAATTCCCTGGGAAATCACTGCCCTATGAGCACTAATTAAAAAAAGGTAATCACTAACACTGGCAAGAAGGAACGTGTTCAACAGACATCATGCAGGTTCTCACTTGGACTTAATCTATGTGCTATTAAATTGTCTGTTTATTGTGGCAGCCAAAAGTAGCTTCCTGCAACTTTTATCATTTGTATAATTTCAAAATATTGAAACATAAACCTGCACTGAATTTATTGCTTAGGATGCGCTTATCAATTGACAGAATTTGACAGAGAGCTTGGAATACTAATGATCAACACCGAAAACCATTTTTTTCAACTAAAGTTACAACTCTGCTACAAGTCATCCAAAGCAGGTGATTCCATCTCAGGTTGACACTTCAGGCATAATCGGCCTTGTTGTGATTAAGAATCATACAATTATAGAATCATAGACATGGAAGGGATATCGAGAGGTCATCTAGTCCAGTCCCCTGCACTCAAGGCAGGGCTAAGTATTATCTAGACCATCCCTAACAGGTGTTTGTCTAAAAAATCCCCAATGATGGAGATTCCACAACCTCCCTAGGCAATTTATTCCAGTGCTTAGCCACTCTGACAGTTGGGACGTTTTTCCTAATGTCCAACTTAAACCGCCCTTGCTGTAATTTAAGACCACTGCTTTTTGTCCTATCCTCCAAGGTTAAGAAGAACAATTTTTCTCCCTCCTCCTTGTAACAACCTTTTATGTACTTGAAAACTGTTATCGTGTCCCCTTTCAGTCTTCTCTTCTCCAGACTAAATAAACCAAATTTTTTCAATCTTCCCTCATAGGTCTACAGAAGGGACTACATAGATCAAATCCTCCTTGTATCACATATGAGCAAGGGATTGCTTGTGTGAGGAAAGTGAGCAAGGTTTGGCCCTTTAATTTCTATGCTACAAAAAGCAGTAATGATATTAGACAGGTTCCACACATTTGATTCATTAAACTGAAGGTTTTACATTTATATTATACTAATATGCAAATCATCTTTTGAAAAGTTTAGCTCTACATCTGAATGTGAATGATGCCCAAGTTTTGGGTTTGCATCACCAGCGTGTATAGCTAGTAACCTCTTACTGACAAGGAGTGCAGTATGGGAACCAGAAATTCTGTTCTACAGGAAATTAAACAATTTCAAATCTTTTTATTCAAAATAAAGAATTTTGAAATTTTCCCTGAAATGAAATTTTATGGGAAAAAATAATGTAGGGCCAATCAAAACATTTCATTTTGATAAACTAAAACACTTCATTTTGATTTTGACTCATTTTTTAAATGTTGTATAATATAAACTTAACAACAATACATTTTGAAATGAAAAATTAGTAGTTCATTCCAAAAATGTCAAAATGAAATGGTCTGACATTATCAAAACACTTCATTTTGGGTTATTTTTTCCAAAATGAAATTTCATCAGAATTGACACGTTCCCCAGAGAAAGGCTTGGTTTTGATGAAATGGCATTTTCGGACAGAAAAAAATATTCTGTCAGTAAATCTTCAACCAGCTCTGCTAGGAGTCCAGTGGAATCTGTGTGCCATAGGTCCCTAGTCTGCAAAGGCACTGCTTGCATGAGCAGCTATCCTAGCAAGGAGTCTCACTGCAGCATCACAGACCGTCACTGGGGAAGTTCAAGTCTTGCTTCTCTAGCAGACTGATTTGAGGCACGTACCATTCTGTAATATCTGTAATTTCTTCCTGCTATGTTTATTCTCATTGGTTTCTGTGTTTGGTAAGAATGATTATAGGTATATGATAATCACAGAGTGCTACATTCTGTCAGTGGCACGTAGCCCATATGAAGCAGCTGTTTGGAGCATAGGCGGCACCTGCAGAATGCCTCCCAGAGCAACATGGTGCCCAGGGGGGCATATACATGTGATTATATGTATCTGTTACAAGGGGTGGCATATGGTCACATCCTGACGGTGTTGCTGGCCAGCATGAAGAGACCAAGCTATATCTCCATTAGGACCTAAAGATGCAGATAGGCACCTAGTGGGCTTTACAAAAGTGTCTAAGTAGGTTAGGAGCCGAACTCCCATTGAAAGTCAAAAGGAGTTGGGTGCCATACTCACTTAGGTGCCTTAGTAAATCCCACTAGGCATCTTCCTGCATCTTTAGGTACCTAAATAGCTTTGTAAGTCTGGCCACATGTGCCCCCAGGGTGTAAAAAGAGCAGTTCCTGCATGCCTAGCAAGTCCTTATGCAGGTGGTGCAAAGGGGAGAAGGCACATTACTTCATCCCGCACAGTGTAGGGACTGAGCCAAAGCCCGAAGATGAAGTCTTTCCATTGGTTTCAATGGGCTTTGGATTATGCCCATAGAGAGGAAAGTGGGGAGTTTTAAGAAACACACTAATGTAAGATGTGACCAGACTATCAGGGATTTGAGCATTTCCTTGGGCTGGGGAAAGGGGAATGCTGTGTGTGTGTGTGTGATCACTGATTTACTAATCATTATGTGTGAAGCACCAACAGTGTGTTTAGCCCTGTACAGAAAACAGTCAATGCCTCAAAGAGCTTCTAATCACCCCCCCTCTCCCCCCCCCCCCACATGCACACACCTTCAGGCATTTTTGTAGTGATTTTTCAGTGAGAGAAAGTTCAATGCCTATCCACTGTCAGTCAATTACTTTCAGCTGATTTCGGATGTGCTAGAACAGCAGGAAAATTTACTAGCTGCTTCAGGACATCTAAGAAAAGGTGGCTATCCTGCAAACATTGGACTAAGTTATTTTCCTTACAACAAAAAATATCCTATGTCCATGTAAACAGATTCAAAGTGAGAGATGTTTACAGCCCAACTATATACTCCTAAAATGGTTTTTAGAGACATAGGTTTTAAGATTAGAATTGACCATAATGATCATCTAACCTGATCTCCTGCATAACACAGGCTAAAGAACCTCATCTATTAAACTCTGAATCAATCTCATAACTACTGTTCGAATTTTATAGAATATTTTTTTAGAATGGCGTCAGTCTTGATTTAAATACATCACTCAATAAGAAGAATTCTTAGTCAAATTTCTGGTGCAAGCACTCACATTTCAAGTTCAAAGTGCTCTAATAGTCAATTAAAAATCACTGTTTCTGTAAATTCCTGGCTGTAAATTTACTTGTTAGACCAGGGATCGGCAACCTTTGGCACGCTGGCAGTTTGTTTACCTGCGCTGTCCATGGGTTTGGCCAATCGCAGCTCCCACTGGCCATGGTTTGCCGTTCTAGGCCAATGGGGACTGCAGAAAGTGACATGGGGCGAGGGATATGCTGGCCGCCGCTTCCGGCAGCCCCTATTGGCCTGGAATGGTGAACCGCGGCCAATGGGAGCTGCGATCGGCCGAACCTGCGGATGCTGCAGGTAAACAAACCAGCCTGGCCTGCTAGCAGATTTCCCTGATGGGCCGCGTGCCAAAGGTTGCCGATCCCTGTGCTACACTATTGCTGGAAAATGAACACAAGAGGCATGTACATAGGGAAAGTAACTTCAACTATTTATTGAAGTGCAAATGTGTAGAATTTTGAGTTATTACTCTGAATGGAAATTCACCCCTGTGCTGAGGGCCAGCATGAGACATAGGCTCTACTTAATTCCACTTAAACCCTCAATATAACTCTCTGCACAAGGAAGAATTTCACAGTGAATAATGATACATGGTTTTAGAGGATCACTCTAGCTAATGGAGGCTTTACTACCAAAATGACAAACTCTTGCCCAGGCTCTTTCTGATGTATCTGTTACTTTTCTCACACACCTATTATGTATTATGCTTAGAATATAGATTGCGATGCAGAGTTCTGTGCTGTATGCCTGGACTTCATGGATCCTCATGCTGGTATTTGCCAATATTAACAGAACAGATAAGAACCTGCAATTATTTAAGGTGGAGATGGCCAGAGAAGGTGTAATATTGAAGATGGAAAGAGACATACATTAAAAAGAAACCAGACACAAATAGATCATGAATCCATACTTCTAATGGGTTTGAAGGATTCCTTGCAATTCCATTGGAAATGGCTTGTCCAAGGTGGTACCATCGCTTTGCTCTACTGCAGTTATCTTATAAGAAGGTGGGGCCAACAGATGTGATATACTCTTCAGAGCAAACCTTACTGATCTTTTTGGCTGGCTGTATCTGTCAAAGGACAGGCAGTTCACATGACTAGATACCTGCATCCTACATAGCTGTGTCCTGTAGGTATTTGAGGCATGTAATCCCAATACTTCTTGTATTAGGAAGTCTGTGTTTAACATGGCTAGAGGTATCAAGCCGGGGGGGCCACTGCTTTCCAATAAAGCCATGAATTTTCAGCAAACGGTATCTCTCTTCACCTTCCTCCAGATCGCCAATTACAACTAAAGGATGAGTCTCAGGCAGGGTTTACAAATCAGTGAATTAGACAGTTATCTAAAGATGAGTAACTGCTGTGGGAGCATGGATGTAGCTAGGAAACAAAGTGCTGCTGTGGCGAGATACGACACAGCAATGACAAAGCGTGAGATGAAAAGAAGGGGGCGAAGTGCTGCTGGCAGGGAGGATGCCTTGTGCTTGATGCTTGTACTTGGCTGCTCATGTATGAAAAACAGGAATAGAGATGGCACCTTAGGCTGCAGGAAATTAAACTAGGAGCAACAGAAAAGGGAGAAGAGGGTGGGCAGGAGGAACGAAATGGTCCAGGAAAACAAAGGGTGAGAGACAGGAGTTTGGGTCTTGCATATGAGCACTCTAATCAGCTAAGGAAAACAAGTCTCCAAGAATTTTGAGATTATCATAGGTTCTCCCCAGGCCTATCCTAGAGAGTCTATGGGATAGATTGTGGCTAGCACTTTGCAGCTGTACAGGGTGACAGAGGGGATGCAAAGACCCCGCTCCCAACAGGCAGACAGATTAAAATCTTGACCCTTGTACTGCTTTTGGAAAAGGATCAGGGAGTCTAGCACCAACAGTGACAC
This sequence comes from Lepidochelys olivacea, assembly GCF_965140295.1. NCBI lineage: Eukaryota > Metazoa > Chordata > Testudines > Cheloniidae > Lepidochelys > Lepidochelys olivacea. The sequence goes on from NC_140413.1 coordinate 24,919,780, forward strand.
TAAAATGGACAGGACCATGGCCCCAACCTATCTTCTGCAGTGGCCAGCAGAGCAAGGTCAGTGGAAGGGCAAATGCATGCTGCGCCCTTTCACAGTTTGCTTCAGCTTTTGCCTTCCTTGCAGTCCCTCAGTGATCCCTGCTAAATCAGCTAGAATGCTTCTAGGAAGGGCCACCGGTACAGCTGCCTTTGGCATATGCCCTGTTCTTAATACAGGCTCTGGCTGCACAAGCCAGAAAGGAGCCTGATGTTACTTGAGGAAACCTTTAAACATCATCGTAGCTATATACTTAACTCCCATTAGCAACAACAAAGAGTTCTGACCACAGCATCCCACATAACAATGAAAATGTAGCCCTGGCTATCATTATAACTTCAAGGTTTTCTGTTTTCTAGGGCTGAGTTCTGGGCATGAACATTTCACTTATCAATACACTTAATAGCATTAGGTTTGTAAGTAAAACAACAATTCATAAATCTATATGTCGGTAAACAAGACTGTAATTCATCAAAGCAAGGGCAAATGGAAATAACCATCCTTTGTGTTCCAGCTCAATGCATCTTCCGCAAGGGGTGAGCCTGTCTCCTTGGGGTTCTGAGATCACACGTACTGACTTGTATTTAGAATGACACCTTTGTTCTCTGATGATATTGATGAGCGGCCTATGCAAACTGAGTCTGCCAATTGGATAAATGAAGCACCAGGGATTCTAAAAATCAATGCAGAGTGCAAACTATTACTTCTGTGAATACTGCTTAATTTTTCGTCTTTCTAACAAACAAAGAAAGAGATTGTACTGAGACTGGATGCTGATGGAATGTTGATACACTATCAACCCAAAGCATCTTTTAGGTGGGTGCTGCTGGGAAGTGAACTATAACTTGCATAAGGTTGAATGAGGAATGCAGGCTCTTTGTATTTTAGCGTGTCGCTGACCATTAAAATGGTCTTTCAGCCTAGTTCCTGAACTACTCCCAGCAAAAAGCATCATCTGATTCGGAGATAACTAAGAATCAGTTCTTAACTAGCAACTGCAGTCCTTCACAGTCATACTGTATGATAAAGACACCTGATAATAGAAATGTCCAGAACTTCAAAAGAGAAAAATGATGGCCCCCTCCTGGAGTGCTCTTGGTCTTTGAGAGTGGTAGACTCTGTGTTCTTCCCTCCTAATTGACTCTGTAGCCCTGTGTTCTTTGTACTCTCTGGTCTGATTTCAACCTTTTGCTTGATGGATTTCTTTTTTAAGCTATGCTGGATAAGGTATTGTGCCTCAAATTAGGAGTTGCTCTATGATCTCTAGGATTGTTACCATTATACTTTACAGGAATCATGGACCAAACACTTTATTACTATGTTGAATTCAGTGGAGTCTCAAGCAATTTTCCACAGTGAAAATGAGAGCAGAATTTAGATGAGTAAATATAGTACTGGACAAAATGCTGTTGCATCTTTCCATGTTCAAATGTGAGTGATTGAGAATGTTGGTTTGTAAGTTTGTCATTGTCCCTATAGTATAAAATGAGATTACATTTTTGAAACAGGAGCTTCTGGCAAACAATGCACAATCTTGCAAAAGAAGGGGGGAAAAGTAGCACTCGGAATGTAACACTCCCCAAGCTGCACAAGAAAAACATAAACAATGCTCAGCATTCAGAAAGCCATCCGAAAGTGTTCCTTTTGAAGGGGATGACTTGTCAAAGTCAGTGTTGCTGTGCTAAAATAAATACTGTTCCTTTTGTTCCTGTGTGACTGTGAGGCATGAGAAAGAAAATGAGAAGAACATTATGGAAGGATGATGTTTTATTATTAACCCCTAGTGGATCACAAATATGAACATTTTGAACCTGTAAATCAGCTGTAAATAATTTCCCATAGCATGTTACAAACCATGAAACAAATGACATTTTACCGTAAAATGTCAGCCCAAAGGGAAAGTTCCTGGATGTGGATGCAGAGTCAAACAATCTATGTAACTACATTGTGCTGCCACTGATCTCATTTGAGCAGATTTTTTGGGTCAAGTAGGTTCTCATCTAAAAGAAAGCAGTACAGAAAATCAAAGTCACAAAGTGGAAAAATGCTGTACTGTGACCATCATAAAATTTGGTCAGCTTTTTAAAGCTATTGATTTGTGGAAAACATTCACTGTTTAGTACTTTTCATACACTGAATTCACACAAACAGAGCTGGCTTACATAAGATGTCTCACACACTGTGACACTGGCAGACCAGGTGCCAGCTCATGCCAAGACCTCCAGGCCTCACTGAATGCTGACAAATGTATAGCTGGAAAGCAGTCTGACTCGCCTTGTGTTGGTATCATTAAAATAGATTTATAAAAGTTTATAAAAATGTGTTTAGTGTTTAGACTTGAAGAAATGCTTGTAGGATGCTGCATGTTCTGATCTCACTTATGAAATCTGCACCCCATGGTATAGTTATACAGAGTGTTTGCATTGTAAACCTCTGTACCCGTGTAACTCACCAAACAGGAAAGAAACATTTAATGAGTGTAAACTTGATACTTGGTTGGTGAAATCTGCTGTTGGCATAATAAAACCAGCTCAATGAGCAGTGGTAACTATGTAGGCAGGAGATCGTCTGTCGACATAGCACTATGCATATGAGCAATTATGCCAGTAAAATTATGTTGCTCGGGGGGGGGGGCAGGCGGGCGGGGAGATGTTTTCTTCACTCCCCCAAGTGACAAAAGTTTGGCTGGCATAAGTGCTAAGTATGTGGCTTAATATGGCCAAAGTACAGAACACACAACCAATTTGGGCTTTGTGCCATGTTCTTAACAGTCTGCCCTGAGGTGGGCACTCTTGGTTGTGAGCCACTCCAGACAGCTTGACACAGTGCCCAGGTAGTTTCTCATTCTGTCCAGGTAGTTTATACTTATTCATAGATTTTAGGGCCAGAAGAGACCATAATGATTAGGCTATAGATCCCACTCACTAATTCCTGCAGTTAGCCCAGTTTTGTGTGTTGAACTAGAGCATATTTTTTAGAAATTATCTAAGCTTGATTTAAAAAAAAATCCGAGGGCTAGACAATCGATCACATCATTGTTGAAAACAGATCCCTGTTAAAAATGTATACTTAGTTCAACTTCCAGCCTTTGGATCAGTAGCCCAGAACGCTGACAAAACGACACTTTTGTGAGACATGATTTCCAACCTTCTATTTTGTTTCTATGCAAGGTTCTGATTCTCCTTTATGGTATCTATCTTAGCAAGTAACTTTTTTCCTGAATTGCTGGGCATAAAAATAATTAAAACAAGATTTTTAAACATCTAAACTAGATACTGCAAAGGGAAATGGAGCTCTTCGATGGTCACATTATATTCCAGAAACAAATGATGTGAACCTCAATTTTGACACTATTTATGACATTTAGTTGCTATTATTTGAGGATCTAAGTTCTGAGCATGTTGTTCTAACTGTTCATATTATCTTTGTTCCTAGAAGTGAGGGGGGAAATAAAACATTTAAAAAAAAAAGGCAAATTCACAAGTAAAAGTAAAAAGAAAAGGAGGACTTGTGGCACCTTAGAGACTAACCAATTTATCTGAGCATAAGCTTTCGTAAACTACAGCCCACTTCGTTGGATATATGCATCCAACAAAGTGAGCTGTAGCTAACGAAAGCTTATGCATCCAATGAAGTGAGCTGTAGCTCACGAAAGCTTATGCTCAAATAAATTGGTTAGTCTCTAAGGTGCCACACGTACTCCTTTTCTTTTTGCAGATACAGACTAACACGGCTGTTAACTCTGAAACAGGTAAGAGTGTATATTTATAAACATAATTACTCTCCCTTTGTCTTCAGCCACACAGCATTACCTTTTAATGCAAAACATTTATTTATGTTTATACAAATCCATTAGACATTTCCCTTTGCAGAAGGCCATGGAATAAGTGCTATGCGTGAGTGCCACAACCCTGAGGCTACGGTAGTGGCTGTGGACAGTTTCTGCTGCCATTAGACAGAGCATGTAGCATCCAGCACTAGGCTAGGTGCAGGAGATAGGATTTATCCCTAATAGATTTGCTGCAAATTTTAGGAACAACTTTATTTCAAATTAGGCAAGCTAATGCCAGACCTTGGATGACCTCAGACAAGGTCATGCTCTGTCTTGATGCCTAGAAGGAAAGGACAAGCAACTGTATGTCTCACCTTCCGGTAATCTGCCCAAGAGTTCAGCTTCAGGGTATGGAACTGAATTAAAAACCCTGGAACCTGACTGCTATTGGCCTGAAGAGGAACCTTGAGTAATAGTAGGAAGACAAAGAGAAGAATGCTGATGTTGGTCTGCAGCTGGTGCGTGGGCAGTGTGCTTGTCCTTTGGCACAGGGTGATACTAGCATAGGAGAGAGAGAGAATGAAGTGAGGCTGGACACAGATGAGGAGAGCTGTTGCGGGCAGGGGGGAAGAAAGCCGGGGAAGGGGAAGGAAAGAGATAATGAGGGGAACCAGGACAGAAGAGAGATTAAGAAGAATACAGAAGAACAGAAAGAACAAATACAAGGGTAGAGAAACTAATACACAGAAGGGAAAGGAAAAAAGAGAATCAAAGTGTGAGCTGGAATAAAGAAAAATAGTAAAAACATGTACACGCAGCCAGGACTGTTGAGTAAGGTTTTCTTCCTTTTGACCCAATAACATTTCTGAGTGTATTGTTCCCTTGGACACAGGATAGGCATAGGGCAGAAAAGGTAAAATCATGGCCTGTGGGGTGGGGAAAATGGAAAAAAATCAAGATTTTTTTCTATTCAATTTCACAGGAAAGCTACCATTCAGCCATGCAACAAATACAGGAAAGAAGATAACTTTGTGTGAGTAACTGAAACCATTATCTTGGCAGGGGGTTAGACTTGGTGACCCCAGTGGTCTCTTCTAACCTTATGCTTCTATAAGTCTATGTTTTGCCATAATAAAAAAGCCTCTTTTAAAACAATACAATCTTTATCACTTAGCTCCCTGGAGAGGGGTTTTGCCACTGACTGAAATAGAGCCAGGATTGTGTGTATATTATTTTGTTATTGTTTTAGTTTAATCTTTGCTTTTCCGTCTTCTGGATCTTAAATTTGGTAGCTAATTTAATTGCAGCAGCATCTGATTGTGATAATCAAACATCTCATAGCAAAATATTTGAAAATAATATCATAACTCAGGACAAAAAGAAGACAGCAGCTTCTTTTTTAAAGAAATATATATGACTTTTTTTGAAAGTCATTACTCTTCCCATGTCAATTCAAATGTTTTGTGACAAAGCTGGCTATGTTGGTTCCAATGTCCTGCTTTCAAAATCATAGCGGTGAGTAACTGAGCGAAATTATTTCCAATTCCAAGGCATGCAATTCTCAGTCAGATATCTGCATTGTACAAATCTAGATAAGGTATCAGCCACCACTACCATACATCTTTCGGCTCATCCCTAATTGGCTTTGTTAACAAATCTCAAAACTGACAATAGCCTTAAAGTACTATTACTTTCCTTGCCTCTGAGAAAGTAGTTGTTGTTAAAAGCTGGTTGAAGACAAACTAAAGGACCTTGAAAACATTTTCCATGAATGACAAATTTGAGCCAAGTTTCAGAGGGTAGCCGTGTTAGTCTGTATCAGCAAAAACAACTAGGAGTCCTTGTGGCACCTTGGAGACTAACACATTTATTTGGGCATAAGCTTTCATGGGCTATAACCCACTTCATCAGATTCATGGAGTGAAAAAATTATTTTGGAAAGCAAAGTTCCCTGTGTAGTGGAGGAACTCTGCCTATACCAAAGGCAGCCATTTAGTTTGACTCTAGGTGAAACCTCCATCTATAGCTTTGTAAATAATGCAGAGATTTACCCAGGAAGCCAGCTATTATTTTAAGGGTATTCATATGGATATATATTAAATTCTAATTCACATCCAGATCCTAAATGGGGCTTATGGAAGTGTGAGAGGAATCATCACTCTATATGACATGTTCATTTTCAACTTCATTGGGTTTTATAGATGCTTAAAATCATATTTTCCCTTTGAGGCTTTTCAAAACCAACGGTCCAATGGCTATCGGATGTAAATAACTCTCATTGGCTTTTTAAAATAAATTAGGAAACTTTCTCTGTAAGCATCCTCTCCATCCTATTTAAATTCTTATGCTGTGCCCATCACAGTCGTGTACCTGAGAACCTTTTACTGCATTAATTGCTGTGACTAGTATCTGTCACGTATGATTCTTTCTGATTCCCTTCCTCTAAGCAGGGAAAAAACTGCCAGTGGATTTTTTGTTTGTTTATATTATTTCTGTTTTGTTTCATTGTGTGCGGTGATATGTGTTTTCATTAGCAAATGCCAGATTGAAGAAATGTGCCTTTTACTTGGAAATGAAAGTGATGAGATTGGTGGTGGTTCTTAGAAGTTTGTTCTGGAGTTTGTGGCCTAGCTCTGAGAAAATTCTCTCTTGCACAGACCTACTTTACCCTTCTGGTGGATAGTTTAATTGTGCCTGAGAAGTCAAGCTACCAACCCCATACCTCATCTAGGAGCTTCAGGTAATCTTTTTGGTATCCTGGGCCCAGACCATGAAGATGTCTCTTACATACTTATTTGGTTATTTACTTAGATTGTAAGCTTTTGGGACTGGCACCATTTCTGTTCTTGTTGCATAGCAGCATCTTGGTCTGTGACTGGGGCTCCTCTGGGCTACACTATTACAAATAATAATAATCTTACTTCAAAAAAAGAAAAGGAGTACTTGTGGCACCTTAGAGACTAACCAATTTATTTGAGCATGAGCTTTTGTGAGCTACAGCTCTCTAAGGTGCCACAAGTACTGCTTTTCTTTTTGCGAATACAGACTAACACGGCTGTTACTCTGAAACCAATCTTACTTCAATTAGAGCTTCTGCAGGTATTGTAGTATTTGAGTATAAAATTCCACCCATTTGTTATTTTCCTACTTTATTTCCCAATCATCTTCTAGATATCCTCATATTTCAGAAGAAAACCACATACCAACAACTCTTCTTATTCAAAAAAAAAAAGTGGCTATCCAATTAGATCTGCATGTATTTTGACTTTGCTGAATCCCAGAAGATGATTTCTTCCATGATGAGATTCCTGTAAAAATCAATAAAAAGGTTAGAAAGTTTCCTACACTACAATATAAATGATTTTTCTCCCATATAAAAAAGATATTTTTGGAAAAGCCAATAAAATCTTCAGTAAGCTACTGAATGTCAGACCCTTTGCAAATCGTAAAAGCAAGAAGATTCCAGGTGATTTGAACTCTATGTATTCAAAAAATTCCTTGTTCACCAGAAAGATGTGAATGTCTGCATATCCAAAAGCAATAGCAGGACAATCTCATTGCTATTTTGCTTACCTTTCTCCAGATATTTAAAATGATCATATGAAAGATGCCTCCTTAACTTCGGGGGTTTAGAGTGACTACCCATGGTGAATCTAATCGTTAACGTTTACCAACATTTGTGTTATGAAATCTTGTTTAGGATGTGATTAGGAATTGTTTGTGTCATAAATATAAAGGGAAGGGTAAACCCCTTTGAAATCCCTCCTGGCCAGGGGAAAGCTCCTGTCACCTGTAAAGGGTTAAGAAGCTAAAGGTAACCTCGCTGGCACCTGACCAAAATGACCAATGAGGAGACAAGATACTTTCAAAAGCTGGGAGGAGGGAGAGAAACAAAGGGTCTGTGTCTGTCTGTAGTCGTCTTGGCCGGGGACAGAACAGGAATGGAGTCTTAGAACTTTTAGTAAGTAATCTAGCTAGGTATGTGTTAGATTATGATTTCTTTAAATGGCTGAGAAAAGAATTGTGCTGAATAGAATAACTATTTCTGTCTGTGTATCTTTTTTGTAACTTAAGGTTTTGCCTAGAGGGGTTCTCTATGTTTTTGAATCTAATTACCCTGTAAGATATATACCATCCTGATTTTACAGGGGGGATTTCTTTATTTCTATTTACTTCTATTTTTTATTAAAAGTCTTCTTGTAAAACACTGAATGCTTTTTCATTGTTCTCAGATCCAAGGGTTTGGGTTTGTGGTTACCTATGCAAATTGGTGAGGCTTTTTATCCAACATTTCCCAGGAAAGGGGGGATGCAAGTGTTGGGAGGATTGTTCATTGTTCTTAAGATCCAAGGGTCTGGGTCTGTAGTCACCTAGGCAAATTGGTGAGGCTTTTTACCAAACCTTGTCCAGGAAGTGGGGTGCAAGGTTTTGGGAAGTATTTTGGGGGGAAGGACGCGTCCAAACAGCTCTTCCCCAGTAACCAGTATTAGTTTGGTGGTGGTAGCGGCCTGTCCAAGGTGTAATATTTTGTACCTTGGGGAAGTTTTGACCTAAGCTGGTAAAGATAAGCTTAGGAGGTTTTTCATGCAGGTCCCCACATCTGTACCCTAGAGTTCAGAGTGGGGGAGGAACCTTGACAGTTTGTCACAAAGTTTTAATGTCAGGGTCATTGGAACACAAGGCTTCTATACTTAGAATAAAGGTCCATACTAACTATTTAAATGAGACGGTGCTGATATGGGGTTTGTCTTTCTAAATTTGGGCTCACTAATGTTTCCCAAGTAATTTTAAATATAAGAATGATTATTGATTCATTTATTAAGCATCCACAGCCTGGGTCAAAGCCCTCAGGGTATGGCACAAACATTTAAAAATACTAACACACAAATAACTTTCATTATTTGTATTGTGTTAGCCCCTAAGAGCCCCAGTTATGGACCAGCAGCCCATTGTGTGAGGCACTATACAAACACAGAACAAAACCACAGTCCTGGCCCTAAGGAGCTGACAATCTAAGAATGAAACAAGAGACAACAGATGGGGGAATACAAGGAAACAAAAAGGCAATATCGATTAGCTTGATAGTCAGTGGTCTCAGCACACCAGCAGCCTAATTGTTGTCTTTAGTAGGCATCATGGATTCATAAATTCCAAGGCCAGAAGGGATCATTGTGATTGTGTAGTCTGGTCTGTACTACAGAGGCCATAGAAATCCCACAAAATTACTTCCATTTGAACTAGAACATATATTTTAAAAGAATCTAATCTTGATTGAAAAATTGCCAGTGATGGAGAGTCCACCACAACCATTGATAAATTGTTCCCATAGTTACTTACCCTCACCTCATGGCAAAGAAGAGTTTTAAGGAAAGATCTGAAGGAGGATAATGAGGTAACTTTGTGGATGCTTATGTTGAGCTCTTCCCAAGGGGCAGCATGGGAGAAAGCAGAAAGATGCTTGTTTTAAATTGTAATAAGTGGGAGATGGAGGTTGGCCAATCACAGGTGGGAGTCAACAGTTCAATAGTACATGAGAGATGATAGCTGAAGTAGGAATAGGCCATGAACGGCCTTGAAAGAGAAGACAGGTAGCTTATGGTTGCTGCAGTACAGAAGGGGGAACTACTGGAGGGATGCAAAGAAAGGAGTGACATAGTCAAAGCAGTGGGCTAGGAAAATGATCTTTGCAGCAGCATTCTGAATAAATATGAGCAAGGCAAGACTGCACTTGTCAAGATCAGTGGAAAGGACGTTGCGGTAACTGAGGCATGAGATGACCATCTGGACAAGAGTTTTAGCTATGGATGGTTAGGAAAGGCCCTATCTTAGAGATGTTATGCAGATCTAAATCTTGACATGGCCTGGTTGTGAATCCCTAGAGAGAAGTCTGAGTCCACAACGATGCCCAGATTATGGGTGTTGTCCACAGTGATTGAGAAAATCTTGAGCTGATAGCTATCCACCCATGGATCTACACTATTTACCTACCTATCAAATCTATTTATATGTAGGTTCTTCTAATGGATGTGGGTGAGCTGTCTGAAGTTCAATCCAGATAAGAACAGAAGGGATGCTAGTAGGCTAGGGGAAGAATTCAGGAAAAAAAGATGGAGGTTATATCAGTAAACCCATTGCAGCAGTATGTCTACTTGTTACACAGGATTTCAACCTACAGGGTCGTGCATCCCCAACTATTGCTCAATGTGTAGGTAGAAGCCATTGCTACCAATGCTGTTCAGCTCTTTTCCTTGGCAAGAAAGGTTGTTGTTGTTGTTGTTAGCAGCAGCACATAGGACCCTCCATCACAGATCAGGATGCCATTGTATTACGTGCTTGACAAACAAAGAACAAAAAGACAGTCCCTTCCCCAGATAACTGACAATCAAAGTGAAATTTCATCTTTTTTCTCAGAAGGGGATCTCATCTCATACATCCATGTTTTTGTCCCCTTAGTCTGAGTTACTCTAGTGACTACTACACAAAACTACACTTTAAAATCACCCAGAAGCTGCAACCAGTGCAGAATGCAGCTTGTCCACTCAATAAGTGATCATTTTATTAGGACCACTTGTGGAATAAGGTACCACAGAACATGAGTGAGGGCAGCAGAATCAAGTGCTTTAGTTTGTGGACCCTTGAAAAACATGCATTTTGTATTCTTGTACATATCTGAAATGAATTACAAAGCTTGGCTTATTCTTGATTTTCCAAAGTGTTTCATACAGGTTTTTTATCTTTAAACTACTACATTTTTAACCTTTATTTTACCAGCTGTACTTCATGATCTGTGCAGTATGTTCCTGGAGTTCCAAGTTTTAGCAGCTATGACTCTCACTGTACCTAAAGAACAACTTTAAAAAAAAAAAAACAGGTGCCACGTTTACATAGTGTCTTCTCCAATTAGAACTGCACTTTAAATTAACTTGCTGTAGCCCTGACTGATAGGTTCCAAGACCTGAACCATAACAAGGTTCACAAGGAAAGCAGAAAAAAGTGGGTATGTGAGAAACACAAAGTGACAGTGAAGTGTTAGTGCCATTGTAGAGTGTGTAGAGTGTGCACCTTTCATTTCAGACAGATTTTCATCTTGAGTGAGAGCTTAAAGTACTGGCTGAAGTTACTTTACAAAAGCTGTTTCTGATTTTGCATTTGTACATATGTGGTTGTGTGGAGACCTATAAACTGAATAGTGGAGGTGGGGGAAGCCAGAAAAGATAAATACTGTGTGTTCAGTTTTGATGCACCATTGATTTTATAGGTATAACAAGGTTTTGCTGTAAGAAAGGTGTATGTGATGGGATTATAATGGAAACAATTATATAAGCGGCTATTCAGGTGAGGCTAGCCATTGAAGAAAAGGGAAGAAAGACCAGAGTATTCTTGCAGCTCAATACATTTTTCAAATAAAAAGAAAAATCCTACAAATACATCATACATGAAGCATTTCACTTTTCCAGGTGAGTTATATATACAAATAAATTATTAACATCAACAGTTAATTTTCTTTGATTACAAGACTAATCCCTTCAGACTGCTAATGTGAGTGTTCAAATTACCTGATTAGAAATGCCAGGAATGGCTCTTCACTTCCATAGCAGTGAGATGCAGACTGGTATGCTTGTTCTTGTGCACAACTGACTGAACTCTGGAGTATTACAAATGGAGGCAGAAAAGATATTCTCAAGACTCAGTGAGCAGAGATTATTGTATTTTCAAATGTGCTCTTTGTGCTATTGGCTAATTAAGATTTAACTATAACAGACAACTTTCAGAGCATGTACGGCATACTGGAATATTTGGGAGTGGAGTTAAGAGGTATATACTCTGTCATACTAACCTGACAGTTATCTGTATGATTATCGAAGCTACTGTATACAATGAATTAACTGGCTTAATAAGTGTAAATTTTACCATTCCTAAATAAGAACAGCTTGAAAAAATGTAAATAGAATGCTCAGGGAAATTCTAGCACATAAACCTAATTTCTTCAAACTATGGGTTATGACCAATAAATATTGGTCAAGGTGTTTTGCATACTTATAATATATAGGAATAAAAGAGAAACCATAGGGGGAAAATCCTTATTGCCCCTGTTGACTGACTGACAGCCATTTTCCACTGAGGTCAAGAGGTATCTTCCTGTTGACTTTATAGAGAGTTGGATCAGGCCAATGTGTCAGTTCAGATGAATCAGGTTTGATTTTTGTCCACTGTGATAGCAGGTCAGCCAGTCGAGAACCCATGTAGGCACCACAGCTGTCATATCCAGTGAAAGGTCTCCACAGAAGAGGCTAGAGATTGGGTCAGGGTGGAGTGTCACCTACAAACAAGACTGCTGTAAGAAGTTCCAAGCATAGCATACATTTGCTGGCTTAAACCCAATCATGGAGGGGAGCAGTGGTCCATATCTGTTATTTCCCATCCCCGTAATCTGCAATGGCCAGGATGTGTGCTCCCACAGTACTCCTCCTGTGTCAGGAATCAGGGCCTGTAGCAGAGCTAGTCTCCAGGCAACCTCATCAGTACAGGTGGCCTGAAGCAAGCTGTCTGACTGGCCACACCACCTGATTGGCTGGAGGGACCAGCAGGCTGGCTCTTAAGACAGCATTAGCTGGCTGGTTGTGCTCTGGTCATGCTCGCCACTGTGACTGCTCCTCTGTTACTTTATTCCTGCTGCTCCTGCCTTGAACTGAGCCTGGCCTCTGTCTTGTCCCTTCCTGCTACCATGCTTGCTCCAGTCTTTGACCTCTGGCTTAACCTGTGGTTCTGGCATCTGACTTAGGCTGTGACCCTAGTCCTTGATGCCTGATACCTGCTCTGACCACTAGGCTAGACTGCCCCCTTCCCAGTTGGCTGATACCCTGCATTGCATCCAATGAGCACCTGTGCCTTAAAGGTATGTTCTGGCCCTAAATAAACTGTTCCACCTTCTTTAAATTTTGCTTCTGCCAAATGTAAATAATTCAATACATTGGCTAGATCTGTTCTTTCTTTCATGGAACTGTTCTTTCCAGTTTCCCTCAGTTAATATTTTTTAGGGAAACTTCAAATACGGAAGTATGGGAGACAGCCTCTAGAACTGTGAAATCCATTAGCTACACTGGGAAAGGACCTAGTTGTTCTATTAGCTGAGTTAGGCTCTTAGCCAATTACATCTTTTGTCAGACGATGAGGAAGAACAGATTGGACCCATCTGGGGTTTGCATAGCGAACTCAATTGGCAGAAATCTGGAAGTGGAACTCCATTACAGAAAGAAAGCAGAACTCAAAGAAACATGACAAAACCAGAGGGGATTGGCTCTGGGGTTTGAAGAGATTAGCATTTTTGAATCTGGAAAAGGATAGGTTAAGGTTCAACATCAAAACAGTTGAATTCACTGTACTTCCTGATCCCAAATCTGAACCACTTCTCCCCTTCCTGTGCAGTAATAAACATGTCGTGTCCAGACCTTTTGATGACCACTGAAGTTTGAAACAAATGAAGAAAAAAAAAAACTTTGCATACTCTATGGCCACAAAGGTCGTGTCTGGCTGATACTAGACTCTGCCCCCAATTGTTTTTCTTTCTTCATATTATTACAAATCCATATGGTGTACATGCTAAATGCTTTTACTCAGGCTTCTTTGGGGTAAGCATGTTAAAGTCTATAGCACACTTTCCCCACAACAATAGAGGCAATATAGTTCTGTTAATCCATCAACGGGTAATACTGTATCATACCGAACATGCTGCTTAATCTGGCCAAACTATGATTTCTTTTTGCATGATTAAGAAATTATCTTATAAAGTGAATACGTCTATGAGGGCTGACATTATTCCTCTATCTGATGTAGATGAAGATCACCAGAATTATACTCTAATACAACACACTCTTCTTCCTCCGCTTTGCCTTGGGCTCACTTACAAAACCAAAATGCATGTTTCATTTCTTTCTCACTGATATAGTTTATCTCCTTCCCAAATTCCAGGAAAGGTAATTTCTCTTACTGGCCATGGAAGTAGAAATGCTAACAAGATAACACTTAGTCTATCTGCCTCTGCCAAACTCAAACTTTTATAAACTGAATATGTGGTGCCCAGCTTGGGGAGAATATGATGACTAGGTTATTTGGTTGTTCACAAGTTCTTTGGTAAACTCCAGACTAATCTGTAGGATTCAATAATTTAGTTCCACTCTATGGATTACATTGCTCTCAGTTACACAGAACAAATCTGGAATAACTCAATTTAAGTGAATGCCATTTACTCTTGTTTTACATCCACGTATCTGTGAGCAGAATTTGACACATTATTCTTTGTTTAATAAGGTACCTGGACTTTCTACATCTTGCCAGGTCAGGAAGTGCCAGATAAGGTGTCAGTCCCTCCAATGATAGGTTTAAATATACTTCATATTAACTTGGCAATAGACTGTGTCTTTAGGCAAAGCCCTGAGTAAAGTGTGGTGCTCAAGGAAGAAACTGACTATCCTTCCCCATTTCCCCCAGCTCACTGTGTGGAAATCATGTCCTATTACCTCATACCAGTCGCAGATTACATTCCCATTCTGTGCTGGTCTGCGTGTCTACACATATGCATGCTACTTTATCCATTTCTTAGTTTTTGCAATTCTTACTCTCGGTGACGGTCCCTTATTCAAATGAGTGGTCCCATTTAAGTCAAGGGATAGATTGTCACTTTGACTATGCGCTGCACAGGGAAGTAAGGACATTCCTAACCTCCCAGTTCAGCCTTGCAGTCCAAGAGTGCAGGAGTAAAAGGCTCTGCACATCCAGTATTCTTCACCACCATCAACTTGCAGTAACAGGTGGAAGAAGGATGGGTGGAGCACTGGCTCCTCCTCTCAGAATGCCAGTCAGCACAACCACATAGTCATTTGCTGGGGTATTGACCTACAGGAAATTCTGGTTCCTCTGCTCCCACTCCTCAAGATTGGGAACTGTGCTTCAGAGAGATTTCTGAGTCACATGGCTCCTGATGCTAATCCCAGGATGGTGCAGTCAGGATTGTGCCTAATGGCACAATCTACCCCCTAAGTAATAGTTTATTCACAGTATGCCAGGGCTGGCCACCCTCATTCAAGGTGAGTAGTGCTCTACTAGTGAGAAAGCCCATTGATTTTAAATTAGTTTACTCACCAAGAATGTTATTAACCAGCATAAATAATGGTGGCGGTATTTGACTCTAGATCAATAAACGCAGCTAGGACTATGACTTTCTAAATGGAATAAAAAATTGACTCTAAAAAAGAATTCTTAAAAAGGTACAATGAAATACAAAGTCTGTGCTCCCTTCCCTCTCACCCTCCCCACTGTATAGGGTATAAGTGATTTCTCATTGCATTGAATGTATAGCATTGTTTGTACATTTGGGTGATAATGCCTATGAGTCAAGAGGGATTGCTAGCTCCCTGCTGGAGAGATTTTATTTATTTACTTTCTATCATTAGTAGGTAAATTAGTAGTAGAGATGGGCCTAAATGTAAACCCACATGTCTGAATTCTGGAGACAGAACCAAACTGGGTATCATGTACAGACTGTGCTGGTACCCCAGATTGTGAGTCCACCTACAAATCTGTGTCCTGCTCATCTGTTCCAACAGAATATAGTATCCGCAGGGATTTCCGGGGTGGGCTGGATTCAGTAACAGAAAACTGTCTCTGACAGGGACCAGGTGAGGGCAGGTTTTGGAGAAGTGGTTTGCTACACTTGGCTCTAAGGACAATCGCTAGAACCACCTCTCCTTTCCACATTTCTATCAGGTCATTTTACAAAGCAGTATGTTATCCCATGGAGTCTGGCAGACTCCCTCAGTGAGACTTTTTTCATTTTATATAATTTTTTAAATTTATTAAGGGGGGGGAGGGATAGGTCAGCGGTTTGCACATTAGCCTGCTAAACCCAGGGTTGTGAGTTCAATCCTTGAGGGGGTCATTTAGGGATCTGGGGCAACAACAAGAGACAGTATTTGGTCCTGCTGTGAAGGCAAGGGACTGGACTTGATGACCTTTCAAGGTCCCTTCCAGTTCTATGAGATACGTATATCACTATATTAAAAAAAATAAAAAAGGAGCTACCCAGGGTCTAATTTTATTTATGCCACTGCCGTTTGGGGCTTTTGTTTTTCTGCCTATCTGTCTATGAATTGCAGAAAACACCAAAATGTGAATTTGGATTCTTTCTTCTCCATTTCACTTAATCCCCACTCTGTCCCTCAGAGAGGCCCCTGCTCATTCAACTATTCTTCAGCTCAGGATTTATACCAAGATCCTGAGGGATGAAATGCGGGTTCTTGTACTTTAAACGAGATCTGCATTGATTTTCTAGATTGTTGAACTTTTTCCAGACACCTGAGTCAAAGACCAGGAAAAGCAATGGAGGCTCTACCTACAATCCTTAGGCTCTCAAAATGTGCAGCAGCTCATTTACATAGGATTTGGTCCATCAACTGTAAAAACAGAGGTCCTTACACAAGAGCTGTATCACTCCCTCTCACAGAAATATCAGCAGGAGATGTGTGGGGGGACATTAGCGATTACTCCCTCTCAGAAAAATATCTATAGGAAGGTGGGACACGAATGGAGAAACTCCATCCCTCCTCATAGATTATCCCAGCAGCCTTCACCCTCCTATTTCTCCTTGTGTCATGCTTTGGCACAATTGCTGAATCTCCCTCCCCCACCCCACCCCACCCATCCATTCTTTCCCCCCTTCTGATCTTGTCTATCTTCTCTCTTTTTGTCCTGTTTATTTTGATTCATTTTCCTCTCCTTTGTGTGTATGTGCATGTGTCCTGTCTTTTTACTATAACGAAGTATCCATGGAACTCAGTGTTGGGAGAGGGTGTCCAGTCATGGTTCTATAGGTCAGGATACCTGCGCTTGCAGCTGAGCGGTTTGAGAGCAGAGACACCAGTCTGCCTCCTGAGCCTGCAGATCAGTACACGTATGCTGCTCCTATGTCCAAATGAGTTATGAACTATGGTAGATGCAAGTGCTGAAGGTGAATTTCAAAGACCAACCAGATTATTTTACCTACAGCAGCATGCTTGCAGGAAGGAGTTGGAGTGGATCCAGGTCATAAAACTTCCCCATTCCCACCACTATGCTTTGCCCCATTTCCTCTGGGGCTAGTTTATATTCTCCTCCAAGTGCTGGGAAACATAGCTTAGCAGGTTGGTTATTGTTACTATATCTGTATCGCATTAGCACCTGGAAGTGTAACACCGACAGACCCCAGTTGTTGGCGGGCAGGATCGAACTGGGTACCTCTGGAGCTTAGTGCATGAGCCTCTACAGCAGTGGTTCCCAAACTTGTTCCGCCGCTTGTGCAGGGAAAGTCCCTGGCGGGCCGGGCCAGTTTGTTTACACGCTGTGTCCGTAGGTTCAGCCGATCGCGGCTCCCAGTGGTCGGGGTTCGCTGCTCCAGGCCAATGGGAGCTGCTGGAAGCGGCGGCCAGTACGTCCCTCGGCCTGTGCCGCTTCCAGCAGCTCCCATTGGCCTGGAGCAGCAAACAGCGGCCACTGAGAGCTGCGGTCGACTGAACCTGCGGATGTGGCAGGTAAACAAACTGGCTCGGCCCGCCAGGGGCTTTCCCTGCACAAGCGGTGGAACAAGTTTGGGAACCACTGCTCTACAGCATGAGCTAAAACCCAACTGCCTATTAGCTAAGGCTGTAGAGCAGACTAATTTTATCTCTCCCTCTAAGTGGTCTTGATGGGACAAAACTCCACACCCAGAAGGTGTGTGGGTTACAGAAGTTCCAACTGAGATCAGAGCCCCATTGTACTAGGCACTGTACAAACACACACGAAGAAATATTCTGGGATCCAAAGACTTTACACTCTAAATATATAAAACGAAGTGAGGAAAACAGGGGTGAAGTGACTTGCTATAGGTGACACAGCAGATCAGTGGCAGACACAGGAATGGGTCCCAGGCCTCCTGAGTCTTTGAGTGCCCTCTCTGCTAGAGTGCACAAACTCATACAATACTAGCTCTTCTTTTGAACTTGGCTTTTGAAATTTCTATGAGGATTTAAAAATTCAGCTACCTGGAAAGAGCTGATTATGAAATTTAAAATGTATTCCAAAACAGCACATGGTGTTTGTAAATAGTCAGTTATTTTTAAGAAATCATAATTTTGTAAAATTCTAATTAATTTAGTAGCAAACATGCGTGCGGATTCCAATCTCTAATCTAAGCAATTATTTTTGAAAGGAAAAGAGTCAGTTTTGGGGAAATTTTTTTCTTAATTTAGAAAGTCAGTAGCTATAAAATTAAAGCTGGAACTTGTGCAATCATTGTAACTTGACATTAAATATATCAAGTTGTCATGCTACAAATGAGTCTAGAATGACAAAGAACCTTAAAAATGTTAATCTCATTCTGACAAAAAAACTTGAATTTCTAAGCACTCTTCAGTTTAATGTTTGCTGAACTTCTACATTTACATACAAGTTTGACTTAGCCCTAGAACAATCAAATGTGTTTGCAGCTGGGGGACTGTCTTAGTGCTTCCTTGGTGTTTTTTTCCTTTGTTTTCTGGAAAAACAATTTAGTTGAATTATCTACCTCTTTTTTTACAAAAAATAAAGGCATAATATTCCACCTGCACTTCTTTCCTTGACTTTGAGCACAAATTCAATTTAAAGAAGCAATATAGCAAATATATATTTCTAAGTGAAGCACTTGTCACTGGATAGCCTCTCTCTTGGCTAGAGCATGATAGAACAGCAGTTGAGAGGAAGGCATATATCACAGGGTGGTTGGCCCCAGTAAATGAAGGAGATCTAGCGCCCCTGTGCCAGAACAGATGCTTCCATTTGGCCAATTAAGAGGGTGGAGCAGCACCTGAAGGTCTATAAAGGACCAGGGAGCCCTAATGAATCAGAGCTGTGTGTGTGTGGCTGGGTCAGGAAATAAGGCAGGGAAGTTTCCTAGGGGAAGGATGAAGGCAAAGAGAATAGCAAGAGGGATTTACTGACTGATTTCCTCAAGCCAGAGAGAGGGGGTGGGGGGTTTAAGTCAGGAGGAGTAGCAGAAGGAGATGCCTGCTGGCTCTAAAAGGGAGAATGCAAGCTGAAGGCTAGAGAGGGCTAAAGGCAGGGGAGCAGTGGAGCGGTTTACCTACTGACATATCCATGCTGAAGAGCTGTACCAGGAGGCTACTGAGGGATGGATGCTCCTTGCTCCCAGAGAGAGGCTGTATGTGTGTGTGGGGTGTCCTGCTGGGAAGGGTGAGGTTAGACTCGAACTGGAAGGGCTCGGGTGGCTGGCCTGTCAGAGGGACAGAGAGACCAGTGAAGATGTGTGGTGGAAGATGGCAAAATGTGTTATGTCAGTGGATCAGATTTCTGGGATTTTGAGGACTTATATTCACTGGGGATGATAAATGTATTTTATGTTTCAGAGTAACAGCCGTGTTAGTCTGTATTCGCAAAAAGAAAAGGAGTACTTGTGGCACCTTAGAGACTAACCAATTTATTTGAAGTGAGCTGTAGCTCACGAAAGCTCATGCTCAAATAAATTGGTTAGTCTCTAAGGTGCCACAAGTATTTTATGTTGCAACTCTTGTGTTTTGGCATGACCTTTACAAGGTTTTTATTATGAACCAATCCCCCTTCCTTCAAAAATGGGGGGTCTTGAAGTAAGAGAGCTTGAAATGGAATCATTGGGTTACCTGAGAGGGGAAAATGACACCGGGCATGTGTTGTACCACTGCCTGCTGCAAGAGAGTATTCTAGGCGGGGCTGGCCCATGACAGCTGAGTTTTGTTTTGATTTTACTGTATTGTAGTTTTCATGAAAGGCATTGGATTGACAGCCTTGGAGAGGTATATCTATACTGTATTTTAAAACCCAAGGCAGTGAGTCTCAGAGACTGGGCTGATAGATCCATGATTGTGGGGCTCATGCTATGGTGCTAAAAACAGCTGCAAAGATGCTTGGGTTCTGAAGCCCAGGGATGGAGGTGGTCTCCAGAGCTTGAGCCTCCATGTCTGAAAAGCTAGTTGTAAGTGCTGTACCGTGAACTCAAGTCTGTTGACCTAAGCTCTGAGACTCGCAGAAGATATACCCTTAGAGAGACCATTTCCGTGTCTGAGAGGAAAAGTTACTCTTTGAGCATCACCCAGTCCTTGGCCAGCCTGAGGAAACAGCAGCTACCATGGTACTAACATAGACAGATGCTTCCATTCCATATTGTGGTGGTGGTTTTTGATTGTATGGACACATACTCGCTAGGAACTGGACTATGACCCGCAGACTCAGTACAGAGCAGTGAAATAAGTTAAAGGATAGTAAAATGGTGGTAACTAAAGAGTAGGAATATATCTGAAGACACTAAGTTGATCTCTGGTGGAATAGCCACAAGTAATTCAATACATGCCCATGCTGTCACATAGTAGCAATTGGCTTATATTTTGACAGTGATGTGCAAGGAAAAGGACAAAAGTCTGACTTTTGCTAGATGTCTCTAGCATACTGTATGACTGCTGGAGAGCAGTCCAAGCTTGCTAGAGCCTCCAATTCTAGTTCAAATGTTATTAACTTTTAAAATTAGATTTTAATGGAATCAGTGGAGCTATGCCAATTTAAACCAGCTGGGGATTTGGTCTTAAGTCTGTGCATTAATACTGGACAAGAGGAATTCATTAAAACCAATGTTAACTTTCCCTTTCCCTACACTTATTTACTACAGAGTGGCAAAAAAGTTGGAAGCCTTTTGGGGCTCTGAAGAGCACATCTCTTTTTAAGGCAGCAGAGATCAGGAACTTTTCTCTAAATTTACAACAAATTTCATAGAAAAAATTACTTTGACTGCATCTGCTTCCAAATGGTTTGCATCATAGTCCTTCATGTGGATTATAGCAATGGGGGTAAAAATCTGGTTTATCATAAACTGATTTACAACATTGATCTAGATAGACAAACAAGCATAGACCCTTTAAAGCACTGGAGAAAGACCTTTTACTAGACTAGCTAGATGCTCCAGGGGTACTGCCACACCTTGTCACTGTTCCTGGAACTAGTATGCTTCAAATCAGCATATCCTGAAATTACACCCAAATATCTCCTCTTCAGCTGCATAGAGGGAGATTTCACATATAGATACTGGTATTGCCGGGTAGCTGGGGATCTATTCTGGCCATTCCTTTGTTTCTGAAATGGCATTTCACTTTCAAATTTGGTCCTTTTTAAAAAAAAAAAAAAAAGTCAACCCAAAACATTTCAGTGGATTTCACATAAACGTGTTTTAATTTTTTGATTTGACAAAATATTCAGAAATAGTTTTGGTTCAAACCAGTTATTTAATCATAGACTAGGCTTGTTGCACTGTCCCCTTTAGATATGGGGGTTTCCTAGGGCACTATGGAACTCCTGAGGGCTACCTACTGAGATGAAGTTGCACGACCCCCCCCATCCAAAAAGCCTCATTTGCTCAGTAGTCATTCTGCTGGGGATAAAAAGATCCCAATGCTCCTTTATATGAAGGCCCCTGTATGCTTCTCTGTCAGTGTATAAAGGCTTTAAACTAGACATGAATAAATTTGCCTCCACCTTAATGCCCTTTTACATTGCCAGAGCAATGTAGAGGCCTTAGTGTAAATGATCTGGTCTGAAAGTAACTCTCTTCTAAAAGCAGTTCACTTGTGTGTTTTCTGCAAGTTCTATCTGTATTTGTTTTAAGCATTGTATAAGAAACTACAAACACCACCCCCCAAAGAACTTGCAATCCTATCAAATCAGACACAGTAGATGGGATGCAAATGGAAGTCCACAGGAGAGAATAACTAGACTGAGTTAGTTTTAGTATTAATAGTCATAATTGACACTGACTCAGTTCTTATATAAACTTCTTTTCAGTACATTTAGTTCTTAGAAAAGTGTATTTCATCTGTAAATTTAAAGGAAATTCAACTGCCTATTTTTGAACGTATTTACTTTGATAAGAACTTGGTAAAACATGACTTACAAAATAGCTTTTTGCAGTTGACAGAAATGTGCCCTTTTACTCCACATTTTCTAAACTGAAGATGTAAGAATTATACACTGAAATGGGATACAATAATGATGGCTGTAAAAAAAAATCCGTACCTCAAGTAGCTAATTGTAAATAGTGAACCAGCGTTCCATGATAGGCCAATACATATCTTTTCATATAATGCAGTTGTCATCAAAACACAGTTAATTGAAATGGAATTATTGTAGATTATTGCTGAAGTCCTGGCCATGGATAATGAAAATTATTGTGTGGTACTACAGAAAGAGTGCATAATTTTTACACTGTAAATATTTAATTGTACTCTTTCAGCACATAGCATACCATCTAATTGCACTGTGGGTAATTTGCCAATGCACTTCCCCTGTGGCATTTTTTTTAAGTGTGGAAGAGAACACACACAAGCAAGTGATTTGGGCAGATATCAATTTAGTTAAGATAATTGCAAATGGATAATTTTCTCTCTTTGGTACTTCTGTAAAGTCCAACAACATGAGGTCAGTAAATAGCTTTCAGAGTCTTCGCACCTATTTCCACAACAGCAGGGGGATCTTTTTTCCAAGCTTTATCTGTAACTGCCTATGTGGAGATGTGTTACTCTGCCTGTTTTCTTCCTGAATAAGGTGAATTTAAGTTAATGGGTTTAAAGTACTATAATAGATCCTGAAATGGACATTACTGTATTTTCAGTAGGGGCTGAGGTGCTATCACTATTGGACAGAGGATGTTTGGCTGGTAGAGAGGGACTTAGCCTTCTGTCAGTCAGGTATATGTTGGGGTGGAACTAGGAGTGCCATCTTGTGTGAGTGGAAGAAAGACAGGCAGCTCTATGTATCCTATGTCCAATAGTCACTCACTGACACCATGTAATCTAAGTAAGATTTCTCATTACACTAAAAGGATGCTAGTTGAATCCCTCAAACTTTGACTTTCTGGGTCAGGGATTTATCCACCTCAATTGTGCCATGCATAGAAGTTCCTGCCTCCTACTCCAGTGCCCCATTCCACACCCCTCTTTCTATGATGTAATGCACCAGACTGGTCTACTCAGCGGAAAGGTTGACTTGCAACTGAACTCCCATGTTAAAAATACACCTCCAGGTTTATAGTGGGGCATTATGAAGCTGCTGAGAGAAGGAAAGGACTCACAGCTGCTCTTGATTTATTGGGACTGTCCTCCTCTGTCCACTCAGTTACTAATCCCACAGGAGCTCCCACAGATTTCGGATTTGGGTGACTAGTGGTACAGATGCAGTGGGGTGTATGGCTGGCTCCAGATCAGACCTGTGAGGATTATTTGTTACAGCAACACATGGAGGCCTCACCTGAGATCTGGGTCCCATGTTGCCAGGTTTTATACATGTATATATCTAGAGACAGTCCTTGCCTCAATTTGCTTACAAGCTGAATGAACAAGACAAAGGGTTGGAGCAAGGAAGTATTATTATCCCCCGTTAGAGACAGGGAACTGAGATTCTGAGACTAAGCAACAGAGTGGGAATCAAATCCAGATCCCCTGAGTCCCAATTCAGTGCATGAACTACATGACCATCCCTTCTCTCACAGAAACACACAGTGCAAGAAAATAATTACTAACAGAAAACTTGCTGGTGTTGAAGGATATGAGAACCTATGACCTGTCTACTTTCAAATAGAAGCTGGAAAGGCAGAGGGATAGCTTCCTGAGTGATGGTATGACAAAGGTGTTTCCCTTCCCCCACCAAGCTGAGCATAATTCTGCTTCTTGGGGGGCAGGGAGGGGGAAGAAAAAGGGGATAGTGGCAGAAAGCCAGATAGGGGAGATATTTTGCTCCACAGTTGGGAATATCTGGTGTGGCTCAGTGGAGCTTCCACATGTCTCCTTTTTGAAGGACACTTAATATATTTGCATAATTATACTTGGGTTGCAGGCGTATCTATTATGAATGAGAAATAAGAGCTTATTTACGCAGAACATTTTAAAGAGTATATAGTACATATAAGTTATAGCGTAGCTGGGCTTATTCTTATTCTTTGGAAGGCAAAGAAATAACTGATACTGGCAAAATGTTATCTATGATACAAGGATCATACATGGAACTGATAAAAATGTCTTTAATTAGGCATGAAATCCGTATAGGTTGCTTCTATTAAAACTGAATGCTAGCTTGAATGCCTTTCATCATCCACACATGATCCTGGCATTCTTATTAGCATAGGGAGGTATATGAAAGTAAACAAACTGCCTTTGCAAGCTTGCTCAGACTTTTGTAATTATTACTTTAAATCACTTGTACCTTTGTTGATCTAGCTATTCATCTTTCTAGGGTCTGGATGGTGGTCATCACTGTAGAGTGTTATTACCTAATGTAAATTACTTTTTTAACTTCAGTTTGATTTCAGTTTTCAACCTCTAAAATTTGCTCACTTGTTCAATATGTTTGTATCCACAGCAACAGGAAGATGTGCATACTCTATCTCAAATATGGTCACACTAGAAAATCAAGTTGATGAATTCGTAAGTGCCTTGCATGCCAACTTTAACTGTGTTTCAGATGTCTACTATCATAAACAAGAAATCAAATGTGCACTGACTTTGTCACTGACTGTAATATTACATTTCTGCTTCAAAATGAAAATTGAAGTGCTGCATCTTTATTTATTAAGTGCGAATGCACTGCTAATAAAAAAATGTAACTTTCCAAATGAAGTAAGTTTAACAATTATGCAGAATGCTCTAAAGTGCTCTCAGCTTAATCAGTTTGTTTTCTTCTTTCCTTTTTATCATAGTTGGAATTTAACAAGTGGAGATCGGTTTGAATAAAATCCCCAGATCTAAACAGCCACAAACTTTGGAGGTAGATTTGAGATTCAAACATGGATCCAGAGCCAAATTTTATGGCTAGACCCATATGCTGGGGTATGAACTCACAAGTGGAGCTGTGGGCACTCAGTACTTCTAAAAATCAGGCCTCTTAAAATTCAGCACCTAAACAATACCCATTTACCTAGAACATGAGGAACTAGAGTTCTGCTAAAGATTCATCCACCTATTTCTTCAATTAAGGACTGGAAGAGCTCGCAATATGTAGTCCTGGGGTTCCTGAGTCCCTGCAGACAGACATTTCTGATCTTTTTTGGGGCAAAAAACCCCTAAGCAATTGGCGGGGAGAGGGGGAATAATGACTTCCTAGACCTTCTCTATACTGTACCTCCTTGCCAGAAGCTGGGAATGGATCCCTTGATGATTATCTGATCTGTTCATTCCCTCTGAAGCACTTAGCCACTGTCGGAAGACAGGATACTGGGCTAGATGGACCATAGGTCTGACCCAGTAGACGTCCTTATGTTATGTTTTTCTAAAGAAAAAAAGACAACCCATTTCCCTTTGCAGGATGCCTTTAAAGGAATGGCATAAGGAGAGTGGTACATTGTCTTCCTTCTTAGATTCATAAAGTCTAAGGCAGTGGTGGGCAGCCTGCGGGCTGCATGTGACCCATCAGGGTAATCTGATTGCGGCCCATGAGACATTTTGCTGATGTTGACCGTCCACAGGCATGGCCCCCCACAGTTCCCATTGGCCGCGGTTCACCGTTCCCAGCCAGTGGGAGCTTCAGGAAGCGGTGGCCACTGCGGCCCATGGGCCACAGGTTACTTACCACCGGTCTAAGGTCAGAAGAGACCATTGTGATCGTCTAGTGTGATCTCTTCTATAACAAAGAGATAGAACTTTCCTCCAAAATAATTCCTAGAGCAGATATTTTTAGAAAAAAACATAGAATCTTGTTTTTAAAAATGGTTAGATGGAAAATTCACCACACTCCTTGGTAAATGGTTGCAATGGTAAATTACGTTCACCATTAAAATATGTACCCCTTATTTCAGTCTGAATTTGTCTAGCTTCAACTTCCAGGTACTGGATCATGTTATATCTTTCTTTGCTAGGCTCCCTGTTGTTCTGGCTCCATGTTGCCTTCACATCCTCGTGTGGATGCTGTACACTAACTGGCTTCCTTTGCATTGACTTACAATGTGTATTTTACGTGTCAACCAAGGCAGACAGGTTTATTGGATCCCTCACTTGACACTCTCTGGATAAATACTATGAAACTAAGTGTTGGGTGTAGTGAGTTTGCCAGGTTTTGAGGCTTCTTAGGTTCATACCTTGGCAATCCTATGGCCCTGTCCCCAACCCCTGCTATCTGATGAGATACATACTGAAAGTTCCACTGGGTTTTCTGTCCTCCACAGGCACATTCCTGTATGTTTTTTGATGAGATGAGGCAATCTAGCCTCTCATTAAAAGTAAACCTTATAGCTACTATTTTGTTGAGCCAAAATTGCAGTTTCCCCTGCTGGCCCAGCAGCAATTAACAATCCTTATTTTCAGAAGCTCTGTTATGACTGAGTGGTCAAAGTGCATATGAAAGAAGTAAACAAAAATAGCAGGTTAATCTCCACTTCATTAGTAGGGGGAAAACATTAAATCCTATGAATTAAATCCTGAAAGAAATCTTCAAGTTCCTAGAAGGTATTACAGGCACAAGATAGCAAAGCAAAAACAAAACAAAAAACACAAACCCTAAAATGTCAATATCCTATATTAAAATAAATTATTGGGATTATTTTTAATAAAATCCAAATTGATTTTTGAAATGAACAACAATTTAACTCAATACTGTAGAAATTTTGCTTCAGGGGAAAATGTAAGGAAACATTCACAGTACAACATACCATAAATACTGTATTTAGGTAATGAGTGGTTCTACACACATATCCATTTTAATAACTAGGGGTTTTAATGGTATAGAGTTGATGCTTAGAGTACAGCAAAATGGAAAGGAGTGGAGTGGATCTGTAATTGGGATATCCTTATCTCAACAGACCGTATATGGTTTGTGGCTGCACTGTGCCTAATGAATGCCAGGGTTATTGCTTCAAATTTACTCCTATCCTGTTATCTATATTTTATCAATGTTATCCTGCTATTTTGTGGATAATATCCTGGATTATCCAAAGAAAAGATTGTTTCTCATTGTGAAGAAACTTCTTTTACTGTGTAATGAAGTTAGAAAAAGTCCGTTTTGGACATTCTTAATTCTACGTGGAAGGGAAAGGAGCAGGAGATGTTGCCATTGCAAGTTTTTCAATTTTTACAAGCATCCTAGAAGTTGATTACTCTCATCTAGAGAGAGAGAGAGAGACCTTTTGAACTGTTCATTGTTAATGCCCTTTCTTTCCTAGCAAATTTTTGTTTTTCCATCCTCATCTTCTTGTTCTTTTTTACTTTCCCTTCCCTTCCATTCCAGTGTTCCTCCCTTTTGAGTCTTTGTGTTCAAAAGCCAACAGTCTTTTATTTATAATGTGCATCTGTAAAGCAGAACCAAGGCTGACATGGTCACAAAAGGTTTCTGAGTATGGGTACATTTTTGGGATCCCATATTGAGAAACCTGATTTTCAGAGGTGCTGAGCCAGTTGCGGCCCGCATTAAAATTATGGGTGTACATGTAGAAAAACCAGGTGAAAGGTATCTTGCTTTTGGCCTGAGATTTGCAAAAATGATCAGTGATTTTTGGCTGCCTCCATTTCTGTGCGTCAAATTGAGACATCTAAAGGACCCTGATTTTCAGAAATTGCTGAGCACCAACCCTCCGAAAATGAAGCCCTTTTGAAGTGTCTTATGCTGGGCAATCAAGATGACGAATCTCTTTTAAAAAATCAGGGTTTGAGCTCCCTAAAAACAAAGCGCTCAGATTCAGAGGCTACTTTTGAAACTCCTTGGCCTTAACGTGAAGTTGAAGATTCTATGTTCCCTGACCGAGAGGGAGTAGTGGTGTATCTGCACTTGAAAATAAAAGATGACCTTTTGACCTCTTCATCTAACTCCCTCATGTTTACACAGAAAGGTAAGCTATTCCTATTATGCCTGTTAGATAGCTTCCCTGCCCCCCACTCATGTTTCAGAGAGATGAATTGTGATGGGGTATACAAACCCCACATAGAATCATAGAGTTAGAAGGGACCACAAAAGTCATCTAGTCTAACCCCCTGCCAAGATGTTAGATTTGTTGTATCTCATCCATCCAAGACAGATGACTCTCCAGCCTCCTTTTGGAAAACCTGCAGTGAAGGCACTTTCACAACATCCTTGGGCAGTCTGTTCCATTGTCCTACTTTCCTTAGAGTTAGGAAGTTTTTCCTAAGATTTAATCTAAATCTACTATGCTGTACTTTGAACCCATTCCCTCTTGTCCTGTCCTCTGTGGCAAGGGAGAACAACTTTTCTCCATCTTTTATGACAGCCTTTAAGTATCTGAAGACCGTTATCGCATCGTCCCTTATCTCCTTTTTTTCAAACGAGACATACCCAGTTCCTTCAGTTTTTGCTCATATGGCTGCAGTCCATCCCTTTGATCATCTTTGTCATTCACCTCTGGATCCTTTCCAGTTTCTCTACATCCTTTCTATACATTAGGGTTACCAGCCCTCCAAGATAGTCCTGGACTCTCCAGGAATTAAAGATTGTGTCATGTGATGATGCCTGCAGGAATACATCCAACCAAAATTGCCAGCCCTACTATATATTGGTGACCAAAAATGGACATAGTACTTCAGCTGATGCCTAACCAGTGCTGAGTACAGTGTTACTATCACCTCCTGTCACTTACATTCTATGTCTTTGCTTTTTTCTTTTATTATTACTTTTTGCAACAGCATCACACATTGGCTAGAAAAGAGTTAACAGGGTGCTGTTGGCTCAATCTGCCCTGCCACACTTGCAGCAGGTGCCAGGCTTGTATTAAAAAGGATTAAAAAGAGAGCGCACAGTTCAGTTGGGGGATGACTAGGGAGGAGAGCAGTTCTCTAAGGGCCTGCTAGAGCCTTTACACCTGGTGGTGCTTTGTCCTGAGCCTGGAAGTGACGTATTAATGGAAGGGAGTGCCCTTCTAAAGGATTAGTGCAACCCGTAACTGCTGTTTGATTATAGGGTTTTCTACTGTAAGGACAATGGTCAATCAATTATATCTTTTATAAAACTTTGCTGATAAAAATATGGCAAGTAATGCCCCCTCTGCCCCAACATTTCTAGTAGTGCGAAGTGAGGTTAATTCCTGGGCTTTAATACAGGATAACTAGTTACTGAAAATCAAAATCACATAAACCATGCCAATAACACCAGAAAAAAAGCACAGGACTTTCTTCTTCTTCCCCTCCCCCGGTTATTTCAATGGTTTCTTCCTTTCATCTTATTTCCTCTCTATTCTTTCTCATTCCAAACAATTTATCTTCATCAGCCTACAGTTCTGGCAGTTTAATTCAAGCTTTAATCAACCATAGTGGAAATTTCTTGAAATACAGTGCTGGTTCACAGCTCTTATTTGACTTTTTTTTTTTTTTTTTCTGCTTAAGGTAATTCTCACCCAAAGCCAGGACTGTATTTATACCTTAACTTTTCTACCAATAATATCTTTATCTGTGAACTGGCTAGAATACCATGTACATGGACATTAGGATTTTTCTGGCTAAAACTAATCTTGTTAAAACCTGGTATCCTTTAGGTAATTTTTGCTGAATATTGGCAAGAACAGAATCTAAAATAACTGTCTGATTACAATGAGACAAGGTGGATGAAGTCATAGCTTTTATGTGACCAACTTCTGTTGGTGAAAGAGGCGGCTTTCGAGCTATACAGAGCTGCTCTTCTGGTCAGTTTATAATGACTTTTAAAATGATCATCCCACTGGAAATGGTGTTTTCAAAATTGAAAGAAAACTAGTGCTTCGTTTGTTCTGTTCTCTTTATGAAACATAGATGAGCTAAGTGCACCAGTTCTTATAGTTTCCGGCGCTAATGTTTCCACTCTCCCACCGATTTCCAAATTAAAATTCCTTCCCACATTGATTCATAGTGGTGACTTGGTTCTCTGAAAACCAAATTGCATTTGTTTGTCTGAACACTATTAATTCCTGAAGCACTCAGAATGTTGCCTCCCTGATTGGTGTTAGAGTGCCAAGGTAGGCTTCCCCATCGGAGACCCTTTTCTAGTCCCCTGAGTGCATCCATTTCAAGTGACAGGCCCATGCCTCCACTTTTCTTTGGGGTGGGATCCTGCACTCCAACCACTCCTTTGACTCCATCTCACTCCAGGTTACAGCCCCCTGGTTGCCAAGCCTGATGCATAGCAGGCCCAACACCTTTGACACCTGTGAGAGTTTCCCTTCTGGAGCCTGAACAGTAACAATTTGCACGGAAGCAGCCTCTTCAAAACCAGATTCATTTGCCAAGAGCTAAACAGCACTCAGGCCTCTCTACTGTTTTAAATCTATTTCTCTCTCAACATATTGTTTTATCTATTCTTGGCAGTCCCCTGAAGCCCTTAAATAGACATGACTTGACTTAACCTTAGGGTATGTCTACACTACGAAATTAGGTCGAATTTATAGAAGTCGGTTTTTTTGAAATCGGTTTTATATATTCGAGTGTGTGTGTCCCCACAGAAAATGCTCTAAGTGCATTAAGTGCATTAACTCGGCGGAGCGCTTCCACAGTACCGAGGCAAGCGTCGACTTCTGGAGCGTTGCACTGTGGGTAGCTATCCCACAGTTCCCGCAGTCTCCGCTGCCCATTGGAATTCTGGGTTGATATCCCAATGCCTGATGGGGCTAAAACATTGTCGCGGGTGGTTCTGGGTACATATCGTCAGGACCCCGTTCCCACCCTCCCTCCCCCCGTGAAAGCAAGGGCAGACAATCATTTCGCGCCTTTTTTGTCTGCTGCCAGCCAAAGATGTAAAGGATAGATGGAGTGGGTCAGAACAAGAAATAGACCAGATTTGTTTTGTACTCATTTTCCTCCTCCCCTGTCTAGATCACACTGCAGTCAGTCACAGAGAAGGCGCAGCGAGGTTAATCTAGCCATGTATCAATCAGAGGCCAGGCTAACCTCCTTGTTCCAATAACAACGATAACTTTGGTTCACCATTTCTTATTGGAACCCTCCGTGCAGTCCTGCCTGAAATACTCCTTGATGTACAGGCACACCCTTTGTTGATTTTAGCTCCCTGAAGCCAACCCTGTAAGCCGTGTCGTCAGTCGCCCCTCCCTCCGTCAGAGCAACGGCAGACAATCGTTCCGCGCCTTTTTTCTGTGCGGACGCCATACCAAGGCAAGCATGGAGGCCGCTGAGCTCATTTTGGCAATTAGGAGCACATCAACCACCACACGCATTATCCAGCAGTATATGCAGCACCAGAACATGGCAACGCGATACCGGGCGAGGAGGCGACGTCAGCGCGGTCCCATGAGTGATCAGGACATGGACACAGATTTCTCTGAAAGCATGGGCCCTGCCAATGCATGCATCATGGTGCTAATGGGGCAGGTTCATGCTGTGGAACGCCGATTCTGGGCTCGGGAAACAAGCACAGACTGGTGGGACCGCATAGTGTTGCAGGTCTGGGACGATTCCCAGTGGCTGCGAAACTTTCGCATGCGTAAGGGCACTTTCATGGAACTTTGTGACTTGCTTTCCCCTGCCCTGAAGCGCATGAATACCAGGATGAGAGCAGCCCTCACAGTTGAGAAGCGAGTGGCGATAGCCCTGTGGAAGCTTGCAACGCCAGACAGCTACCGGTCAGTTGGGAATCAATTTGGAGTGGGCAAATCTACTGTTGGGGCTGCTGTGATGCAAGTAGCTCACGCAATCAAAGATCTGCTGATATCAAGGGTAGTGACCCTGGGAAATGTGCAGGTCATAGTGGATGGCTTTGCTGCAATGGGATTCCCTAACTGTGGTGGGGCTATAGACGGAACCCATATCCCTATCTTGGCACCAGAGCACCAAGCCGGCGAGTACATAAACCGCAAGGGGTACTTTTCGATAGTGCTGCAAGCTCTGGTGGATCACAAGGGACGTTTCACCAACATCAACGTGGGATGGCCGGGAAAGGTGCATGACGCTCGCATCTTCAGGAACTCTGGTTTGTTTCAAAAGCTGCAGGAAGGGACTTTCTTCCCAGACCAGAAAATAACTGTTGGGGATGTTGAAATGCCTATATGTATCCTTGGGGACCCAGCCTACCCCTTAATGCCATGGCTCATGAAGCCGTACACAGGCAGCCTGGACAGTGGTCAGGAGCTGTTCAACTACAGGCTGAGCAAGTGCAGAATGGTGGTAGAATGTGCATTTGGACGTTTAAAGGCGCGCTGGCGCAGTTTACTGACTCGCTTAGACCTCAGCGAAACCAATATTCCCACTGTTATTACTGCTTGCTGTGTGCTCCACAATATCTGTGAGAGTAAGGGGGAGACGTTTATGGCGGGGTGGGAGATTGAGGCAAATCGCCTGGCTGCTGGTTACGCGCAGCCAGACACCAGGGCGGTTAGAAGAGCTCAGGAGGGCGTGGTACGCATCAGAGAAGCTTTGAAAACCAGTTTCATGACTGGCCAGGCTACAGTGTGAAAGTTCTGTTTGTTTCTCCTTGATGAAACCCCCCGCCCCTTGGTTCACTCTACTTCCCTGTAAGCTAACCACCCTCCCTTCCTCCCTTTAATCACCGCTTGCAGAGGCAATAAAGTCATTGCTGCTTCACAGTCATGCATTCGTTATTCATTCATCACACAAATAGGGAGATGACTACCAAGGTATCCCAGGAGGGGTGGTGGAGGAGGGAAGGAAAATGCCACACAGCACTTTAAGCACAGCACTTTAAAAGTTTACAACTTTAAAATTTATTGAATGACAACCTTCTTTTTTTGGGGCAATCCTCTGTTGTGGAGTGGCTGGTTGGCCGGAGGCCCCCCCACCGCGTTCTTGGGCGTCTGGGTGTGGAGGCTATGGAACTTGTGGAGGAGGGCGGTTGGTTACAGAGGGGCAGCAGTGGCAGTCTGTGCTCCAGCTGCCTTTGCTGCAGCTCAACCATACACTGGAGCATTCTGGTTTGGTCCTGCAGCAGCCTCAGCATTGAATCCTGCCTCCTCTCATCACGCTGCCGCCACATTTGAGCTTCAGCCCTGTCTTCAGCCCGCCACTTACTCTCGTCAGCCCTCCACCTCTCCTCCCGGTCATTTTGTGCTTTCCTGCACTCTGACATTATTTGCCTCCACGCATTTGTCTGTGCTCTGTCAGTGTGGGAGGACAGCATTAGCTCGGAGAACATTTCATCTCGAGTGCGTTTTTTTTTCTTTCTAAGCTTCACTAGCCTCTGGGAAGGAGAAGATCCTGTGATCATTGAAACACATGCAGCTGGTGGAGAAAAAAAAAGGGACAGCGGTATTTAAAAAGACATTTTATAAAACAGTCGCTACACTCTTTCAGGGTAAACCTTGCTGTTAACATTACATACATAGCACATGTGCTTTCGTTACAAGGTTGCATTTTGCCTCCTCCCACCGCGTGACTACCCCCTCAACCTTCCCCCCTCCCTGTGGCTAACAGCGGGGAACATTTCTGTTCAGCCACAGGCAAACAGCCCAGCAGGAATGGGCTATACTGAGTGTCCCTGAAGAAAAGCACCCTATTTCAACCAGGTGACCATGAATTATATCTCACTCTCCTGAGGATAACACAGAGAGAGAGAGAACGGATTTTGGTTGAATGCCAGCAAACATACACTGCAATGC
Organism: Lepidochelys olivacea; assembly: GCF_965140295.1. Lineage (NCBI taxonomy): Eukaryota > Metazoa > Chordata > Testudines > Cheloniidae > Lepidochelys > Lepidochelys olivacea. Next base: position 24,953,193 of record NC_140413.1, read on the forward strand.
TTTGTTCTACAGTGATTCCCGAGTATGTGTTACTGGCCTGGAGTGATAAAGTGTCCTACCATGAAGGACGAAATAAGGCTGCCCTCCCCAGAAACCTTTTGCAAAGGCTTTAGGACTACATCTAGGAGAACTGCAAATGCCAGGGCAAAGTAATCCTTTCACATGCTTGCTTTTAAACCATGTATAGCATTTTAAAAGGTACACTCACCAGAGGTCCCTTCTCCGCCTGCTGGGTCCAGGAGGCAGCCTTGGGTGGGTTCGGGGGGTACTGGCTCCAGGTCTAGGGTGAGAAACAGTTCCTGGCTGTCGGGAAAACCGGTTTCTCCGCTTGCTTGCTGTGAGCTATCTACAACCTCCTCCTCCTCCTCATCTTCTTCATCCCCAAAACCTGCTTCCGTATTGCCTCCATCTCCATTGAAGGAGTCAAAGAACACGGCTGGGGTAGTGGTGGCTGAACCCCCTAAAATGGCATGCAGCTCATCATAGAAGCGGCATGTTTGGGGCTCTGACCCAGAGCGGCTGTTCGCCTCTCTGGTTTTCTGGTAGGCTTGCCTCAGCTCCTTCAGTTTCACGCGGCACTGCTTCGGGTCCCTGTTATGGCCTCTGTCCTTCATGCCCTGGGAGATTTTCACAAAGGTTTTGGCATTTCGAAAACTGGAACGGAGTTCTGATAGCACGGATTCCCCTCCCCAAACAGCGATCAGATCCCGTACCTCCCGTTCGGTCCATGCTGGAGCTCTTTTGTGATTCTGGGACTCCATCATGGTCACCTGTGCTGATGAGCTCTGCATGGTCACCTGCAGCTTGCCACGCTGGCCAAACAGGAAATGAGATTCAAAAGTTCGCGGTTCTTTTCCTGTCTACCTGGCCAGTGCATCTGAGTTGAGAGTGCTGTCCAGAGCGGTCAGAATGGAGCACTCTGGGATAGCTCCCGGAGGCCAATACCATCGAATTGTGTCCACAGTACCCCAAATTCGAGCTGGGAACGTCGATTTAAGCGCTAATCCACTTGTCAGGGGTGGAGTAAGGAAATCGATTTTAAGAGCCCTTTAAGTCGAAATAAAGGGCTTCACTGTGTGGACGGGTGCAGGTTTAAATCGATTTAACGTTGCTAAATTCGACCTAAAGTCCTAGTGTAGACCAGGGGGTGCCCCCCATTCACATGGGGACCAACTTAAAGCCTGCTTGCTGCAGACCCTCACCCTCATCCCTGTGTCAGCCTGCAGCAACTGACAACAGCTTTCTTCTCCCTCCCCCACCTTTCTGCAGGGCAGGTCTCTTTAACTGAATTGTCTTCTGATCTCTAGGTTCTCAGCCCTGGCAAAACAGGGTAGGGGCTGAGGATAGCTATTAACCTAGCTATCATGTGTGAATGTTTGTTTGTTTGGGCTGCTCAGGAGTAGGCTTTTGCTATGGTTTTTCTTCTTGGTTCCCCTAACAGCTCCCTTTTGATCTAACTCCATAGCAAGTAACCCACCACAAACACAGGATATGTCTATACTGCAATTAAATACCTGTGGCTGGCCCCTGTCAGCTGACTCAAGCTTGTGGGGCTTGGCTCGTTCACCTGCACATCCATCAATGTGATACATGCCATCATGTGCCAGCAATGCCCCTCTGCCAGGTACATTGGCCAAACTGGACAGTCTCTACGTAAAAGAATAAATGGACACAAATCAGATGTCAAGAATTATAACATTCATAAACCAGTCGGAGAACACTTCAGTCTCTCTGGTCACGCAATCACAGACATGAAGGTCGCTATCTTAAAACAAAAAAACTTCAAATCCAGACTCCAGCGAGAAACTGCTGAATTGGAATTCATTTGCAAATTGGATACTATTAATTTAGGCTTAAATAGAGACTGGGAGTGGCAAAGTCATTATGCAAGGTAGCCTATTTCCCCTTGTTTTTTTCCTACTCTCCCCCCCCCCCAGACGTTCTGGTTAAACTTGGATTTAAACTTGGAGAGTGGTCAGTTTGGATGAGCTATTACCAGCAGGATAGTGAGTTTGTGTGTGTGGTTTTTGGAGGAGGGTGAGGGGGTGAGAGAACCTGGATTTGTGCAGGAAATGGCCCACCTTGATTATCATGCACATTGTGTAGAGAGTTGTCACTTTGGATGGGCTATTACCAGCAGGAGAGTGAGTTTGTGTGTGGGGGGGGGGGGGGCGGAGGGTGAGAGAACCTGGATTTGTGCTGGAAATGGCCCAACTTGATGATCACTTTAGATAAGCTATTACCAGCAGGACAGTGGGGTGGGAGGAGGTATTGTTTCATGATCTCTGTGTGTATATAAAGTCTGCTGCAGTTTCCAAGGTATGCATCCGATGAAGTGAGCTGTAGCTCACGAAAGCTCATGCTCAAATAAATTGGTTAGTCTCTAAGGTGCCACAAGTACTCCTTTTCTTTTTGCGAATACAGACTAACACGTCTGTTACTCTGAAACCTTTCACTGCAGTGTAGATATTGGGGTTTAGGCTGGAGCCCCAGCTCTTGGACCTTCCACAAACTTGCTCTGGATGTTTAATTGCAGGGTAGACATACCCACAGAGGCATGCACAATACTCATCAAAATTGCAGCGATTTCTCAGCTTTCCACACCTGGACTTATATTTTTCACCTCATCATGATTTGAATCACTTCAAAGATCGATTGCTGGTTTGTTTTTTTTCTCTGAAACAACACAAGCACAGAAATATTCCCAACTGTCTCCACAATACATAAATTTATTGAAGCCAAAAATGAAAGCTAGAGAAAACATTGTATTTTATTGTAATGCTGATTTCCCAGATCCCTCCATGAAGGATTGTAACTCTTCAGTGGTCTATCCTTCACTCCCAAAACAAATTTTAAAAAACTTAGAAAGTCATTAAGAGTCAGGTTGAAACCCCATTGAAGTCTATGGAAAGACTCCCATTAAGGACAGTGGGCTTGGAGTGGCTGGGTCATTACACATATTGAATCTATTTCACCTTGTTAAGTATCCTCACACCTTCTTGTCAACTGTCTAAATGGGCCATCTTGATTATCACGACAAAAGTTTTTTTTCTCCTGCTGATAATAGCTCATCTTAATTAGCCTCTTACAGTTTGTATGGCAACTTCCACCTTCTCTGTATGTATGTATGTATAGCTATATATCTATCTTCTTACTATATGTTCCATTCTATGCATCTGATGAAGTGAGCTGTAGCTCACGAAAGTTTATGCTCAAATAAATTTATTAGTCTCTAAGGTGCCACAAGTACTCTTGTTCTTTTTGTGGATACAGACTAACACGGCTGCTACTCTGAAGCCCAAATCACTGACTCTTTTCTGGTTTATATCCATCTCTACTGCTGGTTTTTTTGTTTATTTGTTTTTGTTTTTTGGGTGGTGGTGGGGGGAATATTTTGCTTAAAAGTGTAAAGCTGAATACTCACTCTTGTTAATGATTGCATTGGTCAGCCTGGTCTGGTGTTTGATATTTGAGGCTGTGTTTCTCTAGCTATAAAAGATTCAACCTTTCCCATCAAAACTCAATAGACTTCTGTGGAATACCAAATACATTCTCAGTTTTCATTCAGGTTACCACTAAATGGAGTCCTTCTTAAATAAAATATATAAAACTAAATGCATGACTAAAATCATGAATCTGAAGAACTAGCAGAACTAATAGGGCTCTGATATGGTAAAATAACTAGGGATGTAATAATGGAAATGGAACAGGAAAATGTGTGTTTAAAAACAAGCTATATGAACTGGAGCTGACATGTCATATTAACAAAAAGTCATTTGGTTGCCTTGCAGAGATGTAATTAATTGAAACAAACAAAATATATGTTGAGTCTCCCTAATATGTGTTTTGGTTTGAAAAACACTATGTTCTCCTGACAGGTGTTCTCTTTTCTGGTTTATTGAAACTAATCCATTGAAACTTCACCATTATCTATGAGTTTTAAAATACTTACTTAAGGTGCATAACAGAAAGAGCAGTAGTGAACTTAGTTTATCTGGGATGGAATAAATTTCGTGTGTCTTTGACTTTCTAGTGCTCTCGGTGTGGTTGTGAAGGAAGCTTGACTACAGGCTGACTCTGCAATTACTTGACCCTGGAGAGCTGACAAATATATTTACAGTTAATTTTTCTCATTAAAACAAGGCTATCAAGCCACAGGGTGTAATTCAAGTCCCCGTGGAATAAGATTATTACACAATTTTCATTATTTCATGTAGGCTGACTTAGTTGGCACAGGCTTATTTTGGCTTTTATCAGTTTTTTTTAAAGTACACTGTTCATCTGCTTCTATTAATGGATCAATAGAGTTTGATTTGGGCCTTCCTGCAATTTTGTTTTTATGCTGGGCTAGATGTTCTTTACTTAGACTGTCAAATCTTACTTTTTTACCTTCATTTGACCTTCCATTGTCTTTAGAGCTATATGTAGCTGAATACCATATACTAAAGCTTTGTACTGTAATGGACTTGGAAAACCTACTAAGGGGCCAGCTTTTTCTCTTGATCACACCAGAGTAAATCTACTGGTTTTAGTAGCACACTTCTTCTTTGTATGTGTTTGGGCAATTTCTTCTGAGTTTACCACAGCCATACAATTAATGGACTAGGGCAGTGGTTCCCAAACTTGTTCTGCCGCTTGTGCAGGGAAAGCCCCTGGCGGGCTGGCCAGTTTGTTTACCTGCTGCATCTGCGGGTTCGGCCAATCGTGACTCCTAGTGGCTGTGGTTCGCTGCTCGAGGCCAATGGGAGCTGCTGGAAGCAGTGCGGGCAGAGGAATAATCCCTCATTACTTGTAGTCACTTAAAATTTGTCTTTCTATAGTTAATAAACTTGTTTTATTTTATCTAAACTAGTGTGTGTTTGGATTGAAGTGTTTGGGAAACTCCATTTGAGATAATGTTTGTGCATATCATTTTCATTTAATGAAATGACAGACTTTATATGTGGTTATATTGTCCAGAAGGGTACTGGGCAGTACTAGATTCACATTCCTGGGGGAAAGCGTGGGACTGGGAATTTGCTGGCATCTTTCTGCAGTGTAATTCAAGGGTGGCAGGCAGACTGTCTAAAACATCCTTGCAGTATAGCTGGGGGTAGTTTACATAGAATCATAGAATATCAGGGTTGGAAGGGACCCCTGAAGGTCATCTAGTCCAACCCCCTGCTCGAAGCAGGACCAATTCCCAGTTAAATCATCCCAGCCAGGGCTTTGTCAAGCCTGACCTTAAAAACCTCTAAGGAAGGAGATTCTACCACCTCCCTAGGTAAAGCATTCCAGTGTTTCACCACCCTCTTAGTGAAAAAGTTTTTCCTAATATCCAATCTAAACCTCCCCCACTGCAACTTGAGACCATTACTCCTCGTTCTGTCATCTGCTACCATTGAGAACAGTCTAGAGCCATCCTCTTTGGAACCCCCTTTCAGGTAGTTGAAAGCAGCAATCAAATCCCCCCTCATTCTTCTCTTCTGCAGGCTAAACAATCCCAGTTCCCTCAGCCTCTCCTCATAAGTCATGTGTTCTAGACCCCTAATCATTTTTGTTGCCCTTCGCTGGACTCTCTCCAATTTATCCACATCCTTCTTGTAGTGTGGGGCCCAAAACTGGACACAGTACTCCAGATGAGGCCTCACCAATGTCGAATAGAGGGGAACGATCACGTCCCTCGATCTGCTTGCTATGCCCCTACTTATACATCCCAAAATGCCATTGGCCTTCTTGGCAACAAGGGCACACTGCTGACTCATATCCAGCTTCTCGTCCACTGTCACCCCTAGGTCCTTTTCCGCAGAACTGCTGCCTAGCCATTCGGTCCCTAGTCTGTAGCGGTGCATTGGATTCTTCCATCCTAAATGCAGGACTCTGCACTTATCCTTATTGAACCTCATCAGATTTCTTTTGGCCCAATCCTCCAATTTGTCTAGGTCCTTCTGTATCCTATCCCTCCCCTCCAGCATATCTACCACTCCTCCCAGTTTAGTATCATCCGCAAATTTGCTGAGAGTGCAATCCACACCATCCTCCAGATCATTTATGAAGATATTGAACAAAACCGGCCCCAGGACCGACCCTTGGGGCACTCCACTTGATACCGGCTGCCAACTAGACATGGAGCCATTGATCACTACCCGTTGAGCCCGGCAATCTAGCCAGCTTTCTACCCACCTTATAGTGCATTCATCCAGCCCATACTTCCTTAACTTGCTGACAAGAATACTGTGGGAGACCGTGTCAAAAGCTTTGCTAAAGTCAAGAAACAATACATCCACTGCTTTCCCTTCATCCACAGAACCAGTAATCTCATCATAAAAGGCGATTAGATTAGTCAGGCATGACCTTCCCTTGGTGAATCCATGCTGGCTGTTCCTGATCACTTTCCTCTCATGCAAGTGCATCAGGATTGATTCTTTGAGGACCTGCTCCATGATTTTTTCAGGGACTGAGGTGAGGCTGACTGGCCTGTAGTTCCCAGGATCCTCCTCCTTCCCTTTTTTTAAAGATTGGCACTACATTAGCGTTTTTCCAGTCATCCGGGACTTCCCCGGTTCGCCACGAGTTTTCAAAGATAATGGCCAATGGCTCTGCAATCACAGCCGCCAATTCCTTCAGCACTCTCGGATGCAACTCGTCCAGCCCCATGGACTTGTGCATGTCCAGCTTTTCTAAATAGGCCCTAACCCCCTCTATCTCCACAGAGGGCTGGCCATCTCTTCCCCATTTTGTGATGCCCAGCGCAGCAGTCTGGGAGCTGACCTTGTTAGTGAAGACAGAGGCAAAAAAAGCATTGAGTACATGCTGAAGCCTGGGTGTGAGCCAGCCAGGGATGCCTGCTCTCACAGTGAAGCAATGTAGAAGGCACCCCAGGTTGGAGAACTGAAGGGCTACAACTGTCCAATAGCCCAGATTGTACCCTGCGTAATGTCACAAGGGGGAATTAGAGAGCCATCAGCTTAACTTCAATACATGGAAAGATACTGGAGCAAATCATTAAACAATTAATTTGTGAGCAGCTAGAGGATAATAGGTTTATAAGGAATAATCAGCATGGATTTGTCAAGAACAAATCATGCCAATCCAAATTATTTTCCTTCTTTGATAGGATTACTAATCTCATGAATGGGGGGAAGCAGTAGAAGTGATGTACCTTGATTTTAGTAAGGCTTTTGACACAGCTCCACATGACATTCTCATAAACGAGGGAAAGATGGTCTGGACCCCTGGGGGTCCACAGACTATGTATAAGATTTTCAAAGGTGTTTGCACCTCCATCCAAAATTTGTTAGGGGCCTGCACATGGAAGGTTGAAAACCACTGGTCTAGATGAATTTACTATAAAGGTGAGTGCACAACTGGTTGAAAGACTGTACTCTAGTGGGGTTCCACAGGGGGTCAGTCCTGGGTCTGGTACTAGTCAATATTTTCAGTAATCACTTGGATAATGGAATAGAGAGTATTCTTATAAAATTTGCAGATGACACCAAGCTGGGAGGGGTTGCAAGTATTCAGGAGGAGAGGTTTAAAATTCAAAATGACCTTGATGAATTGGCCTGAATTCAACAAGATGAAATTCGTTAAAGACAAGTGCAAAGTATTTCATTCAGGAAGGAAAAATCAAATCCACAACTACAAAATGGGGAATAATTGGCTAGGTGGTAATAATGCTGAACAGGATCTGAGGTTATAGTGGGCCACAAACCAAATGAGTCATCAGTGTGATGTAGCTGCAAGAAAGGCCAATATGTTTGAGGTGTATTAACAGGAGTGTTGTATATAAGACAGAGGAGGTAATTCTGCTGATCTACTCCACATTGATGAGGCCAGCAGAATGTGAAGCTGGAGTACTGTATCCAATTCTGGGCACCACAATTTAGGAAGGATGTGGACAAATTGGAGAGAGTCCAGAGGAGAACAACAAAAATGATAACTTTTACAAAACCTGACCTATGAGGAAAGATTGAAGGAACTGGGCATATTTAGTCTTGAGAAAAGTGAGGGGCAACCTAAGAAGTCTTCCAGTAAGTAAGTGCTGTCTTACAGGGGATGGTGATCAATTGTTCTCCATGCCCACTGAAGGTAGGACAAGAAGTAATGGGCTTAATCTGAAGCAAGGGAGATTTAGGTTAAACTTTTTAGCACATTTTTTCCTGATATCTACAGCATAGTTAATATATTGAATAGGCTTCCAAGGGCCGTCATGGAGTCCCTTTCATTGGAAGTTTTTAAAAACATGTTAGACAAACACCTGTCAGAGATAGTCTTGGTTTACTTGGCAAGGGGGCCTTGATGATTTCTCAAGATCCCATCCAGCCCTACATTTCTGTGATTCTAGGAGACCCTCCTTTGTCTTCCTGCCTCATTTACCATATATCTTCCAACATCTACAACAAATGAGTCAGGAGTACTACAGCCAACAGCCTCCTTCAATACTGATTAATCTCCAGAACTGGTCCATCTGGTGCACAGAATTTTCCAGAAAAGTTCAGTCTGAGGCAGACATCTGGCATGTGAAATTTCAGCCCAAACTGTTTGGCAAAGCTATAAGCAGCTGAAAACAGGGTCTTATAATGGGAAGTGTTGGATAACCTTGGTAACAGGCAGTGCTACCAAGAACATTCCTGCAAAGCTTGCAGATGAGTCAAAAGAATCTTCAGTGTGTAGAATAAAAGTTTAACATGACCAATTCTGTTTAGAACTGGTGCTTATAATACATGTTTAGAAATGCATGTACTCTGTAGAAAGCAAGGTGATCTTGAAACACTTTCTCCTTTTCCTTTTCAATTCTGTGTATTCAAAAACAGAATGGAGGAATTAGTTTCTGACAGCAGTTAAAGGTGATTAATCCTATAAACCCTGAAAGATCTTGGGATTATTTGGGGTACTGCCCCTCATCCCAACAGTTAAGACTGGCTGAGACTTCCACGACTGAATTTTCTAGGATGGGAACAATGTACTTTCTGTGGGAGGCCTCTACCTGTGGAACTGTCTCTCCCTCCTGCAGTCTGCCAGAGTCTAGGGTTTAGTGGCCTTTGGGGTACAATGTGTAGCACATTTATTTAGTTTGTATTTGGTTGATTTTTTTTTTCATGGCAACGGGAGAGCAGCTTGGCTGCAAATGTGTTCACGGCTGCAGCAATGTTTGTAGTTCATAAACTTAACCTTTTTGAATAGATTTGTATATTTTGTTTTAATGTATTTTGTAACTTTAAATACAAAAGCAATACAAGATATTATATTTAATTGCAGTAGCATTCAAAGCCCCCAATTAATCTCAGAACCCCAGTGAGCAGGGTGCATTAAAAACACATAAGTAGACATGGTCTCTGCCCCAAAAGTTTATAATCAGTATTGTTTCAGTTACACATATTGCACTACTGTACAGAGACATTGTACAATACTTGTGATAGTTGGATAATGGCACCCCTTTCTCATAGGTATCTTGCACTGGATACAAAAACCATTTGCAGTGGATAACAACTGTATTGAACCTACAAACTTATGATCAGTACCACAGATGTTGTTTTTATATGCCAGTAGATTGTGATCTTTAAACTGACCAACATTTTTAATATACAATTCTTGTAAAAATATGCAGCCTTTAGTGAAAGCAACAAAAGATGGCCAAGAATTTAGGATTCTCTCCATTGAACTGTACAAATTGTTCTGATTCAGTATCCATACTCATAAACATCACTTTAAATGCAAATGCTCAGAAGGAAAGGAGGCTTTTTAAATGATTTATTTACATAAAATCCAGAGGACCCACACTTTCTACCATTCTCCTTATGAAAAGAGCCTTGTCTAAGCTCCATAAATCCAGCTTTTAGCAAAGATCAGGAGTTACTGAAGTTAAAGGCAATTACAGAGAGCTGTTACAGACCTTCTGGAGTCAGCCAACTGAAATTAGAGCTAAGGGCCCTGTCCAATTCCCACTGATGACAAAGACTTTAAGGACTTCACTCGTAGCTGGGAGTTGAGTCAGGCTCTAATGCCTCCACCATAGGCTCTTGTGCAGGGTACTAAATATTCCCACTTTTAGACTGAGAGGACTCTTAATCAAAATCAGTCAAAGGGGGTTTACATTTTAGATGCTTGTTATATTCTGTGGCTTAGCATATGATCCACTCTTAGGAAGGGTGTCTTGGATATAGACGCGTACATTTTAAAATACAGTTTTCTTTATTCTGAGAATTATTCAGTGTTAAACAAGTATTCGGTTGCTTAAAGCACTTATCTTTATGATTAATGGTTTAGCAAGAATGCTGAATTGAATTCAAATTGTCAGACATGACTGTCAATTCGAGAAAACAAATGCTGTTTGTTTTTCCAAATATAGCTCTGCCTTTGCAAATTAATATTATGTATTTTATTTTAGGTCTTATTTTAATGTTGATGTATTACAATAGCACCTAAAGGCCCCAAGTGAGGGCTTGTCTACACAGTGGGGTAGTGTGCTCAATGGGGATGTGATTTCTAAAGCATGCTAATCTATTGTACACTAATTGGTCCATGTAGATATTGCTGGTTTGCACTATAGATGCTGTATGTTAAAGCACACCGGGGAACATTTGGTTCTTACCAGCAGGATCCATACCAACTAGTTAGTGTGCAACATGTCATTGCGTTCGAGAAATCACACCCCCATCCTGTGCATTATCCACTGTATAGACATGTCCTGAGATTAGGATCTAGTTGTGCAAAGGTAACTGTGCATAAACATTCTCTCTTTGATAAATTTGCAGTCTAAATGGACAAGACAGTAGAGAGTGAGAAGAAGTATTTTATTCCTATTTTCAGATGGGGAACAGAGTGGGAATTTCTGAAGGTCACGCAAAATGTCTGACAAAGCTAATAATTAAACCCAAATCACCGGAGTGTCTGTCTCTTTCTTTAACCACAAGACTATCTTTCCTGTCACATAGAAATATCCAAACTCCCTCCAATCATGCAAAACCCAAAGGACACAAACTTTGATTGCACCAATGACTTCATAATTAAGCTGGAATTTGACACTTGAATTTTATTAAAAATATTTTATAGGCTAAATTAATGTGATGATATTTAGCAGGATAGATGGATGGGTATCATTAAGTAAGACAATGCATATATTCAGGGTTAATCAGGGCTCATGACTCTTCTAATGTTTTTCCGCCTTGTACAAAGTTTCATCTCCTTTCTTTTCACACTTCTCTGAGTGTCATTGAATCCTCAGCTAGATTTCAAGTTTACAGCACTATAGAGCCCTCAGCCAGTGTATGTACACCAAAATAATTACACTTTTTAAAATTTTAATATACAATTTTCAAAATAATGCTGGCTAATTGAGCCAAAATGGATCTGCTTTGTAAAGTAATGGGAATTATTTTTTTGCCAGTAAAGAAATCCATTTTCTAGTAATCAGACGGTGCAACTGAAATCAGTTTCTAGATATTTTGAAGCAGAGAAAACAGAGCTGTATTCATTATTTATGTTTGTAAATCATTAATATCTATAAAGTATTAAGTATTGGTGGGGCATGTAGACTGAGAGCTACAATACTGCAGCATTTTGGGGCATCCTGTACCATCTCTATATTGAGATGGTTCATTCGAGGGCAGCATAAGAATAGCATGAATTTCAAAACTGCTCCATGTCTTCAGTGAATTGTTTCTGCAGAAAATACTGTTTATCCAATTCATTTAATGTGCTAATTATTTAAATATGTCTAGTAACAATATTCATTAACAATTAACACCTCTAAATTGTGATCCAAAAAGAATATGTACTTTATTGCATGTATATGCACAGAACTGTACTGGGATGTAAAAACACATGTCAGGAAAATTGCAGTGAAGTGAAAAGGACTCCTACTGCATTGCAGATCCTAAGCAAGTATTTCATGAAAAACAACAGACTGCAATGAGCAATACAGAAGCAGCAGCATCTAAGCATTAACCAGTGTACTGTTAAATTAGATTTCAGAAATTGTCCTTTGTCTGCTTCTCTGTGTGTTTTATATTCAGACAATAATACATCTCAATCTAGTTTAAGATCTCTGAATTTTTCACTGTGTAAATATTCAAAGGAGATCATACAAGGAAAAACCACTAGGCAGCTAATACAATCACTGAAGTGAATCAAATGAAGGAAGATCCAGTAGAGAGAATCTGGTGCCTGAAGGAAACATGTCTGTGGTTGCTCCATGGCTAAACCTTAGACTCACTGAGGGAAAAAAAAATCTCTAAACGACATGCTAGACAAGAAAAGGATTTTAAGGAAAGCCTTCATTTTGCTTGTTTTTTTTTTAAAAGAGGAAGTAGATATGCTTTTTAAATTAGAATCAGTTAAATTTCTACCTCTGAGCTATATGTTTAGTAAACCATTGTTCTGGACAAAATTGGTTCTCTGTAGTTATCTGAAGTTGTGTTATATCATTTCATTTAATCAGATGGAGAGAGATTTATCTCACACTTTGAGTGAGTTGCTTAACAGACTTTTTACATATGCCATTAGAATTCATCTATTAGTCAGTACAGTAGGGTTACAAGGGGATTCTTCAGAAAGCAAGAGAATGCACTAGTGATGGATATTTTATTAAAGTTAGCATTAGGGATTAATATGATTACTGCTAGTGGACGCTATTCCCTCTATAATAGCTTCTAGTGCTGTCCCTGGCATAACACAAGGGGCCATATTCAACTGAAAAACTATGCTGGCTTTTCTCCAGTGGAGATGCTGGTGAGTGCTTGAGGCAAGTTCTCCAGTTAGGAGGTTGCAGAAGTGGAAAGAATGGATTGGGCCTGGATAGAATCAGAAGATGAATGAAACCAAATAAGTGATGGCTGGAGAAGGAGCAGGTTAGCAAAGCCAGGCAGTGAATTTACTCAATTAGTCCCCACTGCTGCCTTTGCTACCAGGACTCACATGCAGGGGAAGAAACCTACAGTGAGAAAGAGTAAATCTCATCCTACCCTCTTTGGGGATTAATTCCTTTGGAGCATTGGGGGAGGGTGGGGGTTCAGGTCTGGTCCTGGCAGCACCACCTGGCAGTGGTACTCTGGGTTATGTCACTTAGCAGCTAGAGTCAATGGCTATATTACCAAATGGTGAGAGTCAAGAGTCATATCACTCAGTGGTGAGGGTCACTGGTCACCTTGCCTAGCGGTGAGAGTCAATGGTCGGAGGTCGGGGAACCCAGGCACTCCCTACTCCATTGGGTTCCAACCCAATGGCCAATGAAACAATAATTCAAAATGTATGGCATTGGGAGGTGGGCCCCCTTCGCCTGCTCCCTGGGCCACTTCCTACTCAGCTTCTGTTCCTCTGTTGGCATCACTGCTTTGCCTCTGAGTCTCTCCTGGCATCCTCTCTGTCCCTGCTTCAAAGAGTCTTCCTCTTGCAGTCACATCTTATCTTATTGATTCTCTGATGGAAAAGCCTGGGGTGGCTTGGTAGTGGGGCCTTGGTGTCTTCTCAGCAGGAGCCTGCAACATGCAACTGCTCCGCCTGCCCTGACTGAGATAAGTTGCTCCCTTTTGAGCTTTGCCCTCCACTGTGAGCATGGTTAGCAGGGTGCCTGGATGGGGCTTTCTGAGAACAGAGTGGCTCCTTAACCTTTTCTTCACCAGTGTGGGATATATACAGCCCATGACAGGGGCACAAAGAACCTGCTGGAATTTATACCTGCTGGCACCAGTTTCAATGAATATAGCCCAATGAGGGAACTGAAGGGTAAATCACAGTTGCTAGGGAATTGCATATTACAGAAGAAACAATAATACCAGTGGAGACCTTCATTATACTTGATATCATCCGTGGTTGCCCATCAAAATAATTAGCCATTTTATACGAAATATTAATTTGAGCATCCCCTGTCATTACCAGTGGTAACAAACTGAGCAAAATTAGTACAATACACAGGTCTCTGCTTCCTGCTAGCCTGCTTATTGGCAGATGGCAATATCTGGTAGTAATGACCGTGGTGGTGAGTTTTAGAGAGGGATTTGAAGGAAGGTAATATAGTGACTTTCTGGGGATTTTTTCCCACATGTGCAGGGCAGTATAGAAGAAAACACAAAGATATATGCGGAGGACCAATGCTGCCATCATTGGCAGAGCAAAGGCAGAGGTTGATGACTCCCAAAAGTCATAGTTTTTCTTTGAGTGCTTGCTCACATCCATTCCAGTGTAGGTATGTGCTCACCTCACGCACTGTCACCAGAAAGTTTTCCCCTCAGTGGTAGCAGTTGAGTCAGCTCTGGTGCCCCCTGGTGTTGTGCACTCATAGCTCTGGTATAAAGGGTCCCGCTGACCCACAGCCCATAACGGTTGCTGGAACTACCTCATCTTTGCATTCGCAAGTACTCCTTCAGTGGACTTTGCTATACTCATTGTATACAGTTATCTTTATTCTTAGTAGTTAACTATCAGTTAGTTAGGTTAGTGAACTCCATTCACTAGGGTTAATCCATGCCCAGTACCAATACTTGTTCAGCTGCCTTAAGTGCCTGGGGGAAGCTCACATGCGGGAGTGCTGTAATATTTGCAAAGACTTCAGGCCCCTCACCAAAAGGATAGCAACACCAGGCTTAGATTTATCCTCATGGAGGCAGCACATAAACCTCCCTCAGAGCTGAGTCACTCAGTTCACGAAGTGTATGGCGTCATTACAGCCTTCCTGAAGAGACAGAGGGTTCAGATCTACCATTACCTCGACGACTGGCTGATCAGAGGTTGGATCAAGGCTCAGGTGGAGTCTGATGTAAAGTTAATACAGTCAACTTTCCAGGACTTAATAAATATGGAGAAGTCTTCTCTTTCCCCGGCTCACAGGATAGAGTTCATCAGGGCGATCCTTGACTTCTGTTCAGTTTTCTGCCTCCCCATCCCTCCTTAGGGACCCTTCCCAGGAGCAACTTCTAGCCCAAGAGGTGCAATCACTCCTAAGGTGGGAGCTATGGAGGAGGTTCCTCCAGTTTAAGGGGCCATGGGGTTCTACTCCTGCTATTTCCTAATTTTGAAAGCCAACAGCGGTCTCAGACTGATTCTGGACCTGCAAAAGATCAACAGATTCATGAAGGAGCTAAAGTTCTGCATAGTCCCCTTGGTTTCCATCATCCTGTCCCTGGAGGCAGGGGACTGGTATGTTGCCCTTAATTTGAAGGATGCTTACTTCCATATCTCAGTCTTCCAGGGACACAGAAGGTTCCTCAGGTTCATCATAAACCAACTGAATTACCAATCTGTGGTGCTCTTGTTCGGCCTGTCAGAAGCTTCTTGGATGTTCATGAAGTGCATGACTGCCATCACCGCCTTCCCAAGGAGACAGGGTTCAGGTCTACCCTTACTTCAATGACTGGCAACGTCCAGGTAGAGTCTGATGTAAAGTTAATACAGACAGTTTTCCAGGATTTAGGTCTGCTAATAAATGTGCAGAAGTCTACTCTCTCCCTGGCTCAAAGGATAGAGTTTGGAGGGGAGATCCTCGACTTGGTCCAAGCCAGAGCCTTCCTCCTGGATGCTTGGGTCCAAGCAATAGGGATGCTTATCTAGAGCCTCAGAAATCACCCCATTACCACTGTGAGAAACTGCTTAAAGCTCCAAGGCCACATGGCACCATGCAACTATGTGGTGAAGAATGTGAGACTTCAGCTCAGACTTCTCCAGGCCTGGCTGTTGTCTGTATAATCACCATGCCAAAACCACTTAGACACGGTCATCACATTTCCCCATCCTTCCGTTGGTGGTTGGATCCACTGGCAGTGTGTGCAGGAATCCCATTCTGAAGACCCCAACCACCAGTCTCTCTCATCCCATATTCTTCATTGATGGGCTTGGGAGTTCACTTGGGGTCACTCAGAACTCAGGGCCTCTGGTTTCTGGAAGATCTCTTGCTACACATTAACTCCAGGGAGCTCAGGCCCAGCCTGCCAGGAATTCTAGTCCCATGTTGCGGGCAACTGCATGTCAGTTATCACAGATAACACAACAGTGATGTTTTATATCAACAGCCAGGGTATATCACAATCCTCTCACCTGTGTCAGGAAGCACTTCGCTGGTGGGAATTCTGCGTAGCCCACTTGATCCATGTCGATGCCTCCTATCTGCCGGGGTTGCAGAACAAGCTAACGGATCACCTCAGCAGATCCTTCTCCAACCACCAGAAGTGGTCCATTCATACAGATGTCATGAAAGTCATTTTCCAGATGAAGCACAACTGGAAGTGTCTCCATTTCTGCTCCTTCCTGGATCACAGCCTGGGGTCACTTGCAGATACCTTCTTCCTCCCTTGCACAGGTCATCTTCTCTATACGTTCCCTCCCATACAAAGGTCTTGCTGAGGTCAGAAGGGACAAAGTGTGAGTCATCCTGATAGTCCTGGCCTGATCCAATCAGCACTGATTCACCATGCTCCTAGACCTCTCGATGGAAATGCCAATCCATCTACCTCCATTTCCAGACCTGATCTCCCAGGACCATAGCTGCCTATGTCACCCGAACCTGAAGTCCCTTCTTCTCATGGCCTGGAAGCTCCATGGCTGAACCCCACAAAGCTAGCATGCTTGGGGCCGGGTCGAGTAGTGCTTTTAGGGAACAGAAAACCATCCATTAGAGCCACCAACCTGGCAAAATGGATAATGTTCTCCATCTGGTCTATGCAGGAAGGTGTCTCACCTGCACAATCAACACAACCATTCATTCTAGACTACTTAATCCACCTGAAACAGCAAGGGCTAACGGTGTCATCTATTAGGGCCTATCTGTCCGCAATCTTAGCTTTTCACCCATGGGCGAATGGCTGTTCTTTTTTTCTAAAACTCCACCTGTAGTCAGTTTCTTAAGGGCTTTGAGAGATTGTACCCCCAGGTACAGCAATCAATCCCTCCCTGGGATCTCAACTTGGTATTGGCGAGCTAACGGGACCCCATTTGAACTGTTGGCAATGTGCTCTCTACCTGTCGTGGTGGTCTTTCTGGTGGCCATTACTTCTGCCAGAAGAGTCTTGGAGATCTGGGCCCTCAATTCAGAACCACCTGGCTTTCCTTCCAAAGGTGGTTGCACAATTTCATAGTAACCAGGATATCTTCCTACCTGCAGACTATACAAAATTACTCAGGATAGCTAAGTCCAAAACTGATGTGAAGAGTTACAAAGGGATCTCACAAAAGTGGTTGACTGGGCAACAAAATGCCAGATTGCGTTTATCAACACCAAATTTTAAGTAATGCTCACTGGAAACATAATCCCAAACATACATACAAAATGATGGGTTCTAAATTAGCTGTTACCACTCAAGAAAGAGATATGGGTGTCATCATGGATAGTTCCCTGAAAACATCTGCTCAGTGTTCAGTGGCAGTCAAAAAAGCTGCTTCTGTTAGGAACCATTAGGAAAGAGATAATAAGACAGAAAATATAATGCCATTATATAAATCCATGGTGCACCCATTCCTTGAATACTGTGTGCAGTTCTGGTCACCATCTCCAAAAAGATATATTAGAATTGGAAAAGGTATAGAAGAGCACTGGAACAAGGGTTGGATTAGGGGTATAGAAGAGCTTCCATATGAGGAGAAATTAAAAAACGGGGACCGTTCAACTTAGAAAAGAGATGACTAAAGGGAAGATTTGATAGAGGTCCATAATGTCATGAACGGTATGGGAAAATAATAGTAAGAAAGTGTTATTTACCCCTTTACATAACACAAAACTAGGGGTCACCTGATGAAATGAATAGGTAGCAGGTTTAAAACAAACATAAGGAAGTACTACTTCACACAATGCACAAACTGGGCAACTCTTTGCCATGGTATGTTTTGAAGGCCAAAACCATAACTGGGTTCAAAAGAGAATTAGATAAATTCATGGAAGATAGGTCCATCAATGAAATGAATAGGTAGCAGGTTTAAAACAAACATAAGGAAGTACTACTTCACACAATGCACAAACTGGGCAACTCTTTGCCATGGTATGTTTTGAAGGCCAAAACCATAACTGGGTTCAAAAGAGAATTAGATAAATTCATGGAAGATAGGTCCATCAATGGCTATTGTCCAAGGTGGACAGAGATGCAACACCATGCTCTGGGTGTCCCTGACCTCCGACTGCTGGAAACTGGAACTGGACCACAGGGCTGGATAGCTCAAAATTGCCCTGTTCTGTTTGTTTCCTCTGAAGCATCTGGTGCCAGATGGGCCATTGCTCTGACCCAGTGTGGCCATTTCTGTTCTCTTATCCTACAGACAGTCCATGATAATGGTTAAAAACAGATCTCCCAAGACTAATATTTGAAAATAGGCAATTTTTTTTCAAAGAAACAGAAGCTTTAGTTATAGTACAGGTTGGCTAGACATTTATAAGTATTATCAGTACTCTGAGCAGGGAGAAGAAAATTGGTGGGATACTTTGCAGGTACAGAAATGAGATCCATTTTTTCCCTCCAATAGAACAGTTGCCTGTGAACTGTAAAGATCTATTGCTTTAACTAAATGAATAGGTAGATACAATTTGTATGCACCTCATGATGATGATTTCCTTGCCCTGCTATGTCTGAGAGTTGTGACAGATTGCTTTTTGCTACAACATCAGTATTTGTGGCTTCAGCGACTTGCAGAAAGAGACTACATTCACTAAATCCTCATGTGGCTCCCTGCTCTGCAGAGGAAATTTAAATTAACACACATGGAAAGACAATATCTAATAAAAAAATACCTTAGAATCACCGGAGTATTTCATGTAGTCTCTTCTTTGAACAGTACACATTCACTCTCATGGCTCACTTCTGGGCCCTTGCAAACAGCTAATACACCCACCCATAAACATGTTGAGATAATATTGCTCCAGGGATAATGTGTTAGTTGCCTGTCAGGAGATTGCTACTGAAGGATAAGTGCCTTTCACATTATTCTGAGACTTTTCCTTATTTCTCAGAAATGTTGCTGTTGTGAGAGGGAGTTTCTAGGAGGAGTTTTACAACACTAGAATAGTTGACACTGTAATATCTTTCCTAGCCATATTGCTTTTGTGAAACAAAATTTTTGGAAAGGAGTTCAAATCATGGTGAACCAGCAAATATATTTATTGCCCTAGTATAATCTTCCCTTTTTAAGAAGAATTCAGAGTTAATTAGTGGCATTCATCATTGCAGGACAGGTGGAATTTTTAAAAGGACAGGCGTGTAGATGACAATAGCTAGCTCTTATATTAGGGCTTTTTCATTTATAGATATTAAAGCACTTTACACAGCGGTCTGTGTTGTTTTACAGATTAGGAAACAGAAGCACAGAGGAAGGCCTAGATGCACAAAAGGAATTAAATCCTCACTTTAGGTGCCTAGGTCCCACTTGTGAGACAGCTTCTATGCCCACAACTCCTACTGAACCCTATAGGCACATAAACTCACTTAGTGCCTAAGTTTTTGCAGTAAAAATTCCCTTGGTGCCTATGTTTCTGCATCTGAGCAAGTGCACTACTGCCTAATTCTAGGTGTCTATACCTCTATCTTTTGCCTAAGCCCCAGAACACAAACCAGGGAAGAGAGGTATTGAGATGCTGTATGTTGTATATGGGACCTGATCCAGTAGGCATGCTCAAAGGACCCTACCAGATCAGGGCCCTCAGGTGAGTTCACAGAAAGCAGCTGGGGAAAGGAGGAAGAGGCTTGTATTTCATTATGAATACATGGTCATAGTAGCAGGAAAACTGGATCCTGGATCTCCCAAGTCCTGGGTGAATGCTTTAGGTACCGGGCTACAGCCATTGTCTGGATGGGGAGAGAGAGACCCCAGGCAGGAAATATATCTCCTGAAAATATACCTGAAATGAGCACCTAAGCTCACAAAAATTGTAAGTAATAGCAAGGAAATGTGTTAGATTATCTTTTGTTTTAGCTTGTGAATTTTCCCTATGCTAACAGTGAGTTTTATTCCTGGTTTTTTTTTGTTTTGTTTGGTTTGGTTTTTTTGTTGTTGTAACTTTGAAGCTGATCCTATAGGGGAATCCTCTGTGTTTTAAATCTTTTTATTACCCTGTAAAAAGTACCTTCTATCCTGATTTTTGCAAGTGTGATTCTTTTACTTTTAAAACAAATAAAATAAAATTATTCCTTTAAGAACCTGATTGATTTTCAGTGCCCTAAAACCTAAGGGGTTTGGTCTGTGCTCACATTGTACCAATTGGTGAGGATATTATTTTCAAGCCTCCCCAGAAAAGTCCTCCTTCCTGCCCCACCCCAACAACTCCAAGTATTTATCAAGAATGCAACAGCTTCCTCAGGAGAGACTGAGGGAGCCTATCATTTGAATATCCTATAGCTCAATGGTTAGGGCACCCAGCTGGGGGGTGGCAGATCCCTGTTCAAATCCCTTCTCCCGCTCAAGTGGAGGGGGGACTTGATCTAGGAGTCTACCACATCCCAGGTGCATATCCTAATCACTGGGCTAAAAGTTAGGAAGGAGCTCCTTGTCCCTTGGCTTTTTACTAAAATGGCAAAGGAACCCAACTCCAGGGAAGGCTTTCACAGCTGAGAATCGCTAGCAGAGAAATAGGTTCCTCCCTGCAGCTTGGACTTAGGCACCTATCTGTGTGAGAGGGGTGGGGCGGGGCTTAGCACACACCCTTCTTGTCAGCATCTCTCATTGGCTGGCTAGCTTCGGTGGCTCCCTGACAAGTGTGCTGGCTTTTGTGAATTGTAGTGGAGAGTCCTGCACACTGATGCTGTTGATAAATAATACCAATGAATAAGTGGGCCTCTGTAGACATTGAGTACCCTGAATCCAAGCCCGAGTTATACTGCAAAATGCTGATGTGGATGAAGACATGCCAGACAATATAATCCTGGCAAGCAGTCCTAGAAGCTAAAGACAGAAAGTATAACCACAGAAAAGTGTGTCAGTGACTCTTCATTGGTCCATTATGGAGAAACAGATGCTACTTCATTCAGCTACTTCATTCCTTGGCAGGAATACTAGGAGAGTGGAGGATGATTCATTCCATCATAAGGTGTTTATAGCAGAGTCTCACTGTGTTCAGAATGCCAGCTATCATTTACAAGCCCTGAGCAGCCTGCATTAGATAACTCACCAGAGACTGTGCATGTCGTTTTCTGTGTAAGAAAACTACCAGCAAGGTGAATTTACAGAAGAGGTGAAAGATCAGAAATTGTAGGTGGGGAATTTTTGTGATTTTTTTTTTTTTGAGTAGTTGCACAAGAGAAAAGAAAATCATAATTTCAATGTCTAATGCTAGCACTGGAACTGAAACCAAGCAGCAAGAGAGAGATTCAGAATGGATTTAATATACAGGTTTGTGCTAAAAACAATGATGGCATATTTCCTTTGGGCTGATTAGACTAGAAAGGGTTCACATAGCAAGACAGACACTTACGAGATTGAGTCTGTCAGATTCCAAGTGACTGGAACATCTGTAGAGTCTCAATATCAACTCAGCATCTTATAGTATCAAGTAATATTCTTAAATTGTATTTTATACAACTCAGATAACAAAGACATAAATGGAAACACTTTTTCAAAAATAAGTCGTTAAGTTGCCTCCCAAAATAAGCATGGGCAGGCACAAAACTGTAATTGTGCATATAATGCATTTGATTGCAGGCACAAAATGGGGAGATGAGTGTACGGCTAACAATTTTGTCCATGGATGTAGTTTTAAGTGAATTTTTTTGCAAATTGTCCCTAAGTATGAAGTGCCTGAACCAAAAGTCCTTCGTTATTAATGAAAAGGCTCCAGTGGACTTTGGATCAGGTTCTCAGGGTTTTAAAAACTATTCACATTGATTGTTGAAAGGAAGATGGATGCATGCATTCATGTCTTTCACCCTTGGAAGACCCATTAAAAGGCAAATTTATATATGTGGTCACAATAAACTCAATCCTGTTTCCAGTAAAGTCACGAGCAAAATTCACATTGACTTCAGTGGAAATGAAAACAGGTTCACTGATTGCAGTTAAATTCCATTAAATCATCTGTCAAAGGGTCAGCTAGTTTGTTTGAATACTAACCTGTTTTTTACCCAATTCTGTACACATCAAAGAAGCATGAGGTCCATTTTCCATAGGAATAATCCTTCTCTCGGCTCCTTTAAGGATAAGTAGTTAAAGATCATTGCCAGAGCACCACAGATACTGGTGATAGGAACACCATATAAAGAAAAACAATATTTCATGTAGTTAAATGATGGGGTCATTTCATGGGAAGGTCACTGTAAACTGGAAATCTAAGTATTAAAATGAAGGAAAATGTGGCACCCTTCATGCTCGTTTAAATTACAGGCTTTCTTTGATCTTTGTTTATGGCTTTGATTGTCTTCCCACCAAACAGATCATTGCATAACATGCACAGCATTCAGAATTAATAAATTAGTGTGAAAGATGAGCCAGCAGCATCAAACTTCTATGTCTTTGATGCTGGATTTGTGTTTCTAAGTCCATTGTTGGTGTGTTGTTACTGTCTCCCCCCCCCCACCCCAGCTTCTTCCCACGATGCATTTTCTTTTTCAATTTCAAGGAGAGAAGGGCCCATCTCAAAACCATACATCTGAATACCACAAAACTTTGCAAAGGCTCAAGTTCTGAACTGAGTTTTGGGGGCTGAAATTTGCACCGAGCTGCTGTGGAACTGGCTGACCCAACAGCCTGGATTCAAACATTACCCAAACCTTTAGGTGTTGGTGGATTAGAAACCCAGATATGGATTTGAATTGTGCAGCTCATGCCCACATGTAAGTTCAAAACACGCTGAGAGTGATGACCACTGGCTGCTTAAAATGAATGACCATTAGATGTAACATTTACATGAACATTTGATAAAACACCTGTCTTTTCATAGACCTGAAATGTTGACCAATGAGAATATGAGTGCATCTTAGTGTTTTACTTTGGGGCTGCCCAAAAATGATAAGATGAAAATTTAGAAAAAGATAAGCTTGCTCTTTATGGAATATTTTTTTTGCTGTGATCCAGATTTGTATGATTTGTATAATTATGATATAGCTATCATAGCAAATTAGGTCACTTACAGACAAGGTCCTGGTCCAGAAAAGCTGTGATCTCTGTCTATTATGTGTGATCAGGACTCCCTCAAGGGTTGGCCCCATCAACTATATAGCCTAGTAAAGAGGAATGTTTGTCTTGAAGTTAGGCTACTGGACTGGGGATGAGGATAACTTGGGTTCCCTTGCCATAGACTTCCCATGTTACCTTGGGTAAGTCACTTTATTATTCTGTGCCTCTGTTCCTCATCTGTTCCTCATCTGGGGATAATACTTTCTTACTTTACTGGAGTGTTGCGAGGATAAGGATCCACTATGAGGTGCTCAGAGTGTACAGTGGTGGGAGCTGTAAATGTAACTAGACACTACGTCTGAGCTGAAAAAGTTGTCCTTTATCTCAGGTAGTTCAGACCTGTGGTTTTGATGTTTAAGGTAGCAGGTAACAACCAATGTATGTACATGTGGCTATGGTTTGTTATGCTTACAATGTAATTAAAGATTATATTTTCAAAGAAGCCAAAGGGAGTTAGGCATCCAACTCCTACTGAATTTCATTAGGATTTGTAGGTCTAACTCTCTTTGAAAATACCACCTAGTAGGTCATGAAAATCGTAGCCAATATGTCATCAGTCACAAAATTTACTTGCTTACCCTTTACCATGATGATTATGTAAGTGAAATTCTGTTTGCCCATCAATTACCAAAATAAATCACCATGATTTAGTGAATCAGAAGAATTACACAGGGCTACTAATCAGAGGATCTGGCATGTTCAGTATTTTTATGGGTCCTCTCCAAAGAATCCATAGATGCTTCAAGACCTGGAATAGATTATTTAGAGATGGGCACTTTCCTTCAGGATGAAAATTGAATGTGTACTCTGAGATGACGCTGGGGCATTGTGCAGCTGTTGAGATATAATTGAGGTCTGGTACTTTATCACTTGTGGTCATTAAAGATCTTTTTTAAATACAGAGGTGTTAAGTCTGGTGTCCTGTTCAAATTCCAGGTAAGGTTGCCTATACTCCAATATGTCCGTTAGTCTATAAGGTGCCACAGGACTTGTTGCCACTTTCTATAGATCCAGACTAACACAGCTACCCCTCTGATACTTGTCTATAGTAGTTGCCTTTGAAAAGTCATCATTTGTCCACAGTTATCACGCAGTGGTATCCAGGACAGAGCAGATATAATTTCTGTTCTAGGGAAATGATTGTGTTATTTTAGATATTGCTGATTGATAGACTGACATTTCAAGATGACCATTTTATATCATAGAATCATAGAATATCAGGGTTGGCAGGGACCTTAGGAGGTCATCTAGTCCAACCCCCTGCTCAAAGCAGGACCAATCCCCAATTTTTGCCCCAGATCCCTAAATAGCTCCCTCAAGGATTGAACTCACAACCCTGGGTTTAGCAGGCCAATGCTCAAACCACTGAGCTATCTTTCCCTCCCTCATATATCCTCCTCATGTTGTTTTAGTTGGTTACAATATTCTACATTTCCTTCCTTTCAGTGTTATGTAGTAAAGTGCACTGCCCTAGTTTTTTTCAGCAAAAGGAAGAGGAGTACTTGTGGCACCTTAGAGACTAACAAATTTATTTGACCATAAACTTTCATGGGCTAAAACCCACTTCATCGGATTCATGCAGTGGAAAATACTGTAGAAAGATATATATACATACACACAGAGAACATGAAACAATGGATGTTATCATACACACTATAACGAGAGTGATCAGTTAAGGTGAGCTATTACCAGCAGGAGAAAAAAAAACTTCTGTAGTGATGATCAAGATGGACCATTTCCAGCAGTTGATGAGAACGTATGAGGAACAGTAGGGGGGAAAAATAAGCATGGGGAAATAGTTTTACTTTGTGTAATGACCCATCCACTCCCAGTCTTTATTCAAGCCTAATTTAATGGTGTGCAGTTTGCAAATTAATTCCAATTCAGCAGTTTCTCGTTGGAGTCTGTTTTTGAAGTTTGTTGTTGTCATATTGCAACTTTTAGGTCTGTAATAGAGTGACCAGGGAGATTGAAGTGTTCTTGGACTGGGTTTTGAACGTTATAATTCTTGAGGTCTGATTTGTGTCCATTTATTCTTTTACATAGAGACTGTCCAGTTTGGCCAATGTACATGGCAGAGGGGCATTGCTGGCACATGATGGCGTATATCACGTTGGTAGATGTGCAGGTGAACGAGCCTCTGATAGTGTGTCTGATGTTATTAGGCTCTATGATGGTGTCCCCTGAATAGATATGTGGACACAGTTGGCAACGGGCTTTGTTGCAAGGATAGGTTCCTGGGTTAGTGTTTTTGTTGTGTGGTGTTGCTGGTGAGTATTTGCTTCAGATTGGGGGGGCTGCCTTTAAGCAAGGACTGGCCTGTCTCCCAAGATCTGTGAGAGTGGGGGATTGTCCTTCAGGATAGGTTGTAGATCCTTGATGATGCACTAGAGAGGTTTTAGTTGGGGGCTGAAGGTGATGGCTAGTGGCGTTCTGTTACTTTCTTTGTTGGGCCTGTTCTGTAGTAGGTGACTTCTGGGTACTCTTCTGGCTCTGTCAATCTGTTTCTTCATTTCAGCAGGTGGGTATTGTAGTTGTAAGAACGCTTGATAGAGATCTTGCAGGTGTTTGTCTCTGTCTGAGGGGTTGGAGCAAATGCGGTTGTATCATAGAGCTTGGCTGTAAACAATGGATCATGTGATGTGGTCCATATGAAAGCTGGAGGCATGTAGGTAGGAATAGCGGTCAGTAGGTTTCCAGTATAGGGTGATGTTTATGTGACCATTGCTTATGAGCACTGTAGTGTCCAGGAAGCGGATCTGTTGTGTGGACTGGTCCAGGCTGAGGTTGATGGTGGGATGGAAATTGTTGAAATCATGGTGGAATTCCTCAAGGGCTTCTTTTCCATGGGTCCAGATGATGATGATGTAATCAGTGTAGCGCAAGTAGAGTAGGGGCGTTAGGGGACGAGAGCTGAGGAAGCGTTTTTCTAAGTCAGCCATAAAAATGTTGGCGTACTGTGGGGCACTGCAGGTTCCCATAGCAGTGCTGCTGACTTGAAGGTATACGTTGTCCAAAAATGTGAAATAGTTGTGGGTGAGGACAAAGCCACAAAGTTCAGCTACCATGTTTGCCATGACATTATCGGGGATACTGTTCTTGACGGCTTGTAGTCCATCTTTGTGTGGAATGTTGGTCTAGAGGGCTTCTACATCCATAGTGGCCAGGATGGTGTTTTCTGGAAGATCATCAATGGACTGTAGTTTCCTCAGGAAGTCAGTGGTGTCTCAAAGATAGCTAGGAGTGCTGGTAGCATAGGGCCTGAGGAGAGAGTCTACATAGCCAGACAATCCTGCTGTTAGGGTGCTAATGCCTGAGATGTTGGGGCATCCAGGATTTCCAGGTTTATGGATCTTGGGTAGCAGATAGAATACCCCTGGTCAGGGTTCTAGAGGTGTATCTGTCCAGATTTGTTCTTGTGCTTTTTCAGGGAGTTTCTTGAGCAGATGGTGTAGTTTCTTTTGGTAATCCTTAGTGGGATCAGAGGGTAATGGCTTGTAGAATGTGGTGTTAGAGAGCTGCCTAGCAGCCTCTCATTCATATTCCGACCTATTCATGATGATGACAGCACCTCCTTTGTCAGCCTTTTTGATTATGTTGTCAGAGTTCTTCCTGAGGCTGTGGATGGCATTGTGTTCTGCACGGCTGAGGTTATGGGGCAAGTGATGCTGCTTTTCCACAATTTCAGCCATTGTTTCTTTCTCCAAATGATTGTCTCAGTAAGGTTCCAATATACAATAATATCCTTTACCTACTTCAAAGGATTGTTGCATGGCTTACTTCGTTAATATTTGTAATATTTTAAGATCTTCTAGTGGTGGGGCAATAGAAATGCAAAATATTGTTGGGATTATTTTTAGTATTATTGATTATAGAGTGCCCTGGGCTAATGTAATCATTAACCTTTAAGCAGTCTAGTTAATCGGCTAATTTCCGCACTGAAATAAATGTTAGGATAAGTGACATTTTGGTGTAAGTTAGTCAGTGGTAGAGCTGGTTAAATAACATCCAATGAATAATATATGTGATCATTTCTGAATGTATTATTCAGTGTATTTTCTATTTGTGGCAATTTCCTCTAAAGGAATTGAATTCCTAGGATTGAAAGGGGGGTGTGGCTGGGAAAAAAAGAGCAGTGGCTGGTCAAAAAGTAGGAAATTTAAAGGGGAAAGTCTAAAGTCTTTAAAGTCCCACTAAAACAGTTCTTTGATTTGAAAGCCGCTGAGACTAATGAACACAAGGACATAAGAAGAACCTGTACCTATCACGTTGACTAATATTATCTCATTGTTTACTTTTTCTCGCCTATCTGTGTATATCCCTGTGATCTTGTCTTATATAGAGATTGCAAGCTCCTTCAGACAGGAAGTTTTTCTTTTTGTTCTGTGTTTGTACAACATCTAGCATAATGTGGTCCTGGCCCATCACTAGGGCTCCTAGGCACTACAGTAATACAAATAAATACAGAAATAATAATTAATAATAAGACAAAGCAAATTCCCGCCGCATACCCACTTTAGCATACACCTGTACAATTTAAGCGCTACCAGTACTTACATAGCCCTGACACAGGCCCCCAGTATTGGCATTAAACCTTTTGGGTCAAGCAGTGTTTAACCACTGGAATATATGTTAAATAGTTCCACTGGGTTTTGGTACTGTGTGACAGTGAGCAGCTTTCTTACTGGCCTTTGCAGACTGCAGTGCTAATTTGGCATTTCCATTGTTCTAGCCCACTTGTGAATTTACATGCACCCTGTCTGAACATTCTTGCACTGACAAATTCCAGTTTGGATTCATCCCCATGAACTTCTGAATTTGTCCCCATATCTGAAAATATTAGAATAAGGAACTTAACAGTACACATCTATAGTTCTGACTCTGTGCTAGTGGCTGGGAGTCAGCCTAACTTTGATACCCAAAAAAAATACTGGAACAAATTACTAAACAATGCATTTGTAAACACCTAGAGCATAATAGGATTATAAGGAATAGCCAGCATGGATTTGTCAAGAACAAATCATGCCAAACCAACCTAATCTCCTTTGACAGGGTTACTGACGTGGTGAATGAGGGGAAGCAGTAGTAGATATGTCTTGATTTGTTTAAATCTTTTTATCACATTCCCACATGACATTATCATAAGCAAACTATGGAAATGTGGTCTAGATAAAATTACTATAAGGTGGGTACACAAGTAGCTGAAAGATCATAGTTAAAGAGTACAGGTTTGGGAGTGGTAGCCGTGTCAGTCTGAATCAGCAAAAAGAATGAGGAGGCCCGATGAAGTGGGTTTTAGCCCACGAAAGCTTATGGTCAAATAAATGTGTTAGTCTCTAAGGTACCACAAGTACTCCTTGTTCTTTTTACCTAAAGAGTAGTTATTAATGGTTTGTTGTCAAAGTGGGAGGACATACATAGTGGACTCCTATAGGGGTCAGTCTCTAGGTCTTGTACTAGTCAATATTTTCATTAATGACTTGGATAATGGAGTGTGCTTCAAAAATTTGTGGATGATATTACACTGGGAGGGGTTGCAACCAGGCTTAGAATTCAGAATTATCTTGACAAATTAGAGAATTGGTCTGAAATCACCAGGTTGAACAAGTGGAAAGTACTTCACTTAAGAAGGAAAAATCAAATGCACAGCTACAAAATGGGGAATACTGGCTAGGTGGTAGTATTCCTGTAGAGGATCTGGGGATTATAGTGGATCATAAATTGAATAAATCAACAATGTGATTCATTTGTGAAAGTGTCTAATATAATTCTGGGATGTATTAGAAGGAATACCGTACATAAGACACAGAAGATAACTGTCCTGCTCAACCTGGCACTGGTGAAGATTTAGCTGGAGTACTGTGTCCAGTTCTGGGAGTCACATTTTAGGAAAGATGTGGACAAATTGGAGAGTCCAGAGGTGAGCAACAAAAATGATAAAAGCTTTAGAAAAGCTGACCTATGAGGAAAGGTTAAAAAACTGGACATGTTTAGTCTTGAGAAAAGAATACTGAGGGGGGACCAGATAACTCCTCAAATATGTTAAAGGCCTGTTACAAAGAAGATGATGAACAATTGTTCTTCATGTTCACTGAAGGTAAGACAAGAAATAATGGGCTTAATCTTCAGCAAAGGAGCTTTAGATTAGATATTAGGAAAAACTTTTTTACTATAAGGGTAGTTATGCTCTGGCATAGTCTTCCAATGGAGGAAATAGAATGATCATCACTGGAAGTTTTTTAAGAGCGTGTCAAACAAACACCTCTCAGGGATGGTCTAGGTTTACTTGGTATTGCCTAAGCACAGGTGTTCATGAACTCTTGAGATTCCTTCCGGCCCTTCATATGGTTGTATGATTCTATGAGAGGTTAGGGCAAAAATAGAGGTTCATGAAACCATCTGTACTTTAGTCCACCAAACCAAACCTGGATCTGGCCCAGCAGCTAGAAGATACCACAATGTCATGACACTGCACAAGACATTGCAGTGTAAACATCACACTACTTGGGATAGGAGCACCAGATGCTTCCTTGTTGGTGGCCACAAAGAGTAGGGCTGTCTGCTGTTGAAACATTTTTTTGGAGAGAGGTATGGGTTTTCAGCTTAAAAAAAAAAGTTTTCACAGAAAATGCTTTCCTCTTAAATTGTTGATTGTTTGTTTTTGTTGGAAAGCCAAAAACCTTGGACAGTGACGCTTCAGCTGAAAACTTTCAATTGTTATATTGTCAACAAAGTCAAAATTTTCCAGTGGAAAATTTGACGAAAGTGATTTTTTTAATTGACATTTTCCATGGAAAAAACCTGACCAGCTCAACAGAAGGACCCTGCATTCTGTGAGACCATCACCACAGCATAGACAAGAGAAGGCTGGCTCAGGGTTCTATACGTTAACCAAACTGTGTCCAAAGCAGAACCCAAACCCACAAGTTGTTGGGATTTTTCCACGCTCATCCACTCTCACAGTTTTCAGAGTAGCAGCCGTGTTAGTCTGTATTCGCAAAAAGAAAAGGAGTACTTGTGGCACCTTAGAGACTAACCAATTTATTTGAGCGTAAGGTTTTGTGAGCTACAGCTCACTTCATCGGATGCATGCAGTGGAAAATACAGTGGGGAGATTTTATATACACAGAGAACATGAAACAATGGGTGTTATCATACACACTGTAAAGAGAGTGATCACTTAAGATGAGCTATTACCAGCAGGAGAGCCGGGGGGGACCTTTTGTAGTGATAATCAAGGTGGGTCAGTTCCAGCAGTTGACAAGAACGTCTGAGGAACGGTGCGGGGAGGGAATAAACATGGGGAAAGAGTTTTACTTTGTGTAATGACCCATCCACTCCCAGTCTCTATTCAAGCCTAAGTTAATTGTATCCAGTTTGCAAATTAATTCCAATTCAGCAGTCTCTCGTTGGAGTCTGTTTTTGAAGATTTTTTGTTGAAGAATTACAACTTTTAGGTCTGTAATCGAGTGACCAGAGAGATGGAAGTGTTCTCCAACTGGTTTTTGAATGTTATAATTCTTGACATCTGATTTGTGTCCATTTATTCTTTTACGTAGAGACTGTCCAGTTTGACCAATGTACATGGCAGAGGGGCACTGCTGGCACATTATGGCATATATCATATTGGTAAAGTTTTCTGTCAAAAAATGGACAAAAGAAATGTGGTAATTTACTGAATCCAACATATATTTTTTACCAAAGCTCTAGAAACAGCTCATGCAACTGTTTTAGGGACAATTTGTGACCCTTTCAGCCATAGCTCAGTGATCTTAGTCTCCTCTGAGAAATAGAATTGGGACTGGATAGTACTAATAGAATGAACAAACTCCAGGATCAACTTAGGTGCTGCAAGATACAGTCTTGATGATTCATGGGTGACAATCTTCTACCTGAATAAATCATTTAACCCAGGATCCAATCTGGTGTTGAAGTGCCATCTTTCCAATAAGACATAATACTAAGTCCCTGAACATCTGTAGTTTTTGAAGCTTGGCTTTAGAAAAAACTAGGGCTTTTTTTTGTTGATGTTGTTGCAAGAGTAGTCACGGTACTAGGTTCAAATTCCACACTGAAATTACTATACAGTCTTCTTCCTAAATCCAAAGTGCAGATTCAGTTGGATGTGGTGGTATTCTTCTTCACTTCATCTCCTCACAGTCATACAAATTGCAGTGAGCGGTTAAAAAGCTCCATTGTTCCACCCCAGATACCATCTTGTCTGTGCTTGAATGCTGAGTATGGTGGTTCTTGTAGATTCTAGACCCTCCGGTGAGGTAAACGTGCCATGGAGTTTAATGGGAGTATTGCAAGTGAAGCACTGCAGAAATGGGGCAGTGTTTATAGAGTACTACATGATCCTTTGAGATGAAAGATTCATTATCTTCCTCTATCAGTGCGCGCGTGGGTGCGTAGTAAAACATTATGATAAATTGCTGCTGCTCCTTGTGCAGTAATTCACCTTTTGCAGAACATATTCTAGCATTTTGAGCAACCTAAAAAACTTCTGTTTAAATCGCCTGCAGGAGAAATGGGAAGTTTAAGGTCTGATATTTCATGATCCATTAGTGCTGACAAATAGCACCTGCTTCTCTTCTAGAAGGGAGTGAAATATCAGAGTATAAAGTTATAATATTTGTAAATGTTAAAAAGCTATCTGAGATCATTTCCAAGGATGTTTTACATTAGTTATGTTTTTCCTTTCTCTATGTGGTGCATACAATTGGATTGTGAGAATTAAGGGAGCCTGGCTTTGCAGGTGGAGTAGTAATCTACAAGCATCCCATCCTAGCCACACTTTCCATCTCTCCTCAGCACTGAAAGACTTTTGGGAACTCCAGCCTGCCTTATAGTTTGGGCTGAAAGGAAATGCAATCCTTTTCCTCTTCAAAGCAATGAGAAAGAAAAGCCTTTAAACTAATTGGCCATCAAAACAGTCTCAACACAAACATGTCCTTTAAATTGTAACAGGCTTACACTGACAGTAGCCCTATTGTCTCTCTGAGGAACAGACCTTGCTAGGGTTGCCAATTTTCTAATTTCTGAAAACTGGACACCCATTCCTGATCTCTTCCTCCTGAGGCCCCCTCCCCTGCTTTGCCCCTTCCCTTAAGGCACTGCCCCTGCTCTGCCTCTTTCCTCGAGGCCCAGTCACTGCTCACTTCTCTACCCCCACCCGCCACTTGCTGCTCTCCTCCCTCCCCCTTCTTCATCACTCGATCCTCTCCATGTCCCTCCCCAAACAGCTGGGCTCCCTCTACTCTGGGGCTAGGTTGGGAGTTTGTAGCCTAATGCAGAGCCTGCTGCCTGCCTGCCCACAAGATGCAGGTAGGAAGCAGCCCCAACTGACCAGGGGATGGTGCGGGTTGATGATCCAGCACACCCCTCCTGTGGTAACCGGACTTTTGATGTCCAGTCAGTACATCTGACTGGACACTGCCAGGTCCCTTTTTTGACTAGACTTTCTGGCTGAAAACTGGACACCTGGGAACCCCAACATCCCTCTGTCAATCAATCCACTGGACAGTTCAGCCAATCCCAGTCCCTTGCTGATAGCTTGCACTTCCTCTTACATGCTCCAGTCTAGTTTCCTGGGAGACTAAAAGACTCCAGCTGTTTGGTGGCCCTGCAGGTAAATACTTGCCTTCCTGCAGAAATATCTTGGCCTGTAGCCCTGAGACTTTCTAACTCTGTCACTTTCCAGTCCATTCTGGGACCTGTCCTCATTCCTTTATTTAAAATTGCCTGTTTCTAAAAAAAATCTGTAAACATATGCAGAATACCCAGTGGGGTTGTGCAGGATAAAGAGCCTAGTGGCATGAGTTTGTGATGTCTCACTGAGCAGGCTGGTGATGAGGTGTATAAACTCCATACTGGTCTGGAAGATGTTAACTTGCAGCCAGAGGTCCTGTTAGCTCCTCCCGAGGTGCCCCTGTACTGGTTGATAGGCCAGGGTGCAGAGGAAGCAGAGGCACCGCAGTTGGGAGAGGAAGGGGAGAAGAGCATATAGGCTTCTTCATGGGCAAGCTGGAAGCCTGACTCGAGATGGGTTCTGATGAACTGCAGCCTGCCCGAACCCCTGACTACAGAGCCATGAAGCTGATCAAGGCACAGAAGTCTGTGGTTCGATTGGAGGATGGTCTAGAACAGCTGAGGCATGGCTGCAACAAGGTAGTTATCAGCTGAGCCCAGCCAGGTGGAAGATTTGGGTTTATATATATAATAATTTTGTTAGATGTTGTGTGATACAGCAGGGTCAGAGGGCCACAGGAGAGTGACCGATAGGAGGTATATAAACCAGAGGATGATCAGCACCTTATTCCCTGTAGACTAAGGAGAGGTTACTACAGGTTAATTAGAGCACCTGGGGCCAAGTAAGGCCCCACCTGAGACCTAATAAAGACTCCTGCTTCAGTCAATCAGACAGGAGGAGGGAAGGAGAGCTGACTGTAGTTTGGAGGCATACTGGTGTTGACCAGAGGATTTGAGTACCAAGGAAGGGGAGACCCTGCCCCAAGCAGGGCAGAGGGACACTCCCTGCACAGAGGACCAAGAGAAACCCTGCCACTGGGGAAAGAGGGTAAGAAGCCTGTGAAGCCGAAGGGGCTGGGACTAGAGTAGGGGGCAAACCTGGGTCCCTTCCCCGCTCCTCT
The DNA here is from genome assembly GCF_965140295.1 of Lepidochelys olivacea. Taxonomy (NCBI): domain Eukaryota; kingdom Metazoa; phylum Chordata; order Testudines; family Cheloniidae; genus Lepidochelys; species Lepidochelys olivacea. The sequence continues at coordinate 24,986,900 of NC_140413.1, forward strand.
TCTCTCCCCCTCAAGGGCACTTTGGAGACAGGGCAGGGCAGCACCCTGACCCACCACACCAAGGAAAAGCATTGGGACCCACCACAATAGCATTGGCCATTTGCCACAGTTGATAAAGGACTCAGGCTCTGCCCAGGGTTGGACTCTGTAAAGTGGTCTGGCTGGAGGTCCAGCTCTCTTCTACAGTGGGCGCAGGCCAGGCCGACGAAGGGTGTGGGGGGGTAGGGGGAAACTGGGACAGAGTTTCTGTAGTGCTACCTCTGGCCACAAGGGGATGTGCTGGAGTGACAAATTGGCTACAAGGCCCTCCCAGATGAGTCCTGAGTCCTACTGGATGTTGGGAGTCTGATCTAATAGATTGCTAGACCGTTCACACCTTGCTGAAAATGCAGCCTGGCTTCCTAGGGTATATTTACTTGTGTGTTTTTTGTGGTAGTTTTTAAAATTCAAAATGATCAGACTTTCAATCCTAGAGAAAGGAAGTTGAATAGAGGAGAAGCTTGCTGAAACCCAGGATTAAAGAAATCTTTTGTGAAGGGCCACTAATCATTCCCTTATGTGATAGTGTCCCTTAAGGTTAAATATACTTGCATAATTTTATTGCAGCCATTAATCCGCATAATCTGTTGTTGAAGTATCAGGCACAGAAACTCTATTGGTGAATGAAGTAAACAACATGCCAGTCAGCATACAGAGAGTGTGATTTTTCTAGGGGTATGTCTACACTATGGAATTAGGTCGAATTTATAGAAGTCGTTTTTTTAGAAATCGGTTTTATATATTCGAGTGTGTGTGTCCCCACAGAAAATGCTCTAAGTGCATTAACTCGGCGGAGTGCTTCCAAAGTACCGAGGCAAGCGTCGACTTCCGGACTGTTGCACTGTGGGTAGCTATCCCACAGTTCCCGCAGTCTCCGCTGCCCATTGGAATTCTGGGTTGAGATCCCAATGCCTGGTGGGACTAAAACATTGTCGCGGGTGGTTCTGGGTACATGTCATCAGGCCCCCGTTCCCTCCCTCCCTCCCTCCCTCCGTGAAAGCAAGGGCAGACAATCATTTCGCGCCTTTTTTCCTGAGTTACCTGTGCAGACGCCATACCACAGCAAGCATGGAGCCCGCTCAGGTAACCGTCACCGTATGTCTCCTGGGTGCTGGCAGACGCGGTACTGCATTGCTACACAGTAGCAGCAACCCATTGCCTTCTGGCAGCAGACAGTGCAAGATGACTGGTAGCTGTCATCGTCATGTCTGAGGTGCTCCTGGCCACGTTGGCCAGGAGCACCTGGGCAGACATGGGCGCAGGGACTAAATTTGGAGTGACTTGACCAGGTCATTCTCTTTAGTCCTGCAGTCAGTCCTATTGAACCGTCTTATGGTAAGCAGGCAGGCAATACGGATTGCTAGCAGTCCTATTGCATCATCTTCTGCTGGGCAGCCATGAAATGTGGATGGCATGCAGTTCTTCTGCACCGTCTGCTGCCAGCCAAAGATGTAAAAGATAGATGGAGTGGATCAAAACGAGAAATAGACCAGATTTGTTTTGTACTCATTTGCTTCCCCCTCTCCCCCCAGTCTAGGGGACTCATTCCTCTAGGTCACACTGCAGTCACTCACAGAGAAGGTGCAGCGAGGTAAATCTAGCCATGTATCAGTCAGAGGCCAGACTAACCTTGTTCCAATAAGAACAATAACTTAGGTGCACCATTTCTTATTGGAACCCTCCATGCAGTCCTGCCTGAAATACTCCTTGATGTAAAGCCACCCCCTTTGTTGATTTTAGCTCCCTGAAGCCAAACCTGTAAGCCATGTCGTCAGTCGCCCCTCCCTCCGTCAGAGCAACGGCGGACAATCGTTCCGCGCCTTTTTCCTGTGCGGACGCCATACCAAGGCAAGCATGGAGGCCGCTCAGCTCACTTTGGCAATTAGGAGCACATTAAACACCACACTTATTATCCAGCAGTATATGAGCACCAGAACCTGGCAGAGCAATACCGGGTGAGGAGGCGACGTCAGCGCGGTCACGTGAGTGATCAGGACATGGACACAGATTTCTCTGAAAGCATGGGCCCTGCCGATGCATGCATCATGGTGCTAATGGGGCAGGTTCATGCTGTGGAACGCCAATTCTGGGCTCGGGAAACAAGCACAGACTGGTGGGACCGCATAGTGTTGCAGGTCTGGGACGATTCCCAGTGGCTGCGAAACTTTCACATGCGTAAGGGCACTTTCATGGAACTTTGTGACTTGCTTTCCCCTGCCCTGAAGTGCATGAATACCAAGATGAGAGCAGCCCTCATGGCTGAGAAGCGAGTGACGATAGCCCTGTGGAAGCTTGCAACGCCAGACAGCTACCGGTCAGTTGGGAATCAATTTGGAGTGGGCAAATCTACTGTTGGGGCTGCTGTGATGCAAGTAGCCCACGCAATCAAAGATCTGCTGATATCATGGGTAGTGACCCTGGGAAATGTGCAGGTCATAGTGGATGGCTTTGCTGCAATGGGATTCCCTAACTGCGGTGGGGCCATAGACGGAACCCATATCCCTATCTTGGCACCGGAGCACCAAGCCGGCGAGTACATAAACCGCAAGGGGTACTTTTCAATAGTGCTGCAAGCTCTGGTGGATCACAAGGGACGTTTCACCAACATCAACGTGGGATGGCCGGGAAAGGTACATGACGCTTGCATCTTCAGGAACTCTGGTTTGTTTCAAAAGCTGCAGGAAGGGACTTTATTCCCAGACCAGAAAATAACTGTTGGGGATGTTGAAATGCCTATTGTTATCCTTGGGGACCCAGCCTACCACTTAATGCCATGGCTCATGAAGCCGTAGACAGGCAGCCTGGACAGTAGTCAGGAGCTGTTCAACTACAGGCTGAGCAAGTGCAGAATGGTGGTAGAATGTGCATTTGGACGTTTAAAGGCGCGCTGGCGCAGTTTACTGACTCGCTTAGACCTCAGCGAAACCAATATTCCCACAGTTATTACTGCTTGCTGTGTGCTCCACAATATCTGTGAGAGTAAGAGGGAGACGTTTATGGTGGGGTGGGAGGTTGAGGCAAATCTCCTGGCTGCTGGTTACGCGCAGCCAGACACCAGGGCGGTTAGAAGAGCACAGGAGGGCGCGGTACGCATCAGAGAAGCTTTGAAAACCAGTTTCGTGACTGGCCAAGCTACGGTGTGAAAGTCCTGTTTGTTTCTCCTTGATGAAACCCCCCGCCCCTTGGTTCACTCTACTTCCCTGCAAGCTAACCACCCTTCCCTCCTCCCTTTAATCGTTGCTTGCAGAGGCAATAAAGTCATTGTTGCTTCACATTCATGCATTCTTTATTCATTCATCACACAAATAGGGGGATGACTACCAAGGTAGCCCAGGAGGGGTGGTGGAGGAGGGAAGGAAAATGCCACACAGCACTTTAAAAGTTTACAACTTTAAAATTTATTGAATGCCAGCCTTCTTGTTTTTGGGCAATCCTCTGTGGCGGAGTGGCTGGTTGGCCGGTGGCCCCCCACCGCGTTCTTGGGCGTCTGGGTGAGGAGGCTATGGAACTTGGGGAGGAGGGTGGTTGGTTACACAGGGGCTGTAGTGACAGTCTGTGCTCCAGCTGCCTTTGCTGCAGCTCAACCATACACTGGAGCATACTGGTTTGGTCCTCCAGCAGCCTCAGCATTGAATCCTGCCTCCTCTCCTCACGCTGCTGCCACATTTGAGCTTCAGCCCTGTCTTCAGCCCACCACCTCTCCTCCCGGTCATTACATGCAGCTGGTGGAGAATAAAAAAAGGACAGAGGTATTTAAAAAAACACGTTTTATAAAAACAGTGGCTACAGTCTTTCAGGGTAAACCTTGCTGTTAACATTACATACATAGCACATGTGCTTTCGTTACAAGGTTGCATTTTGCCTCTCCCCACTGTGTGGCTACCCCCTCAACCCTCCCCCCACCCCGTGGCTAACAGCGGGGAACATTTCTGTTCAGCCGCAGGCAAACAGCTCAGCAGGAACGGGCTCCTCTGAATGTCCCCTGAAGAAAAGCACCCTATTTCAACCAGGAGACCATGAATGATATCTCACTCTCCTGAGGATAACACAGAGAGATAAAGAACGGATGTTGTTTGAACGCCAGCAAACATACACTGCAATGCTTTGTTGTACAATGATTCCCGAGTACGTGTTACTGGCCTGGAGTGGTAAAGTGTCCTACCATGAAGGACGCAATAAGGCTGCCCTCCCCAGAAACCTTTTGCAAAGGCTTTGGGAGTACATCCAGGAGAGCCGTGAATGCCAGGGCAAATTAATCCTTTCACATGCTTGCTTTTAAACCATGTATAGTATTTTAAAAGGTACACTCACCAGAGGTCCCTTCTCTGCCTGCGGGGTCCAGGAGGCAGCCTTGGGTGGGTTTGGGGGGTACTGGCTCAAGGTCCAGGGTGAGAAACAGTTCCTGGCTGTTGGGGAAAATCGGTTTCTCCGCTTGCTTGCTGTGAGCTATCTACAACCTCATCATCACCATCATCATCTTCTTCGTCCCCAAAACCTGCTTCCGTGTTGCCTCCATCTCCATTGAAGGAGTCAAACAACACGGCTGGGGTAGTGGTGGCTGAACCCCCTAAAATGGCATGCAACTCATCATAGAAGCGGCATGTTTGGGGCTCTGACCCGGAGCGGCCGTTCGCCTCTCTGGTTTTCTGGTATGCTTGCCTCAACTCCTTAAGTTTCACGCGGCACTGCTTCGGATCCCTGTTATGGCCTCTGTCCTTCATGCCCTGGGAGATTTTGATAAATGTTTTGGCATTTTGAAAACTGGAACAGAGTTCTGATAGCACGGATTCCTCTCCCCATACAGCGATCAGATCCCGTACCTCCCATTCAGTCCATGCTGGAGCTCTTTTGCGATTCTGGGACTCCATCATGGTCACCTCTGCTGATGAGCTCTGCATGGTCACCTGCAGCTTGCCACGCTGGCCAAACAGGAAATGAGATTCAAAAGTTCGCGGTTCTTTTCCTGTCTACCTGGCCAGTGCATCTGAGTTGAGAGCGCTGTCCAGAGTGGTCACAATGGAGCACTCTGGGATAGCTCCTGGAGGCCAATACTATCAAATTTTGTCCACAGTACCCCAAATTCGACCCGGCAAGGCCGATTTTAAGCGCTAATCCACTTGTCAGGGGTGGAGTACGGAAATTGATTTTAAGAGCCCTTTAAGTCGAAATAAAGGGCTTCATCGTGTGGACGGGTGCAAGTTTACATCGATTTAACGCTGCTAAATTCGACCTAAAGTCCTAGTGTAGACCAGGGCTAAGGCACGTAGAAGAGTTAGACACACAACTCACTTTGGAATTCAGTGGAATCTGGGTACTGTAACGGGTAAAGAGAACAGATATTCCCCAAATAATTAATAACTATTAATTTCTACTCACCTCTAAAAAAATTAGAAATGCTATCCACCTCTATTTATTCCAAACTAGGATCCACCTAGAATGTAAAGACAATAAGAAAATGGCTCATATCATATGAGACACTTTGTCGAAGGGACATACATCAGCCAAGGTTGGAAATTTCACTCCCCAAGAATAAAAACTAAGGCTACGTGTACAGCACAGCTTATGTTGGCAAAATTTATGTCGCTCAGGTGTGTGAATATTCTGCCCCCCCTGAGCAACATAAGTTATATCAACATAAGCACTAGTGTGCACAGAGCTATGTTGGTGGGAGAGTTTCTCCTGCCAACATAGCTTCACGGCTTGAGGAGGTGGTTCTTTTACACTGACAGGAGAACTCTCTCCCATTGGCATAGAGCAGCTTCACCAGACATGCTGGAGTGGCGCAGCTGTACGTATAGTCATAGCCTAAGATGAGTAAATGAGATTACTGGTAATGACCTCTCACAATTTGCACATGGATAAAACATCCTTTTCTCTCCCAACCTAGCTTAAAACAAAAAACTCCAGAAAGTCACCAGAGCAGTGATGTCTTATACAAAGTGGCCCATCACACACTGAGAGGATCAAGAGATGCATGGGGAAGCTGCAAGTTAACCAAACCAGAAATAATGGTCTGTAAGACTGAAGGTAAAACAGGGCAAATTGCCTATTAACCCAAGAAATCAAACCTCACATTTCCACCCTAAATTATAAACTATACATTTGTTTCTCTTATAAATGAAATATACCATGATCATTTGTTTTGCCCCATCAATATGCCTTTCACCGCGAATTAGAAGCTGCATAATTTTGCCCAGTGTGTCAGAAAAATGCTCTCTCTATATATGTGAATAATGTGTCTCAAAGTATTTTAAGCCTTAAATGATGTGAAATGCTTACCCACAATCAAATAATGTATGGAGTATATCCACACTGGACCAATTTTGTTTTGTTTTCTTGGTAAATGACTGTTGTACTTTAGAAACAATAGGTATTGTATAGTACAAAAAGGAAGGTTGAGAGATGTAATTTCCCTAGCCAGGGTATAACTTTTACTTACTAAAATAAATTGCTAAAAAAGGGGAAAATTCTAGTTAATAACATGGGCTAATACTGAAATACAATCCTTGAAATGAATCAAACATAAAATGCCTCTGATAAGAAAGGTTTCAGAGTAGCAGCCGTGTTAGTCTGTATTCGCAAAAAGAAAAGGAGTACTTGTGGCACCTTAGAGACTACGCTCTAAGGTGCCACAAGTAATCCTTTTCTTTCTGATAAGAAAAGGGTTGAAGAAATTTGCCATCTACTGGATACGGGATGGAAGCAACAGAGGAACTGAAAGAGTACTCTCTTGGCAAATGGCCAATAAATATCAGAACAGCCCCCACCAAAGATCCCTGGAATCAGGGTATATGAAACTGAAGTTTAGAGTTTACAGTTGTCTGAACCCATGAAGAAGCTGCAAATCCCCAGTGCAACTGAAGCCTGGACCAGCTGTGTGGAAAGGGATCTATCCACATCACAAGGTTAACAGGATAAGAAGTAGTGAGATTTCTTTTCAAAGATTCTATTTATTTAATATAAATAACTGTAGGTTATCTTGCTAAGTCTACACTCTCTGAGACCTCAAGTAAACATATTTTAGACTTTAACCAATGCTATATACATGCTCTCCTTTACAAATGCAAGCAAATTGGCCTAAGATTTAAACCGTATCTTTGAGCAATGGCTTTTAAGAGTCTGAACTTGTTACTTTTGGATCTATCCATTCAAATAGCAGGGACCACAATCTCAAAATTTTTACTCCTTGGAGAATTCTGGAAGGGTAATAAATGTTAGGTACCAAAGAACTGATGATCATAAGTAAATGTAATAAGAAATGCTGGTGATCTGCATTATTTTGTAGCGTAAATACTGGGTTTTAACCCTAGTCTTTGACAATTGTTTTCAAGGCTTATTGGTGTGTACAGAACATACACCAATACTCAACCTAGAACACTGGTTGAGATGACACTTAATTGGTGAATTGTTGATTGTATACTGAGGTGTTTCTAGGTGAGTTCATAAATTGTGATTGGTTAAGAATAACTAAGTGTCCTGATTTGAGAGATAATATTCAAAGTTGATCTGACAAGAATCTACTGTTAAAATTAGTAAGCTAATGTTTCTTGGGCTCAGTTAAAAGGAGTTGTCCTATTAGATTCCATTCTATTTTGTTTACAACACACATCAAATAGGAAAAATGGTTCGATTTCAGCTTTAAAATCTAACTGGCATTTTGGGGAATTAATGAAATTGACCCTCTTTCATGTACTGTGATGCCCCCCCTTCTTTAGCAATATATGCTAATGTAAGGAGGAAACCTTTATTAAAACAAACCATTAATGCATATAAAATGTTGCAGTAAACATACCTAAAATAATTGAGGCATGGTTTATTTGTTTGACTCAGAATATTTATCATTGCTTAGCACATAGAGGGCACACTCGGGATCAGAACATCTGAGGTAGGTGTTGTGTGAACATTTAAAGTCAGATTTAGTAGCATTTTAGTCCACAAGTAATCCCATAAAATTTAGTGGGTCCACTCATGGATTTAGGTACTATTCAGTGAAAGTATGGCGTATCAGGATCTTGGGTTACGATTAGGGTTAGGTTGAAGTCAATAAGGCTACTTGTGTGTGAGTAAGTGCTTACTGACGTGGTAAGGCTTGCATAGGCTAGCCCCTAGTAAGAGACCATCTGTGCCCTGATGAGCTTACAGTTTACATAGAAGGCACACAAAAATAACCATAAGAACCAAAGTAAGAGGGAAATCAAGGGTAAAACACAAGCTTTCACCACTTGAACTAAAGAAAGACCAATAGAATATATGAGAAACTATCTTTCCACTGAGCTGGAAAATAATATACCCAAAGGTATTTTATTTTTAAAGAAATTTTTAACACTATGCCTTTGTCTTCATTTTCACACAGCAATACAGCCTCCCTTCAGTGAATGTTAAAATGAAATGTCAGCTGATTCAGGCTGTTCTTCACTTTATATTTGTTTATTATGGTATCTTAATTCCCCTGTTACCCTTTTTTTCAAATAATTCCAACATATTGAGAGAAGATCAGTACTGTTTATAGTTCTTTTTGTTTGTTTGTTTTTGTTTCTGAGGCTCCCTCGTTTGATTACAAAACACATTTCTGACAGTGGTACTGTCTGACCTGCTTTGAAATGCTTTGTCATAAGCTAAGGGCAATCAAGTATTCTGTGGACATGTTCAGAAAATGTCCCAAAGGCATATTCAGAGTTAGACAGTGAAGATCAAACTTGTTTATATTACAATTTCATTTCCTAACCCCTTTGGCTTTGAAATAATAAATAACTAACCTCAGCTTGACATGATAGGTATTTGCATATCAGCCATTTTTTTTATGGACAGTGCAGCTTTTGACAGACGCAATTGAGGAGCTACTATTCCTTATTAGCTTGTTGTAACAAATTGAGAAAAGAAACCAAATATTATTCTTTGAAGAAAAACTGGAGCAGCACCAGTGGGGACTTGATTGCCTCCACAGGAAATATATATCTTCTGACAATTCCGTATGTGTGGGAGGGCTGAAATGTGTTGCTAGGCAATGTGATGCTACCGTAAAAATACCTAAGCTATTCAAAATGAGTAGTCTGTGAGGAATATATATTTTGTTTAATTCATAACAGGGCAAATTTTTTAAATAGGAAGAAGGACAGATTACCAGACAGCAGGAGACTGCAGAATAAATGGTGGGGAAAGGGGGTGTGAGTATTCTAAGTAAAACAGAGAGGAAATAATTCAGATGGGGGGGTGGGGGAAGAAGCACTTTAGAAGACAATTAATAAGGTACAGTTTTAGGAAAAAAAATTTTTTGGGGGAAAGTAAGTTATAATTTAAAAGAGCAAGAAAAGATGTAGAGATGGCAAGATCTGTTGTAAAAGTGCTTGCTTGGTTACAGGGCACAATTGTATAATTGTGTCAAATGGTTTTGCCGCATAGGGCCAGAGTGCAGGACTGAGCCCTCAGACACTAAGTGCCAGATTATATTCAGAGAAGGCCGTGTGGCAGCAAGAAGGAATCCTCCCTACCAAGCTGTAGAATTGTTCACCTCCGTGGCTACTCTGCTTCCTATCACTGGTGGGCTCTTTTTCTGGGGAGATGAAGGGGGCTGGTGGATCCCCTTGACTATGGATACACTGTTTGTTTCTGCTTCATCAACACGTAGCAACGCCTTCAAAATCCCCTGCATTTGGGGGCCTTTGGAGACCTCGTGGATCACAGCTTCATAGGGGCTGTGTGGACCCGTGAGGGTTTTTGTATTTTGCCCTAACTATAGCCACACAGCAAGCACACTGGGACGGCTTAACTCTGGGCCAACCAGAAGGAAGATGTTAGGATTTTCCCCTTTGGGCTAAACTGTACCCTCAGTTGCACTTGCTCAACCCCTTTGCAGTCATTAGGGCTAAAGGGCAGAATTTAGGCCTCAACGTAAATATGTAACTTACAAGAAACCATCATCAGAATAAGGGCAATCAGATTGCTGTTTAACTGGTCTGCTCAGATTTAATAAACACCAATTTGTTCAGGATGAATCTCAAAATTGGGTTTAAGTGGTGCATAGACTGTCCTTCTGAACAGGGAGATCATGCACTCTTCATGAAGAATCCAAATGTTCCAAAGCATCATGTAAATAAGTTGCAGAACCGTGTTGATTGGTGTGTTTATCCTGAACACAGAATAATTTGTAAGTTATTTAAAGGATCCCTATTGTATGTAAATGAAATTGAGGACATATCCATAATTAAGCCAAGAAAGGGTAACAACATGTTCAGGTTTAAGTAGTTTCATATTGACCTACTTGTCTTGGAACAATAATCATTTATTTTATGATTATTACAGGTTTGAGACAGACTCTTAAAAATGAATGCATGACAGTAAAAGAATGTGTAAATAAACAAAGAGTAGAGGATTTCACTTGGAAAGCTTGGATTTGAGTCTTTATTAAATGCCTCATCACTTATTCCATTAACATTTTTGCTCAGTTTACTGTTGTACAGCAGAAGCCTGGAGTAACAATCTGGGCCTTAATCAGAACTTGTATATGCTTTTTCTCCATTAGTCCTGCTGCCTTCTATCATTGGGTTGGCACACCTTATTTTAATGCCCTCTCCTCCTTCAGTTCTGCCTTTGACAACAGCTGTAGCAAAGAGTTAGATCTGGCAGCCTGCAGGTCCCAAGAGCTAGAATTTTCAACATATTTTTCAGGAGTAACTTTTTTTTTTTTAACTGGCTTCTCATATGGGTCAACTTTCCTTTTGAAGCTGCTGTTTGGATTCAATTTGCGCTCCGTGAAACTGCTATCTTTGCTTTGCAAGCATTCACACTCAAAAATGGATATCCTGTGACCACTCCAGTACTTATGCATTGATTCACAGCACAATTTCAGCACATCTGACAGTAAATATAGATGTTTGCTAGGAAAACTTGTGAAATTTCACCCCCAACCAAATTTAGAATAGTAAAAATGGATCAGATATACAAGGATTATGGAGCTCTGAAGAGAAATCCTGATGAGGAAAGATGTGAAAGATAGGAGCTGGTTAGTTTAGAGAGGAGATCAATGAGGAGATGAATGCTATAGAGAAATTGAATCACACACATCTTTTTACCTCAGAGTATAAGAGCAAATAGAAAAGCAAAACATTTAACACTGGTAAGAGCAAACAACATTTTTGCACAACATATAAGTAATTATGGAACTCTTGCCACAAGATTTCATTTGGCCAACAGTTTACTAGAAGGGTTAAACATATGATTGATAACATTCACAGTTAAAGTAGATAAGACCAAAATTATGAGGGATATAAATCTTCATACTTCACAGTGTAAGCCAACCACTAACTGATGTGGGTTAGGAAGAAACTTCTGTATGGGGAAGTTCTTCCATAATTGTCCACTATGTGATGTCTTGCTATTTCTGATGCATGTTGCATCTGGCACTGGCCCCTGTCAGACAAAATACTGGACTAGATGGACCACTAGTCTAATCTAATTTAGTAACACCTATGTAAATGTACTCATTGTTGGTTGCAGTAGATATCCCTTGTTAGAGTTGGAAATTATCTCTTCATTCCTTTGAAAACTTTTTATTTTTTTTAAAAAAGAGGAAAAAAAAAAGAAGAATGTTTCACTGTTAGAAATTGTGGTGTTTGATGGGTTTTTGCATTTGGTGAACGTAGTCTCGTCTAAGCTCCTGCTTGGATTATTAATCAGCTTTGCCCTCTGGAGCCAATTTTCTGAACATAAACTAATTAATAGCTTCCTTTGTTTTAAAAATAAGCTTCTATAATTGCCCCCCTTTTTTTTTAATGGATTTTGTCAATCGTAGTAGACAAACATGCATCTAATCCTGCAAACCTTATTCAGATTGACCTAATTGTATGTAAAAACTACTTTTTATTAATAAGGACTGCAGAATTTGTTAGTATTATTTATTAGTATCAGTTTTTTCCTACAGATCAGTTGAGTATTTCACCATACAATATTATTTGGGAATCACATTTCTTAAACATTATTCTTCACAATTTTGTATGACACTTACCGGTAAAGGTGATGGGTGCCTTAGGAATAGCTGACAGATTACATGGATACAGATAGACAGTCATGTAAGACTCTTTTGAAAATCATTTTTTCAGTATGAAATGGAACGAATCTTTTCAAATGAGGTCTTACTATATTTGAAGTTGCTTTTAGCAACTTAACCAAAATTGGGCATGACATGTAGGTGTAACAGCACAAGAAGATGTTAGTTTTCATGAGATATGACCAAAAAATTACATGATCTACATACATGACCTATTACACTGCAGTAATGACCAGGGCAAACAGGTCCAATCTTGCCTTCAAGTGGCAATGGCCCAATAGGAATGGGTGAAATCATTCTGCCTTATTTTGAACTTATTTTAAAATGATGGGTTCAAAATTTGGACTCCAAACACCAATGCTATTGCATTCTCATTTTGTTTAGGAAAGACGATATGCAGAAGAGGAGTGTCACTGGGATTCTCTCTCAGAGCAGAAAGGAAAAGAAAACAAATGCACAGGCCCTGAACCCGGGATGTGGGGAAGAACATTCTGGAGAAAGTTGCAATACACCAAAACAAATCCTAACAATGCCATAACTGCATAATCCCTACCACAGACACTGGCTTCCTCCAGGCCCCGGGGGTGCTCAACCCCCTGCTCTGCCCTAGTCTCCCACCAACCCCGTCTCCCAATTCCCCACCCTTGCCCGTCTCTTCCTGCCCGCACTCTGCCCCTGCCTCTACCCTATCCCTTCTCCCAAGCACCCACCTCCACTCCACCCCACCCCACCTCTTCCCATTCAATTCCACCCCCATCCCCGAGCACACCCTCTCCCCGCCAGTGCCTCCCGCACACTGTGGAACAGCTGATTGCAGTGTGCTGGGGGTGCTGTGGGGCCACCAGCAGGTGGGAGGTGCTGGGAAGGAAGGGGGAGCTAGTGGCCCTTTTCTTCCATGGGTGCTCCAGGGCTGGAAGGTGGCACCCTTTGTGCAAGGCAGGAAGGTGGCACCCTTTACCCTACTTTGTGGACTTGCACATGTCTGCACACAACCTACTGTAACAAATCATGGCCCAGTATATTAACAGAAGGGAATGAACTAGGGTTGCCACCTTTCTAACGGCTGGTAACCCAACCTCCGAGGCCCTGCCCCTTGCTCCGCCTGTTCCGCCAAAGCCCCACCCCTACTCCACCTCTTCCCCCACCCCAATTTAAAAAACAAAACAGATAAAAGGGCTTGGCAAGTGGCACCTGGACACACAAGCTGAAACTCAGACTGCCTGGTTGAAAACTGGACAGGTGGCAACCCTAGACTGGACCAGAGACTGTCCACAGCAGCCCAAAGATCTCTATTACTTGAGATGAAGAAGAATTCCTTTAGTATTTATAGCAGCTGGCATGGTTGCTGGGGTCTGCCCCATAAAGAAGTCAAGATCATATACAGGGGGCCTATTACACCCATTTTACAGATGACAAGTGACTATTCAAAAATGCCACTATCTCCCTTAATAGATCTGCTTCATGTGTGAATTCAAAGTCAAAAGAGATGCCTTGAGTGTCATAAATATAAAGGGAAGGGTAAACCCCTTTAAAATCCCTCCTGGCCAGGGGAAAACTCCTCTCACCTGTAAAGGGTTAAGAAGCTAAAGGTAACCTCGCTGGCACCTGACCAAAATGACCAATGAGGAGACAAGATACTTTCAAAAGCTGGGAGGAGGGAGAGAAACAAAGGGTCTGTGGATCTGTCTTTATGCTGCCTTTGCCAGGGATAGACCAGGAATGGAGTCTTAGAACTTTTAGTAAGTAATCTAGCTGGGTACATGTTAGATTATGATTTCTTTAAATGGCTGAGAAAGAATTGTGCTGAATAGAATAACTATTTCTGTCTGTGTATCTTTTTTGTAACTTACGGTTTTGCCTAGAGGGATTCTCTATGTTTTGAATCTAATTACTCTGTAAGGTATCTACTATCCTGATTTTACAGAGGGGATTTCTTTACTTCTATTTACTCCTATTTCTATTAAAAGTCTTCTTGTAAGAAAAGTGAATGCTTTTTCATTGTTCTCAGATCCAAGGGTTTGGGTCTGTGGTCACCTATACAAATTGGTGAGGCTTTTCATCCAACATTTCCCAGGAAAGAGGGGGTGCAAGTGTTGGGAGGATTGTTCATTGTTCTTAAGATCCAAGGGTCTGGGTCTGTAGTCACCTAGGCAAATTGGTGAGGCTTTTTACCAAACCTTGTCCAGGAAGTGGGGTGCAAGGTTTTGGGAAGTATTTGGGGGGAAAGACGTTTCCAAACAGCTCTTCTCCAGTAATCAGTATTTGTTTGGTGGTGGTAGTGGCCAATCCAAGGGCAAAGGGTGGAATAATTTGTACCTTGGGGAATTTTTGACCTAAGCTGGTAAAGATAAGCTTAGGAGGTTTTTCATGCAGGTCCCCACATCTGTACCCTAGCGTTCAGAGTGGGGGAGGAACCTTGACATGAGTAACTCTGAAATTAAAAGTAATCCAGACTAAAAGCAAAAGCCTAAATTTTGCTTTTGGGGAATGGAAAATGTTGTAAAGAAAAGTGGTGACTAGAATGTAAAAAGAATGAGGAGTACTTGTGGCATCTGAGACTAACAAATGTATTTGGGCATAAGCTTTCATGGGCTAAAACCCACTTCATCAGATGCATGTAGTGGAAAATAAGTAGGAAGATATACATACACAGAGAACATGAAAAAAATGGGGGTTACCATTACCAACTCTGAGACTAATCAATTAAGGTGGGCTATTATCAGCAGGAAAAAAAAACTTTTTGTAGTGATAATCAGGATGGCCCATTTCAAACAGTTAACAAGAAGGTGTGAGTAACTGTAGAGGAAAATTAGCATGGGGAAATAGTTTTTAGTTTGTGTAATGCCTCATCCACTCCCAGTCTTTATTCAAGCCTAATTTTATGGTGCCCAATTTGCAAATTAATTCCAGTTCTGCAGTTTCTCATTGGAGTCTGTCTTTGAAGTTTTTGTTGTTGAAGAATTGTGACTTTTAGGTCTGTAATCAAGTGACCAGAGAGATTGAAGTATTTTCCAACTGTTTTTTGAATGTTATAATTCTTGATGTCTGATTTGTGTCCATTTATTCTTTTACGTAGAGACTGTCCAGTTTGACCAAGGTACATGGCAGAGGGGCATTGCTGGCACATGATGGCATATATCACATTGGTAGATGTGCAGGTGAACGAGCCTCTGATAGTGTGGCTGATGTGATTAGGCCCTATGATGGTGTCCCCTGAATAGATATGTGGACACAGTTGGCAACGGGCTTTGTTGCAAGGATAGGTTCCTGGGTTAGTGTTTTTGTTGTGTGGTGTTGCTGGTGAGTATTTGCTTCAAGTTGTGGGGCTGTCTGTAAGCGAGGACTGACCTGTCTCCCAAGATCTGTGAGAGTGAGGGATCGTCCTTCAGGATAGGTTGTAGATCCTTGATGGTGCATCGGATGAAGTGCATCCGATGAAGTGAGCTGTAGCTCACGAAAGCTCATGCTCAAATAAATTGGTTAGTCTCTAAGGTGCCACAAGTCCTCCTTTTCTTTTTGCGAATACAGACTAACACGGCTGTTACTCTGAAACCTGTCATTAGGTGGGAAAGAGGCCATTTGTGCTCCAGGAATAAGGCCAACAGTCTCCAATGGCTTTGCCAATTAGTGGCGCCCAGCTGCAGGCCCTTTGCACCTGATTTTTTTCAAAGGTGCTGAGCACCCACAACACAACCTTGAGCTGCCAGTTGTTGGTCCTTGGTGCCTCAGAAATGGAAGCACTTAATGTCTCTTCTTGAACATATTGGTCTTCCTTTTTCCATAGGAATCACATGAGATGGAGTAAACGGACTTCACAGAGGTGCTTAAAAAGCATTTGATTAAATTTTGCCTTATTTAAACACACAGAGTGAGGTCAGACTATTGTCCCTTATGTACAAATAAAACAAACCATCTAGCTGAAAGATGTATTTCACTTTGAAAAAAAAACCATAAGGAGAAAACACTCAATACATATTAGCTTATCTAAAAAATCCTGTCTACAACCTGCTGTTTTGGTAACCTGCTCCTGGAAGAACTTAGAGATTGACTGTGTGGGTTTTGGGGGGGGTGAGAGAGAGAGAGAAATATAAGGGGCCCTGAATGAATAGAAAGGTTTCTGAGCACAGAGCAAAGGAAGCTGGGCCAGTGACATGCCTGGTAGAACTGAAAGGAGAGATAATGACGAGTCATGTATTGACTAATGTTACAAGACAGAGGTTCAGAAAGGCCCTGGTATGTGAACACTGGAAAGGAAAATTGACTCTGCTTTATATTGTCCTGAAGAAGAAAATGAAAATGTTATTAAAGGGACAAAGATGATTCTTACATTACAGAAGAAGGTGAGTAAGAACACAATGCTTTTGCTGACAGGTACTTTCATCTGCAATGCAAATACAGACAAACCAATAGATTCAGTCTTACACTTTCTAAAGTGTCCACTGATTTTGGATGCCCTGCTTGAGACCTCTTGGACTTCACAAGTGGTGAACACCCAAACTCCATCTGAGAGTAATTCTGTGGCAGCTGTAGGTGCTCAACGCCTCCTGAACATCAGAGCCCCATATTGGGCACTTAAACTAGCGGAACCTTTTTTAAAAACCTAGACCTAAACTTAGAGAAAATAGAAGGATAGATATGTCTATCTCTGCAAATGTAGGGGAGATTTAATCTGATGTACCTTACCATTAGATGAAAGGCATCTCTGTGTTGGTTCGGGGCAACAAGGAGGATCAATTCAAGATGGCTGGAAAGAAAGGATATAGTAAATGAAGCAGCCAACAGTGGAGATTTATATGTTTTGTAAACGTAGTACAAAATGTGTGAGGAAATCCGAGGATTTTTCTGTTTGATTGAGAATCAGAAAATTTCATCCAACAAAGGAAGTTTCCAGGGTGGCACAGCCCTATTGTGCAAAACAATGGGTGCTATATTCTCCCATTGCTCCTGCTGACTTCTTTGCCAGCTCCATGAGTGGAACAATGGCTGGAGACTGATATGCAGTTGAGAGGTTTTCAATGTTGGCAGGCTGCTGCTGTAGTTCTGTAACACATTCATGTCATGGTATCATTGCAGGTGAGCTGTAATATTCACTCTGGTCCTACGCTTGCAATATTCTCTATTCTGAGTATATCAAACATTGCTGGAACCAATATTTCTCAAACCAGAGTGATTATTTTTTTTAAATGAGGCAGTTGTTAATGGTTACAATATATGCAGATGCAGTTCACATTATCTTCAATGGGCTTTGAGCATATATCTAAAGGGTTGTTTTTGCCTAGAGGTTTCACAAATCTTTTATGTGTGATGTCCTTGAAATACGTATGGCATTGTCTGTCTAATTATAAAAAGCAGTTAGTGGTGTATTGCTTCTGAAAACAAACGTCTGGGCTAGTCAGCCAAAGTCTTCCAGGGATCTGATCTAGCAAGGTATGAGTGCCCCCAGTTCTCTTTTTAACGTCTATGGGAGTTAATGGTAAAGAGCAGCACATTGCAGGAGATACTTACAATTCTGCAGGATTGTGCTATAAGTACCTTAACTGTATATTTCTGGTGCAGATGAAAATTGCCATAAACTGTCTGTCTTCTTTCCTTCTTGAGCACATGATCTCATTCAATATCTAGGGTAAAGATAAATGGAGATAATGAACACTGGTTTCTATTATCGGGTCTGTTTAACTATACCCAGTGTTGCTCCCAAGTTAAGACCGAGATTGTCCAAAGGAATCTTAGTGTGGAGCCATTGATTGTGCTCTGTCATTGAAAAAAGAATCATCGCTAACACTCAGGATCCTAAAATAATAGCTAGTCTTTAGTCATTTTAGCAAGGCATGGTATTGTTAGGGAAAAAACTTGCTGGAAGAAAACTCTCTACCTGTACAACAGCTAATACTCAGCCCAAAAGCTCTCTAGGCTTTTCTCAGGGCTATGCTATCTTGTTTAGACTCTGTCCGGCTTTCTGCTCCTTTTGTGTGTGTTTCAGTGGTGTTTCTTCTGTTACATACACACTGTACTAAAAACAATACCCAACAAAACCCCTCTGCCCACTTGTGCCTTTGTTTTAGCTAGTGACCTGCCTGTGTTTTAGGCTGCTATTGTTTCAGATGTCTGCGCCATAGGAAGTTCAACAGCTTCTTACAGCTGTCTTCTGGGCTGTGGTTATGCCCCCTAACTTCAATGACCTTTCTCCCAACCCACAACAATATATATTAGTAGTGAGGAGTGAAAAATTGCTGCCCTGTGGTACACAACGAAAACTCTTTGTAAAAGTGATGTTTCTTGGGAATCAGTTGATGAGTCCAGATAAAAAAAATTAAGAACCCTGGCCCCATCCCCAAGAGTTTCCCATTATGAGATCTCAATTCAATTCAAAATGTCTTTTAAGAAATTAAAATGTTTGAAAAACAATTATTTAATTGCTATAGTTAATTACCGGAAATAGTAAAGTATTTTTTAACAAATCAATGGCAATCTAGGAAGGTTGTGAGTGCTACTTGAAATTTACCTGAGACGGCAGGAAGGAATTCGGATACACCTAGTCTGAAACCTCAGCTTGCTATCACTGGAAGTAAGAGAATCTCCATTAGCTGCCGGCATTGTAGAACCTCTGAGTGGTTCTGTTTCCTTCCAGCAGAGGATTATAGCATGCACATACAGACATGTACATTCTATGCAGTGTGTTATAACAGGAGGAGGAAAAAAGCTATTTCAGCATAGACACTGCAAAACTGAAGAAAAGCCAGTTTTTCAGATCTGTTCTTTTCTACAGATGGTGAGCTGCCAAATAATTTCAAAAGGGAATTACAGTAATTTCAAGAATAAACTGCAAAGTCATGCTGGCTGTTAAGCTGTGTGTGCTTCTCTGTGAGGCTGTTCCATAACATAAGTTCAGTAAATGAAAGAAAGTAGCAGAAAATCAAGCCATCCCCCAACTACCACAACTTTTCTCTTATCAAAGCTGCTGAGGCAACAGAATCACTGAATTCAAATCCATTCTTTATTTATTGCATTGCTTTTAAAGCGTCTGTCACCATGTGTCAAGGCTGAATCCCCATTCTGGCACTTCGAGTGCAGAAGGTGGGGGCCTGCAAGGATTTAAAAAAAATTAATACTTGCCACTCCAGGCTTGTATTACATGCTCAAGGTTACAGCTTTTCTCTGACCTTGGTTTGGTAAATGCTGCCACCACCCAAATGCAAAAAACCCCCTTGAACCCAGGAAGGAGCACTTGGGAATCCCTCCCTGTGGGGTACCCTCAAGCCCTTTCATCCCCATCCAGGGAAGCACTGAGAAATAAAACAAAGGAAATTAGCTGTTGCCACCAGCTAATTAAACAACATGTGCACAAACCTCTTAGGACACCAAAAATCCAATTCTGTTCTTAAAAATGGTAAATGTTATTTAAAAACAAAAAGGAAGAAAATACATCTGGAACTTAGGCTTTTTGCTAAGATCTTAAAAGAAACAATTACAAAAATTAAGCATCAAGATAGCTCTCTGGAGGTTCAGCTTAAAAGTTACAAGCAAAACAAAAGCATCTGGGGTTAGCACAGAGGAGTCCATTAGCCATAAGAAATAAACAGAAATCATTCTAATCGCATCTTTCTAAACATTCCTGATCTACTTACACATTTGGGAGTTCCAGATAAGTAGTTCTAGATATGATCTGATTTACGATCATACCTGGCTTAAGCTGCTTATAGCATTGTTGCTTTGTGTCTCTGGTCTCCGGAGAACAAACACACAAAGGGAAGGTTGGGTTTATTTTTTTTCCAATTTTAAAAAGTTCTAGCCCTCTCATTAGCTCTTTTGGTCAGGTGCCCACTCCTTTTCTTTTATCTGTGGGCTTGTTAAGCCTTTACAGGTAAAGCAAGTAGAGAACAGCTACTAAGAAAAATTTTATAGTTGGAGGAACCAACTAGGGGCAGAGCTCTTCTTGACCTGCTGCTCACACACTGGGAAGAATTAGTAGGGGAAGCAAAAGTGGATGGGAACCTGGGAGGCAGTGACCATGAAATGGTCAAGTTCAGGATCCTAACACAAGGAAGAAAGGAGAGCAGCAGAATACAGACGCTGGACTTCAGAAAAGCAGACTTTGACTCCCTCAGGGAACTGATGGGCAGAATCCCCTGGGAGAATAACATGAGGGGGAAAAAGAAAAGGAGTACTTGTGGCACCTTAGAGACTAACCAATTTATTTGAGCATGAGCTTTCGTGAGCTACAGCTCACTTCCTCAGATGCATATCGTGGAAACTGCAGCAGGCTTTATATATACAAAGAGAATATGAAACAATACCTACTCCCACCCCACTGTCCTGCTGGTAATAGCTTATCTAAAGTGATCATCAGGTGGGCCATTTCCAGCACAAATCCAGGTTTTCTCACCCTCCACCCCCCCACACAAATTCACTCTCCTGCTGGTGATAGCTCATCCGAAGTGACAACTCTTTACACAATGTGCATGACAATCAAGTTGGGCTATTTCCTGCACAAATCCAGGTTTTCTCACATCCCCCTCACCCCCATACACGCACAAATTCACTCTCCTGCTGGTAATAGCTCATCCAAACTGACCACTCTTCAAGTTTAAATCCAAGTTAAACCAGAACATCTGGGGGGGGGTAGGAAAAAACAAGAGGAAACAGGCTACCTTGCATAATGACTTAGCCACTTCCAGTCTCTATTTAAGCCTAAATTAATAGTATCCAATTTGCAAATGAATTCCAATTCAGCAGTTTCTCGCTGGAGTCTGGATTTGAAGTTTTTTTGTTTTAAGATAGCGACCTTCATGTCCGTGACCAGAGAGATTGAAGTGTTCTCCGACTGGTTTATGAATGTTATAATTCTTGACATCTGATTTGTGTCCATTTAGTCCAGGAGAGCTGGCTGTATTTTAAAGAATCCTTATTGAGGTTACAGGGACAAACCATCCCCATGTGTAGAAAGAATAGTAAATATGGCAGGCGACCAGCTTGGCTTAACAGTGAAATCCTTGCTGCTCTTAAATACAAAAAAGAAGCTTACAAGAAGTGGAAGATTGGACAAATGACCAGGGATGAGTATAAAAATACTTCTGCAAGCCCGAGCAATGAAATCAGGAAGGCCAAATCACACCTGGAGTTGCAGCTAGCAAGAGATGTTAAGAGTAACAAGAAGGGTTTCTTCAGGTATGTTGGCAACAAGAAGAAAGTCAAGGAAAGTGTGGGCCCTTTACTGAATGAGGGAGGCAACCTACTGACAGAGGATGTGGAAAAAGCTAATGTACTCAATGCTTTTTTTGCCTCTGTCTTCATGAACAAGGTCAGCTCCCAGACTACTGCATGGGGCAGCACAGCATGGGGAGAAGGTGACCAGCCCTCTGTGGAGAAAGAAGTGGTTCGGGACTATTTTGAAAAGCTGGACAAGCACAAGTCCATGGGGCCGGATGCGTTGCATCTGAGAATGCTAAAGGAGTTGGCAGATGTGATTGCAGAGCCATTGGCCACTGTCTTTGAAAACTCATTGCAATCGGGGGAAGTCCCAGATGACTGGAAAAAGGCTAATGTAGTGCCCATCTTTAAAAAAGGGAAGAAGGAGGATTCTGGGAACTACAGGCCAGTCAGTCTCACCTCAGTCCCTGGAAAAATCATGGAGTAGGTCCTCAAGGAATCAATTCTGAAGCACTTAGAGGAGAGGAAAGTGATCAGGAACAGTCAGCATGGATTCACCAAGGGCAAGTCATGCCTGACTAATCTAATTGCCTTCTATGACAAGATAACTTGCTCTGTAGATGAGGGGAAAGCAGTGGACGTGTTGTTCCTTGACTTTAGCAAAGCTTTTGACATGGTCTCCCACAGTATTCTTGCCAGCAAGTTAAAAAAGTATGGGCTGGATGAATGGACTGTAAGGTGGATAGAAAGTTGGCAAGATTGTTGGGCTCAACGGGTAGTGATCAATGGCTCCGTGTCTAGTTGGCAGCCGGTATCAAGTGGAGTGCCCCAAGGGTCGGTCCTGGTGCCGGTTTTGTTCAATATCTTCATAAATGATCTGGAGGATGGTGTGGATTGCACCCTCAGCAAGTTTGCAGATGACACTAAACTGGGAGGAGCGGTACATACGCTGGATGGTAGGGTTAGGATATAGAGGGACCTAGACAAATTGGAGGATTGTATCAAAAGAAATCTGATGAGGTTCAACAAGGACAAGTGCAGAGTCCTGCACTTAGGACGGAAGAATCCAATGCACCGCTACAAACTAGGGACCGAATGGCTCGGCAGCAATTCTGCAGAAAAGGACCTAGGGGTGACAGTGGACAAGAAGTTGGATATGAATCAACAGTGTGCCCTTGTTGCCAAGAAGGCCAATGGCATTTTGGGACGTATAGTAGGGGCATTGCCAGCAGATCGAGGGACGTGATCATTCCCCTCTATTCGACATTGGTGAGGCCTCATCTGGAGTACTGTGTCCAGTTTTGGGCCCCACACTACAAGAAGGATGTGGAAAAATTGGAGAGAGTCCAGCGGAGGGCAACAAAAATGATTAGGGGACTGGAACACATGACTTATGAGGAGAGGCTGAGGGAACTGGGATTGTTTAGTCTGCAGAAGAGAAAAATGAGGGGGGATTTGATAGCTGCTTTCAACTACCTGAAAGGGGGTTCCAAAGAGGATGGCTGTAGACTGTTGTCAGTGGTAGCAGATGACAGAACAAGGAGTAATGGTCTCAAGTTGCAGTGGGGGAGGTTTAGGTTGGATATTAGGAAAATCTTTTTCACTATGAGGGTAGTGAAGCACTGGAATGCGTTCCCTAGGGAGGTGGTGGAATCTCCTTCCTTAGAGGTTTTCAAAGTCAGGCTTGAGACAGCCCTGGCTGGGATGATTTAGTTGGGGATTGGTCCTGCTTTGAGCAGGGGATTGGACTAGATGATCTCCTGAGGTTTCTTCCAACCCTGATATTCTATGATAGCTAACTCACTGGCTGGGTGTCCATAAAAGGGAGCTACACCCACCCTTCATTTATCATGCCATGGCAGCTAGAATATTAGCTACAAAGTTTAAAAAAAAATACCCACAGTAGGTAGCACTAATAGTGATAAAGGCAAAGTAAATAGCCTTCAATGGTATTCTGAATTTCACTAGATATGGGTAAAGGAGAGAAAATTCCAAACGTAGGAGGAAGGTGCTCTACTGAAAAAGCTCTGCTGTCATGGAATATTTAATACAAAGAGCCCCTCTGTGGAGGTTCCCTATGAGATTAGAGCTTGAGCACTCAAATAATTGTTATCCCAGACTATGCAAGACTTTAAAGATTCTCCTGACACCTTGAATTTCACCATAAGAAAAGAGGAAGCTGTGACAGATATAGTGAACACTGCCATATCTTTGAGATTATTGTATCAACTTTATAAATGTCATCTGCCTTTTTGTAACCCAGACCTTGGAAACGTGAAGACTTCAAACTGTTATATTGAGATGTGCCAGATGATAAGGTTCTGTAGAATATTCAAAGACCTTTGTATCAATAAGTGTTATATGGATGTGTGTGTGTTCCTGGTTCACTGAATTGATTTCCTGTGAACTCTAGAATCATGAGAGGGGTGACTAATTCAATACCCCAATGTAAGTTATGCAGGTACACAGCCTTTGAAGCTTCATCCCCCTGGGGAAAGGAACATTGACTGGTTCTATCTGTTGCAGGTGGCTTGGGAGACAAAGGCCTCCACACCGTGTAAAATGTCAGCCTGAACTAACTGAGAAGCCCTCATTTTGACATGAACCTATTACCAAGGGGGCAAACCATACCCGAAAGCTTTGAAGACTTTGTACTACCAGACCTCCTGTGGAAGATGTGCAATCCCTGGTAAGCTTAGTAAGCATTTAGATCTTTTGGTGTTTTCTCCATAATTTTGTCCCAAAAGAAAGGAACTGCTTTGTGTAAAGCTGGCTGGTTTCTGATAAGCCACTATCATAACCCTTTAGAGAGAGAGAGAGAGAGAGCATAACTGCAGGTGCTGAGGTAGGCCAGACCTGCTGGGACAATCAATGACTAGCAGGAATGTTGCAAGCCCTAAAATCCCAGTCTGGAGGGGGAGAATTGTGGGACCCTGCCTACAGGGAGGTGATAGCTAGAGGCATGTGACCTAAGGGAGCATCTCTCGGGTAGACCACAGAATAGGTCAAAGATGCAGTTACTCCAAAACTGTGTCAGAAGCCACTGCAAAAGGAAAATACTGGTGTTGCGTGTTCACAGCAGCTTACTCAGGGGGAGGTAAGTATAAAGGTAAGTAAAAAAAGGGAAGAAGGAGAATCCGAAGAACTACAGACTGGTCAGCCTCACCACAGGTATTCTCGGGCTTTGACCTCTGGTATCCGGATTCATATCCAGTGACAGGGGGCCTGGAAATGAGGACCAATCTCTTAGCTGCACTCCTGTGTGTGTCATGCCCTTACTACATTACTTAAACTTGGATGTGACAAAAGCATGGGTTACTATTGTAAATTCTGCATTGTAGAGGAGGCTTGCCATCTTCCTCCAGACCAGCTATAGATAATTAAAGGCACCAATATCCATTCTGGATGCTTTAAAATGCAGGAGAAGTGGTGAATTCAACAGGACTGTAAAGCTCTGAACCATTTCACTTAAATATGGGCATGCATTTTTAATAGAAGATGTAGCCACAGTGTTTAACCATTCCATGAATTCCTCTCCCTGCCACTAAGCATCTGTTCCTTCTGATGTGGGGAGAGTTTCAAACAGTCTGTTTTTAATCTAGATCCCCATCTTTGTCAGACCTTGGGGAAAGTAATCACACTGTGGAATCTGGGCTTGATGACAAGGAGATTTAGAAGTAAAACTCAGCAGCATATGGATGGCACAGCAGTCCAAAATATCCCACCATCTCCCTGAGTGTCTTCACATATACACTGAATGTGATGGACCCTACATTTGAGGGCTGTTGGGTAACAGAAGCAGTTATCCGGCAGTGCCCCATGGGTGGGTGGGTGGGTGGATACATGTGCGTACACACATGTATGATATCCTTGGCTTTGGAAAAAAAAACAAAATCTTCGAAACTTCCTTTCCTTATGTCCTTTGTTTATGAAATGTACACAGAAAACACAACTAGCACCATTTCACAGTAATGCTTCTCTCCTGGGATTTCTGTCTTAAGGTCTGACTTTGCAATCTTGTGTGCAGAACATCACTGGAGGTGCATGTGGCCTGCCTGTAAGATCAGGCTACGGTTAGTTTGGTTCCTTTTTCTGAACGAACACACACACACACACACACACACAAACACACACACACGCCAGAAATCACCAGTAGAACCCTAAAGCACTGTCCTGTGGGGTTTCAGGCAAGAGCTCAGATGTCTCAGTTAATAACTGTTCTCATGGTATGAGGTGAAGGTGGCAGTGTTAAGGCCAGTGATCGGCCAACGGGCCCATCCATTGAAGAGCAGAAAGGGGACAAACAGTGCCACTGTCATCACCACTCTAAGTCGCTAGCCTTGAAACAAAGCACTCCTTTTATCGCATGTTGGCTGCAGGTGCCATTTGCTCCTCTGCCCCCACCTCCCCAGCAATATACTGCAGGGATATTTTTAGCATGGGTTTGAATGAATTGTATGCATCCCTCAGTGAACAGCATGCTCCTGGGCTAATATGTCTTATTAGGGAAAAGTTGTCACAGTAGTCTGCATTCTCTCACTGCTTCCTGCAATTTTGTTTTATGTAACTATTTGAGGAGAGGCATTTCAACCCTCAGCACACTGTAGTTAATTGCTGGGCAAAAGTGTATTTTTCTGTTGATCTTTTTAGAAAAACCTCAAGCTAGATTCAGCAATACTGGTGGAGGGTTATATCCTCATTTGCCTACACTGGCTATGCGGGGACAAGAGGGTGTAAAGCTAATGGCATTTTGGGCTGTATAAGTAGGAGCATTTCCAGCAGATCGAAGGACGTGTTTATTCCCCTCTATTCGGCATTGGTGAGGCCTCATCTGGAGTACTGTGTCCAGTTTTGGGCCCCACACTACAAGAAGGATGTGGAAAAATTGGAACGAGTCCAGCGGAGGGCAACAAAAATGATTAGGGGGCTGGAACACATGACTTATGAGGAGAGGCTGAGGGAACTGGGATTATTTAGTCTGCAGAAGAGAAGAATGAGGGGGATTTGATAGCTGCTTTCAACTACCTGAAAGGGGGTTCCAAAGAGGATGGCTCTAGACTGTTCTCAGTGGTAGAAGAGGACAGGACGAGGAGTAATGGTCTCAAGTTGCAGTGGGGGAGGTTTAGGTTGGATATTAGGAAAACCTTTTTCACGAGGAGGGTAGTGAAGCACTGGAATGTGTTACCTAGGGAGGTGGTGGAATCTCCTTCCTTAGAGGTTTTTAAGGTCAGGCTTGAGACAGCCCTGGCTGGGATGATTTAGTTGGGGATTGGTCCTGCTTTGAGCAGGGGGTTGGACTAGATGACCTCCTGAGGTCCCTTCCAACCCTGATATTATTCTATGAGAAGTAGCATAACAGGTGCTGCCCCCAGATCTCATGGATTTTCCAAGTGTAACTCTACATTTTTAATGCTGATAAAAGTCCCTGCTGTGGCTTTTATAATGCATTCACTCGGGTGAAAAAGGGTGGGCATTAAGTGACAGGGAGAAAGGGAGCCCACAGAGCAGCGTACAGGAAGGGTTGATTCTTCACAGGGATGGCCCTTGATTTCATAGTAGATCTTAAGGATATCGCCAGCATGGGGGAACATGACCCCAGCTGCTTCCACAAGACCAGTAATATTGTTCTCAATAGGAAAATAAGTCCCACCTTTTGAATGGGACATAGCATTTCACATCTGTCACCAGCTTGAATCATGTTGGCCAGAAGCCATTATAATCTCAAGGCTGCTTTGAGGTCTTATGCAAAATGTCTGGATGCAGTCCAGTTCCTAGTTAACAAGCATCCACATAAGAATCATTCCTGCAGATGACACTTTTGAGGACCCTGTCTGGCAGTCCTAGCAAGCGATTCAAGACATGGAGAGTGAACTACCCTCTCAATGCTAATGTGGCACATTGTATTGAGTGTCGGGGGAGCCTGTATGCTACTAGTTATTCCATGGCTCTAACAGAGGACAGCTCAAAGGAATCCAGGTACAGGTATTTTAAAAACTTATATCTGAAATTTCAGCCTAGTACTAATTCAAGAGACTCAAGTGTGTGAAATTATTTCAGCAATCATTGATATTCAGAAATGTTGCTTGTATTTGTTATGAACAAGCTTTTTTACTCCACCAGCTACATAATATTTTACAAATGTAAACTCCATTAATTAATTTCACAGGTCCTTTGGTCACATAAACGTTGTCAGGAGACATAAATGGTATTTGGGAGACTTTAATAACTTCTTTAATTGGTTGTTCTTTTAATTTTACTCCTAAGATATCATTAGAGGCTCATTTCTGTCATCCCAAAAGTTGGAAGGAAGGACACCATTCTTTTTATTTAATTTCTTAAAGATCAAAGGAAAATACTGTATTATAGATGTATTTTTCTGAAAAATAGGCACAAACACCCCGAAAGATAAACTGAAGGGGATATAAGCTGTCCTTGTCTTTGCAATCACTTTATACCTTTTCTCCCTCACCTAAAAACAAATGTTGTCCTTTTAAATAAGCCAGATTGATGTCTATCTCCAGTGCTGTCAATTGTTGACAGAAAAGGTAAAACCTAAGCTATGGGGGAATAAGTCTTAACGCTACACACAGCAATGGGTTTCATTTCAGACCACCTCTAATGGTAACAGGTTTGTTAAGTGAATTCTTGTGTCTCTGCAGAATGTACTAATCCCAGGGAGAGCAAAGAACTGTATGAATACATGAAAGGCGAAAGCACTGACAGCTTTGGAATTCTGTGATAGAAAACAATCTGTATTTTGCTGAGGTAACACACTGACGAATATGTGTTACTAACAGGTTTCCTCTCTGTGCCTGATCTGTAGAAAATTTAAGAGTCTGTTACAATTCCACTTAAGAACTTTTAGCTGGAGCTACAGCAGCTCATGCTTTTAGCTCTCAAAGTCCTTGGGTCATTCCCAAGTGGTATTGGCCAAGATTGTGGCTGGCACTTAACTTTGACTATTTTTTTTTTTTTTTTTTACTGGGGGGAGGGATAATTTTGTTTACAAACTTTATTTATTTATTTTTTATGAACAAACAGCATGTTCAACACGAGGGTGAACTTGATTGTGATGACGTCAAAGCAGTAGAAGATCAAGTGGAGTGACCCTTTAATCTCTGATGCAGCACAACTTGCAAAACTTCCTTAATTTTCTAATACCCAAGGGGAAAAAAATTACATCTTTTCAAAACTGAGGGATTGGTTAGGGCCAGACTTTGATATCATTACTCACATTGGGTAGTTCACCACTCGGGCAGATATTCCCTCTGCTCCTGGAGTAAGGTAGTAGTCAGTGTAAAAAAGGGTGTCGCGCTCTGGCCCTTTGTCCTTAGTGAGAAAAAACAAGCAAACCAAAAAAAAAAACCCCACATATGCAAGTGTAACCCACACCCCTCCTGGGTGTGGTGTTCTGTCCCATCTAGTGGCACTGAGACCACTTAGAGATAAAACGAGTTGGCGCTACAGCCTGAGCTAACAGCCAGCTGGTTTTTCACTCATGCAGTAAAGGATCATTCACTAAGTTCCAGAGGCCTCAGGTTCAATCCCCCCCACTGACAACTGCGTGCTCAGCTGGGATTTCAACTGGGAAGTCTCTGAAGCTCACGATGTGCTTCTTCAGCTAGGGGAAGTATGTAATCCGCACACCTCCTAGGGGTGGTGTTTTGTCCCATCTAGTGGCACCGAGACTGCTGAAGGAGAGATAAAATGAGTCTGCTCTACAGCCTTCGCTAACAGGGAGTTGGCTTTTAGCTCATACTGTAGAGGCTCATTCACTAAGCTCCAGAGGTCCTCTCCTGCGTGCTAATGACCGGGGTCTCTCAGTGTTACACAAGCTCTGAAATTCCAGTATAGATTGTATCATGAGTGAATTGTCATCATAAAACCCCCACAAATGTGAGGAATAATGGGTGAATGCACTCCATGAAAAATAAAAATAAGGGGATAAACATTTAAAATAATAAAAGGAAATATTACTTTTACCATTAATTAACCTCCAGAACTCACTGCAACCAGACCCTATTAAGACAAGGAACTTGGCAGGACTTAGAAGCAGCAGCAGAAATGTCCTAGGTAGGGAAAACAAAGGAAATCCTCCCAGCCTGGGGGTAGAGACAACTCCCAAAAGCTGTAGATACGTTCCCAGTGCCAGCCAGCAGCAAGAGCAGGGAGAAGTGAGAGGTCTAGCCATAGATCTGTATACTTATTCCAACCCAGCCCCCTATCCCAGGGGTTACTTCTTTATATATTTAACACCATTATAAATGCCAGAGTCAAAACTGGGTTTGGGGTGGATGTTGACATCTCACAACCCCCATGTAATAACTTCATAACCCCCTGAGGGGTCCCAACCCCCAGTTTGAGAACCCCTACCCTATCCCTTCATAGCCTCTGGATCTGAGTGTGCCACTCTCATCCTTCATAGTCCTTCAGCTGGCTGCTTCACTCTCATTGCCTGCCATGCTCCTCTATCCTTCCCTTCATCCCCTGTCCTGTCCTGTCTCTCCTTCCCCTTCAACGTTCCTCTTTTTTCCTTGGTCCCTTTTGCTTCTATTCTGCTGCGGTTCCTCCTCACTCCATTCCCTAATGAACAAAATAAAAATGAATTAATAAGTTAAGTGTGTGTGTGTGGGGGGGGGAATGGAATAAGACAGTGCTTGCCATCGTGCACTCATCTGCTGTAAACCTCTGATCCAGCTTATCGATAATATGTTTTTTCCAGAGTATGTGCACAGCACGTAGCACTGGGAGGCCTGATCTCAACTGAGTCCTTTTGGGAATTAACACAATATAAATAATAATTTTAAAGGAATTAATATTTATATGGCACATGTAGCTATCACTCTCATTTACCCGTAGTTATTATCCTCATTTGCAAAAGGAATCTCTGAGGCAGACAGGTTAAAACGCTGTAGATTATTACTAATTATTTGTACTGGGGTAGTGCCCCTTCCTGTCTCTCCTTCCTCTTCCTTCACTGGTCTGTGGAACAGAACAGGATTCACCCTTCAAAGGGGTTTAGTACTAGGTATGTTCCCTCTGTGGGGTGGCATGGGAGGCATTCTCCTCACTTTGGGAGCACACCTAGCGATCTCCCTGGTCTGCATGGCAATATATAATATAGAGCACCCTTCATACACAACTGTTACCTAAGTCTCAATACACCTTGTGCATTAGGTAAGCATATTGCATCAAATTCATCCCTTGTTTAACTCTCTGTTAAAGTCAGTGGGGTTAATGGGCCAAATTCTTTCCTAGTTTATGTCTACTTTAGACATAGGCAACTGAGGCATAAGACAGTCAATTTTAGAATCATAGAATATCAGAGTTGGAAGGGACCTCAGGAGGTCATCTAGTCCAACCCCCTGCTCAAAGCAGGACTGATCCCCAATTAAATCACCCCAGCCAGGGCTTTGTCAAGCCTGACCTTAAAAACTTCTAAGGAAGGAGATT
The DNA here is from genome assembly GCF_965140295.1 of Lepidochelys olivacea. Classification (NCBI taxonomy): domain Eukaryota; kingdom Metazoa; phylum Chordata; order Testudines; family Cheloniidae; genus Lepidochelys; species Lepidochelys olivacea. Next base: position 25,017,582 of record NC_140413.1, read on the forward strand.
CCACCACCTCCCTAGGGAACGCATTCCAGTGTTTCACCACCCTCATAGTGAAAAAGTTTTTCCTAATACCCAACCTAAATCTCCCCCACTGCAACTTGAGACCATTACTCCTTGTTCTGTCATCTGCTACCACTGAGAACAGTCTAGAGCCATCCTCTTTGGAACCCCCTTTCAGGTAGTTGAAAGCAGCTATCAAGTCCCTCCTCATTCTTCTCTTCCGTAGACTAAACAATCCCAGTTCCCTCAGCCTCTCCTCATAAATCATGTGTTCCAGCCCCCTAATCATTTTTGTTTTCCTCCGCTGGACGCTTTCCAATTTTTCCACATCCTTCTTGTAGTGTGGGGCCCAAAACTGGACACAGTACTCCAGATGAGGCCTCACCAATGCTGAATAGAGGGGAACGATCACGTCCCTCGATCTGCTGGCAATGCCCCTACTTATACATCCCAAAATGCCATTGACCTTCTTGGCAACAAGGGCACGCTGTTGACTCATATCTAGCTTCTCGTCCACTGTAACCCCTAGGTCCTTTTCTGCAGAACTGCTGCCGAGCCATTAAAAGGGTATGTAGATGCCTTATGATATTATTAGGCTCAGGGTGGGATTTTCAAAAGTGCTCATCTATGTAATTCCCATTGACTTAAAAGGGAGTTAGGCACTAATTTTGAAAATCCCACTGGGCATCAATCTGCATCTTTAGTAGCCTAAATACTTTGAAATCTGTCCAGGAGAAATGTTAATGGGGATATTCTCATGAGCCCTGTCAAGGTTCCTCCCCCACTCTGAACTCTAGGGTACAGATGTGGGGACCTGCATGAAAAACCTCCTAAGCTTATCTTTACCAGCTTAGGTCAAAACTTCCCCAAGGTAACAAATATTACCCCCGTTATCCTTGGAATGGCCGCTACCACCACCAAACTAATACTGGTTACTGGGGAAGAGCTGTTTGGACGCGTCCTTCCCCCCAAAATACTTCCCAAAACCTTGCACCCCACTTCCTGGACAAGGTTTGGTAAAAAGCCTCACCAATTTGCCTAGGTGACTACAGACCCTTGGATCTTAAGAACAATGAACAATCCTCCCAACACTTGCACCCCCCCTTTCCTGGGAAATGTTGGATAAAAAGCCTCACCAATTTGCATAGGTGACCACAAACCCAAACCCTTGGATCTGAGAACAATGAAAAAGCATTCAGTGTTTTACAAGAAGACTTTTAATAAAAAATAGAAGTAAATAGAAATAAAGAAATTCCCCCTGTAAAATCAGGATGGTATATATCTTACAGGGTAATTAGATTCAAAAACATAGAGAACCCCTCTAGGCAAAACCTTAAGTTACAAAAAAGATACACAGACAGAAATAGTTATTCTATTCAGCACAATTCTTTTCTCAGCCATTTAAAGAAATCATAATCTAACACATACCTAGCTAGATTACTTACTAAAAGTTCTAAGACTCCATTCCTGTTCTGTCCCCGGCCAAGATGACTACAGACAGACCCTTTGTTCCTCTCCCTCCTCCCAGCTTTTGAAAGTATCTTGTCTCCTCATTGGTCATTTTGGTCAGGTGCCAGCGAGGTTACCTTTAGCTTCTTAACCCTTTACAGGTGAGAGGAGCTTTCCCCTGGCCAGGAGGGATTTCAAAGGGGTTTACCCTTCCCTTTATATTTATGACAAGCCCAATGGAATTAGAGGCATATGCCCATCGATTTCCAATTAATCATAATTGTGCACGTTAGGCTCTTTTGAAAGTCTCCCCCAAAATGACTTGCCCAACCTCATGCAGTCAGACAGACAGAAGTAGACCCCAGGGCTCCCAACTCCCAGTTTTCTGTTCTAGCCTTTAGACAACTCTCCATCCTGATTTAGCAGCAAGCTTACATGTGACTATAAGAATGGCCATATTGGGTAGGATGTCCATCTAGCCCAGTATCCTGTCTTCTGACAGTGGCCAATGCCAGGTTCTTTAGAGGGAATGCAGAACAGAGCAATTATTGAGTAATCCATTCCCCGTCATCCAGTCCCAGGATCTGGCAGTCAGAGATTTAGAGACACCAAGAGCCTAAGGTTGCATCCCTGCCTATCCTGGCTAATAGCAACTGATGGACCTATCCTCTATGAATTTCTCTGATTCTTTTTTGAACTCAGTTATCCTTTTGGTCTTAACAATATCCCTGGGCAATGAGTTCCACATCATCCTTGTCTACATGTTTGTTAACCCCCTCAGAGAATTGTTGTAGATTATTGGGGTATGATTAAGGCTGCGAGTCTCTCATGGAGGTCACGGATACCATGACTTTCCGGGACCTCTGTAACTTCTGTAGCGGCCGGTGCTACTGACTCCACAGCCAGTGAGCAGTTTGGGCAGTCTCTAGGCCAGCTGCACCTGCAGCTGCTGGGGCAGTCTCGGGCCCCCACCTCATCCCCGAGCACCAGCGGCTGTCCCAGGCTGTCATCAGCCCCGGAGCACCGGTGGTGCCCCTGAAGCGCCCCCTCCAGAGCCCGTAAGATTTGGTTAGGGGTACATACTACAAGACATGGACAGTTATAGGCTGTGAATTTTTGTTTACTTCCCATGACCTGTCCATGACTTTTACTAAAAATACCCATGACTAAATCTTAGCCTTAGGCATGATTTCCCTTTATAAAAGTCGAGTTGACTCTTCCCCCAACAAATTGTGTTGATCTATTTGTCTGATAATTCTGTTCTTCACTATAGTTTCAACAAATTTGGCTGGTACTGAAGTTAGGCTGACCTGCCGGTAATTGCTAGGATTGCCTCTGGATCCTTTTTAAAAAAATTGGCATCATGTTAGCTATTCTCCAGTCACCTGGTACAGAAGATGATTTAAGTGATAGGTTACTTACCACAGTTAGTAGTTTTGCTCTATGTATCATACACATTGTCTGTATTGCCCTGAGCCCTGCCTTTCATTCCCTTTTTGCATTTATCTTCTTCAGAAAACTTATTATACTTTATATTAGTGCATTTGAATACATTGTCCATTGTCATGTTGGAAAAAAGCTCCCTGCCCACTCATGAAAAAATATTACTTGATGAAACAAAAGTTTACAATCAATCAAGGATCCCATTATTTTATATATAATCTACCCTATTTGTTTAAAAAACTCAAATGTTTTGTGTGAGAACAGCTGCAATTTTATCTCTGCAAAAATCGTCTCTGAAATGTTTTTTCTCTGGCTTCAGGCCCAGGCATATTAATGAGACTGTAATTGGGAGGGACTTTAACGACCTTCTTTGTCAGGTTGATCCTGGCATGAGTTCACTTTTTAGTTTTATTAGGGCTGCTGGTGGCTTGTGACGATCACAGGGCCATGATGTAATTGACTTGAGCATCTGGTGGGCCTCGCTGGCACTATGTTAATGCTATTATCATTCTGTCTGATTTTAAAGGGCCAGTTTATTTTTTCTCCCTGAATCTATTCTTGTTAATTATGGTCAATGAGTCTCCTCCAAGGTTTTATTCCAGCCTCCATGATTTTCACTACCTACTTATCTTAAGAAATTGTTTTCTGTCAGGAAAACACTGGCAGTATTCTGATATCTTTATCTTTGTAAAGGAAGGGATGTATTATTTATGAGGACTGGGTAAAATTGCTTCGGCCTACACAAGGTTTCATCCTGATCTTGGCTCAGTCCTTCCATCAAAATGAACCTATATTCTCCCGATTTGGATTACTTTAGTGTGATGTTGTGCAGGGGCATTAATTGGTAATCGGTGAACAGGGAGTTAACTCCAGGTCATCTTTGCTCATGGTACTGGGTCACCATCTTGTGAAGTTTTTATACTTAAGTAGAATGGTTTTGTTTTCTTGAGAAGGAGACCTTGTTAACCAAGGACCAGACCCTTTACTCATGTTGAATAGAACCTTACTCCACAAGATGTCCCACTGTAGTTGAGCTGGCCCTAAGACTGTTGTCTTTTCTTCTCTTCCAAATCCATCCACCATGAATTGCTACTCCGATCTCAATATGACCCTATCCTTAATAGCTGAAGTTAAGTTCTGCCATCATTTCAGTCTCTTGTCCTGACTCCAGTGCCTTGGAATGCATTCCTGTTGTTGTTCACTGAGCACTTGAAGCATGCTTGGTGCTTAGACTTGAAAACATTTATTTTAAATTTTCAGCAACAAATGTGTTTTGGGTTGAATGACGTGGATTTTGGTTTTTTGACAAGATGGAAACATTTAATCTCGGTTTTGACCATTTTAAAACCATTTCTTATTTTTTTTAGGTGAAATTAAAGGAAATTTTGGAATAAAGTTGTTTTGAACTGAAAAATCAGTGTGCTTTGTTCCAATTTTCAGAACTTTTTTTAGGTGTTTTTTTTCCCCAACCAAAACAAATTGTCAAATCATCGTGAATTTGCCAAACATTTCTGAACCTGACTATTTTTTTGTCTTCCTACCTCTACGTTTCCCCTCATAGAAAAAAGAGGTTTAATCCAACAAAAATTTGCCCAGGTCTAGTGCTTAGTACTTGGTGCAATAAGAATATATTTGAATTGTTGATAAATAATAAGGAAGACACATTGAGGGCAATACCGACAAGTGAAGCTCTGGAATCCAGACCATTTGAATTTGAAGGTGCCAATGTCTAAAAGAGAGACCTCCATAGCTATTGGGCTCCGAACAGGGTAACTTAGTGAAATTCTTTGGCCTGTGTTATATTGGATTGTGAATGGGCTCCCCCTTCCTCTCTGGGAAAATCCTGGCTGGTAAGCCCTCTTGGTGAATTAAACAGCACAGAGGTCCACCAAGGTAATTTCACCACATGTGTTTGTTTGTCTCCCTCTTAAGCTCCTGGTACAATACAGCCATATAGTGCCAGTTCTAAGGAGCACGCTCCTGCTCTGTGGGTTAGCTTTTTTGATGTCTTGTATCCTTGCTTAGGTTCTCCAGCTGGTTAGCTAATTACTTCATTACCTCATCACGCTACCAGCAGGTGTAAGTGTTTCCTTCTACTTTAACAACCCCTAGATCTATGGTAATTTTAAGTGAGTGGGGTGCTGGCTTTCATAGAACCCTATTTCAAGCGGTTAACAGCAATCCTCCCAGCTTGGCTAGGGCTCCCCTTTTCCACTACAGCTCCATTTTCTCCCTGACCGAGCTCTACTTTCCTTATGGAGGTAGGATCCAGCGCTGTACCTGAAGTTCCCTTACTCCGCCTTTCCGTGGGCGGCCTGTGCAGGGTTTTTTTCCCATCCTCCATCCACAGAATAAGTACCCTTTAGGTGGGGGTTTACTCCAACTTAGTTTCACCACAGCAGGGACAACCTGCAGTCCCTGACTCGGGATCTACCCTATCTGTTGTAGACCACACTTGGGTTTGTTCCCCAACTTACCCCTTATTCCCCATGGTTCTCTGGCCCTGCTTAGGAGTGAGGTCTTTGGGGGTTGCTCCGACCTCTGGGCCCCCTAACTGTGGTATGGTGGGTTCACCTTCCACCCTTTCTTCGGGTTGTTCTTGTATGGGTGACCCCTGCTCCTTCATCCCCTTTTCCTGCTTTGCTTCTGCCTTGGTATTCCGCACCTGGGCCTCACTTTCTTGGCTTGTTGGTATTTGTCTACAGTTTTTGCCGTCCAGCTTCTCCTTTGGCCTGGCCTTTCCTACCTGGGCCCCACTTTTGTGGCTTACTGTTTGCCATTTAGGGTTTTCTTGTATCTCCCCTTCTGGGCTCTGGGTCACATGCTTCACTCCAGCCCACCTTTTCCTTACTCTGAACATAAGAACGGCCATGCTGGGTTAGACCAAAGGTCCATCTAGCCCAGTATCCTGTCTTCCGACTGTGGCCAATGCCAGGTGCCCCAGAGGGAATGAACGGAACAGGTAATCATCAAGTGTTCCATTCCCTGTTGCCCATTCCCAGTTTCTGGCAAACAAGGGCTAGGGACACCATCCTTGCCCATCCTAGCTAATAGCCATTGGTGGACCTATCCTCCATGAATTTATCTAGTTCTTTTTTTAACCCTGTTATAGTCTTGTCCTTCACAACATTCTCTGGCAAGGAGTTCCACAGGTTGACTGTGCATCGTGTGAAGAAATACTTCCTTTTGTTTGTTTTAAACTTGCTGCCTATTAATTTCATTTGGTGGCCCCTAGTTCTGCATTGAAGTTCCTTCCCCAAGGCCTCCCTTTTTCCCTATGGAATGCTATCAGTCCAAGATGACAGAGAGCAAGTAGCCAGCTGGTATTAGCCAGGAATCTAGAATTTCCTGTGGTATTACAAGGAACAAGTCAGGAGATTTACAGGGATTAAGGAAGGACCATGATGCCTGGAAGATAGGTTACTCTGTCAGGAGTCAATTTCAGAAAGACAAAGGGAAGGAGAACCATATGCTATCTGGCAGCAGTTATGGGGCAAGGGGGCAGGAAGTCTAAAGGGAGTGAGGTCTGCTGGATGCAGCAAGGTGATGTACCCAAAACATTAAAGTTGAACACCAGCATGCTGATTATATGGTACATTGCAATGAGACCCTTTTTGCTGCTTTAATACATTTTCAACAGGTGTAGTTAATTCTCAGTGCTACATGTTCAAGAAAACGATATATCTGCCTGTTCTTTGTAGAACTATGGAGTACTAAAGGCCATCACATCTAAAAAGAGTGAAAGAACATGTTACCTGCTAGAATGGAAAAAAGTTCACAGGAAGGCTAGAGCATTCCACATATACCAAAATACAACATGCACAAGTCTAATGATTTTCTGTTTCCAGTTAAGAAAATAAGCAATGTATTATGGATGAGACCAGTGGTCCGTCTAGTCCAATATCCTGGTCTTAGATACTGGCCTTTACCAGGAACTTCAAAATAAAGTGCAAGAGCCCTGACGCATGTAGTTATATAATATTTTTTTAAACCCTCATTATTTGGGGATTGGCTTGTGGCCCAAAGCTTGACTATTTATAGACCTTCCGAAATCATGGCAGTTACCAATTTTTCCAATTTTATTTTTTAATCCTTAGTAGTATAACTCTAAGTGTTTTCATTGTCAGTTCTTTTTGGAAGCTTCTGTCCTCAATGTTGTCTTGTGACAATGAGTTCCATAGACTAATTTTCTATTCAATAAAAAAGTATTTCCTTTTATTCGTTTTTGCAGCCTTTCAGGTTTGCTTAAATAAAATTTTAATCAATGAGAAGTAAAATATACAATTAGAGTCACACAATGGTAAGTATCGCCAAAGTCACTGCCATTGCTCTTGAAAATGAAAGTTTTAAAGGAATTCTGAAGGGACCAGTTAGGAGACCTGGAGGAGTCGCGCAAGGACTCATCTTCCTACTCAGGGTCTTCAGAGATGTTTATCTAGTGTTTTCACATCCAAACGCCTATTATGACTTGGCCTTTTTTTGTCTGGGACGTGATCAAAACATCTCCACTTCACCTGTGGAAATTGTTTTAGAAATTGTAATGGAAACAGCAGCAATGGCACATTTTTCCCCTTGAAGAAAAGGTCATGAATTCTCATCAAAATAACATGGCTCACTTCATGCCAGCACATCCATACCAACTACCCTGATAAGGAATGGGATTACAGAACATCCAGTCAAGTTTCACCCTATAGCAATTCCTACCTAAGCAATAAAGAGCCACCGAAACAGGCTGGACTGCAAAAAGCAGAAGAAAACATAAAGATGCAACAGCTTCAATTTTTTTTTAGTACTTCAAAACATTGTTATTCATCAACGTTGCCATCCTTGTTATCAGTCATTTTCAGTTGTCCAGGGACAAAGATCTCTTCGTCATTTTCTGTGTTTGTCAGGCTCAAGGGTTTGACTGAAACCCTGCCATGTTTGGAGACTGAACATTGTGTGATTGATGTGTGACATTTTTTCAATACTATTTCCTCAGAGGACATTACCATGCTTAAGCCTGCTAGAATCCATTTTCCCAGGTGTCACACTTCAAAGTTGCCTGTTTTATTGGTAAACTCAAATGACTAATTGTGAGGCAGTTCCTCTGACTTTGGGATCAGAAGGAAAACCATGGGGACCTTACAAATAAAGGAGTTGGTCACTGAAAAAATGGGTCAAATTCTGTACTTACTTACTTCACTTGCAATCACGTTTACAATGGAACCGCAAAGGGGCTGTATGCCTTGCTGGAGCCCAAGGCATGGCTAAAAATATCAGCCAAAGTAGGCTATGACCAAAAGTAGGCCTTGTTAGAATAGTAGTACTAGGTACCAACTAACCACAAATACATTCTTAAGAGAGTGGTACAGGAACACACAGATCCCTCATAAGATAAGGATGGAGTGACAGGATAACGGATGAAGAGGTTTTGTTCAAACTATCAGATACAAGGATAGTAACTAATAATATCTGGAATATCTTATGTAACTTGTTTGTATCAGTGTATAAAAAGAGTAATAGAAGTGACAGGATTGGATTAGCCTAGGGAACAACATTATGTTGATGGACCTGATATCTTGTCACACATGTGTTAGTGTACTTGTAAACCGCTATATGAGGCCCTTTTGTTAACAATAAACCAGGCTGAGCCTATGCCACTGAGCCAAGCCTGTGGTCGGTCTTTATGATTAACATTGAAGTCTATTGAATCAACAATCTACTCCAGTGCAGAAACACTGGAGCTCCAGGAACAACGTGGGAGCAACAGGGGTAGATCAGTGCAGGATATGACCCAGTTTGCAGGTGGTTGGTAAGAGGGAGGGAAAGTGAATATATAAAAGAGCTGGTCCAAAAATTTTCATCAAAGCATTTTTTACCCCCGCTCCCCTCCCAAAACAAAAACAACAACTTTTCAACCAAAGCAAACATTTTTACAGAATTTATTTAGCTTGATTTTTTTGTTTTCTGGTGAAAAACTGGAAACCAAAATCTGAATTCATGGAGAATTTAGAAAAATATTTTGAAATTTTCTGTGAAAAACAATTGTAACTTTTCAACCAGCTCTAGTATATAAACACAACTAGAAACACACCCATTTGATGTTTCCCTGTTGGTAATTACATTTGAGACATGTCAGTTAGCCAGCTTTTAATCCATTTAATTGGTGCCATATTGATTTTTGTATCATTCCAGTTTTTCAATCAGAATTTGGGTGGTACCAAATCAAATATCTTACAGAAATCTAAGTATATTAAATCATCACTATTATCTTTATCAACCAAATTTATTATTAGTTATCTCAGTGTTTCCTTTTGCTTCTCCTGTTTGTTGTATCCACCTGTCATCTATTATACTAAGATGTAAACCCTTCAGGGCAAGCATTGAGTTTGTGTTTATACAAAGCCTAGTACTATGGGAACCTGCACCATTATTAAAGCCTGTATGTGCTCCCATAACAAATCATAAAGGATAATAAAATAGTAATAATCTGGGTAGTCAAGTGCCTTTTATTCTGTCTCTCTCCCTAGTAGCTGCGTGTATGTGAGGATCTGAGATACAGAAGTTTTGCTTAAGCAAGTCAGCAGCAGAATTGGGAACAAAACACGGATGTCATTTGCTTTGAACACTAGGCAACACTGTTTTTCAATATTACAGAAATTGTTTACACTGGAGGGATTTTTGAATTAATTACAAGAAACATCTGACTGCAGCAGCTGTGTGTCTCTCTCTCTCTCTCTCTGTGCATGCTGCCTGCAAGACTGTCTCAGAAGAGACAGACTGAAAAATGGAGGGTGTATTTCTGCACTCTTTCATTTGTGCATTATGATTCTGTAAGAAGTGGCTTAGTCTTTGTACTCCCTTGTCAGACAAGATCAATTTTTGAGTTTCTAAAGGTTTGAAATTTGTCTCCTGAGGTCTTAGTCCTGTAATCCTCATCAGTGTTTAGTGAGCAATTTGCAGTGAATAATTTACCTGACTAATTGAGCTTCCTTTTTTGTCCATGAAATATCCATGAGTAGCTTGTAATTTTCTTACTATTTATTGGATATTGAAATGATCTGTTTGGAATTACTTGCCAAATGTTCAGTGAGATTTTTCTTTATGGTTCAATAACAAACCATCCAGTACAAGTATGTGGCAATAGAAATTTGAGCTGTTGCTTGGTTACAATTGGTCATATTTTATAGTTTCTACTCCTTGATTGGATAGGTGTAAACTCAGTATATCCTATTCCAGCTCCCTATGAAATTAATGAAAAGATTGCCTTTGACTTCAGAAGGAGTTGGATCTACATTATCATGATGAGGAAAGTTTAAGGGAGGCAGGGAGGAATTGGGTCTGTCAAGGAGAAGTAGGCGAGAGGCAGGAATAGGGAGCTTTTGAAAACTTCCTCCTTTTCCTTTCTAGGCCTGGTAAGATTTAGGCAATTTTAAAATTGTTTTGCCTGGGAGAAGAAGGGGCATAGTATTTAATTTTCTTTTGTTGTATTGACACACAACAATTGTATTTGTGGTCCCAGATGTGAAGGATGTTTGGTTGCATCATTCAGCTCTCTGTTGATGGAGTTTTGGGAACACTGTCTCATTACTATTTGATGATAAACTGCCTCCCATCCTCTCTAAAATACCATTTCTATTGTGAACACTTGTGTGAGAGCTTAACATTTGCTTTCTGTGAGGATTTGGATGTGGAAAACTTGATTACTTAAATGCTGGCAGCACAGGAACACAAGCATGGGAAGAGCCGAAGCCAAAACTTCACTAAATTCAAACAAATTTAATATTATATTTACTTATTTGCAGTTTTCACCCAGACCTACTTTTGATGCATGGGAAACTTCAGTGGGACATTTGTCTGTGTCAAAACTTATAAGAATACATAAAGGGATAAAAAGGGTCAAGGTTTCATGGTATACATGGGGGTGCATATTGGTACAGCTGGCTTTCATCCAGGTTGACTGACAAACTTTTGGACCAGTTGGAGAACTGTGCTCTGAACTTGACTGTGATAACTGGGTTTAACCAAGTGGTGTTGAAAATAAATCTATTCTGTATTGTTATCATAAACACTGCTGAAGTACTATTGTCATAAATACAACAGACAAATGTTTATCATCCTATATATTTGCTAGCCTATGCTAAATAAAGTAAAATGCTATTCTGTACATTTCTCCATGCATTTGTGTGCGCACGTCCTAAAACAGATAATCACAAATAGCACTAAAACACATAAGCTTGATATTTATTTACATTACACTAATGCCTCTTTGCATCACTCTGCCAGTCAAAAGAGCTTTTAAATTGGGTTTAGTGAATATAAAGTGAGGAACACTTAGATGGTCTGCTGGGATATGCTCTCTGTGACAGGGACTGGCATCTGTGCTCATTATTTGTACAATCAGATAATGATCCTTGAGTGGGGCTCCTAGGTAATACTGTATTAAAAAATAATAAGTAATCTAGGATAGGGTTGGAAGACCAATAATGTTGGGCCATATATCGGATGAGTTGACTAATTCTGGGCCTGTCAGTCTGATATTGAGTTAGTGGAAAATAGATCCTCTCTAACCTGATATCTTTTTTGGGTGACATAAGTTTAATTGATTAAGGTAATAGTGTTGATATAATAGAGCTAGAGTTCTGTAAGACATTGACTTGATACCGTACAACATTTAGATTATAAAACTAGAATGATATAAAATTAACATGGTACACATTAAATGGATTAAAAACTGAGTAATCAATAGGTCTCAAAATGTAATTGCTAAAGGGGACTCATCAGAGACCAGGTGTGTTTCTAGTAAGGTTCAGCAGGGATCAGTTCTTGGCCCTATGCTATGCTAGAGGACAGATAGAGCAGTCTGGATCATTTGATAAATTGGGCACAAGCAAACAATATGCATTTAATATAGCTAAATGTAAATGTGTACATCTAGGAGCAAAGAATGCAGCCCATGTTTACAGGATGGGCAACTCTATCCTGGGAAGCAGTGACTCGGAAAAAGACTTGGGGGTCCTGTTGGTTAATTTGCTAAACTTGAGCTCCCAGTGTGACTCTGTGGCCAAAAGGGCTAACGTGATCCTTGGATATATGAACAGTGGAATCTCAAGTAGGAGAGAAAAAAGTTGTTTTACTTCTGTATTTGACATTGGTGCAACCACTGCAGGAATACTGTGTCCAGTTCTGGTGTCCATATTTCAAGAAGGATGTTGATAAATTGGAGAGGGTTCAGAGAAGAGCCCTGAGAATGATTAAAGGATTGGAACACATGCCTTATAGTGATAGACTGAAGTTGCTCAAGCTATTTAGCTTAACAAAGAGAAGGTTAAGGTGTTACCTAGGTTTTCTGAACCCATAGCTCTTGGTAACTTTACTCTTTGCAAGGTGGTGTGAATCCATGGGGGCACAGCATGTCGGTCTGATATGTTGTTGGTCTAAATAACACAAACAAGAGTGGTTTTATTTAAAGCCTTTACTTTAGCAGTCTCTAGCACCCCCAAAAGAGTGCTTTTACTTTATATAGTCTCAAGCACTTACACACATCTGCGACAAGTTTGTATAACACCCTAAAAATCAATAATTACCAAAGTATGGAGTGGTCTTTGAGAGGTACAATGACAGCCTTCTGATGGACAGCCTTCCATCTGCTGTTAGGGATACTAAGATGTGTCCACGAAGTGTCCAACTAGCTCAAACTCCCCACCATCACTTTTACTGTTGTTAGTATAACAATACATTTCAATCAAAAAATAAAACCTGTTAAGCAAGCAATTTTAAATGTTAAGCAAGAAGTTTCCAAGCCATTAGTTGTACAAATAGATTTTTGCAAAGTTTGCAGTGTTGTAGGTCCAGAGAAATAAACACCAGAAATCAGATGTAGATAGACTTCCCATCTTGCAAAGCTGCATACTTCAGCAGTTTGAAAAAAGTGAGACAGGATAGTATAAGATCATACTCTATTCTTATGGTCACCCTCTCTCCCCTCCTGGTCTGCTAGTTATGCTCAGATTGCCACAAAGCCTTACTAGCTTAGCTGATTTTCGCAATAAGCAAAATAATTGATATTCCAATTACTGGCAGGGGTCTGGGAATACAAAGGGGAGACTTGATCAGAGTGTACTGGCATGGGCAACAAAAATTTAATAATGGGCTCTTCAATCTAGCAGAGAAAGGAATAACTCAGTCTAATGGCTGAAGTTTGAAGCTAGACAAAATCAGACTGGGAATAAGGCGCACATTTTTTACAGAGAGGATTAACTCTCAATTTAGCAGGGGGTCACAGTGGATTCTCCATCACTGACCATTTTTAACTCAAGATTGGGTGTATTTCTAAAAGATCTGCTCCAGGAATTATTTTGGGGGAAGTTCTGTGGCCTGTGCTATACAGGAGGTCAGAGTAGACACTCACAATGGTCTCTTCTGCCTTGAAATCTCTGAATTGGAGAAGGGAAATCCAAGGAAGCATTTATAGATGGTGCACACAATTATTTAGAAATGAAGGGATGATGGGAGCTAGAACTAAATAGACGGGGTGAATGGTGAGTTTTTATGAGGATAGTAATACATTTTTAATTCATTAATAGTTGTAAAGTATTTTGAGAGCCACTGATAAGATATTATAGAAGAGCAGTGTTACTCATACCCTTGATAGGTGTCTTATCCCAGCAACCAAAGATGGAATGTGTACATAGACTGAAACAATCTCAAAACAGCCCGAGAGATCAATTCTTCAAGCAAGAGTTGAGACACATTGCCAGGGCAGTGTTGGGAAGGTTTCGCTGCTCCCTTCGGTGCTACATTGATTCTGGTGACAAAGAAAAGAACTTACTCTCAGTCTCATATCTTTTATGAACATTAAATTCACAAGAATATTTTTAAAACCCGTTATTAATAGATGCATAGGCTAGTCATACACACCCAGAAAATACAGACACACATTCTTAAGGTTTATGGGGTTATTCTTATTTGCATGAAACAAAAATAATTTCCCAGGCTAAGGGTAGTAAAAATGCAGAATAAATGGCATGATCCCATAAAGATTGGCATTTTGTATTAAGCTGTATGAGTGAAGAGGTTGGCAGGAGAATAGATGCAACCCATGGCATTTTCAAGCACTGACACACACACAAAACATCCCTTCTGCTCAGTTAATCACATTCGGCTACATGAAAATATTATCCTTCCAAGATAGGATTGTGAATAAGAGATGACAAGGAGAATGTTTAAGATATTTTTCTACAGAGCTTCAATAAAAAAAAACATATAATAGTGAGAACACATAGTGCAAGAATAGTTAACAAAGAAAATGGGGAGAATGTGAACGTATTAGCTAAAGAACACATTTAAATGTATTCAGATGAACAGTGCCAAATGAAATTCATTATGCAGTTACAGAGAGTGGCGTTTTCTGGTCCTAAAACTCTATGAAAATTCACCTTAAATTGATAAAGGTAAGGAGTGAAGTAGTTTTGGGATAGTTAAATACTAATGGATAGAGCCAGAGTATTAAAAAGAGGTCAACAGAGTACCTATCTTTAAGAAAGGGAAATGGAGAAATACAGGGGCTCCATTAGTCCCACTGGCTTCAATAGGAATTACAGATAAGCAGTCTGTTTAATTAGGCCCAAAGAAATTATGTACCAATAAATTTAATTTCAATACCTGTTCACAGAGCAGGCACATTTTAGCATATTGAGTAAATGAGGTACAGAAGCTGATAATATACAATATAGATTTGAAACTAGTATTACCTAGACCAAACTGACTAAGCTTTAATGAATAGCATGCTCTGGGGCCCAATCTTACCTGCCTTGTGCACTAAAATTCCCACTCGAGGCAATTTGAATGAACAAGGCATTTAGGACTCACCCCTTTGTGAACAAAAGACATGAAATTAATTAGGGTGTATCCTGACTTTATAAAAGCATTTGATTTGTTCCCACATGACATACTCATGGAAGCTAGTGAAATTTGGATGAGACACATGCAAAATTAGATGAAATTCCTAAGTGCTAATAGAAATTGACAGTTCAGTGTTAACATGGCAGCTGATGTCAAGTGTAATTCTTCAAAGATTTGTTCTGGATCTTATATATAGCAATGACTTAGATAACTTTTGTGGGTTGGTATGAAGTTGGAAGGGATTGCAAATACCCTAAACAGCTGTAATATAATCCAATAAAACTTGATCCATAGGAGAAATGGGATGAAAATGACATATTTACAGAGACAATAGATCTGCTGAGCTATTTGTTATAAACAATTTTCTTGTCAGATTCTGGCCTCACGTCTGTTCAAATAATATTCCTAAACCAATATTTCCTCCAAAATTGTTTTGCTATTTGTAATTGTTTGACTGATTATATTAATGAACATATTTGAGACTATGCAGATTTTGAAAACTTGGAAAGATTTGTTAAATAGCTTTTAAACAACATTTATTGCCTATACAAAAGGCATGAATGTGAAATATAAAATTGTAACCAGCACTCATTTAGCATGTCCTTCATGACTCACTTTTGGTTGACTCACTAGTGGGTAGTACATATTCTAGTAAATTCTTTTCATCACTGCACATCATCAAATTTTTCTTCTTCTTCGTCTTGAATATAACATCAAATCTTTCATTTGTTTGTCACACTGACACCAAGTAACTGAGTATTTGGGCTTTCCCATTTTTGTCTGTTGTGGCCAGATCCTGGTCTCACTTAATGATCTTCAGCTGCTATGTATTCCCTCATCCCATACGCAGAAAACATACACACTCTTATATGTAATCCATATTTATGGATTAATAACCACTGGATTTAATTTCATGTTCTATCATTCTCCATATTTATTAATTTGGTCTCTTTATGATGATTTCCTCTCCACTTGACCTCATTATATCAAACTCAAGCAGGCCTCTGAAAGTAGGAACAGCTTCTTTTATGTAGTCCCACTGTCCCACACAGAACAGTATTACCTATCTGCCTAGGACATTCACTGAATTGATTCTCTCTCACACATTCCTACAACCTAACACCACTTATCAGTAATTAACATATGTACAGACCGCAAGCAGGGAAGGACACAGCCAGCCTTCAGCTGTAGTCTGTGTTGCAGGGGGGGATCATGTATCCCAACAGTCCATTCCCCTGAATAAGATTATAAAATAGTTCTCATGACTGAATATGTATTTTTTACTATTACCAGTGGATAGAAGAGAGGTTATCAGAACAACACTTTATCCTGGGATACCTTTATAGATGTAAGCAGTGTCAGGATGAGCTCCACCCTGACATCTGGTGGTGAGGTGTGGCAAGTTGTGGAAAAGAACTTCAGGGGCCGATCTCATTTGCATAGGCACACCCACCACGCCTAGAATGAGACCATAGCTGCCCAAATGGTCACTTTGGCTGCTGTGGGATCCCCAGTGTCTCTGTTATTGGGGCAGGAAAAATAAATTGTTATTACCCTGATTATGGGAACTGTGCTTGGAACTGTACGTGGCCTTTTGTTATGATGGAGGGATTCACCATCAACTAAGTAGCACTCACTAGGCAAGGGTCATGGGTTCCAAAACTGTGTGAATGGAGAGAGGCTGGGGACAAGTATTAATACTTGGTGGCATGGGCCCCTTGGTGAGGGCCTTACATGCTAATTGCACTTCCTCCTCTCTCCACTGTGGAATATCAGAGCTAATTTTGATTTCATTAGAAATCTAGTTATAGGCTGCTGAGCTCACTTTGGGCTGACAGTGCACCAGCACTGGGGCTCCCCTATTATAAGCTGAATTCACCTAAGAGCTGAAATCACTGAGTGTTGTGTTAAGTAGTGGGGGAGCCTGAAGATATATTGTGGAGCAGTTTGCGGGACGGCTGGTGAAGCAGTTCGACGCGGCGCAGTGTGTGGATGGCAGGAGCTGCTTGTGGGCCGTGGAGCTGAGTGAAGGAGTTCGTGGGGCGGCTGGCGGAGCGGAGCGGAGCGCAGCTGAGCGAAGGAGTTCGTGGGGCGGCTGGCGGAGCGGAGCGCAGCTGAGCGAAGGAGTTTGTGGGGCGGCTGGCGGAGTGGAGCGCCGCTATGGAGCTATGGGGCGGTCAGCTTCAGATCACGTAAGGTGCCTCTTACCCCCGTCTCATTTCCACCCAGGTTGGGAGGTAAAGCTACGCAGATAAACTTTCGAACTCTGGGGCTGCCCTGACCAGGGACAGAGACTTTTGGGGCATTGGACTTTTGGGACTTTGGGTGATTTGGGGTTGCTGGACTCAAGAACCAAAGGGAAAAGGGCATGCCCCAATTTGCCTGGGGTGGGTTTTTTTTGCTCATGGGTTGTGTTATGAATCCTGTTGGTGGTGTTTCCCCAACATAATGCCACATTGATTCTCTCTGTTATTAAAAGACTTTTGCTACACTCAGACTATGTGCTTGCGAGAGGGGAAGTATTGCCTCTTGGAGGCGCCCAGCGGGGATGGTATATATTTGTCCCAGGTCACTGGGTGGGGGCTCGAGCCGGTTTGCATTGTGTTATTGGAATGGAACCCCTAGATATTGAACCCGGCCCTTGTTGCTGCCAACTCTGACGGGCAGAAGGGTTACATATATTTTTAAATAATTTGTGCCGATACCATAGCTCAGTATAATTCACCCATATCAGAGCACTGGGGATAAATACACAGTTTTGTGTACTTTTTCCAGTCGTCCGGGACTTCCCCCGATCGTCATGAGTTTTCAAAGATAATGGCCAATGGCTCTGCAATCACACCCACCAACTCCTTTAGCATTCTCGGATCCAACGCATCCGGCCCCATGGACTTGTGCACGTCCAGCTTTTCGAAATAGTCCCGAACCACTTCTTTCTCCACAGAGGGCTGGCCACCTACTCCCCATGCTGTGTTGCCCAGCACAGCAGTGTGGGAGCTGACCTTGTTAGTGAAGACAGAGGCAAAAAAAGCATTGAGTACATTAGCTTTTTTCACATCCTCTGACACTAAGTTGCCTCCCTCATTCAGAAAGGGGCCCACACTTTCCTTGGCTTTCTTCTTGTTGCCAACATACCTGAAGAAACCCTTCTTGTTACTCTTGACATCTCTTGCTAGCTGCAGCTCCAGGTGTGATTTGGCCCTCCTAATTTCATTCCTACATGCCCGAGCAACATTTTTATACTCTTCCCTGGTCATTTGTCCAATCTTCCACATCTTGTAAGCTTCTTTTTTATGTTTAAGATCAGGAAGGATTTCACTGTTAAGCCAAGCTGGTCGCCTGCCATATTTACTGTTCTTTCGACACATCGGGATGGTTTGTCCCTGTAACCTCAATAGGGATTCTTTGAAATACAGCCAGATCTCCTGGACTCCTTTCCCCCTCATGTTATTCTCCCAGGGGATCCTACCCATCAGTTCCCTGAGGGAGTCGAAGTCTGCTTTCCTGAAGTCCAGGGTCCGTATTCTGCTGCTTACCTTTCTTCCCTGTGTCAGGATCCTGAACTCGACCAACTCATGGTCACTGCCTCCCAGATTCCCATCCACTTTTGCTTCCCCTACTAATTCTTCCCGGTTTGTGAGCAGCAGGTCAAGAAAAGCTCTCCCCCTAGTTGGCTCCTCCAGCACTTGCACCAGGAAATTGTCCTCTACATTTTCCAAACACTTCTTGGATTGTCTGTGCACCGCTGTAGTGCTCTCCCAGCAGATATCAGGGTGATTGAAGTCGCCCATGAGAACCAGGGCTAGTAGCTTCTGCGAGTTGCCGGAAGAAAGCCTCATCCACCTCATCCCCCTGGTCGGTGGTTTATAGCAGACTCCCACCACTACATCACTCTTGTTGCTCACACTTCTAAACTTAATCCAGAGACACTCAGGTTAATCAAGTTCCTTTATGGAATAGATAGCTGAAACAGTAGTGGTCTATGACAAGAACAAAGCCACATGCAAAGACGGAGTAGGAGATAGTCATATGGACTCCAAGGTGTATTTTTGACTTCTTGTTAACCAATGTGGTGAGACAGAGGTTTACCTTTGTTACTGGGTTGACATAATCTAATAATAGAATAACCACTAGTGTGGGGTGAGTCTGCCCTATTTCTCAGCAGTTTATCCTGCATCTGACATTCTCAGCTGTGACCCACTGAGGCACAGTGACAGCTCCCTGACTCCGTCATCAATTTCTCCTCCTAACTGAAAAAACCTGCAGGACCGCAAAAGGCTAACGTTCAGGTCAACAAAGAGCAACAACATGTAGCATCGTTTCTTGATTTTGCAGGACCAATAACACTTGTTTAGTGCACACATCTTCCTTTATGCAGCCCTTGAAATCAGCTCTTGACACAACCCAGTTATTGACTGTTGCTAACCAAAGGATTGTAATTAATTGCATTTAATAATAAAGTTACAATGATAGAATGTAGCATCTGTGTCCTATCCTCCCCCATCCACCCTCCAGATTCCCAGTCTCCCTTCTCCACAAAAAACACCTTAAAGTCTCAATAATCTGCCTCCCTATTACCAACAACAACAACAACACAATCACACTGATTGCACACCCCTGCCCCTTCAGGTGATGCTACTGTAAAGTGCTAATTAATTGTGGCATTATTTTCGACCTAGGGTAGGCAGGTAGCTATGTCAATGCTGATTCCTCCTCTTCCCTTTCCCCTGCAGTTCACTCCTTTCTGCTGGCAGTAGTCAATTCACTATTGAGGGACTTACAGACGGTTGTCAGGTAAAGTGCCTGTATTTTTG
Source organism: Lepidochelys olivacea (assembly GCF_965140295.1). Lineage (NCBI taxonomy): Eukaryota > Metazoa > Chordata > Testudines > Cheloniidae > Lepidochelys > Lepidochelys olivacea. The sequence goes on from NC_140413.1 coordinate 25,037,171, forward strand.
CTTGATTGGGCACAAACTTGAAGTAGGTAGAAACTGAAAATTCTACCCAGCCAAACAAAAATACAAGTCATTTATCAGATAAACTGGGAAGCCTTCAGTATCCCCAGGACTCTGGGTAAGTTCACCCCTCTGAATACAGTAATTTGCTGTACTGATCTGGAAAGTGATGACTCACCACAGGGGAAGTCTGGATAAAGTTAGTCTAACTATGGAAAAGCTGAAGATACTTTTTTCATTGAGAGAATGATTTGTCTATGCTTGAATTTCTCTCAAACATTGTATCTCCCTTAAATACCTTACTACTATAGGGCAAAAATCAACTAGCTTTTGACCTAGGTTACCAAGTAACATCCCACCAAACAAAACTGCAAAGATTTTTCCTTTACATTTTTAGTGGAATACGTTTTCACATTCTGTCTCAGGAAATATGAGTCATGACCTCACTCATTCCTATGCTGAACAGATGAAGAAGTTTCAAGAATCACTTGGTTAGTGGTTCAGAAACTTTCAAAGGGATAATAAGTGCTCTAGATTTTTTGAACCTACTTTCAGCTGAGGCTGACTTTCAGGTAGAATGTGCTAACTTACATTGCTGCAATCCAAGTCTTTTAGAGGAAACATATTGGAATCCTATAAATGCCAGTCAAGTACAGATATCCAGAATTCCTAGACAGGGCTCCCATTTGTGTAAACCCATTTGGGAGTACTTTATATTTGAATCTTCTACTATCAATCTGAACAAATCCAAATTGCCTAATACACAATGCACAGGGCCACCCTAACAATAAAGTTGTATGTTAAGAAGTTGATTTCAGCGAAGTAATGGTACTTTCCTGCTAGAGTCGTCTAAGCATGTTTGTCTTGCTATACGTTTTAGGTTAAGAACATAAGAATGGCCATACTGGGTCAGACCAAAGGTCCATCTAGCCCAGTATCCTGTCTTCTGACAGTGGCCAATGCCAGGTGCTTCAGAAGGAATGAACAGAGCAGGTAATCATCAAGTGATCCATCCCTTCGCCCATTCCCAGCTTCTGACAAACAGAGGCTAGAGACAGCATGCCTGCCCATCCTGGCTAATAGCCATTGATGGACCTGTCCTCCATGAATTTATCTAGTTCTTTTTGAACCCTGTTATAGTCTTGGCCTTCACAACATCCTCTGGCAAGGAATTGCATAGGCTGACTGTGTGTTATGTGAAAAAAATACTTCCTTTTGTTTGTTTTAAATCTACTGCCCATTAATTTCATTTGGTGGCCCTTAGTTCTTGTGTTATGAGAAGGAGTAAATAACACTTCCTTATTTACTTTCTCCACACCAGTCATGATTTTATAGACCTCTGTCATATCCCCTCTTAGTCTTCTCTTTTCCAAGCTGAAAAGTCCCAGTCTTATTAATCTCTCCTGATATGGCAGCCGTTCCATACCCCTAATAATTTTTGTTGCCCTTTTCTGAATCTTTTCCAGTTTTGTTAAACATTGTGTATGCTGTGTAAACAAAAATACTATATTTTGCTCACTGACTGCAGTGCAGTGTAAATTAATGTTCAAATTACATGTAGCAATCTGGTTCCTAGCAAATTGCCAATATTACCCTGGCGCCACAAGAGCTATTGTGAGGGGTACCAATATAAGAACCTAGACACTCCTGTACCTCTGTGGTTTTGATTTTTCTGGGAAGGAAAAGAGAGAAATTGATGTGCCCTCACATGGTATAAAATCTCACTCACTGATATTCCCTTAAGAAGAATTTGGGTTGTATTTCTTTCTTGTTGCTGTTGAACTCTTACTCAGGGACTCTGTTCAGGAAGCTCTGCTTTGCTTTTATCTTCTCCAGCTTAAGCTATTGTATTGCTCTGCCTGCCAAATAGATTGATTGCCAAACTTCAGCTTGTCCAAATGTCTGCTGCAAAGGTATTATACCATGCAAAGAATGATCACATATCCTCTCTCTTGGCATCTTTCATTGCTTATGCATAAAAAAGGGATAGCTTTCCAAATTGTCCTGTTGATCCATGAGTCCCTTCCTAACCCAGTGTTCCGTAGGCATTTCAGACACCATTTTAAAGAGCCACTGATGTCTTCTGGAAAACTCTTTAGAGGCAAATTTGCTGATATATCACTTGACTCCTTCACTTTGTAGTTGATTTTTTTAACAAAGCTATTCTGCTACTCCAGGAGAAATACTGTTTAGCTGAGTTGATGATTGGGTGATACTTGGAAGTGAGACGAGGATTTTAATTTGTTAACCTTCCTCTGGACTTCACAAAATACAACTGATCGCCTTCAATTTTAGACTTCAAAATATTTCCCATTTTTATTGCCAATGAAGGCCACAGTGGCCAAAACATACAGTTTTTTAATTCAGCTGCAGTCAGCAAGTTTATTGAACAAAAATAGAAATTGAAGGTACTTTGATGCTTAAATCTGAAGTTGTAAATTACTGTCAGGCATGGCCTCCAATAGTCAGGCTTAGTGGTTGGAACATGGGTCACAGGTAGGTATAGAGTTGGGCCTCAGCCAAGGGTGGTTCTGGGATCAAGATCTGGGGGTAGACTCGGAGTCAAACCTGAGATCAACATCCGTACACAAACCAGAATCAGAAGCGTAGCCAGAGTCCAGGTGTAGGCCAGAGGTCAAAGCCAAGTGGTCAGAGTCCAAAGGCAATCCAAGTTGATACAGAATCCCGAGTCCAGATACACACCAAATGTCAAAACAGATCATCTGAGTCTGAGAGTTTAGGGGGGGATCCTGAGGTGGAGGCAAGGCTAGAGCGGGTTGGTGATAACACAAGATTGAGGCTAGTCCAGGGCAAAGACAGGGCTCTGGCAAGGCTGGGGCAGGAGCAGGCTGGGACTTGCTGGAGTCTGGTGCACTGTAAGGAGGCAGGAAGGTTCTTGGCTGGGTAGTGCTGTTGCTCAGACTGACCTGTGATTGGCTGCTGCTTCCGCCTGAGGGCTGACTCATCACAGCGCCTGAGCAAGCAGCCTTGATTGGCTGTGAGTTTGCTTCTCGATTACATTGACTGACATTGATGTGATGACAGTGCTGTGCTAAAGTGGAACTGACTAGTCTGTTTTCTTGTACAAGCTAAGTGACATGCAAAAGAGCAAACAGCATAAATAGTGTAAAGCAAATTTTATGAACTTTCCATGGTAGATAGTCTGAGGTGCTGTTAGTGACTGTGATGGGGCTGTGCCCCACCCCCATGCCAGATTGGGTTACAACAAGCCAGAGCGGCCGCACAAGGCGGCAGCCAATCAGGGAGGGCCTGTTAGAAAGTCAGTATTACAGCCAGCCAATCTGGGCTAGGCTAGGCCCTATATAAAGGCTGCCCAGGAAGGGAGTAGGGAATCTCTCTTAGATCTTCAAGGGAGAAGGTCCGTCTCCTGAGTGAAGGAGACCAGCACCCAAGACAGCACAGCATAGCACAGTGCTAGGCAGGCTTGGGGGAGCTGAGGAGAGCTTCAGCCCAATACCTGCCAGGCTGCAGGCCCTAATAGAAGGACCCACAAAGTGAAATGGGGATGAAGGGGATGTGGCCCAGAGAGGAGAGGCAGACAAGGGGAGCGAAGGAGGGCAGGGAGGCCAGAGTAGAGGGTGGGCCTGGGTCCCCACCTTCCCCCTTGTACTACACCCGGCCGTTAGAAGTTGCCAAAGCGGACTGCACCCGACCCCTGATAGAAGGGGTTAGACTTTGGGGATGTGGTTGGCCACTGCAGCTGGGGTGAAGAGAAAAGACTGCTGTTAAATCCCCCCCCCCCCCCGGAAGGGGGTGAGTATGGACTAGGGGACACTGCCGGAGGGCAGTGTCCTGAAGCGGACGTCGCCGAGCGAGGATCAACGCGGGTCCAGACGCCAACAGACAGCGAGAGACGGATGGGACACCACCAGCAGAGGGTGCTCGGCAATGGACAGAGCTAATTCCCAGAGTTGCCAACAGGAGGCGCTGCGGTGGTGAGTCCCCAACCCTGTCACAGTGACCCAAATAAAGGAATTTAGGTTTGAAAAGGGAATAGGAAAGAAGGTTTATTTTACTTGGCTCTAAAGTGGGAGCCACATACATTGGCTAATGAGATTAAAATAAATATTGAACAGATATCTTAATTATTGATCATAATTCAGGAGAGCTCCATGGGCAACATTACTATTGACATTTCCAGTCTTCTGCATGATTCACTTTGCAACCTTAATGTTCCTTTAATGATTTTTTTATGCAATTCTATATGAAAATAGTCAGCATTGATATATGTGCGTAGAGTAGGTGCATTCTGTGTTACGTTTGTGGGGGAAATACACAGTGTATTGTAAATGCCAATTCCCTCAGCCTTAGTATGATTTTAAAAATGATCAGATATTTTTATGGGTAGTAAGAATCTCTTCAGTTACACTAGCTAAGGTGAAAATATACAAGGGACATAAACCATCATGTTTCAGAACCTAGGCCAACTGGTTACTGCCTAGTGTTAAGAAGAAACTTCCCCATGGAAAAATATTCAATACTTTTCTGTTGCTGAAAACACCTTCCTATGGTAAACAGCTCATTTGGTTTGATTCAGTACCCTTCGTACCCTTCATGTTTACCTGGCTATGTTGTTTTATTTAGGATGGCTGTTACTGTAGTGCATGCGTGTGCTATTCAGTTTTACTTAGTGATGTGTTTACTGGACTCTGTCACAGGTTCTACTTCTAAACTCTCCCACGTTCAACAGCTTTCATTTTACTCCTCCATCTTGTTCTTGTAGTAATGAGTTGTCTTCAGCCATTGAGGAAAGGCTTTTGCAAATGGAGTCCTGAAGCATTCCCTGAAAATGGTTACATTTAGCCTTTTTTTTTTCTTCCCCTCTAGAAGGTCATTCTACAGTCAAGCTCCCTTGATGGAAAATGCCTTACCTCTGGCTTAAGAACTTTACTCTGGGATCTATCAGCTATCTTATCCCACAGTAGCACAGCTATGTCAGTGGGTTGTGAATGAGAAGGTGGTAACTGGGCCCCACTAAGGGTATTAAAGATTAAGACAAGGGTCTTGATTTGGCATCAGAAGTGAACTGAGAGCCAGTGGAAAGTGAACAGCACCAGCATGATGTCTTCTCAGTGTCTTTTCTTGCTGGAGGCAGACTGCTTTGTTCTGTAACAGTTGGAGTTGTTCTGTATCATCTTCACTTTTAGCCCCACATAAGAGCGTTATAATAATGTCGTCTACATTGAGTATTGAATTCACTTTAGGGGACTGTATCACCATGCTGGGCAGCATTAAAATTAGTCCCTCTAAAGAGCCCAAGGTGAATCAATATTTCTAACCCTTGGAGTGATTGTTACATCATATAGATATTCAGCTGACAGGCTGGCACTAAATCCCAGCTGTGGGACTATAGTAGGATGCTACTCAGCATGGTCGCTCATTCTCTCCCTCTGTCAGCAAGGCCCAAGGAGAAGGCAACTTAGCTTGACTTCCTTTGTTCCCTACTGTGTGGCCCAACTTTTGTATAGAGCACCATCAACCAAAACATAGACACTGGGAACTATAAGATTAAAACAATAATAGAATTCAAGAATTATACAAATGTTATACTGAAATAGGCTGCAACAGCTTTTAGTAGCTGTTACAGGTCCCTGATTTTATCACCATTCCATTTTCTTTAAGAAGAGAAAAGGGAAAATTGAAATGCATGAGGAACTGGCTGAAAATTGAGGCTGAAGGAAAGTAAAAGAAAGCAGGAAGAAAGATTGCAGTGAGACAGAGGAAGATGTGATTGAATAGTTCAAAGAAACAAATATTTATATAGGTAAAAGCCCTGAGATTGGCTTGTCATCATTGGAGGGGCAATTTTTGTGTTTTATACACGTGTATTGAATTATCCATTGAATTATGGATGGGTAGTTCTGAAAGTGTTCAAGAATGTCAGAAGCTTCAGCAATCATAGCACAAATTATTTTTGTCAAAAATTTCACTACAAAAGTGCATGATATATTGCTCATTGTTCACTAGATTCCTTTAAAAATCTCTGTGCCATTCAGACAAGGAACATAAAAAAATACCATGTTAAATTCATAGATTTTTAAGGCCTGCATTCCTTGTTCCTAGATGCATATCTTTGCATTTGTCTGCATTAAAATGCATTATGTTTCAATGGACCCAGATTACCAAGTGATCTAGATCTATCTGTAGGATTACCTTGTCCTTATCGTTATTTACCATTGTGCCAGTCTTTGCCATATGCAAATTTTATCAACAATAATTTTCTATTTATTTTCAGATCAATGATGGTGAATGGTGAATACCATCTGGCCGAGTACCAATCTCTGTAAAACCCCAATGGAAAACTCCCCATTCAGTGATGATTCCCCATTGATGACTATTTATTGAGATCTGTCAGTTATCCAGTTCTTAATACATATAATGTGTGCTTTATTGATATTATACAGTGCTATTTTTTAATCAGAATGTCATGCGGTACTAAGTCAAGTGCCCTACAAAAATCTATTACATCTGCCTTTATCAATCAAGATTGTGGTCAAAGAATGAAATCAGGTTTGTTTGAGATCTATGGTCTATAATACCATATTGACTAGCATTAATTATATTCCTAGCCTTTAATTCTGTATTAATTGTATCCTATATCAGCTTTTGCATTATTTTGCCTGGGATTGATGTTAGGCTAACAGGTATATAGTTACTTGGTTCATCCTGCTTGTCCTTCTTGAATATTGACACAACATTAGCACTCTTCCAGTCTTCTGGAATTTCCTTAGTATTACAAGATTTATTAAAAATTAATATCAGCAGGCCAGAGATCTCCTAAGCTAGCTCTTTTAGGACTCTTGGATGCAAATTATCCAGGCCTGCTGATTTAAAAATGTTTATTACTGATAGAAGTAATTTAACATCCTCTTTGGTTACTAATAGAGTGGAAAGTACTTCATCCTGTTTCTTTCCAAACACAGAACAGAAATATTTATTGAACACCTTGGCCTTTTCTGCATTATTATTAATAGTTTTACAATCTCCTTCTAGTAGTGGTAACTAGATGACTAACCTACAAATGAGTAACAGGTATTCAGTGAACAGTTTTCAAATAACAAGTACATTGAAAATTAATAATGGGGGCAGTTTGGTCCAGAGACAGTCACAAGAATAAATAGAGATATAGAAAAAATCCATAAAAAACACAGAGATTGAAAAGATAGGTAATATTATCTTATATTGCATACAAAGAAGAGGAGATATGATAAAAATATAGAAAATCTGAATGGTACTGAGGATGTAGATCAGGAACATCTACTCAGCAATTCTCATAATAAAAGAGTAAGGGGAAACTCAATAAAATTAACAGGTAATTTTAAAATTAATAAACTTTCCCCTGCAATGCATAACTAACCTGAGGAACTCCTTGCCACAAGCATCACAGAGACTAAAATCTTAGCAGGATTCAAAAAAGGTTTGGAAATTTTTATATTCATATCAAATTTATATCTACAAAATATGTAGACTTAAAGTGAAGAGATTAAAAAGATACATAAGCAGGAATTTTTGAAGGGATATAACCCTTTATGCTTCAGGGTATAAGCCAACCTCTAGCCCATAGTAGGACAAAAATTGTGGATACATTGTTCTGTTACTGCAGCATTCTTTGCATCTTCCTTTGAAGAAGTTGACACAGGTTTCTGTCAGAGACAAGATAATGGAGTAAATTCTATTCCATTCTAGTGAGGTTTTTTTATACTGCACTCATCATTTGTCGTATCTGATTGCATTCCAGTAGTGTATTAAGCAACATGACAACTCATCTGTCATAGAATATCAGGGTTGGAAGGGACCTCAGGAGGTCATCTAGTCCAACCCCCTGCTCAAAGCAGGACCAATCCCCAATTAAATCATCCCAGCCAGGGCTTTGTCAAGCCTGACCTTAAAAACTTCTAAGGAAGGAGATTCTACCACCTCCCTAGGGAACGCATTCCAGTGTTTCACCACCCTCCTAGTGAAAAAGTTTTTCCTAATATCCAACCTAAACCTCCCCCACTGCAACTTGAGACCATTACTCCTAGTCCTGTCCTCTTCTACCACTGAGAATAGTCTAGAACCATCCTCTTTGGAACCACCTCTCAGGTAGTTGAAAGCAGCTATCAAATCCCCCCTCATTCTTCTCTTCTGCAGACTAAACAATCCCAGTTCCCTCAGCCTCTCCTCATAAGTCATGTGTTTCAGACCCCTAATCATTTTTGTTGCCCTTCACTGGACTCTCTCCAATTTTTTCACATCCTTCTTGTAGTGTGGGGCCCAAAACTGGACACAGTACTCCAGATGAGGCCTCACCAATGTCGGATAGAGGGGGACGATCACGTCCCTCGATCTGCTTGCTATGCCCCTACTTATACATCCCAAAATGCCATTGGCCTTCTTGGCAACAAGGGCACACTGCTGACTCATATCCAGCTTCTTGTCCACTGTCACCCCTAGGTCCTTTTCTGCAGAACTGCTGCCGAGCCATTCGGTCCCTAGTCTGTAGCGGTGCATTGGGTTCTTCTGTCCTAAGTGCAGGACCCTGCACTTATCCTTATTGAACCTCATCAGATTTCTTTTGGCCCAATCCTCCAATTTGTCTAGGTCCCTCTGTATCCTATCCCTGCCCTCCAGCGTATCTACCACTCCTCGTAGTTTAGTATCATCCGCAAATTCGCTGAGAGTGCAATCTACACCATCCTCCAGCTCATTTATGAAGATATTGAACAAAACCGGCCCCAGAACCGACCCCTGGGACACTCCACTTGACACCGACTGCCAACTAGACATGGAGCCATTGATCACTACCCGTTGAGCCCGGCAATCTAGCCAACTTTCTACCCACCTTATAGTGCATTCATCCAGCCCATACTTCTTTAGCTTGCTGACAACAATACTGTGGGAGACCGTGTCAAAAGCTTTGCTAAAGTCAAGAAACAATACATCCACTGCTTTCCCTTCATCCACAGAACCAGTAATCTCATCATAGAAGGCGATTAGATTAGTCAGGCATGACCTTCCCTTGGTGAATCCATGCTGACTGTTCCTGATCACTTTTCTCTCATGTAAGTGCTTCAGGATTGATTCTTTGAGGACCTGCTCCATGACTTTTCCAGGGACTGAGGTGAGGCTGACTGGCCTGTAGTTCCCAGGATCCTCCTTCTTCCCTTTTTTAAAGATTGGCACTACATTAGCCTTTTTCCAGTCATCTGGGACTTCCCCCGTTCGCCACGAGTTTTCAAAGATAATGGCCAATGGCTCTGCAATCACAGCCACCAATTCCTTTAGCACTCTCGGATGCAACTCGTCCGGCCCCATGGACTTGTGCAAGTCCAGCTTTTCTAAATAGTCCCTAACCACCTCTTTCTCCACAGATGGCTGGCCATCTACTCCCCATGCTCTGATGCCCAGCGCAGCAGTCTGGGAGCTGACCTTGTTAGTGAAGACATCGGCAAAACAAGCATTAAAAGCATCAAAAAAAGCATCTGTTGAAACGTGGTTTTTTTTGTTTTTTTTTATTCTTTGCCAATAGAGAGAAGCATGTTCGTTGGAGTGTCTTGTTTTGGTAGTGTCTATATTTAAAAAAAAACAAAAAAACCTATTGCCATGTATTTGTTAGAGAAAGCAAAGTCAAAAAAATGTGCCTTGCTCTGGAAGGGGAAAGTGGTGAGGCTTGTGTTAGTTCTTAGTTCTTGGGGGAGTTCATTCCACATTATTAGACCACCTTGGAGAAAATTCTGTCTCCCACACAGATGAACTTTACTCTTACTATCATTGGTTCCATTGTGCCAGAGGAGTGTAGTTATCTATCACAGTCTTTGCCCCAGAGGTTTAGACAGTCTTTTAGATGCCCAGGATATGAAGTGCTTTGAAGATAAGGACTGAGACCTTGAAGCTAATCAGAAATTCTGTGGGAAGCCAGTATAGAGAACAATGGACAGCTATGCTGCGTTCATAGTAATCTGTGTTGGTGAAGCATTCTGAACTAGTTGGAGTGCCTTAGGGTGCCGAAGACTTCATGAACATGTATATTGCATTGCTGCAATCCAGTCAACAGGTGATGAAGACATGAATAACAAAGGCTAAACTTTCATCCTCCAGAATGGGATGGAGTTTCCTAGTTAAGTGGAGATGGTAGAAGTCATTATTCACGGATACTGCTATGTGAGAGCTCAGCATCAGTGAGGAATCCAAGATTACTCTTAGATAATAGTGGGTGTGTATCTTCACACAATGGAGACTGCACCATGGCTGGAGACTCTTCAAAATACTTACCTTTGTTCATTAGCATCACCTCTCTCTTGCTTATGTTCAGCTTCAGCCAGCTGTTCTTCCAAGTGTAACCCAGACACCTTCTGGGTGTGGTGTTCTGTCCCAATTAGTGGCACCAAGACCACTTAGAGAGAGAGATAACACGAGTCTGCTCTACAGCCTTAGCTAACAGCCAGTTGGCTGTTAGCTCATGCAGTAGAGGCTCATGCACTCCAGAGGTCCCCAGTTCGATCCTGCCCGCCGACAACCAGGGTCTGTCAGCGTTACACAAGCCCAGGCCATTTTGGTGGTAGTGGTGTGGAACAATGGTATGATTTCTTATGGCAATTTTTATGTTCAGAACTGCTTGGTGAATAATTACAAATTCACTTGCAAAATCAAGACAGATTCTCAGACCATTCGCCAACCTGAAAAGGGGCTAAACATTATAAACCTCATAAATGAGTAGTTTGACCTGCTATGGATAGAATCATGCTATTAGATATGTTTCAGAGTAGCAGCCATGTTAGTCTGTATTCACAAAAAGAAAGAGTACTTGTGGCACCTTAGACTAATTGGTTAGTCTGTAAGGTGCCACAAATACTCCTTTTCTTTTTGCTATTAGATATGAGAGAGCTTTGAAAAGTGGAAACAGAGAAAGGATTTGGCAGTTAAGGGCTAGTAAGGTGATATATGGAATGACGTCTATATGATCCATGTTCCAGATTAGGCCAAATTAATTAGGTAGATTTGCCCTCTTCAGAATGTACTGCTTGTTTTTATTTCACTTGCTAGAACAGGGCTAGAGAGCAATGTCAAAAACATGACCCCATCTGCTGTACAGTTTCCCCATGTTAGGAGACCATTTTTAAACCTGTTTTTGTAGAGAATTTCATCTTGAATGGTTGTGCCAGACAGTGTGGCTGCTAACAGGGTAAGGACTGTAGTAGATTAGAGGCAGGCTATTTTCAGCAGGAGGTCCTTGAGCCTGAAGGCTGTCAACTCCTTGTGTCTGAGAGAGCCTGAATCTCAGGACACCGTGCCAATTTTATGTAGTCAGGTTTTTGCCTGAGGGATATTGTTAAGGAATGGGATTAAGAATGAATATTGAGGTTTTAAGGCAGCACAGAGAAGTGTCTATAATGTACTGGCTACTGTAGCTGTGGAACTGATTACGATTTAAATTTGTAAATGTATCTAGGGTTGAATACTTTCTAAATACATTTTTTTAAATTAAATACATAAGACCACATTATCAAGAGCTTTGCTGGGAACAGGACTGAGGTTGAGTTGCCATCCTCAATATTTTTTTTTCTTCACCCACTTTAGCACTTCCCTCTTCACTGCCTCACAGAGCTAAAGAATATGAATAAAAGTTTGTGGTCCACAGTGATTTCTTCTTACTGGGCTACTGTTCTTTCCTCTTTCTCTTTGTCTACATATCACCTGCAAGCGTCATCTGGCTGGGACCCATTCTGGTAACAGTCTCTCTTTTCTGACCCATGAGCACCTGCAAATAGCTTTCACCTGGACCTCCTCCAATTATTTTAGCCACTTCTGTAGCAATCACTTCTAGAAGTGCTGCATCTGGTAAAAAGGAGTTACCCTAAGGTTGGAAATTAACATCTGAATATCCTCTGGTCCACAGGTTTATCCAGTATGTGATCTTCCTTCACCAGCAGGATATGTACTTCTCCTGGTAAATCCCTTATAAATGGACTTTTCACACTCAATACTCTCAAGACTTACCACTGGACATAGGCCCCTTTCTGCATTGGCAGTTCCATATTCAGCACAGCAGGTTCTGTTTCACTTGAGCCCTCTCCAGACCAGGGTGACACGGGGCAAGACCTACTCAACAGACTCACTGAGCACCCCAGTAATTATGCAGGGTTCCCCTCCCTGCCACCTCCTGGCTGGCCATTCCTTCTCGGATTTCAAAAGGGCCAATCCTCCCGAAAGCAATCATAAAAGTGTTTTATAACTGTCTGTAAGATCCACAATTCACACTGGGAAGCTGCTGGTAAAAGGCTTTGGCATGATAGAACAACTGCTTAAACTCTGTCAAGTACTTCCAAATTCCAGTTTCATCTGCACAACTGTAAATTTCTTCTCAAGCAAAAGTGCCTTTGCCATCATGAACCCCCTGGCACCAGTTGCAATATCGGCTTATAGAAATTAAAGGGTTTATTGGAACACTGCAAATAACTCCAGCAGGATTGACCTTCCCAATAACCTCCCCAGATCAGTTACAGCAACATACTAATGTTAAAAAAAAAAAAAAAAAAAGTTAAGAATAAGATAAAGATACAGCACCATCTACTGGTGGGAAATGAAGTATGTACAGATCTTTACAATTTAAAAGAGCATTTCTGACTCCAAGTTCTGTGCAGTGACCACTAGGAAATGCTTCCTTTTATTATAAATCTTAAAACAAAATAAAAAGTGACAACTTGGATCTGAATTGCTTCCTGTACATATTACTGTGATAAAAATCCATAAGCAAGAATTTGTGTGCGTAAGTCACTTTTGATAACTAAGCCTTTACGATCACGTTCATTGACAATTATATCTTGTTTATTTGCATACCATGCTGTCCATGGGGATATTGCAGAAAGTGACCTGTGTGAAGATGAGATCTTTTTTACCAAAAGAGCTGAGATAGCAAATAACAGTAAAGATGAAGTGGTTAAAACTGGAAAGTTGGTCTAATAAAAGATATTACTCATTCACCTTGTGTCATAAATATAAAGGGAAGGGTAAACCCCTTTAAAATCCCTCCTGGCCAGAGAAAAAAATCCTCTCACCTGTAAAGGGTTAAGAAGCTAAAGGTAACCTCACTGGCACCTGACCAAAATGACCAATGAGGAGACAAGATACTTTCAAAAGCTGGGAGGAGGGAGAGAAACAAAGGGTCTGTGTGTCTGTCTATATTCTGTCTTTGCCAGGGATAGACCAGGAATGGAGTCTTAGAACTTTTAGTAAGTAATCTAGCTAGGTAGGTGTTAGATTATGATTTCTTTAAATGGCTGAGAAAAGAACTGTGCTGAATAGAATAACTATTTCTGTCTGTGTATCTTTTTTGTAACTTACGGTTTTGCCTAGACGGGTTCTATATGTTTTTGAATCTAATTACCCTGTAAGGTATCTACCATCCTGATTTTACAGGGGAGATTTCTTTATTTCTATTTACTTCTATTTTTATTAAAAGTCTTCTTGTAAGAAAAGTGAATGCTTTTTCATTGTTCTCAGATCCAAGGGTTTGGGTCTGTGGTCACCTATGCAAATTGGTGAGGCGTTTTTACCCAACATTTCCCAGGAAAAGGGGGGGTGCAAGTGTTGGGAGGATTGTTCATTGTTCTTAAGATCCAAGGGTCTGGGTCTGTAGTCACCTAGGCAAATTGGTGAGGCTTTTTACCAAACCTTGTCCAAGAAGTGGGGTGCAAGGTTTTGGGAAGTATTTTGGGGGGAAAGACGTGTCCAAACAGCTCTTCCCCAGTAACCAGTATTAGTTTGGTGGTGGTAGCGGCCAATCCAAGGACAAAGGGTGGAATATTTTGTACCTTGGGGAAGTTTTGACCTAAGCTGGTAAAGATAAGCTTAGGAGGTTTTTCATGCAGGTCCCCACATCTGTACCCTAGAGTTCAGAGTGGGGGAGGAACCTTGACACCTTGTCTCTCTAATATCCTGAGACCGACACGGCTACAACTACATTGCGTACATGGGGGGGGGCAGAGGGAAGCAACACATATCATGGGACAATAGGCAATTCTATACAGAGAGTTTGCATCTCCAGTGTTGATGTATTACTGACCTTATTTTTAAGAGGAAGATCTGTAGAACTATTTATTATTTATTTTTTATTATAACTGTTAAATACTTGTATTTGGTAGCAGTGAGAGGCCCCAGTCAGGGATCAGGGCCCCTTTGGGCTTGGCGTTGTAAACAGATACAATGAAAAGACGCTCCCTGCCCCCAAAGAGTTTACAGTCTAAGTATTTGATGAAAGGCAACAGATGTGTGGGAAGGGAGGGAGCACAAATTAACAGTGGGATAATTATAAGTGCAATAAGCATTGATTACATCACATCAGCTGCCTAGCCACTCTCAAGTATTTTATAGTCATCCACAACATACTCTTCCATTTCATGCTCGTCAGAAAAATGATGCAAGATCCAAACCCATTAAGAATACAAACTCAGTTATTTTGGGGGAGGCCAGATGCCACAAAGGGATTCTTCCCTATCTTTTTGGGTGCCCTAGAATTTCAGATGAGCTGAGATGTGGAAAATGAATGTAGTTTGTCACTTTGCTAAGTTGTTCGGAATGAGACACACTTCCTTCATGACAACACTGTTACTCTGCAACACAATGTGTTAGTGCTTTGGAACGTTATCATGAGATAACGTTATCATGAGATAAGGGTGATCCCTAGGAGAGCTGGTCAGGAATGGTTTTTTTCATCAGAAAATGCCAGTTCATCAAAACCCAAAACTTTTCATGGGACAGAGTCAGTTTCAATAAACTATTTGACTTAAAACATTTTTGAAGAAGTATTTGAAACTGTTTTGTTTTAACATTTTATTTAACACTTTCAAAATGATAAAAGTACATTTTTCTTGCTCAAAATTAGATTTTGTTTCAAAATTTCATTAATTATAGTGGAAAAATGAGGTCAAAATTGAAACTAAACATTGTGAAATTATCTAAATGAAATTTTTCAGTTTACCAGAACAATTTTTTTTTTTAGATTTTCAGTTTCAGTGATTTTTCTGTTCAATTGCAAGCTGTCAGGTAACCTTTTGAGTATATCTCAGTGATCTGTTCTGAGATTCTGCAGTATCCTTTATATTTACTGTCAATATTTCTCCACTCGTTTATTGTCCATAGGTAAAATGATGACAGATCCATCAATCGTAACAATCCCTAAGCTTAAGTATTCTTTTCCAATTGTAATTGCATTTTTTCAAATTTCCGCTCCTTTAGGTGTTAATAATTAGGAATGCATTTAAACAAGCTAATGCCTTAAAATTGTTATAAACTGTTCAAGAGTAATGACAGAGCTAGCAGTTCTTTGAGACCATATTAAGTCCTTATTAGTTCACAGTAGGTGGTCACAGGTGGTCACTTGGTTATTATTTGAGCATAGCTGAAAAAAAATGATTTTTTTAAATGTCAAAATGAAAAATTTTGACACTTTGTTTCAAAATAACATTTGCTAAACAAAATATTGACATTTTGTTAGGGAATTTAAACATTTTGTTTTGGAAATGTTTTGTGTCAACATTAGAAAGATTTCGTTCAACCAAATAATTGTGTGGAGGGGCTGGGCATTGTTTTGTTGAGGGAAAATAAAAATCTGTTGCTTCTAAAAAAATTTTGGATTTTTTTTGGTTCAGCCAATGAAACAAAAAGTCAGTTATTCTCTCAGTTCTCTCTCCCATCTGTTGGTTATGGAACATTTTTGCTGTAACTACTAACTCCGAATTCCAAATCTATTTTTCTGGGATCTGTCTCTCACCATTCCAGTTATGTATCAAATTTGAGACCTAAAGTAAAAAGATCACAAGATGAAAAATATAATGCATTCCAACCCACATCCCCGCCCCACCCCTACAAAAGGTAAAAAAGAAAAACCCTGCTGAGCCAGGCAGAGTGAATGCATACTCTGCCTTTTTATTATTTATTATTATTAATTAATTGCATACTCAACTCCATTTGATTAATAGGTATGTTTTTAAGTACTTGTGCGATTATATATTTTAACTTTTATAGCATCTTTCTTCTAATGACCTCAGTGCCTTACAAACTTTAACTAAGATTCACAGCATCCCTACAAGGTGGTTAATTATCATTATTACCATCGGGTCAATGGAGACATACAGACTAAATCACTTGCCAAAGTCACACAGTGAGTTCATAACAGACCTTGGAAGAGAATCTAAGAGTCCATGCTCCTTGTACACATCTCTAACTGCTAAATAATGTGTTCCTAGGTATTCTGAGTGTAGGGGAAAACACAATGCTTATCTACTGCTGTCCCTCATTTCTGGCACAATGGCAGGAGTGACATGGAATTTGTCATTCTTCACTTTCAATTTCCTGGTTTTCATTATTTTAGGACAGACACTGAAAGACTTACTGACACTTGAAAAATGGGACTAGAAAGCACATATATGATCCTTGTAGTTGCTGTCTGTGAGAAGGATGTTGGAAAATGAAAAGAATTTTTTCATAGACTAGTACCTGCGTTTGGTTTTGACCATTGGGATTCACTCAAGTCGCACTAAGAAAGCTGCCTCAGGAATTCCTACTGTGAAAGAAACATCAACTCCAGCTTTCCACTCCAGAGGCCAATACAAACAAGTGGCATTGCTGGGGAGGCATGCTTTTGGGCAAGTATTATGGCAATAGCAGTGTTGTCACAGTGTAGTCTCAACTTCCGACATAAAACATATCAGTATGGGGTCTTGCTAATTATTGACAAATCCTTATCATGTAACACAAATTATCCATGTAAATTAAAAACTGCTGCTACTGATTTCTCAGAATTGGTGTGGCCCTGTCTTATAGTGGAACACTGGAAAAAGAGCCCTGGGAGATTTGCCATTGACTTTACTGAGGTCAGGATTTTAACCCTTGGTTCTGCTTAAACAAGATGTGTGTGGGGGGGGAGAAATTGCAAGCACTTTGGAGCACAGGATTATAATTCAGAATGATCTTGACAATTTGGAGAATTGGTGTGAAATCAACAAAAGGAAATTCAATAAAGACAAATGCAAAGTACTCCACTTAGGAAAGAAAATGTATGTAAGATACAGGAGGTAATTGTACTTCTCTACTCAACACTAGTGAGGCCTCTGCTTGAGTACTGTATCCAGTTTTGGGCACCACACTTTAAGAAAGATGTGGGTAACTTGGAGAGAGTCCAGAGGAAAGCAACGAAAATAAGAGGCTTGAGGAATCCTGTGTGGATAGGTTGAAAGAATCACACATATTTAGCCTAGAGATGAGAAGGCTGAGAAGGGATTTGATAACAATCTTCAACTATGTTAAGGGCTGTTATAAAGAGGATGGTGATCAATAGTTCTCCATGTCCACTGAAGGTAGGACAAGAAATAATCAGATTAATCTGCAGCAAGGGAGATTTGCATTAGATAGAAGGAAAAACTTTCTACCTGTAAGGATAGTTAAGCACTGGAACAGGTTACCCAAGAAGGTTGTAGAATACCTGTCACTGGAGGCTTTTAAGAATAGGTTAGACGAACACCTGTCAGGGATCGCGTAGGTATACCTAATTGTGCCTCAGTGTGTGAGGGATGGTGTGGTTTGGAAGGGGGGGGTGGACAAAATGACCTCTTGAAGTCCCTTCTAGCCATACATTTCTATGATTCTAAGACTGAGGCAGGATACCATGGTACCGCATAGCAGTACTTATCTGATAGCAACATTGTTTTCCTCAGCAATTAAACATTCTTATACAAAATTGTCCAGTTCTAACAATTGCAAAGACAACTTTCTTCTTATGAACCTAGGTATTGTTGCCTCATTAAGTCCCTTGACAGAAGCCAGAGCTCAAAGAGCTTAGAGCTGCTTTATCAGCTCATTGGAGCAGTGTTAACTCTGGAACCAAGCAAGAAGATTTTAAGTGACAGCACTGTTAACTACAGCTGGTCAAAACTGATTTTTGTTTTTGCCAAAAATTTAAAAAATTGAAAAATCTTCAACCACCTCTACTGTTAACTATTTTACTGCTGATCATTTTAGCAGAAACTTCTATCAAGCTTCAGTCTCCGGGGAGATTATTTGATCATACCTAAATCTGGGTTTGAGTACCACCTCTGTCCTCCACGCTCTCCTGACAAAGGCAACTACCCCCTGACTTTGAGATACTTCTGCTGGGCATTCAGCTGTCTCAATTATCTGTGGATTCTGAGATACTCTGGCGATAAGTATCGTATAAGAACCTATATAGAATAAAATAGCATCTGTGTCTTTCAGATAAATGGGAGTTCTTTAAAATATTAATTTGAGGGTTTTCTTAACTTTATTAGTCTTAGATGCAAAATGATGTGTTTCCAAACAGTTATACATATTCGGTACTTCGTATTCTTCGGGAGCGGTCATTTTTATTATTGAAATAAAGCATTCGGCTGTGGAAACTTGGCTTCGTCATTGCAATATTAATTGTCTGAAAGGTACATCCTGTGCACTTTGATGGAAAGTGGCTGTTGTGAGGTCCTCAGATAGTATCAGAGAATGGCTCCAACTTCCCCTCCTCAGCTGGATCTCCTGAGATGTCTTTGTTGGAACTTGACATTTTCCCACTGTCAAAGAATTGGAAAGTAATGCAGTTCATTTCATTTCCAAACATCCCTTTGATAGGCTGGGACAGTGAGCATAGGGAATCTGATTATTTGTATGAAGTAAATTTATTGTAGCGGAAGTTTCAAAGAATGTTCTCTATTCCCCCAGGAATTCTAAATGTGGGCTACAGCATATGATTTGCATGTTGTCAAGACTACAGATTGGGCCATGTTTTCAGATATGTACTCCTACTCAGAAATGGGAAATAGTGGGTATACATGGGAATTCTGGACTTGGGTGCAGAGCACAGGTAATAGTCCAAGATGACTAAAACATAGTGTGTAACCCCTATTCAGCCTGCCGACAAGTCAGAAAGCAAAGTAGGTGGAGAAAGAAAAGAGCTCAAACTACTAGTCTTTGGAGTTCTGAGACAGTCACAATTTGTGATCTCTTTGCCTAAAGCCTGAGAGAAAAGGGAGTGAAGGGCCAGTACATGTTGTAGAAATGGGAGAAGAGCAGCCCAGAGATGCTTAAGAAGTGAAGGCAGGCAGGAGCTCCTCTGGCAAGGAAGCTCCCCAACAGGTGCCAGCAGAGAGCAAAGAGCCATGCCTTATTTGCACGTGTTTTATAGGATGGGTTGGGACGTTTTGTTTAAAAGTCAGTTTAAATTTGTGTTTGGAGGAAACAAAATGCATTTGACCTTGTTGGGACATACAAGGACAAAGCACTGACATTGAATGTGCCTGGAGTTGACTGTGACTGTTGTCTGGCACAGTTGGGTAAGGGAGCCTAGAGAAAGCTAAAGGAAAGAAAGAGGAGAACCTCCCCCCCCCACCCCGCTCTCTGGTGCTGGCAGTGCCTCTTTGGGGGTGAGGACTGTCAAGGTACCACTGATTTCCTTCCCCCGCCATGAGCTGAGTCTGCTGAACAGTGCAGATAGATGGTGGCGGTGGCGGCGGCGGCGGCAGCAGCTTATCTGAGGCAACAGATGATGCAGAGCAGCCGTGGCACCTATGAGGAGGGTGGACAGTGCACAGTGGTGGCAGAGCTAGGCAGCTTGGGCTGAAGCTGCTTCAGAGAGAAGCTGCTTAACCAATGGCTCTGGTGCAGGCCTCCTTACCCAGCAATTCAAATTGAAATCGCGGCAGCTGGGTCAGGTAGTAGAACTCCCAGGCAGCACTGACCTGCTAGAATTTTTGGCCTTGTGACAGTGAGTCATGTATCACTCATGGGTAATCTGCATGTCAAGTAATTTCTACATTTAATTGTCCAGCCCAGTGTGGTCTGTGGCCAGCATTTTCAGACCCTGATGACTACATTTTTAAGTATGTGTTTAAACAGCTGAATACAAGTTGCACAATTTTGAAAAATCAGTACCTACTCCAAAGCCCACTGAAATCAAGAGAAGCCTTTCCATTGGCTCCAATGGGCTTTGGATCGGGTTCATATTTTAGGCAACCAGGTTTGAAAATTTTGGTGTGTATGTTTTGGTTGTTCGGCACCACTTGCTCAGCATCTATTTTCAGAGGTGTTCTTGGCAGAGTGTAAGAGAGAGAAAAAAAATTAATGATCTACTACTGCAAAAAGTAGGAATGAAATGAGGAAAGCAGAGCAGTTGAAAACTGCTGCACTTTTCAGAAAAATGTACAAAGTCTATTTTGTCAGTGAGTAAGTCCTCATGATCATGAATGGAAGATGAGGTGGTCCAAGTAAGGAAAAAGACTGACCCCCCCCCAATATATTTTAAATGATATATTTAAAATCATAATAAGCATACCACTCTACTTCATGCTACAGGAAATGCAACATGCAGTGAGAAACTACAAAGTCAAGTGATAGAGTCAGTGGCAGGTTCTAAGTGAGGCTGACCTTGGTTTTGAGCTAGAAAAACCAACACTCCAAGAGAGATTGAAATTCACAGGAAAGATTGAGTCACTGGAGTATTCTTAACGTCGCTTTTCTGAAATCAGTCTGCAAAGAGACCTTTTCCCCCCTTAGACCTGAGGCACGTTACAAAAGATTTTTCTACATTGCCTAGACTTGACACTTAAACTTCGAAAGCTGTGTATAGAGATTTTTTTTTATTTGTATTGGTAGGTTTAAAATGAGTTTAAGTCTCGAGGAAAGTGAAATAGAATGCGTTTGTTATTTAGAAGATAAGAGTCTGAGATGTGAATACTTTGGTTCAACTGTATGAAATGCTCAGAGACATGATTTACTGAGCAGTCTGGCTATATTAATTTATTTCAGTTCCGTACTCCTACCTTTAGAGTTTGTTAGACAGTGTAAGTGAATATTTATGAACAACAAATGCATGCCCAGAAATTGAGGGTGGTTTGCAACTGCCAAATAAATAAATAAATAAATAAATAAATAAATCAAGGCCTATGTTTGTCAAAAGTTTCATCTGACAAGCTAGTTTACTAAATTATAGTTAAGCAGCGTTAGCCAACATCATAAATATGAAGGTGCCTATTTGGATACAAAAAAGATTGTATTTATGCAATGCAGTCTTATGAATCAAAGTTGTCCCTTACCTGGGCAGAATTACTGGGGAGCAACTTTCACAAAGCAGATATTTTCTTGGCACACCTTATCCACAAACATGCTTCATGAAAATGGAGATTGCGGTCCCATTTTTTCCCTCTGAGTTCCAGGCACGATCCATTTATGGAAGAAATCACCCCTGAGAGACTGAAGTATTTTGACCTACGCTGAAGTATTTTGACCTTTAGTTGTATTATGCAGTCTCCTTTTGAGAAATGTCACTACTGCTGAACAGCTGAGAGACCCTTTTGATATTCTGAAGCAGAAACTTCATTATGGATTGAAATTCACATTCTGGCAATAGAAGAACATCTACCAAAGCATACAATGCACAAAAAAACAGTGGTGACGGAAGTATGTTATCTTCTTGGGCCAGCAATTGTGGCACTTGCAGGAACAAATTCTGAGACAGTTTTCCTACATGGTTTAAAGGAAAATAAAATATTCCAAGTTATCACCTTTTTATGTAGTGATGAATGAGGCCCATTATGTAGAAGAACTTAAACAATTATTTTATATAGCCATCTCTCTAAGCACTTCCTTGAGTATCATTTATTTGTATTACCATGGCACCTAGGAGCCCTAGTCATGACCAGGACTGCATTGTGCTAGGTGATGTTCGAATGCAGGAAAAAAAGACACTGCTTGCCCCACGGAGCTTGCAGTCTAAGTATGAGAAAGGAGACAGAGGGACAGGGGAGTACCCGACATAAACAATGAGAAAATATTGGTCACCATGATAGGCTTTGGTCTCAGCACACGAACAGCCTAACTGTTAAATTTTCTGTCGTCATCACAGCAAAGGCTGACAGCTCAAAGAGAACGGGGATGGAATGCTGGCTTGGAGCTTACTCTAGGATGAGGTCATTAGAGACATAGCTCAGTGACCAAGGTACTCATCTTGAATGTGTGAGTGTTACCCCAAAATTTGAACCCCAAGGCACACTAATAATGTCTTGCCTATAACCATAAGCCAATTGTCAATTTGGCCTGTACCAATGGATAACAGAAGGTGGCCCTAGAGGAATTGCCCAGGTTTTACCAGAGAGTTTGTCTCTGGCCCTCAGAGGACTCCCCAGAACAGACTAATTCTGTTAACCCGTGAGAGGACACAGATACAGCCTTCCACTCAAAGGATTGACACTTAAGCAGTAATTCTTCAAAAACAAAACAACATTTATTTCAAGGAAATAATCAGTTACAATTATACTTAATAATCAAAAAAGAATACACTACAACATGTGACATATAGTATAACACAATTGCATTGCATTTAGAAATCATACTAGGGCAACACCATGGACTAAACAAACCATATAGTTGATACAAAGTTGCATAAGCCAGTACACATTGACCCCCTTATACATATGTATGAAACCTTAAAACACTGTAATAGCATTGTAACACAAAGATTTCATATATATGTATATATATATATAAAGCAACATTACAACATTATACCTTAAAGAACATTAAGTACGAACAATCACATCCTATGAGTGGTGATCAGACACTCATAGGATGGGT
The DNA here is from genome assembly GCF_965140295.1 of Lepidochelys olivacea. Lineage (NCBI taxonomy): Eukaryota > Metazoa > Chordata > Testudines > Cheloniidae > Lepidochelys > Lepidochelys olivacea. Next base: position 25,059,800 of record NC_140413.1, read on the forward strand.
GGGGTAAAATCCATTCAGATGCAGACATCTGGCTTTATTTACAAGCATACTCAGACATACCTTTAGTATATAAAAATGATTATACTTACTTGCCTTCTTCTCAAGATCTACATTTCTATGCATGTTTAACCATTATGACTCTGTCACCACCTTTGTTATGTTAACTGAGGGAGGTGATTTTTACAATGTTTTCTGCCCCTCTTTGGCTGTTTACAGCTGTGTATATGGCTGCATGTCTCTGTCCTGGGTGCTGTATTTCTAATATAGGATCAAGGCAGCTAAATACCCTCTTGTATCAGGAGATCCCCAGGTCAAGGCTTCTTTCCATCTGATGGGGAAGAAGGGATCTGAAAAGGGATCTGCCACGTCTCTAGTGAATCCTTTAATCACTGAGCTATGGGATAGACTGATGTGGGGCTCCCTCAGTCTCTCCTGTTGAAGCTGTTCCACTGTGATTTAAATAGTCATTGGGTCATCATGAGAAAGCATGATAGTGTATCCTGGTGGTTAGAGCACTCCTGTGGCAGGTGCGTGACCCAGGATCCAGTCCCCCTGCTCCAGTGACATTTAAAAAAAAATTACAGGTTTCAGAGAAGCAGCTGTGTTAGTCTGTATTCGCAAAAAGAAAAGAAGTACTTGTGGTACCTTAGAGACTAATAAATTTATTTGAGCATAAGCTTTCATGCGCTACAGCTCACTTCATCAGATGCCTTCAGTGGAAAATACAGTGGGGAGATTTATATACATGGAGAACATGAAACAATGGGTGTTACCACACACACTGTAAGGAGAGTGATCACTTAAGGTGAGCTATTACCAGCAGGAGAGCGGGGGGAGTGGGGTAACCTTTTGTAGTGATAATCAAGGTGGGCCAGCAGTTGACAAGAACGTCTGAGGAACAGTGGGGGGTGGGGGAAGGATAAACACGGGGAAATAGTTTTACTTTGTGTAATGACCCATCCACTCCAAGTCTCTATTCAAGCCTAAGTTAATTGTATCCAGTTTGCAAATTAATTCCAATTCAGCAGTCTCTCCTTGGAGTCTTTTTTGAAGTTTTTTTTGTTGTTGAAGTATTGCCACTTTTAGGTCTGTAATCGAGTGACCAGAGAGATTGAAGTGTTCTCCAACTGGTTTTTGAATGTTATAATTCTTGACGTCTGATTTGTGTCCATTTATTCTTTTACGTAGAGATTGTCCAGTTTGACCAATGTACATGGCAGAGGGGCATTGCTGGCACATGATGGCATATATCACATTGGTAGATGTGCAGGTGAACGAGCCTCTGATGGTGTGGCTGATGTGATTAGGCCCTATGATGGTGTCCCATGAATAGATATGTGGACACAGTTGGCAATGGGCTTTGTTGCAAGGATAGGTTCCTGGGTTAGTGGTTCTGTTGTGTGGTGTGTGGTTGCTGGTGAGTATTTGCTTCAGGTTGGGGGGCTGTCTGTAAGCAAGGACTAGCCTGTCTCCCAAGATCTGTGAGAGTGATGGGCCGTCCTTCAGGATAGATTGTACATCCTTGATGGTGCATTGGAGAGGTTTTAGTTGGGGGCCTGTTATTTTCTTTGTTGGACCTGTCCTGTAGTAGGTGACTTCTAATTTGCAAACTGGATACAATTAACTTAGGCTTGAATAGAGACTGGGAGTGGATGGGTCATTACACAAAGTAAAACTATTTCCCCATGTTTATCCCCTCCCCCACCCCCCACTGTTCCTCAGACGTTCTTGTCAACTGCTGGAAATGGCCCACCTTGATTATCACTACAAAAGGTTCCCCCCAACCCCCCGCTCTCCTGCTGGTAATAACTCACCTTAAGTGATCACTCTGGTTACAGTGTGCATGGTAACACCCATTGTTTCATGTTCTCTGTGTATATAAATCTCCCCACTGTATTTTCCACTGAATGCGTCCGATGAAGTGAGCTGTAGCTCATGAAAGCTTATGCTCAAATAAATTTGTTAGTCTCTAAGGTGCCACAAGTACTCCTTTATTTTAAAAAAAAATGTATCCACAGTGGAATAGTTTCAACAGAAAGGAGCGTCCAGCTGTTCCATAACCCAGTGGTTAGAGTATTCACCTGAGAAGTAGCTGCTCCTTGTTCTAATCCATTCTCCCCTTCAAGCAGAGAGGGAACTTGGACCAGGGGCCTCCTATAGCCCAACCCATGAGACATTTGTAAAGTGCACACTGGTGTTATAAAAATTAATAATAAACATTTGAGCACAGTTTGAAAAGCTATATAGACTACAATAGTGACCCTTAAAATACTGAGGCTGAGAAATACAGAGAGAAATTGAATTCTACCTTCAGTGATTACCTTATATGACTGTGAAAATGATTTAACTCCCAAGAGGGAGGGAAAAGCCTGACAGTGTGACAAAAACAAACACATTTTGAAATGTTCCCCCCCTCCCCCACGATGTCTGAGAGATGAAATATATTCCCTTCTCGCTCTCTCTTTTTAAGATTGATATCATCGCTCATACTGGAAACAAACATAGCAACTCAGCTGCTCATGTTGCCTCCCAGCATTTCTGCACACTTCCCATCAGAAATATATTGGCAGCAAAATACCTCTGAGACAGTGAAAAGTTAGTGGCCTTGGTAGGTAATAATATACTTCATTCCAAAAGCAATAGATGGGCATAAAATTGTATCACAAATAAGGATAATTTTGAAAAGCACTGGCAGAAGATAAAAATGCCCGGTACCTCCTGGATCTCAAAGTAAATTTTAAACATTTGCCTATAACCAGTGTACTAACTGGCTGCTTGAACAACTCAGCTTTCATTACTTTTTTTTTTAAATGTGCTCTATTAACTGTTAATTTTTTTCATCCCTTTCTTATTACTCGAACTGAGCAAATAATTTGCAATGGATACTTTAGACTCTTTGACCTCAGAGACAAATCATGATTTGGCCGATTTAACTGAAATATTAGACTCAGTTCTCCACCTGTAACCCACAAAGCCAGTCACAGTTTCCTCAGCTGCACAATCCTTTGTGACCACAGAGGATTATGGGACTGGAATCAAGGCAAGAAACTGGTTGTTTTGGGGTGCTGGCTTGGGGTTAGGAGTGATGAGCTTGGCAAGCTGAAATGGACTCATTGAATATGAATGTGAATAGGTGCAGACAATATGTGAATATAATAGAAAATATGTGACTATGTGCAAGTATGTGGAGAAAACATTCTTAGTACACTCTTTCAAAGCATCACATTCCTAAACATTTAGTATCCTTAAAGGGCTTTACACAAACACGAACAATTGATCCTCATGTCACACAACCTCAGTGAGATAAGTGGTAGGAAAGATGAGGGCCCGGGGAGTTTAGTGACTTGCCCAAGGTCACAGTGTGAGTCAGCGCAAGAAACAGGATTAAAAATCAGGAGTTCCTGAAAAGTATACCGTGGGGTCACCCAGAGGGGAAGAATCCACTTTAGACCCAAGCTTGATGCAGTGTTTGTTTCTCAAAGGGCATAAAAGGATTGTTCAGCTCTTCCTGATCCCACTTCAGTTAGATGTGGGCCACTCACCCCAGAAATCTCTCTCCCTGGATTTGGGGTGGGGCAAAACACATCCTTTCTTCTTCCTTCCCTGAAAGATAGAATGTAGTAGTTGAGGTAACCTTCCACACCATGAAGAAGATGGAGGGAATGGGGCATGTTGTGCAGTGCTCCCTCTCCTTCAAAGCTGGAAGATAACAAATGCTCCTGAAAGTGGTAGGCAGGAACCGTGTTTGTTCCAGTACCAAAAGGAATATGAACAGAGTTATCTTCCAAATTCTGTATGCACTGAGCCCTAGCTAGAATGTTTAGAATTTTAGCACCAGGAAGTGACCTGGCTTCAAACTCTCTGCACACTCTGTCATCTACAAAGACTAAATTCACAAAGAACTTGGCAGTGCCTTTTTGGGGATTACAGAAAGCATGGCAGTGGTGTAATACTTAACATTCCTCATGAATCATTTTGGGAGACCAACATAATCTTTGTCTTTGCTCATATTTTAGAGCTCCAGTAAAAATCTGGCCTTGTTTACTTTGTGAAGGGATGAAGAGGCTCTTTAAATATCTGTTAAACAACATTTATTTTGCATACTGATTTGATAGATCAAACTGCAGGCAACCTGAATCTTCTCTCCATGTATTTGTTTGATTTTTTTTTCAAAGTACACTTACATTTTTAATGGGAGAATGTGATGGGGTGTCTGCCACACACTTGCCCTGAAGAGGTTATTGTATGCTAAGAAGGGGCCAATTCATCAGACAGGCAACAGCTGCGGAGATCAGGTGGCTTAAGCAATCCTCTGACTGAATGAGGGAGCCCAGCTGAGGAGGAATGAGCTTGGCTGGGTTTATAAAGGATGGGAAATAGGCTGCAGTCACTCCCTGGGAGAAGGGAGGAGTGCTTGGAGGCTGCAGAGACATGTAGCTTGCAGTTGCTCCCTGGGAGGAGCAAGTTGGGAGGATGGCAAACCCAGAGAAGTGGGAGTGCTAGATGATAAGGAAAGGACTCAGGGAAAGGCAGTGAGGAGGGAATAGACCCTCCTCTATTGGCCATTATCTTTGAAAACTCATGGCGATTGGGGGAGGTCCTGGACGACTGGAAAAGGCTAATGTAGTGACCATCTTTAAAAAAGGGAAGAAGGAGGATCTGGGGAACTATAGGCAAGTCAGCCTCACCTCAGTCCCTGGAAAAGTCATGGAGTAGGTCCTCAAGGAATCAATTCTGAAGCACTTAGAGGAGAGGAAAGTGATCAGGAACAGTCAGCATGGATTCACCAAGGGAAAGTCATGCCTGACTAATCTAATTGCCTTCTATGATGAGATAACTGGCTCTGTGGATGAGGGGAAAGCAGTGGATGTGTTATTCCTTGACTTTAGCAAAACTTTTGACACGGTCTCCCACAGTATTCTTGCCAGCAAGTTAAAGAAGTATGGGCTGGATGAATGGACTATAAGGTGGATAGAAAGCTGGCTACATTGTCGGGCTCAACGGGTAGTGATCAATGGCTCCATGTCTAGCTGGCAGCTGGTATCAAGTGGAGTGCCCCAAGGGTCAGTCCTGGGGCCGGTTTTGTTCAATATCTTCATTAATGATCTGGAGGATGGCGTGGATTGCACCCTCAGCAAGTTTACAGATGACACTAAACTGGGAGGAGAGGTTGATACGCTGGAGGGGAGGGATAGGATACAGAGGGCCCTAGACAAATTAGAGGATTGGGCCAAAAGAAATCTGATGAGGTTCAACAAGGACAAGTGCAGAGTCCTGCACTTAGGACGGTAGAATCCCATGCACCGCTACAGACTAGGAACCGAATGGCTCGGGAGCAGTTCTGCAGAAAAGGACCTAGAGGTTACAGTGGACGAGAAGCTGGATATGAGTCAGCAGTGTGCCCTTGTTGCCAAGAAGGCCAATGGCATTTTGGGATGTATAAGTAGGGGCATAGCGAGCAGATCGAGGGACGTGATCGTTCCCCTCTATTTGACATTGGTGAGGCCTCATCTGGAGTACTGTGTCCAGTTTTGGGCCACACACTACAAGAAGGATGTGGATAAATTGGAGAGAGTCCAGCAGAGGGCAACAAATATGATTAGGGGTCTAGAACACATGACTTATGAGGAGAGGCTGAGGGAGCTGGGATTGTGTAGCCTGCAGAAGAGAAGAATGAGGGGGGATTTGATAGCTGCTTTCAACTACCTGAAAGGGGGTTCCAAAGAGGATGGCTCTAGACTGTTCTCAATGGTAGCAGATGACAGAACAAGGAGTAATGGTCTCAAGTTGCAGTGGGGGAGGTTTAGATTGGATATTAGGAAAAACTTTTTCACTAAGAGGGTGGTGAAACACTGGAATGCGTTCCCTAGGGAGGTGGTAGAATCTCCTTCCTTAGAGGTTTTTAAGGTCAGGCTTGACAAAGCCCTGGCTGGGATGATTTAACTGGGAATTGGTCCTGCTTCGAGCAGGGGGTTGGACTAGATGACCTTCAGGGGTCCCTTCCAACCCTGAGATTCTATGATTCTATGTTTAGTCTGAGGAAAAGAAGAATGAGGGGGGATTTGACAGCTGCTTTCAACTACCGAAAGGGGGTTCCAAAGAGGATAGATCTAGACTGTTCTCAGTGGTAGCTGATGACAGATGGGGAGTAATGGTCTCCAGTTGCAGTGTGGGAGGTTTAGGTTGGATATTAGGAAAAACTTTTTCACTAGGAGGGTGGTGAAATACTGGAATGCGTTACCTAGGGAGAGGGTGAAATCTCCTTCCTTTGAAGTTTTTAAGGTCATGCTTGACAAAGCCCTGGCTGGGATGATTTAAAGTTGGGGATTGGTCCTGCTTTGAGCAGGGGGTTGGAGTAGATGACCTCCTGAGGTCCCTTCCAACCCCGATATTCTATGACCATGTCTGCTGGCTAGAGGTTCCCTGAGCTGGCCATTGAGAGAGGACGGGCCAGAGGACAGGTAGAGGACTGGCCAGAGTTCTCCTGCTAGCCATTGAGAGAGTGGCACTATGTGCCAGTAAGTGGGAAGACTGTCCAGGATTGCTGAAGGAAGACTTGGGTACTCTGGAAGGATAAAACACAAAAAGTGACCTGGCTGGAGGGCTAAGTCATGGAAGAGGAGTTTGCAGCTTGTGGAGCAAGAGAAGGGATGCAGACCCAGGGGGAGAGGTGGAGATATGGCGTACAACTGTGGGAAGGGGAGTTGACCTTGTGAGCTAGTCCCCAGAGTGACCAGGAGGAAGCACCTTCCCAGCGGTGTTCATTCCATCTGGGGCACTTGGCATTGACCACCTGGCACTGGTGGAAGACAGGATATTGGGCTAGATGGACCTTTGGTCTGACCCAGTATGACTATTCTTATGAGTACCACATGACGGAGAAGTTTGCAGATCAAAAGAGAGCAAAAATCCTGATTTTTATAGGCAATGTATGACTCAGAATTTTCAGACTAAAACCAAAGCATGTTGTCTGGTTTTAATCACTAGGTCTTCATACTGTAGATCTTTAATTTAGCAGTTTTGGCATTTTTGAAATGATTTCAATTTATTTTGGCGTGTATGGTTTGAGAGGTCTGCCCAAAGGATTGATGCATGCATCTGAGAAAATAAATTTAGTTGGGAGGTTGAAAGCTCAGAGTTATTTTCCAGACTTAATGTTGACAATCAAATGCATTGACTTTGTTGACACAATGACATTTGTTGAGAAGGAAGTAAGTAGTTTGTCCTATTGCTTTTCTGCCTGACTGTGAAATTAGAATATTTTCTCTCTCAGATAAGGAATGATTGAAGTTCAAGAAAAACACTTCTATGTACAAATTGAATTCTGTCAGGAACCTAAAGCCATTTAATTGACAAAATAAATTCCGTCAAGTCCTTTAAGCTTGTATTCCTCACAGGAGTACATAAGTATGCTGATAAAGTTCATTTTGACCAACACCTTAATATATTATTGGGAGATTGAATTTGAAGAAATCTTTGAATCTGTTCTGCAGATTTTCCATAGAATCATAGGACTGGAAGGGACCTCAAGAGGTCATCTAATCCAGACTCCTAAACTCATGGCAGGACTAAGTATTATCTAGACCATTCCTGAGAAGTGTTTGTCTAACCTTCTCTTAAAAATCTCCAATGATAGAGATTCCACTACCTCTATAGGCAATTTATTCCCGTGCATAACCACCCTGACAGTTAGGAAGTTTTTTCTAATGTCCATGTGTCAGATGGCCAATGTATGCCCTGGCGGAGAGGGGGACTCTGCACGTGGTTATTTTATTTTATTTCTACTTACAACTGATATGATGGGGGGGGAAGGGAAAATACACTTCTGGCTTTTACGTGCATTTGAAATTATTTAAAACTGCAGTGACATAAAATATAAAAACCTGAGCCAATGGCTATTGAAGTCGATGGAAAGATTCTTGGTGGCTTTGCTGAATGCTGGATCAGGACCAAAAGCAGCAGCTTACACACATCCCAAAACCCAGACATAAGCAACCTGAGATGCATATCAAATCCACATAATACCTTTGCATACTACAAATAGAGCTAGTTGGGAAATTTTCAGCAAAGCATTTTTTCATCTAGAAATACCAATTAATCAAAACCAAAACTGCTCTCAAAACTTAAGGATCTGTTCTGATGAATTTCTTGTTTCAAAAATAAATTGAGAAAAAAGTTTTTAAATTATTGAACCCATCCCCTTTTGACCTTTTAAAAATGTTTTGAAGTTTTTGCTTTGAAATTTAAGCTAATTATAATTTTAAAAAGTTAATGTTTCAGTCTTTTATCCCAACAAAATATTTTGATTAACTATAATTGATTATTTTGTTTTGTTTTTAAGCTTTGTGGATGGTGAAAATTGCAAGATTTTACCTTTTTGTTCAGTTTTGGGACAGGAGAAAAAATGTTGAATTCTTAAATTTCTCAGAATGGGAAACCATTTCCCACCCACGCTCCTACAAATTCCAACCCTTGTCATGCCTCTTCCTACCACTGGTCTTAGATGACCATCTGACAGTACCCCCAGAAAGTAAGGAACAAATATAGTCCATCTTCTAGTTGCTTTCTTCTGCCAAGTAGTATTGTCTTAGTCATGTCTGGATCATGCTTCCACTTGCCTTCATCCATGTCATGATCCATAGCAAACACTGGGGAAGGGGTTTGGCAGCACTGGCTGGGTCAGATGAGTTGAAGATATAGAGTTAGTTGTCATAAGCAGACAGAAAACTACCCTTTTCCCTAACCCTTCTCATGGCATCATATACAAGTCGAACAAGATGGAAGCCTATCAGACTCTGAACCGAAGAACAATTGTTCAAAACTACTCTGAGATATAAACTCTCAATCATAGGATTGAGTCAATGAGAGGAGTAGCACATGAGCTCATTAGTGCTAGTCTAAAGTGTTTGCCCCAAAAGATATTTTCATTCAAATGTCATGTTGATGACCTCATCCATACATCAATACCTGCCAGTTTTCCAACTGATATTATCCAGGATGTAAATTAATCACCAGTAAAGCACCTACACCGTAGTGGAAGATGGTATGAAAGAGACGGTATCCTCTTACTTGGTTTATAAATAATCCAGGCAAAGTTTATATCTCAGTTACATCACTGTAAATCCACAGCAGCACCCAGACCTACTCTGGTTCCTGCAGACAAACTGGGAGCAAAATTTGGCCTATAATTATTAGTTCAATAGACTGCCTATCAAAGGGTACCACTGCACTATATATATAAAAAATACATTAAACAGAAATCTAAGTATATTACATCAACACTGTTACCTTTATCAACCAAATTTGTAATCTCATTAAAAACAGATATTAACAGATTGACAGAATTTATTTTCCATAAATCCGTGTTGATTGGCATTAATTATATTTCCTTTCTTTAATTCTTTATTAATCGAGCCTCATATCAACTACTGCATTATCTCTCTCAGGATCAATGTCACACTGTCTGGCTTATAATTATCCAGTCATCATGTTTATCTTTTTCAATTATTAGCACATTCGCTTTCTTCCAGTCTTCTTGAATTACTCAGTGTTCCACAACCTATTGAAAATCAACATTAATGGTCCAGCAAGCTTCTCAACCAGCTCTTTTAAAACTCTTTGGATACAAGTTATCTGGACTTGCTGATTTAAAAATGTCTAAAAGTAGTAGCTCCTGTTTAACATCAATAATGCTAGGACAGGATTTTATTGTAGATAGCCAACAATTAAAAAGACACAAGACCCTATAGTGATCAATGGCTCCATATCTAGTTGGCAGCCGGTATCAAGTGGAGTACCCCAAGGGTCGGTCCTGGGGCCGGTTTTGTTCAATATCTTCATAAATGATCTGGAGGATGGTGTGGATTGCACTCTCAGCAAATTTGCGGATGATACTAAACTGGGAGGAGTGGTAGATACTCTGGAGGGGAGGGATAGGATACAGAAAGACCTAGACAAATTGGAGGATTGGGCCAAAAGAAATCTGATGAGGTTCAATAAGGATAAGTGCAGGGTCCTGCACTTAGGACGGAAGAACCCAATGCACCGCTACAGACTAGGGACCGAATGGATAGGCAGCAGTTCTGTGGAAAAGGACCCAGGGGTGACAGTGGACGAGAAGCTGGATATGAGTCAGCACTGTGCCCTTGTTGCCAAGAAGGCCAATGGCATTTTGGGATGTATAAGTAGGGGCATAGCGAGCAGATCGAGGGACGTGATTGTTCCCCTCTATTCAACATTGGTGAGGCCTCATCTGGAGTACTGTGTCCAGTTTTGGGCCCCACACTTCAAGAAGGATGTGGATAAATTGGAGAGAGTCCAGCGAAGGGCAACAAAAATGATTAGGGGACTGGAACACATGAGTTATGAGGAGAGGCTGAGGGAGCTGGGATTGTTTAGCCTGCAGAAGAGAAGAATGAGGGGGGATTTGATAGCTGCTTTCAACTACCTGAAAGGGGGTTCCAAAGAGGATGGCTCTAGACTGTTCTCAATGGTAGCAGATGACAGAACGAGGAGTAATGGTCTCAAGTTGCAGTGGGGAAGGTTTAGATTGGATATTAGGAAAAGCTTTTTCACTAAGAGGGTGGTGAAACACTGGAATGCGTTACCTAGGGAGGTGGTAGAATCTCCTTCCTTAGAGGTTTTTAAGGTCAGGCTTGACAAAGCCCTGGCTGGGATGATTTAACTGGGAATTGGTCCTGCTTTGAGCAGGGGGTTGGACTAGATGACTTTCAGGGGTCCCTTCCAACCCTGATATTCTATGATTCTATGATTCTACAACCATGCACAGAAGTCAATGGAGGTATCAATGGGCTTCAGAGATGCATTTTTTTATCCACACTATCCATAGCTTTTAGCCTCAGAGATTACATCAGGGGACAGATTTTCAGCTGGTGTAAATTGCCACTGAAATCAACTGAGTTATTGCAATTTGCATCTGAGAACTTTCTCCTCAGTAAGTAGAGAAACTTAATTGTTTCTTTTCTGTGTAACATGTCAAATATGGTGCAGAATTCAAAACGCATATGATGCTTGATATACTTGGTATACCCCAGTAAACACTGTCCAGGACTTCAAGGAATGCTAACAAGCAGAACTGGTACATTGGGTTTTGCAGTGGTGGTTAGCACAAAAGTGATTGACTGCTGTGTTCAGAGTACACAGCAAACAGCCATCTAACCAGAACAGTTAGTGTCTAAAGCAGTGGTTCTCAACTCTGGTCCACCGCTTGTTCAGGGAATGCCCGTGGCATGCCAGGCCAGTTTGTTTACCTGCCACGTCCACAGGTTTGGCCAATCGTGGCTCCCACTGGCCGTGGTTCACCGTTTCAGGCCAATGTGGGCCTCGGGAAGCGTGGCCAGCACATCTCTCGGCCTGCACTGCTTTCTGAAGCCCCCATGGGAACCACAGCCAGTGGGAACCACATCCAGATTGGACGAACCTGCGGACATGGCAGGTAAACAAACTGGACCGGTACGCCAGGGGCTTTCCATGAACAAGCGGTGGACCAGAGTTGAGAACCACTGGTCTAGAGTATCAGTCTCCTGTTCTTTAAATATGTGATATCTGGATGGTTGTTAGATTAGTAGTATGACTGGTATTGGCCATATTCCTGTTAGAAGGTTATCTTTATGACACCTCCTATGTATTGCAACAAAGAAGTGATAAGAATATAAGAATGACCATACTGGGTCAGAACAATGGTCTTTCTAGCCCAATATTCTGTTTTCCAACAGTGGCCAGTATCAAGTGCTTTAGAGGGGATGAACAGAACAGAGCAATCTATCAGGTGCCCCTGTTGTCCGGTCCCAGCTTCAAGCAGTCAGAGAATTAGGGACACCCAGAGCTTGGATTTGTAACCTCTGACCATCTTGGCTAATAGATATTGATGGACCTAGCCTCCGTGAACTTATCTAATTCTTTTTGAAACCCATTCATGGTTTTGTTCTTCACAAAATCCCCTGGCAATGAGGTCCACTGGTTGACTGTGTGTTGTGTGAAGAAGTACTTACCTATATTTGTTTTAAACTTGCTCCCTACTAATTTCATTGGGTGACCTCTGGTTCTTGTGTTGTGTAAAGGGGTAAACACCACTTTCTTATTAACTTTCTCCACACCAGTCATGATTTTATAGATTTGTATCATCACTTTTCTAAGCTGAATAGTCCAAGTCTTTTTACTCTCTCCTCATATGGAAGCTGTTCCATACTGCTAATCATTTTTATTGCCCCTCTCTGTATTTTTTCCTAATCTAATTTATATATTTTAGAGATAAGGAAACCAGAACTGCATGTAGTATTCAATGTGTCCATGGATTTATATAGTGGCAATATGATATTTTCTGTCTTATCTATCCCTTTCCTAATGGATTCTAACATTCTGTATGCTTTTTTCAGTGCCGCTGCACATTGTGAACTATGCACAATGTCTCCAAAATTTCTTTTTTCAGTGCTGGGTTAGCAGTTATCCCTCCCCTTCTGGCTCAGTGGGAGGCCCCTCTGCTTCACTATGTCACTGGGGCACTGCCCTGTTTCAGGGTATTAGCGAGTCAAGCACTGGGGCTGAGGTCCCTCTGGCAGGATAGAGCAGTGCTAACAAAAACTCTTAGGGCTCAGTCCTTCAGGCCGGGGGAGCCATAAGCTGTCTAGGAGGGAGGGGAGAGGGGTCTCTGACCCTGAAGACATCTGTCCATCCAACGTCTTGGCTCAGGTAGTTGGTAGACAAGTCTCTGTCTGAACCATGTTCTCCTCTCTACACCTGTCAGCTTTCCCCCAGCCCTCAGTTTAAAAAACCCTTTATGACCTTTTTTAATTTTACATGCCAGCTACCTGGTTTCATTTTGGTTTAGGTGAAGCCCATCCTTCCTGTATAGGCTCCTCCTTTCCAAAAGGTTCCCCAGTTCCTAATAAACCTAAATACCTCCTCCAAACACTGTGCAATTTTGCCTAACTGGCCCTGAGTGTGGAACTGGAAGCATTTCAGAGAATGCTTCTCGGAGGTCCTGGACTTTAATCTCTTACCTAGCAGCCTAAATTTGGCCTCCAGGATCTCTCTCCTACCTTTCCTGTATCATTGTTACCTACATTCACCATGATCACTGGCTCCTCTCCAGCACTGCACTTAAATCTGTCTAGATGTCTCGAGAGGTCCACAACCTTTGCACCTGGCAGGAAGTTCACTATACAGTTCTCCTGGTCATCACCAACCCAGCTATCTATATTTCTAACAATCAAATCTCCCTTTACAATTATCTATCGCTTCCTAATAACAGGGTCCCCTCCCCTGGAGAAGTATCCTCAGTGAGAAGATACCGTGACATCATCTGGAAGGAGGATCCCAACTATGGGATCATTTCCCTCCTTCCCCCAGACTTTCATCCTCCTCAATGGCATACAGGCTGTCAGACTCGGGGTGGGACTGTTCAGCGGTGTCCTGAAAAGTCTCTTGTATGTACTTCTCTGTCTCTCTTAGCTCCTCCAAGTCAGCCACTTTGTTTTTAAGAGCCTATACTCTGTAACTGAGGGCTGTGAGCTGTTTGCACAAAATGCAAAAACATATTTTGATACTGTGTTGCCCTAAAGAGGGATTTGTGGCCTGTGCTAGTGTAACCCACACAGCTCCTGGGTGTGGTGTTCTGTCCCATCTAGTGGCACTGACACTACTTAGAGAGAAATAAAATGAGTCTGCTCTACAGTCTTAGCTAAGAGCCCCCACTTGTAACACTGACAGAGCCTGGTCATCAGCAGGCGGGATGGAACCTGGGGCCTCTGGAGCTTAGTGCATGAGCCTCTCCTGCATGAGCTAAAAGCCACATGGCCATTAAAGAGATATTAATGAGTCCGCTCTACAAGTAGCTAAGTGGCAGCTAAGTGTAGCTAAGTGGTCTCGGTGTCCCTAGATGGGACAGAGTCCCACACCCTGAAGGTGTGTGTGTTACACTATCACAAGTAGCAGTGCGTTATCTAAATTGCTTGACTTTGCCTGTCTACTTGTTTCGGAGCAGGAGGTACAACTGTGACTGGTAGGCAATTTGCCTGTGCACAGAGAAAGTGGAAAGACTCCCTCTTTCTCAAAATGAACCAACAGCTGCTGCCATAGGGGCAGTCCATGAGTGAGAGAGTGTGGCCAGTACAGAGGAAACACTTAGATTCTGATCCAGCAAAGTACTCTTGCATGTACTTAATTTTAAGCATGTGCGTGGCCCATTGACTTCAAATCCCATTGACTTATTCTTAGATAAAGTAAATGGTCACTATTATACTAGTTGATGCTAGAAGTTTTAGAATCTTTCAGCATCTGTTTGCCTGCTGTTTGAAAAATACCTCACCTATTTTCAGCTTACTGCAGATTGCTGGCACCCATGGCTTGCTTGTTATCACTCATGTGGACAATTGTCCTTGTTCTGGTACTGCAGAAAATTGATATACATCCTGTTTTATCCCTTCATCTTCACAGCTGTTAAATTGCTCTTGACCTTTCACTTCATTTCCACCCCCCTAAGGCTAAGACATTCTCTTTAGTCCTCCCCTCATATTAAATGTTTTTTTTTTAAAGTTTAATAAAAAGATTGCAGTAGGAATCTCATGTCAAAATCCCATTTTATAGTTATCTAGAATTTAGCCTCTTTTGCTTTATTGTTTTACCAGTTGTTCCCAAAGGTCTGCTGTAGAAGATAGTGTCATTTGTATGCTGTCTGTGTTTCTGGACAGATAAGAAAAAAATTCATAGGTAGACTATGCATCCTCAGCCAGCATCTGATACCCTGTCTTGCAGAGTATCTTCTCAAATGTCATCTAGCAGACATACATCTCCCACACACAGAATATCTTTCATATGTAAAACAATTGCCTTTTCTTCAATAATATTTACTATGAAAATCCTACATTGAGTGATTTCTCCCATATTTTTAAAATGAATAACAATAATTATTAGCTCCTGAATAGTGACTTCATCTATAAACCCAAACACATTTTACAGTGGAAAATAAGAAAATAAGTGACAGAACAAGGAGTAATGGTCTCAAGTTGCAATGGGGGAAGTTTAGGTTGGATATTAGGAAAAACTTTTTCACTAGGAGGGTGGTGAAGCACTGGAATGGGTTACTTAGGGAGGTGGTAGAATCTCCTTCCTGAGAGGTTTTTAAGGTCAGGCTTGACAAAGCCCTGGCTGGGATGATTTAGTTAGGGTTGGTCCTGCTTTGAGCAGGGGGTTGGACTAGATGACCTCCTGAGGTCCCTTCCAACCCTGATATTCTATGATTCTATAATTCTATTGTTATCCCCCTCTTTTAAAGACAGGGGAAACTGTGACACAGAGATGATGGGACTTGCTCAAGGTTGCATGGAGGTTCCTTTGGGTCCCTTTTAAGAACACATTATCTTCGAGGCTGGTAAAACCTGTTTCTTTAAAATCCATTAAAAGAAAATAGTCTGCATTTTTTCAAATACATTTGCAAAAGAAATTAGAGGGTTTTTCCCAAATTTTCAATAAAACTAACATCTGAAAATTGGTTTTCACTTTTTTTCCTCCCCTTTCTCTGCCGTTTCGCCTTTTGTATCCAGGGAAAAATGGAAATAAGGAAATAAGGGGTTAAAGAAAGGGGGGAAAGAAATAGAAAAAGGAGGAAGAAAACAAAAAATGAAAACTAAAACTTTTTATTGTTTTTCCATTTTTTACTGAAAAATTCAGAGAATTTAAAATTTTTCATTTCTAAAAATAAGGCCATTTTTCATCAAAAAAAAGTTCTGAATGAAAAGTTTTGAATAGCTATAATTCACTTTTTTGGCCAGGGACTTTGTTCCCTTCTTCATCTTCAAGGTAAATAATGAAAATAGCTTGGCTAATCAAATGTAGTGGTATTTTACAGAGTACAAATGCAATTTGCAAACTTGGTATTTGTTACTGAGAATATCATGCTTACTCTTTGGTTACTTTTAATTTTTTAATATGTTCATGGATCAAATGGTAATTTAAGTAACCCTTTTCCATAACTATATACTTATTTATAAAATTCTCTATTTCATTGGAAACTGCATAAAACATTATTACAGCTCTGTAACTAAAATATAATGACACTGTATTATCTTACTGGTACTCTCTAACAAATGGGAATTCTCAGTCACTTTCTACCATACAGCAAAAAGTGTTGGAATTTTTATAATATATACTAAATTTCATAAGAATGTAGAGTAGTTTGTCTGTTAGTTGGGTGGTGCTGTTCTTTTTTTTTTTTTTTTTTAAGTTTTACTGACAAATTAAAAAAAAAAAAAACCTCTGTATTACACTTCAGGGTGAGATTCTCCTCTAAAAGGCACAGCAGAGCACTCATAGACAAGGGGGAATAGCATCTGTCGTGTCTTTAAATCATCTTTGTGCTCTCCTGTCAAGGTTCCTCCCCCACTCTGAACTCTAGGGTACAGATGTGGGGACCTGCATGAAAAACCTCCTAAGCTTATCTTTACCAGCTTAGGTCAAAACTTCCCCAAGGTACAAAATATTACACCCGTTATCCTTGGACTGGCCGCTACCACCACCAAACTAATACTGGTTACTGGGGAAGAGCTGTTTGGACGCGTCCTTCCCCCCAAAATACTTCCCAAAACCTTGCACCCCACTTCCTGGACAAGGTTTGGTAAAAAGCCTCACCAATTTGCCTAGGTGACTACAGACCCAGACCCTTGGATCTTAAGAACAATGAACAATCCTCCCAACACTTGCACCCCCCCTTTCCTGGGAAATGTTGGATAAAAAGCCTCACCAATTTGTATAGGTGACCACAGACCCAAACCCTTGGATCTGAGAACAATGAAAAAGCATTCAGTGTTTTACAAGAAGACTTTTAATAAAAAATAGAAGTAAATAGAAATAAAGAAATCCCCCCTGTAAAATCAGGATGGTAGATATCTTACAGGGTAATTAGATTAAAAAACATAGAGAACCCCTCTAGGCAAAACCTTAAGTTACAAAAAAGATACACAGACAGAAATAGTTATTCTATTCAGCACAATTCTTTTCTCAGCCATTTAAAGAAATCATAATCTAACACATACCTAGCTAGATTACTTACTAAAAGTTCTAAGACTCCATTCCTGTTCTGTCCCCGGCCAAGACGACTACAGACAGACACAGACCCTTTGTTTCTCTCCCTCCTCCCAGCTTTTGAAAGTATCTTGTCTCCTCATTGGTCATTTTGGTCAGGTGCCAGCGAGGTTACCTTTAGCTTCTTAACCCTTTACAGGTGAGAGGAGCTTTCCCCTGGCCAGGAGGGATTTCAAAGGGGTTTACCCTTCCCTTTATATTTATGACATCTCCTTATCCAGGGCTTCTCTGAGGACATGAGAATTGGCCAGCATACCTGAGGGTATGTTTACATGTGGAGCTGGAGATGTAAATTCCAGCTTGAGGAGACATATTCACATTAACTCTGATCGAGCTAATGCACTAAAAGGAGAGTGTAGCCAAGGCAACATTCATGCTGGGAGGAACTACCCACCCCCGTACAAGCCTAATCAAGATGCTAGCTACATACTTGGGGTGGCTAGCTCCTCCTGCTGCTCAAACCATGCTAGCTGAATCAGACCTAGTGCAGGTACTGTATGTCCACTTAAGCTGGAATTTATACTTCTAGCTTGAAGTGTAGACTTACCCATAGAGACCCTAGGAGCCTGTTGAAGATAGAAATGGAATGTGGAAATGGATTCCCTTGTAAATATTCTGGACAGTTTCAGAGATCTTTTTGAAAATTTGGCACAGATTGGAATTTCAAGTGTATCTGTTTGATGTGAGGACCTTAAAATATTCAACAGGGGAAGTATCATACCCTATTTCTCAAATAAGAATAAAATAGAAAAAGATAGATGAAGAAACCATTAAACTTTCTAATCAAAATCTAGAGCAAGAGTCAGATCAAGAAAAATATGAAAGCAAAAAAAAATTAACCTCAAAATTCTATGTCTACTTTATTTATAACTATTATATTATCAGTATTAGTAGAATGCTTTGGGGAAACATTGCCAGGTTAAGGATATATGCTGACACTTTAGCACATGCATAATTTTACTCACATAAGTAATCACATTAAACTCTATGGGTGAAATCCTGGTGCCATTGCAGTCAAAGGTAAAACTCCAATCACCTTCAGTGGATCCATGATTTTGTTATATGCGATTGCTCATTTGAGTAAAATTTTCCAACTATTTAGGAGTCTGAAGGAAGAAGGCCAAAGTGTCCCTAATTGGAGACATTTTCAATGTAATTAATTAGAACTAGACAGAATTTTTTGTCCAAAAAAAAAAAATCCAGCTGGAAAAAAATAGGTGATAAAAATTCTCAGAAAATACTCTTTTTTTTTGGACTGTAATCCATTGGCCGAAGCTGCAGGAACATGGCCCTGATTTAAGCAATAGTAAGTTTCCCATAATTCATATGAGGGTAACTGAGGTTGTAATGTAGATATATTCCATTTTATAAGAAATTACAGCATTATGAGTTCAGTAGGATCATAGACAAACTACTTTGAATGACCATTGAAAGGGAGTGGAAGCATTTCAAAACCAGTTGAGCTGGGTTTTTGCTGATATGGTGCTAAAGGGTGGCAAATGTTCAAATACAGCATCTGAAGTGACAAATTCTAACTGGAAGCCTGAATATAGTATGAAAAGCTTATGCTTTCAAAGAACACTCAGTGCAAAGTGGCATTCCTTTCACTCAAATGCCTTCTGTAACTATAGCTGTTTATACCTTCCGTGGTTTAAAAAGTCTCATCTGAGGAGATTGAGGAGTGATTTATCTGTCTTCCTTCTAAGTCTCCTTGAATAGAGCAGGAGTGCCTAATGCAACATGTACTGGTGAATAGTACAGAGGTAGAGGAGAGCAGATGAGCCAAATGGTAGAAAACTGTTAAATTTGTGACGTCCCATAGAACATTAGCAATCACTTGTTTACTTCAGTCAAAATCCTCCCCTTCTTCATTGATTAATAGCAACAGGACAAATCCTGAATTTCTTATCCAGGCTTAACACCATTGCTTTGACTCCTTTCTCCAACCTTTCCTCTTCACCCACCTTAGTGCTTTTTCTGAGCATGTTGCCCTCATGATTCTCAATCTCCTTGGCAGTCTAGTAGGAAAGTACATCCAAGCAAAGTCTAGCCATTTTCTCATGTCTTTGGTGGACAACCATATGTAGATAACATTACTTTTTTTAAAAGGAAGTACAACTGCATTCAGCACAATAAATAAGTCATAGGTCCTATTCACCAGGACACTGGAATGCTATTTAAGCATTTTTGAATATGGCAAGCCTCTCCTCAGTCATTTTGAAATCCATGGTAGGTTTCACACACTGGACTGTCTGCAGAAAACACAGAATTGGAAACACTCTCCTCTTTACCATCCATTCTATAGAGGAGAGAGGGGTCATTGTAGCAGTTAAAAAAGTAGTGGGTTGGATCTAGAGATAATTAGAGGACTGCCAGTTCTGAACCTTTCTGTACACAAACTATCTTTACATCAAAAATTAGTGTTTCAAAAACAGCTAAACAAATGCTTCATTAAAAGTATTTGTAAACATTCATTTTAGTAAGAACTGCAAAGTCACATTGATAGGATTCACAACCTCTTTCATGTATTTTACAGAAACGTATGATTTTTAAGGAGTTTCTTTCTGCAAACAAAATATAAACTTTTGCAAGTACTTGTGTGACTATGTGTTTACAGAGACAAGGTGGGTGAGGTAATATATTTACTGGACCAACTTATTTTGGTGAAGAGACAAGCTTCTGAGCTACACAAAGCTCTTTTTCAGGTCTGGAAAAGTGTCTCAGGCCTGGTCTACACTAAGGGCTTGTCTACACTTGAAGCTGCCCTGCGGGGGTTCTTCAGTGTTGATGCTACCTATGCTGACAGAAGGAGTTCTCCCATCAGTTTAGGTAATCCACCTCCCCAGAAAGCAGCGAGAAGTGGGAGCTGGATTTGCAAACATCTCCACTGGACAAAGGCCCATTCATGTATGCAAATGTTTATTTTCAGGTACAATGTGGGGGACTCATATCTGAAAACATGGCCTTAAAAATAAGAAAGATATGTCTTTATTTTTGCCTTTTGTTCCTTGTTACTGTGTAATACATACCACATACCTTGTATTCCTCCCTTGAGTGCTGTGGGGAAATATAGAGTTGTCAAAACTAGGCATACACTGAGCAACAAAAGGAGTCAGGATGGAACTATCCACAGGAAATTAAAACACAGAGAGAGAGAGAGAGAGAGAGAGATGGAAAATGTTTATATGCTTCAGAAGTGGTTCTAAACGGGTGGATTGGACAGTGGGAAGAAAATTCTAGGCAGTCACCAGACAGATGATGCAGTAGGACATCACCATTATTTGCTATGAAAACTGTAGGGAAAGTTTTGCACCTAAGGTAAGGGTGAAAAATATTGAATTTTTTTTTTACCACTTTTGGAAGAAGAAGAAGAAAAACCTTGCTTGTTTGTCATATCAGAAATGAACCTTGCATCACAGTGGGGTGAAAGAGAGCTTGCCCTGTTTGAGTAGCAGTTCTCACATTTATAACAGGGAGGATCTAAGTGGGAACAGAGAGACAAAAATTACTCAGATGCTGAGCTATGAAAATTCAATACAAACATTTCCTTGCAGCTATAAATTGTTTCACAATGTATAATAAAGCTTGAGCAGTGAGGCAGTGTGGCCTAGAGGCTAGAGTACTGAAGTGGCACTGAGGAGATGTGGGTTCAAGCCTTAGCTTTGCTGTTGGGTGACCATGGGCATGTCACTTTCCCTCCCTATGTCTCAGTTTCCTCATCTGTAAAATGAGAATAATGACACAGTAAAGCACTCCAGGATCTATGGATGAAAAATGCTACACAAGCGCAAAGATATTACTATTAATGCTAAGAAGTTCTGAAACCTGAGCCAGTTGTTGGAGAGTGAATACCTGAATTGTATCTTTGCCTACCATGTATGAGTGTAATTGCCTGTCTTCAAATATTTTGCTTGAATTAAAAGCCAAAGTATTAAATAACGAAGAGCAGCGTTAAAAGTAGACTCTCTCCACTTTCCAATAGCCAGCAAGTGGACTGAGAAAGTGTGCAGCTCAACCCCTAACATTTTTTCTCTTTCTCCTGCGTAATTTCACAGTTTCGCTGTAGTTGTTTCCCACTCCATTTCTCCCTATTTTTAATATTGATTTTTTTTCTTGTTCCTTTTCCCACAGTAACCTGAACCCAATAAATGAGATTTGTGTTTAAGCTGAGCTTTCAAACCTGCCATGTTGGAATGGGTTCAAAATTAGGCAAAGCAAATATACTCCACTTTCCTTTAAATGATTGCATTCTAGGAACAAGGAATGTTACATCTAGTTATTGTTACACTGTTTAAATCTATATAGCAGTAGCTTGCAAAGTTTTCACCCTCAGTCCTTTGGTTTGCCTTTTTCATTAGTTTTATGATCAAAACTACTTTTGTAAGCTAAAAATATGACAAGTAAATATTTTCACCTCTTGCTATGTTCTCCCTTTCCAATGGAAAGGGAGGCCTGTACGTGCACAGAAGTCCAATTCACAGCTCTCACAGCAGTGTCGCTCACCCCAGGTGTTCTCTGCCATTAATCCTGGCAGCCTTTATGTGCTTCATGCCTGGCAGGGCAGAGGTTACTTTTGCAACCCCTGTATGATAAGTGGCAATTGCCTGAGGTGCCTCTGTGCTCTGGGTAGCAACATTCCCATCAGGGCCGGCTCCAGGCACCAGCGTTCCAAGCAGGTACTTGGGGTGGCAGTTCAAAAGGGGCGGCAATTCCTCCGGCCACCGTGGCAAATCGGCGGCAGCTTCTCCCGTTTGTGGCCATGGCGGCAGACTTTTTCACTGCTTGGGGCGGCCAAAACTGTACAGCAGGCCCTGATTCCCGTGAGTTGCTTACTGCCTATTGCTTCCTTGCACAGGGCATTTATTCCTCAGATGTTCTGTGGAATTACAGTGATAGCACCTTCTGGGCTCCTCTGCTTTTACAGGAGATTTGGGAAGAGGACTAGAGGAATGGTTTTGGGGAGGTGAGCATCCAGCCTGCCAGTCACCCTCTTTCTTCCCAGGGGTAAAACGGGAACCGTGCTTCCCACCAGGTTTAATCCTCTCTGTCTGTGGTTTGTTTGCAATAGATGCTTGGGTTTGCTCAAATTGATCAGCTAGAGCAGCCAGTTCATCAAAAGTTTTCACCTTTTTATCCCATAAACACTATTTCACATCATCTCTATATATACTCAGGAAACGTTCCTGAGCAACAAGATCACACATTCCTTCAAAGCTTGTAACACCTTTTTCCCCTTACCCACTTATCCATTAAAATCTTTCATCTGGTTTACATATGCCACATTACTCATCCCAACACCCCTCTAAAGGCTTCTAAATTTTACTCTATATGTTTCAGGTATAATCTGAAACTGTTTTAAAACCATTTTCTTGAATTTGCCATAATCTGAAGCATCTCCACATACATCTTATTGAATATATCCAGAGCTCTCCCAGACAAGTTTGCAACCAAAGTGGGCAGCTTTTGGTCCTCAGGAATTTCATAAAGTACACACAGCCTCTCAAAGGTGATAAAATATTCAGGAATATCCAGGCTCACTGTATGCAGGACACAATCGTTCCCATTTGTGGATTTTTGGAGAGGTGGGACTCCCTGGCGTGTGAAGGTTCTGGTTCTGATTCTCTATTAAGTCCAGTTGATGCTTCCTCTCTCTTTCTTTCTCTTCCATTTTCTTTGGCTTGACGTTCCATGGCTCTTTAGCTTCTTGCGCATCAATTTCCATCTGTTTTTATTCCATAAGTCTTTTGTGTTCTTTTCCCCTCTCTTCTGCCTGCAGTCTGCACAGCTCCAGCTTCTTACTAGTTTAACTTTAACTCATTTTGCTGCTTTTCTATCCCTACTTCCCTTGCCTGAAATAAGCAAACAGAAAATAACAAACTGATAACCTCTTTGACTGATCTCAAACCACCACACTTAAAACTCACTTAAAATCATCACCAGTGCAGAAAGTGCAAATCTCACTCAGAACAAGCAGCTGTGCATATGTTCCTGTATGACTATGCCACTGTGACGGGCTCCCCCTGGGGTGCCACCTGGAACTGGGGTACCACTGAGCCCCCTGACCAACCAGCCTGACTCCCTCTAACACTGTACTGCTGTGACAAGCTGCAAAGCCCTATAGCCTCCATTTTCACCAGCATTCATAGAGGTAGGGACACACCCAGCTGCAGTTACACGAAGGCTCTCTGTCCAGCCCCTGCAATGAACAAACGATAGAAAGGCTACAGCCAAGGCAACTCCCAGCTCCCCAGGTACGCACCCCCTCTGGAGTATAAACCCAAAATTATACCTTCTTGCGCTGCACAGGGAACTGTACCGTGTAAGATCACAAAGTTTGCCCCCCTTCCTCAATGTGGAGAGGAATATGCAACAACTTTTGCCCCTTGAGGTAAGATTCCCATTCACTTCACTCCAACTCACTGGTTTAGATAAAGGAAAAACAAGTTTATTAACTACAAAAGATAGATTTTAAGTGATTAAGGGTTAACAAATAGATCAAAGCAGATGACCTAGCAAATAAACAAAAACACAAACTAAGTTTCATATATTAGGGTGAGAATCTGATCATTCATATCCAGTCTAAGAGATGGTACAAACAGGCTGCAAATTCTTAAGGCACAAGCTGCATAAACTTTACAGATTGGGTTTCTCTGGACTTAATTCACAGGCCAATAACCACATTAGCCTAGTTCCAGCACTTCCCCCAGTTCAGTCTTTGTTCATCAGGTGTTTCCAGGAGTCTTCCTGGGTAGAGAATGAAGAACCCCAGATGATGTCACTACCTGCCTTATACAGCTTAAGCATACGGTGGGAGCCCTTTGTTTCAAAACTTGGTTCCCAGACCAGTTTGTGGAAAAATACTGACATTCCAAGATGAAGTCCATAGACATGTGGCCTGGTCACATGTCCTTGTATAATTATAGCAGCCGTTGCTTATGGGCTCTCTAGAGCATTCTCAGGAAGGCTCACCAGATGGGGGATAAGCTTCTCCTAATGCCTATTGTTTTTCCTAATGGCCCATTGCCCTGAATAGGCCTTCCCCACCCACTATCTAGACTAAAAGCATCTTGTCTAGTGGGCATTACCCAGGAGTAACAAAATTTGAAATACAGATACATAGTCAATATTCTTATCTTCAGATACAAAAATGATACATGTGTACAAATAGGCTAATCATATTCTGTAAATCATAACTTTTCCAAGGACACCTCACATGACTTATCTTGCATAAAATACATTATAATCATATCATAATAATATCACTATGAAGAATATGGGGTGCAGTGTCACACCAACCAACTCCCTTTCCCTCCAGAGGGTCCCTGTAAGCCTCTTCCCTGTAGCCTCCTCCTGCTCTTGCTTCCAGTCTTTACAATCCTATCCCAGCTCTTCCCCAAGATGGGCACTGTCTGCAATTAGTCTTTATTAAGCCCTGGCTCCCCTCTAGATGCAGCATATTAATTGCCTGCTTCTGGCCCACATTAAACTATTCGGGGCTTGTGTGAGATGAACCCTCCCTCACACACACAAAGACAAGACATATAAAATAAACCATATACTTGGACATGGAAGTACAGTAACACATAAGTATCTTCAGATCATCACAGCA
Organism: Lepidochelys olivacea; assembly: GCF_965140295.1. Lineage (NCBI taxonomy): Eukaryota > Metazoa > Chordata > Testudines > Cheloniidae > Lepidochelys > Lepidochelys olivacea. The sequence goes on from NC_140413.1 coordinate 25,084,506, forward strand.
GAGGGAAAGCAGTGAGGGCCAAATCCTCAAAGGCTTCTCACTTCCTTTGAAATGAATGGGAGTTAGGTGCCTAAATACCTTTGAGGATCTGGGCCTGTGTGGCAGTAGGAGTTTGCACATCTATGTTTCAGATGCCATCAAGAATAATGTAGTATAATTTTCCCATGTCTTAAAACTCTCATTAAGCATGTCAGAGGTCTTGTATATGTTGAATTTATTCAAATATAGACAACACACTCTCTAGCCTAGCTTCTTCATTGGAATCTATCTAGGCGGTATGTACTTTTCCAGTAAGAAAGGATGAAACTCTTAGCTGGAACATACATCTCAAAAGCTATCACATCTAATAAATATTGACGCTCCCTGAGGTGAGCAGTATCTCAAAATATTGTTCTCTCACTGTAGATCCTGGAGTATAATGTCAAACCAATTCTGACAAAAACTTTCCCTGTAAGGTATAGAGTCCTGGATGCGTCTGCAGTATGTGAATTTTACCTCTTTCCTTTTCATCTTCATTAAGATGCCACAAGGGTCATCTTTGAGTTGTATTGGGATCTACTATATCCTGTAGAGAGCTGTTAATTGAATAGCTATAGTTCTTAGACCCTTGTTAATGTAATTTAAAATTATACTCAATTATTGTAAAAGTCTTCTCATACCAAACTCGACTCCGCTGAGCACTATGGGCTGGATCCTGCACCACTGATGTCAACAGGAGTTTGCCATTGAGTCTTGTGGGAACAGGAACAAGGCCTAAGCTTAGCAGGATCCTTCTGTGGGCAATGTGAGTAATGAAAGGTGACAATGTCTTCTCAGTCAAGAAGGTAAATATCATCTCTGCTATTTTCTTCAGTTGTTCCCCTCTTCACTGAGCTCTACCCTGTTGTCTTTGGGTGGAGCATCAGCCATGAAGCTAATGTGAAAATACAGCTGTAAAATATATATTCAATGTACAGCTGAGGCCCTACCCATTTTTGTTGAAATGTTGATGACAAACATTAAAAAAAAATTGGCCAAGTCTTATTGAAAAGATAGCTAACTTAAATAATAGTACATATATCACTCTTAAACTGAGTCAGGAATATTCTTCTCCAGTACACTTCCACCATCAATAGACATACATAATTTCTATATGTAGTGTTGGGGTGCTTGGAGGGTGAAGGGGATACAAGGAAAGGCAAGGAATGTTCTCCAGAAGGTGATCCTATGGTCTTATCTATAGCTTCACCTCTAATTTCTAGAAAAAAAATCTTGTTCAAAATACATTGGGGGGGGGGGTATGAATGTCACTAGAAGGCAAAAAAAAAAAACACCTCAGGAACTGAAATGAATAATTGCTTATTTTGATACAACAAAATGTAGATTATAGCAGCTCAATCATCCTCATGCAGTAGACCGCCTTGGTAGCAAGTTTTTCCACTGAATGCAGGAAGAAGTCTGCATTTTCCACATGTAGTCTAGTGATGCCTTTCTTTGAAAGGATTTGGGGAAAGCACCTGATTGAAAGTCCAGTGAAGTAACTGGAAAGACTTGCACTGACATTGGTGGGCTTTGGATCAGGCCACAAATCCTATTTGCTTTCTTCCTAGAGTTGGTAAAGTTAGGGATTACAGTGCCTCAGTGCAAAACCTCAACAGGAAATTCTATTTTTAGCTTCAGCTAAACTATCACACACTAATCTACAGTGCAGTGAGAAAACCAAAACAATATTTGTCTGATCATTCAACATTTCAGAGGCATTAGGAAAAATATCAGTCACCTGTGGCCAGGAAATGCTAATATAAACAGATACTGAATGTACAGGAGCCTCTATCAATTCCATCAGAAATAATATTGCAAGGTGAATAAACATCAATTTGTCTTTCTTGTGACCAGCATGTAATGTTTTTCTTCACCATTTATACTGAGTCTACCGTTGGGAGGTGTTGCAAATGAGATTCATTGTTGACAGGTGCTTGCTGCGAGAACACTGATTTTTCTCAGCATGTTCAGTGCAAACATCCACATTTTTTACTGAAAGACTCGTATGTAAACTCCTGGGTGTAATGGCGCAACAGACTACGGTCCTACTTCTCCAAGCAACTCTGAGTGGACAGACCCCAACCTAAAAAGGTTGCAGCTCAGTTTAGATAAGCACCCACCTTTTTGAATCTGTGTCCAAACTTCTTGTGTCTTCAAACAAAGCCGAAGAAATCTATCGAGGAAAAGGCTTTCCCGTAAGATTCCCGCTACTGTGTGCTTCGGGTCCGGCTGGAAATGCTGTTTTCACATTGCAGCTCCTGGCTGAAATTTGGAATTTAACAAAAAATAAAAATAGAATCCAGGGAGGTAGTAACTAACATTTCTGGAGTCATAAAAGGCTAAAGTCAGGTTCAGTTCAAGTTAAAGTCCTAGACGAACACTTCCTCCGTCCTTATAAATTAGTATCTGCAGCAAGAGAAAATTATAATCTGCTTTATGACCAATGTACCTCTGCAGTTCAGTGTCTTAAGAGATTCAAGGCTACCACTGTAAGTGACAGGAAGACATATTCCCGAGGCGGAGGGTCGCTTTTAACTAAACATGCTGATTATTGAAAGCACTCAATACAACCCACAGTACAAAACAAAAGCTCTGACAAGATGAAAGCATACACATATGGACAACAGAAAGAAAAGTTGAGCAAAAACTAACATAGGCCATTATCTTTTGCTACCCGCAAAACATCTGAAGCTCTACTAAATAGTAGAATGAGTAGTGTAATGAGTGTCCAGGAGTAAGTAGAGTTTAGATCTTCAGTGTAGGTCAGTTTCTCAGTGGCAGAGAAATGGGTGACACAGTGCACTCAGTTCCTCTTCGCTTTGAACAAAGATGGCAAAGCAACGGTAAAGCTTTACACAGTTAATTCCATTTTTCAAACCCCAGCTAAGCCTTTTATTTGTGTAGCACCATTTTAGTCAGAAATTCACTGTATCTGTATGATACTTTCAAACCTCTTGCCCTAAATATTAGCCTGGAAATTCCCACTCTGCAGCTGTTCTTTCCTCCCTACATGGACTCTGTTGTTCCCAATACTGACCACTGTTTGGTCCAGGTGGAGTTAGTTTGTCTGGGTTTCTCCATACAGTGCAAAAAAGTGCTCAGATCCACGCAACTACTGACAGACTGGGTGAGCCTTCAACAGCCACATCATGTTGTGTACTCTGTTGTTTAAATCCTTTTTATGCAGCGTTTCATATCAAGTACAGTACTGATATCTCAGCAACTCTCATTTCATTATTTTCACTAGAACAGTAGGCTTCCTGGATGTCACAGAGGCAGCCTTTCTTTTGTCTTTCCCAATCCAATCACTGAAGAGCAGAAAAACTGATGTAAGCAAGGTCTGAATGAGCTCTCCCCTGACATCTAGTGATAAGCTGGGGGGAAAGACTTCAGGAGTAGACCATATTTGCATAGAGACATCTACTCTGCCTAGGTGCTCAGCTGATGGAACTGCTTTGCCAAAATGATTAATTTTGGCTGGTTTGAGGTTATAAATCACTCTAGTATTTGAATGTAGCAGTAATGAAATGTTGTTATACTTATAGTATGAGTAAAGGGCAGGAGAACTGTGCGTAGCATGTCCTGATTGAGGGGGGTCACCTTGAACTGAACCTCACTTGATAAGCAGGGAGTATGGATGACAGTAGCTAGGGACTCTGTTTAAAGAGTTCTAGGCATAATTTGACCTGTTTCTTTCTAGCAAAGACTGAGCTGATTACAATCAACTGAGAGTTCTTGTTTCTGTGGGTGATTCCTAAAACTAAGTCATAAACCTTGTGTGCTGATAGTGTTGTAGTGAAAGACAACACAGAAACTGCTCTGGCAGCGAGGCTCCCCACTATCTGCTGAAATTGCCAAGAGCTGGGTTAAGTAGTGGAACCCCAGAATGTGACATGGCAGAAAGACAGTAGCAGTAGAAAGCCAGAGGCAGAAGGAGCAGCTGCAGATTCATTGCTCAGCGGGCGGGAGGTGAAAGCCTTGTGAATGCACCTCTGAATTCTGAGTCTTCACTACCACCTGTGAGTGGGATGCAGTGGAGGGAGAGGGGAGTGGTGCGTTAAGGGTCATTTGTTGGACTTTCACACTGCAAGGTGAGAAACTAAGGCAAAAGGACAGTGCCCAATGTGCTGTGGAGTGGATGGGCCTATGGTCATATTCTTTTTGAATCATGATTGTCTTGTTTTCCTAAATTCATATTGGGTCACCTTTTCCCATTTAATAATTCTCTTTTGTTGTACACAGACTCAGTGCTTGCAAGTGGGGAAGTATTGCCTCTTAGAGGGGCACGGGGTGGTGGTAAATTTTCCCAGATTACTGGATAGGGTTTCAGCTGGTTCTGTTTTATATTCTTAAGAGGAACCCCTAGATCAGAGGTAGTCAATAATTTTTTGTCATGGTCCAAATTTTTTGGTCAAGGTATAAACCCTCACCCAGCTCCACTCCCCTAATCCCCGGATTGCCTCCCCAAGGTCCCCGATCACCTGCCAGCTTCCCCCACCCTGCCTGAAGAGATAGGTGACTGTATTTCCCTAAGCTGAAAATGGGACTCACGGTGCAAGCCTGAGCCACCAGGCATTGCTGCTCCCCCTCCAAAACATTCCTCTGTGCCCACAATTGAGCCAAGTGGCAGAGAGGGGGTGGGTGCAGAGAAGCGGGGAGAGAGAAATGGTATGGACTGGGATCTGGGCAGCAAAGCAGGGTGTGAATGTGAGTGGGTACTTTTGAGCTTGGAGTCAGGAGGTGAAGCTGTTGGACTATGATCCAGCTGGCAGTGCAATGCACCTTTGGGGGCTGGGATAGCAGGAGGGGCAGGAAGGAGGCTCCAGGTAGCAGGAGGGACCAGGGAGTTTCCAGAAAGCAGCCCTGGTGAGAGGCCAGGGTATGGCAGAAGTGGGTGACTGGAAGCGGATTGGGGAAGGAAAGAGGCTGGTTGTGGCGGGTGGGGCTGGAGAGGGCTCTGGGGAGTGGCCCTAAAGAACTGGCAGTGGGGAGGACATGAGACCAGGGTAGGAGGAGCTCCGGGACAAGGGGCATGAGGCTGGGGGGAGGGGGTTTGGGCTTTGGGACTGCTCATGGACAGGGGGCATGAGGCTGAGTGCTGGGCTCTGGGGACCACTCGGGGTGTGGGGCACAAAGCTGGGGGGGTGCTCTGGGGACCACTCAGGGGTGGGGACCACTCAGTGGGGAGGGCATGATGCTGGGGGGGGTGGATTCTAGGGACTACTCAGAGCACAAGCATGGTTCTGCATGGCTCCAGCATGAGCTCAGCTTAGCTTCAGCCTGCATGCAGAGGCGATCTGTGGCTCTGACTAGTGGGGGTGGGGGACACAAATGAAAGGCTCTGGGGGTGTCACAAGAAGCAGGTTCAATATTTAAGACAGGGGATAGTCAATGGTTGGACCGTGGTCCACATCCGTACCAACCAGATGCTTTTGAGTGGACAGTGGGGGCAGAGGCGATGCATAGGTGGGGCAGGCAGGGTCATGTGCTCCCCCCAGATTGCTCTGGACACCTCTGGAGAGTATGCCCAGCAGCAAGGAGGCAGCACTCTCTGTGTGTCCCTGAATCCAGGACACAGCAGGCTGAGCTTCTCCCCCTTCCCCCATATATGGGGCTGCTTCGCGTTCCCTGCTGCTGGATTGCCTCTCAGCTGTGGATGGTCTGAGCACTGATCACAGCACTGAGACTCCAGCAGGTGGGAAGGCAAAACAGCCCCCTGTTGGGGGGAGAAGGAGGAGCTCAGCCTGCTGGTTCCTCCCTCCCCTCACTGTATAGGACACACAAAGAGCGCGGCCCAGTCATGAACAAACTGCCTCTCTTTCTCCCGCTAAAGGGAGCAGATGCATGAAACGCTTGAACCTGACCCCTCTGTTCAGTGTGGAGGGCTGCAGTTAGGACTTTACATTGCTCATGCACAAGGGTAGCCTCTGCTCGCACTTGCACTGCAATTTAACAACCTTATGTATGTTGCTGCAAACCATGCAAGGACTTTCAGACCCAAGGCCATTGTGCACACAATATCCCAGTACTCTGGAATCCATCTGCCATTTCTTCCTTCCATATCCCATTAGCAAACTTTAAATTTGAGATTATTTTCCATAGATTAATGAACTGCATAAATATGCAAACCAAATAAAAGGTATACATTCCTCTTCGTGCCAAGTGCTGGCAATAACAGCAGTGGAACAATGGGAGTAATTTGTAGTATTCCCAGGTCAGCAGAACACATGGTCTCTCCAAAAATACATAACTGAGGCAATTTATTCTCAACCAGCAATGACTCAGATTCATCGTGTCCTTGGCTTAACTCTAATGGCTTTGGTAGAGGTATGCTGTGGATGAATTTGGCCTATCATTGGAAAGTTTCCTACCGATGGTAGGAATGATGGTGTCCAGCATAAATAGTGTCATTCTCCCAATTAACTAGAGTTGATTAAGTCATTTTACCATTTCTCAGGTGATTATCTCCAATGAAAATAATGTTTTGGTAACAACCCATTGCTGGATCTCCTGGGAAATAAGATGTTACAATTAGTATGCAATTCACGCACTTCCACAATAACAGCACTCTGGCAATAAGGGAATACCTATTGATTTACTGCTATTTGATACAGAATCCACTTTAGCAGTTAGTAAATATAAGGAGATTACTGGCTAGATATAAAAGTCTTGATATTTTAACAAGTTAGAGGAAAATGTGGATTTTGAGAGGTCTTTTCAATGTTTTTTTCACCCATATCTTTAAATCATGTCTCATGACTCAGTCACAGCTGGCAAAGCTATATGTACAGTATAGCAGAGGGCTCTTCATATGTGATGACCACTTGTCTCCGATGGAGTTTTAATCAATACAGCTGCACCCCATTCAGCTGCATAATCATGTGAGAATGAAAACTAGAATTGCTCCTAGTAACATGGTTCAATGTCTTAGATAATCGTTTAAGAAAACGTTTACAAGATGGTGTAAACATTATACAGGCCACAGAATCTTTCTTGCACCAGGTTGAGGGTTCACTGTTCTTTTGCTTTTACTGTAAATTGTTACTCTGAGTGTAAGGAAACATTTTCATTCCTATTTTCTTATACGTGTGTAATGTGCATTGGCACTGGAATGAATGACTCTCATGTTATATTTTACCCATCTATATAGGTCCCACTGAAGTTAACGGGAAAAAGTGGTGTGAACTTCAGTGGAAGGGACCATAGCAGTCCTAGGAAACAGCTGAGCAGGGGTCGTATCACAGAGTGAAGCAACTGTGAATTGCGCCTCAGAATGAATTGGCAGTCAGTGCAATACAGCTGTGAGGCATCACTGAGTAACTAGCAAAAGTTCCAGTGCTTGTCAGACGTAGCAGTAGCCAGCGCACTTTGTAGCAAGTCAGCTTTGATGTGACACAGACCTGGATAACTGTCATAAATCCTGCACCTGGAAGAAACGCTTACAACTAGAGCTGGCAGGAAACTTTTTGATTAAATGTTTTGTCATTGAAAACAGCCATTTTGTTGAAACTGAAATGTTTGGTGAAAACATATTGATTTCAATCAATGTTTTGATGGGATGTTTTTTTCAGGGTCAGAGTGAATTTTCTGAACCTGAGATAGAGGGAGAAAGACCTAACCTTTTTGATCAGGTAAAGAACATTTCAACCCAATTTTGTTTCACAAAAACCTTCAGAAGGTTTTGTTTTCATTCCAATGTAGAACAAAAACAAATTTCAAAACCTTCAAAGTTGTTGTGGAATGGAATTGTTTTCTGTCCAGCTCTAGTTACAAGTGAACTGGACTAGTTACACTTCTAGCCAAGAGAAGATTTAAAAAGTGTTCTTTGTTACCCTGGAATCCAGAAGCAGCTGGGGAAATCAGTCAAAATTTTCCAGTGGATATGAAATTCACATACCACCATAACTCTAACTTGTCAATAAGGGAATGAATATCTATTTGCTGCAGTTTAACATGCAGTCAGAAAAATCTTTGGAATGGTCTCTATTTTAGAGAGAACCCCAGGCTGTGACCCTGCATGTTGCATGACCTTATTTAATAATGATAATAACAACATGAGTTGTCAGATAATCAGCTCAATTTGAATTATTTACTCTGATTATTAATCAAAGATTAATACAGCAGAATACAGGAAAAAAAGCATACTTTAGCAAACCCTCTGTAGGGTTTGCAGGGGGTTGGACTAGAGGACCTCCTGAGGTCCCTTCCAACCCTGATATTCTATGATTCTGTAACTGGTGAAGTGATAGCTACTTGTCCACTTCCAACAGAACTCCCAAACCTCTTCTCTTTTATAGGGTGTGGGACAAAAAATTCCTTTGTGGTAAAGAGAAGATACTTTCCCACAACTGAACCTACTCTGTGTTCTGTTTTCCATATCTCAATGTACCTAATAATTTATGGAACTTCTTTTGTGGCAAATCAGTTTACATGACTGATAAGAGAAAGAGATTTCTAAACCAGTCTTTATTACTAAGAATTTCTGTGTCGAAATGCAATTCCTAATGAATTAAAAGCATCTTTCAGTGGGTCATTATTTCATAAATCACAGAAAACATCTGCCATAATAAATATCCCTTATCAATCACAGAATATATTTAGATTATAAGTACCCCTTATCCATTGCACAATCTTGTTCATTACAAAACACATCTGTGGTAACAGAAATCCTTTGTTAGCTGCCAGGGTCCCTCTTTGGGTATGTGGACACAATTTGCCACAGTTCACTGGGCTCATAGGAAAGATTATACACATTCCATTACTGACTACATACATTTCTTCATTTGATCACCCACTATGGTTCAAACTAAGTAAAAATTTTTGGTACAGAGCACTAGATTTTATAGATACAAAACACTTTGGTGTATACAAAGAATTGATTTCGATTAACATTTCTGTAAAAGAATTGTAGGGGTTTTAATATCTAACAACAAGTGTCACAAACTGAAATAACCTCCACCAGGTCTTCTGAAAGATTGAACCAATCTACAAGTATTTCCTCAGATTTGCTTGAGCTCAGTGTCAGCCTTTTGGCCCTCACCCAAACCCCAGTCTCTGACCTTAAGTAAGTCATTCAACCACATTGATCGGGTTAAATGAAATGGAGATATAAATCTGGAACTATCTGTGTAAGGACTTTCAATGTGACTGAGAGATTGCCATAGTGGCTCCAGCATGGCTAATGCAAACAGAATTTGCCCCATGATCTTGGAGGCTGTAACAGCTGAGAGTGTAATTATTCTGAACAAAAAGCAAATAAATTTTCCCTCAATTTTATTTCATGCTCTACAAGTTTGAAGACATGCATTTATTCTTCTGAGGACTGAATTCCATCAATTAAATTGAAAAAACTTTATCCAGTTAAAGTGAAGGTGATTCATCAGGGGTTTCATTTTTTCCCTTTACAGATATAATGTTAAGTATTTGTTAGATGTCAGTCTCTGAGGTTACATTTCCCCCAGTAAGATTCTGAAGTGGAGTCTGAGGACAGCTAGCATCAGAGGGCACCTCTAAGCTACTCAGTGAGCAGCACTGCCTAGCCTGTTTCCGTGGTCTCCCAGTCACTAACATACACAGTCCGTTTCCTTGCCCCCTTTAATCTTCTGTTTCCAAACAGGACAGGACATAGCACAGATATACAGCAAGAGGAGGAGCCTTTCACACAGCTTCTCTTCTCCACCCAGCTCCCCCTTTACGCCCTCCCAGTTACTAACCCAATTACCTGATTAGCCCAACAATTGCCCCCACAGGTCAGTAATCCCTGGCAGTAAAAGGTTAGTTGTCTCCAGCTAAGCCTGCAGCCTTCTCTGCACTGCAGCAACCTGAGTGACCAGTTTGCTACAGCTAGCACCATGTCACAGCAAGGCTGATAAATCTGTGGGAACTCATCTCCTGGCCGGCAAGATCTTTAAAGATGTTTTGCGGCCCCTTTTATATCCTCAGCTCTCTTATCTTTATGTTGGCATTTATGAAAAAAGAAAGGTTAGGTTGCTGTATATCTCCTTTGTTTATTGTTGGATTTTCTTTGCATACCTCTGGAATGGCAGAGGTGGATTACCATTTTGATTTGGCTAGAGGGATAAATCATTAAGATGCATGAGAATTAATTTATTCCAAGGCCAGAAGGGACCATTGTGAGTATCTAGTCTGACCTCCTGTACAACACAGACAATAGAATATCCACAAAATAATTCCGAGAGCAGATCTTTTAGTAAAACAGTCATGCTTGATTTCAAAATTGTCAGTGACAGGGAATCTTCCAGAACCCTTGGTAAATTGGTCCGGTAGCTAATTACTCTCACTGTTAAAAATGTATACCTTTATTTCCAGTCTGAATAGGTTCAACTTCTAGCCATTGGAGCATCTTTGCTAGATTGAAGAGTTCACTATCAAATATTTGCTCCCCATGTAGGTACTTGTAGACTTGTAATCGAGTCACCTCAACCTCTCTTTGTTGAGCTAAACAGATTGAAGTGCTTGAGTCTTACACTATAAGTCATGTTTTCGAAATTTTTATCATTCTTGGGGCTCTTCTCTAAACCCTCTCCAATTTTTCAACATCCTTCTTGAATTGTAGACACCAGAACTAGACAGCGGTTGCACCAGTCCCAAATAACCTCTTTACTCCTATTCAAGATTACCCTTTGTTTGCATTGAAGGACATTAGCAAGTTCAGTTGTTTATCTGCCATGTCTTTTTGAGGGTTACTGCTTCCCAGGATAGAGTCCACTATTGTGTAATTATGGCTTATGTTCTTTTTTCCTAGATGCATATATTTACATTTCACCATATTCAAACACATATTGTTTGCTTGCACACATTTACCTATTGGCACATCCAAGACTGGGGAAACTGAGGCAGCAGCTGACTCCAACATTTTATAAGGTAAGACCCCATTACATTTGTTTTTTAAGAAACTGGGCCTAACTTGTTCCCTGGCACAACACCATTGACTGAATCTGAGTTACATCAGGGGATTAATTTGTTTCTCTGTGTGTACAGGAAAAAAGAATAATGGAATATAGTCCACCAAACCCATTTTGAACACCAAAAAAAAATTGATTTACATTTTTGGTGAGGAGGCCTTCTGATAGAATTGCGTCATCCTTCCCTGATTTTAAGTGCAACATGTCTGGTTCTTTAATGTCCAATGGCTGCTCCACAGATTCCTTGTTTGTTACATATTTTGAGGGAAATCACCTTTCTAGTTCTGATGCTTGCATATAACCCCTAGCCATGATGTTTCCGCTATGACTTTAGTGGACAATAGGGATGTGGCACTGAAGCAGGATGTGCGGGACCAGTAGCAAAGGTGATTTTATAGTTCACACATCTTTCTTCTCTATGCCTAAAGAACGAGGGGGGGGAGGGGGGAAGGGAAGGAGGAAACCTCAGAATGTGGCAATATTAAGTATTTGAGTCCATAATTAAAGGCACATAAGTTCAACTGAATGTTCATAAGCTTCTTCACACAATGCTGTATTACCACAGATTTCTTGAAATATTTTAGATAAGTAAAGAACTTAAACTTGTTTGAGACTGAGTCTTTCTCTTTGATGTAACATTCTCTCTTCACACTATTTATCGAAAGATGTGATAACACCTGTCGTGTTTGAGACTGTAGAGTAGTGCATTTGAGTGACTGGACAGAAACTAGACATGAGTTACTCATAAATATATTTTATAACTTGATAATTCACTGTGAAATATTAGGAATTCACTCTTCTTTTTTTTAAAAAAAAACCTATATTGCAATAGCATTCTTCAAAAATGACACTATTACTCCTATATAGCCCAGTACAGCAATGATTTTTAAAATATTACATTATATTATGAGTGTGTATGTATGTATGTGGGTGTGTATGTAATATTACATATATATGTGTGTGAGTGAGTGTGTGTATGTATTACTTGTGCCTCCTCCCATTGAATTCAATGATGAAACTTTCATTCCTTTCAGTAGGAAAAAGGTCAGACCCTTTATGTTAAAGCTACCATACAAAATATTGCATTATAATACATAAGGAAATTGCCACTTTTGTTACAATAATTGAAATTTATTTTTCAGAGACCTTTGGTGTCTTAGTTATGTAGCTCAGAGGAAAGAGCTTGGTATACTGGCTAGTGAACTGGACAGGGAGTGAAGAGACCTACATTTGGCGCCAAGGTCTGTGAGCTTGGCCAAGTCTCATCGTTTTGCTGATTCCCCTCTATACACAGTAAAGTTGCTGGGGCAGAGACTGTCTATCATTGTGTGTGCACAATGAGACATCTAGGTGCTACTATAATACAAATAATGAACAATAATAGTTCTGCTGAGGAGCGTATTGCAGTGTAAATAATTGGTAAATCACTGCTTCTTGTTTCTCTCTGATAATCTAGTCTCCGTGCTGCCCTGTAGGTTTAGCAATCTCTCTATTTTGACTGTGGTTTATAATTTACGATGCATTTTACTGAATTATAAATTTGGAAAATGCATTGGGTAACACATGCAGGTCTGTGGTACCAGTGTTGGGCATTTTAAATAGGTAGGGGGAGGTGGACATTTTTCACCTAGTACTGTATTTACTTTACATCTCAACACATCCTTACAGCTTCCTTCAATTCATGCTCTCTATCACTGTTTCTGTTATCTCTGTGCACCACCACTGTCCAGCCATAGTTGAAATGATTCTTCCTAACAATCTACTCTGGCTAAACAGATAAACAAACAAACTTGTGAACATAAGACTTATACTTGCTTAAGTCAGTCTGGAAATTTACTGTTGCCTTTCAGACAGGCATCGCTGTCAGGAAATTCAAGTCCCTTAAGTGTTGCTATGGTGCTAAGTAATTACCTGGAAATGAGTGCCTGGGGCTGGAAAGAACTTTGTTTCATGAGTGGTCAGCACTACCACTGCAGTGTGAACAAAACACAGCCTAGACAAGGAGAGGAAATAGAGGAGAGCAGTGAAAGGAAAACCAGGTTTCTTATAATGACTGGAAATGTAGATGTATCCTGTGGTGGGAAAGGGAAGAGGGTTAAGAGAATTCATATTGTAGATTAAGGACTAGATTATGTCCTTTTTAGGGAGTGATTATTCCTCAGCGAGCTATGCTGCTACTCTTTTGCTCCAGGGGACAGTAATTTGCTGCTGTCATGTAAAAACAGCAAATGACATATCCACTCCCCCATGCTGGCTCAGAGCTGCGGCCTTGTGCATCACAGGTGGTGGAGTCAAATATTTTGCAATTCTCCTCTCCCATAATCCCTGCCCCTTTACTCTGGGTCAATGAGTAAATGAGCATAAAGCATCTGCAGTCCTACACACCCATACACCAAAACCCAAACCTTTCAGCAACACTATCCTCCTGAAAAGCCTCCTTTAAAGAAAGATGAGGCTTTTGACTTGCTTGAAGGTAAAAAAAGCCTTGAACTATTTCAGACCAAATTTAGGGAATGAGTGGAAAAAGCCTAGGGACCCTTGTGGGGAACATCCTACCTGTAGCTCTTTGACTTGGGCCAAAGAGGATTTGGCCAAAAGAAATCTGATGAGGTTCAACAAGGACAAGTGCAGAGTCCTGCACTTAGGATGGAAAAACCCCATGCACCACGACACACTAGAGATTGAATGGCTCGGCAGCAGTTCTGCAGAAAAGGACCTAGGGGTTACAGTGGACGAGAAGCTGGATATGAGTCAACAGTGTGCCCTTGTTGCCAAGAAGGCCAATGGCATTTTGGGATGTATACGCAGGGGCATTGCCAGCAGATCAAGGGACGTGATCGTTCCCCTCTATTCAACATTGGTGAGGCCTCATCTGGAGTACTGTGTCCAGTTTTGGGCCCCACACTACAAGATGTGGAAAAATTGGAAAAAGTCCAGTGGAGGGCAACAAATATGATTAGGGGACTGAAACACATGACTTATGAGGAGAGGCTGAGGGAACTGGGATTGTTTAGTCTGCAGAAGAGAAGAATGAGGGGGGATTTGATAGCTGCTTTCAACTACCTGAAAGGGGTTCCAAAGAGGATGGATCTAGACTGTTCTCAGTGGTAGCAGATGACAGAACAAGGAGTAATGGTCTCAAGTTGCAGTGGGGGAGGTTTAGGTTGGATATTAGGAAAAACTTTTTCATAGGAGAGTGGTGAAGCACTGGAATGCGTTACCTAGGGAGGTGGTGGAATCTCCTTCCTTAGATATTTTTAAGGATGATTTAGTTGGGGTTGGTCCTGCTTTGAGCAGGTGGTTGGACTAGATGACCTCCTGAGGTCCCTTCCAACCCTGATATTCTATGATTCTATGACTTTTGTATCAGGGAAGTTCAGCTTGAATGTTTTAGTGATGTCCACTGGGGTGGTCTGGCTACAGGAGACAGGTGATACTTCTAGTGGGCAGGGCCATAGACAACTGCTCTCTGCCATGGAGAGTGGGACCAGTATGGACAGAATGCAGACTGAGAATTAAATCTCTTCACTGCATTAAATCTTCCCTGTTTTGCTTGCTGTTTTCCAGTAACCTCAATTGAGTTGCTCCTGATTTACCCTTTTGCAAGTGAGAGCAGAATCAGGTCATCTGTGGGTACATGACTGTCATCTGTTTAGAGTTTTTAGTTTAACTAGAGTTATTAGTTTTAATATTTGTATCTATTACTAAGTTATCATATACTAAAAAATCAAGTTACAAATTTTGTGAGATCTCACTAGTAGCCAATGGAGATATTTTAAAATTGGAACAATACAGCCAAAACACTCGTAAACCAGGGACTTGTTTCAGCTGCAGTCTCTCAAGAATGCAGTGGAAGAACAGAAAATTATTAATTAAAAACACTGAGACACATCATTGTGCAATATTCATTTTTATAAAACAGGGCTCAGTCTGGCAGGTATGACAATAGAAAAAAGTAACCCGATGACTGGCACAAAATTGAAACTTTCTTAACTCCTAATAAATCTGTTACCTTAAATCTATGACATAATCATAAATAGTAAGACTGTATTATTACAACAGGCCATGCCATCCTTACTCATGGGATTACTCAGTGTTAGTAATGGTAGCAGAACTTGTCCCTAAATTAATTACAATAGTGGGGGCCAGGGTTTATAATGTCAATGACTGATAACATTCCAGTCTCACTAACATTGAACTCCACAAAATACATCTCTACCAAATATCATATGAGCAGTTGTTTAAAGCTATAGCAGGACAAGAAGTTAAGACTAACTACCCCGGTTCTCTGCATGAGTGAAATGTCAATGTTTAGTTTAAAAAAATGAAATCTAGTTGCAACACGTCCATACAGAAAAGTGACCAACTCTAAAAAGAACTTTGTGATGCCTAAATATAAATCAAATGGCCCAAACCTGAAGTTCCTCTTGACACATTGATTGAAACCTGCATATTACTTTCATGGATTTGTTCTCCTGCTTGGATATTGCTGTTACTCTGCAGACTCTTCTCAGAAGATACTTTGTTTTATGATCTCTCTTTAATTTGCCTTTCCCTCTTCAAAATGCCATCATCCTTTCCTTCTCTCAGGCTGCTGCTTCTCCATGAGTTTCTTACAGGCTGAATCTTGTTGGCTCCAATCAGTAGATAAAAATAACTACTAGCTTTCACTAGAAAAAAGTACTTTGTCATCCCACACCTTATTCCATATTTCTGCTTATTAGTCAAGAGAGGTACAACTCCCTTGGGAGCCTCAAATTAACCAAAGTGGAGGGAGAGTTGCCCAGCTAAATTCTTGTCAAGAATTAAGAGTATCACTCCAGCTCTAAGGCCTGGTACTAGAAAGTTTTAGTTAATATCCAGTGGAGACTTGAGTTCAACAGCTCATTCAGTGGCCCTGTGTGTCAGTCTAACATAATCCATGAGTGTTTTCTTGCACATGTAAATGTGCTTCTCTATCTAGCATATGTTTGACGGATGGTGTCTGATTCATAATCTGTGCCAGGTTAGCAGAAGCTATGCATGGAATTTGTCTGTAAAATCTGCATTTCCGATGTATTTCCAAGGCTTTTTAAAAAATACTTTTTAAAAAAATGTTTATAAAGAAAAGATATTTATCACATCATTGTGGGAAAATGTGTCTAGTGTATTTTACTCCCCATACTTGTGGTGAGAACTGCAAAGTTACTGGGCAGGGGAGGAGCCTAGTTCATTATTTGAGGCATGGTCTTTGAGGTTTGCAGAGAGCTATAGCCCCACATAAAGTAGTCTAAGCTTGAGGCCTGGTTTCCAAGGTCCACATCTGAGGGAAAAGGTTGAAAACTCCTGATCATACATAGATGGGGTGAGGGGAAGAGGAAAATGCTCCTGCTTGCTGCAGATACCTGATTAAACAAGTGGAGATCTAACTAAACACCCACATTATTAATATAGGATCTGTTCCAATGCCCACTGAAATCTAATGGTGCCATGCATTGACTAATGGACATTGGACCAGGTCTTTACCTAACTAAGGACTGACTCCTACAATCGTAGGACAGGTAGTATCATTTTCATAGCTTCCAATTGCTTTTTCCACTCTGCCAAATTCTCCCCAGAGATACAGCTGTTGGTTATAGGGCAGTGTTTGTTTTCTGATGGGCCCCTAAAACTGCATTCACTGAAAGGGCAGGTTCACCTATTTGCACATAAAGATGTCAAACTCTGCCTCTGTTAAATGGGGAATGTAATCTGGAAATCCTGGATTTTATGGACTCCAGTAAGGACACTCACAAGTCTTATGGGTGCAGTTACATAGGTGCACTTGAGAGGTTTTTTTATATCACCAAAATACCTATGTGTAAACTGACCTCTCAGTTATTGTATGATAATTTCAAATACATCCAAGGGCCACCCTGTCCCAAAAATCACTGACCAAGATTTCATAATGGTCCACCACAGTGGTGGTATAATTTACTCAGCAGGTGGGAGTTGGGGGTGGGGGGTCGGGTGTTACACCATGATAAAGGTTGTTTAATGGTAGACCAGATAATACAACTGGTTGTGAAAAAAACAAAAACCCAGGGATTTTATTTAAACCAGAACAAATGGAACTGGATTCCACCTACCTACAATAACATTAAATATATGAGGAATATCTATAATTTAAAAAAAAAACAGTTCTCACACACACACACACATTCATGCCTCTGGTGACTTCCTAAAGAGATGGACCCAACTCCAGTGGTGCTTGCTTGTGGGGGTGCACATTAGACCAGATCCATGGGATCCAAAGGACCTTTGGTTCTCCTGTTCCATATCTCTGGGACAGCATGAATCAATGACAGGAGACGACTGGAATTGATGCTCAGGAACATACTCAAAGGGATACTCAGGAACATGCCATCAAACACAGATTGACTTGACCAGCCAGCTTTATACCGACAGGACCCTCTCCTCCATATCTGTCTGTCCTGCCTAATCTTAGCCTCTCTCCTCACTCTTGGTTTCTCTTGGTCCTGATTTCCCTCTGTCCCTCTCCCATCTCCCTCTTTCTCTCTGTTAGTCCCAGACTCTCTGTTTCTCTCTCAAGCTCCCCACTCCATGCCACTGTTCCTTCACCATCCTCCTCTACTCCTCCAGCTGTCACTTGCCCTCCCACTGAGGGAAAGGGCCACCTCCTACTATTTTGTCAGAGGGAGGGCCTACCTCCTCTCCAGAGAATAATGACAGTGCATTCACCCTGAACACACCCTGCATCATATAACCCAATACAGGGTCACGTCCCTTTACCATATTTACATATGCTAGGCACAATACAATGATAGCCTTACCAATTCCTTTAAGGCATTGCTTCTGTTTTTATGCTGCAAGCTTGTGGGTGCTCAAAGTATCTGCACACTGTTGTGCATGTAATAGATTCAAGGATGAAATCATTCCTGCATAAAGTATTTTGACAAAATTTGACTGCATTGTCTGGGTACCTAACATAATGGCTATGACTTGCATATTTTTCTAGAAAAGATTACTTTTGACTGTACATGAGTTTCTGTGACTAATCTGAACCTGCTTTTGCTCATTGGGATACCAGTGCGTATGCTGCATTGGAGAAAATGTGTATGAAAAATGATACTTCTTGTAATGAAGGTAGAGCCCCAGAAATAGTTTTCTGAGGGTTTTGGAGTTCAAACATCCAGAAACCTACATGTAAAACTGGCTTTAGTACATTGAACTATCTGAATTACTTTAGTTCCGTTCCATTCATTTATAATTTGCATATGTTGCTTGAGGTAGAAAATTGGTCTGGTTAACAAATGATGACTCATTAGGCATACAGGCCTGAAGAAATTTCTTGCAGGATCAATTCCATTGAATTTCACTAAGTTCCTGTTTACAAAACAGATACAAATCTCTCTCTTCAGGACAGGTAGAATATTAAAGCACCAGAGTTTTATTTCTTCGTGTTATTTGTGCTGCTGTTTCTCACTTATCCTTAGAGTTACTGGTCTCTCTTTATTTCTTCTTCATCTGTAATTTATGCTGTGCGCATCCATAATATTGAGGCTAATGGAATTGTTCGGCAGCAATTTTCTAGAATAAAATCTGAGATTGTAGGATGAAAGCTAAAAAAAAAACCCCAGAACCAAAAACAAACCAAGCACACACACACCTCAGGCTACACAGCATGATTCTCTCAATTCTAGAGTCACTGGTAATGACAAGAGATTTTATAATAATTATAACAAATATAGGATATATGTTTACATCTCTGAAAATGAAATGCCTTTTTATATTCTAAAGAATGCTACTTCCAAGGCTTCACCCAAAATCCCTTAAAATGAATGGGAATATGCGCACTGTCTTCAATAAACTGTAGATCAGACCCTTAGTCACTTATGGTATGTCTACACTGTAATTAGACACCCGTAATTGGCTCAGGTCAGCTGACTCACTGCAGGTGTCTAACTGCAATGTAGACATACCCTTAGGTTCCAATTCAGTAGTCCCATTGGAAATCAATGGGATAACTCATGTATTTCAAATTAAGCATGTGCTTAATATGTTGTGGAATCAGGTCCTTATTTCTCAGCCTATCTTGCTGTTCCATTCAATACTCCAGCAGTACAACATTATAAAGGAACTGTTCCCTCTAAAGGTAGCTTAATAAATTAACAGTGTATTAATGAGTCCTGACACTTACTGGAGATTCAAGAAACTTTTTAACATGACTTACGCATAGGAATGTGCCTTCTCTTTTTAACAAGCTTGACATTTGTGAATGAACCTTTATGAACCAGACAAGAATACCTATGACTTCTCTAATCCTTTTCCAAGCTAAACTGATTCAAACACTCTGTGTGTGAGTGTGTGTGTGTGTGTGTGTGTGTGTGATGGCTTCTCCTGAGGTGTGCAACGACCCGCTAAAGAGAGAGGAACTTTTAAAATTATCCTTGTAATCATGCCTGACACTATTTAAGCACTCATCTGTGAGGAACACCACGTGATTATATATACAGTGATTATGAGCTGTTGAAATAAATGAGCAATTTGCTCTTGATCGTCTCAAGGGAATAAATATTTGAGTGGAGCTCTGAAATCATCATTAGGGGTGCAAAGGGCAACTACAGGAGCTGGCTACTGCCATGTCACCATCTTCCCAGCAGTGGCAGGGCACAATTTGCATCAGTCCTCAATCTTCACTGGATCAGTCATGCTAATGCTGACCCTGACATTTCCAAGTGTGTTATGTTTTCTCACTATCACTTTGCTTGCTGTGAAATGCAGAGGACTTGCCTGCTGCAAGGGTAGCTTGCTGAAATATATGTAGATTTTAATTTTAAATTCAACCTGGAATTTTCAGGCAAGTGAGGATAAAGAATGACCAACACGCAATCAGCTGTATTTTCATTACCTATGTACTTCTTAGTGATAGCAGTCTATATGGGTATAATTTCATCAACAGGGCTAATCAATGGTCCAGTACAATGCATTGTAACTATTTGCAGCTTGACCAAAGGAGCACCAGGGAGTCTTAATTAGTAAAAAGGAGAATTATCACTTCATTTCTCCCCTTCGACTAGTGCTCTGTGTTTGATGCTTGCAGTCTCTGGGCCTGAACCTCATACATCCTGCGCACCTCTGAGGATGTAGCCTTTCCACAGGTTAAAGAGTAGGATCCAAATTTTCCCACAGTAAAACTCTGGTCTGGATAAACTGATTCTTTTTCACTTTCATCTGAAAGAATTCCACAGCAAAGGATACCAGCCAAGGAAAGAGCTACAAAGGGATCTCACAAACCTGGGTGACTGGACAACAAAATGGCAGATGAAATTCAATGTTGATAAATGGAAAATAATGCACATTGGAAAACATAATCCCAACTATACATACACAATGATGGGGTCTAAATTAGCTGTTACCACTCAAGAAAGAGATCTTGAAGTCATTGTGGATAGCTCTCTGAAAAAATCCACTCAATGTGTAGTGGCAGTCAAAAAGCTAACAGAATGTTGGGAATCATTAGAAGAGGGATAGATAATAACACAGAAAATATCATATTGCCTCTATATAAATTCATGGTACACCCACATCTTGAATACTGCATGCAGATCTCGTTGCCCCATCTCAAAACTGATATATTGGAATTGGAAAAGTTACAGAAAAGGGCAACTCCTTCTCATAACTTAAGAACTAGGGGTCACCAAATAAAATTAATAGGCAGCAGGTTTAAAACAAACAAAAGGAAGTTTTTTTCAAACAACACACAGTCAACCTGTGGAACTCTTTGCCAGATGATGTTGTGAAGTCCAAGACTATAACAGGGTTCAAAAAAGAGCTAGATAAGTTCATGGAGGATAAGTCCATCAATAGCTATAAGCCAGAATGGGCAGGCATTCATTCCCGTGCTCTGAAGTGTCCCTAGCCTCTGCTGGCTAGAAGCTGGGAATAGGCAACAGGTGATGGATCACTTGATGATTACCTGTTTTGTTCATTCCCCCTGGGACAGCTGGCATTGGCCACTGTCAGAAGACAGGATACTGGGCTAGATGGACCATTGGTCTGACCCAGTATGGCCATTCTTATGTTCTTATCCAGTGGCACCATCTAAGTGCCTCTGATGCAGTTTTGAAAAGGAGTTTACAGTGTAAATAATCCAAAACCATAGCACTCTCTTCACTTCTCTGCCCAGTCTCATAAAATCCCCGAACAGTCTCATCAAATCCCCAGACCAATACAATTCCACTTCCCATACTACCACATATTCACACCCTCAATTTCTTCAACATTCCACCAGTGCCTGCTCCAACTGATGGCCTATGCAGGGTGCCAGGAAATCAACAGACTTAGCATATTCTAGATCTGAATCAGCATATGACTTCATGCCCCCCCTTCTCTTGCCATCACATTTAATAAGATGGAAATTATATATGACCAGGGTTCAGAGTGGTAGCCGTGTTAGTCTGTATAAGCAAAATCAACGAGGAGTACTTGTGGCACCTTTGAGACTAACAAATTTATTTGGGCATAAGCTTTCATGGGCTAAAACCCAATTCATCAGATGCATGGAGTGGAGAATACAGTAGGAAGATATATATACAGAGTACATGAAAAGATGGGGTTTGCCTTACCAATTCTAATGAGACAATTAAATTAAAGTGGGCTATTATCAGCAGGAGGAAAAATCATTTTTGTAGTGGTAATTAGGGTGGCCCATTTCAAACAGTTGACAAGAAGGTGTGAGTAACAGTGGGGGGGAAATTAGCATGGGGAAATAGTTGTTAAGTTTTGTAGTGACCCATCCACTCCCAGTCTTTAGTCAGGCCTAATTTGATGGTGTCCAGTTTGTAAATTAATTCCAGTTGTGCAGTTTCTCGTTGGAGTCTGTTTTTGAAGTTTTTTGGTTGAAGAATTGCCACTTTTAAGTCCGTAATTGAGTGTCCAGAGAGGTTGAAGTGTTCTCTGACTGTTTTTTGAATGTTATAATTCTTGACGTCTGATTCGTGTCCATTTATTCTTTCGTATAGAGACTGTCTGGTTTGGCCAATGTACACTCAATTACAGACTATTTCCCCATACTAATTCCCCCCCCCTACTGTTACTCACACCTTCTTGTCAACTGCCACAAGTATTCCTCATTGTTTTTATATGTAACCAGTAACTCGTTATTTAGTTTTTTGAGTCATCTCCTATTTTGACTCATTTGACTTATTCATAGTTATTATATCCATTTTTGAAGCCGAACTTAATAAAGAACAACATTGGTTCAATTAATTTTGATATGCCTACATTAGAACATTGTTAACCATTTGAATAAATTAAAGGTGGTCTTTTTTTTTCAAATGGACTATGCAGCAACATTTGAAATACTGGATAATTATCATCTTTCTTGCTTTCTTAACTCCTCACACTCAGCATAAGCCAGTGTGTAGAGTGCTTCATTTCTCCTTGAGGTAGTTTTATTTTCCTATTTTGTTTCTCTTTGGTGTTGGTCAGATGCTGGAAAAGACAATCTGCAAATAAATGTTATTTCATTTTTTAAAACTTTCCTGATTCTCTTAATTGAAACTGTTCTCAATAGCATTATAGACATTTTTTTGTTTACCAAAATCTGGGGTTTTGCCATAGGAAACGTTTTCATAAATATTTTGATAAATGTTTTCATAAATATTTTTGATTTTTAAACAATTATAAATTTATATTTATAATTGTTTAAAAATCAAAAATGTTAACAGATCATAAAACTTTCCTTTTCAAAAAAGGCCAGTTTATGAAGAAAAGACTTTCTGCTAGAAACATTTTGACCAGTTCTAAATCTTTTCCGCTCCAAATCAGTGCTGAATTTAAAAATAAAACAAAAAAGCCTGCATCTGCGGCATATTGTTTTGAAGAAAACATTACTTAATATAAGTATAAAACAAAAAGACTTAAAGTAAATCCTCACAGCAACAGTATTCTAGCCTTCCATTTCTTTCTCATCAAATGTATGGAGAATTAAGATTTCTTCCAGAGAAATGCAATAATATATAGGAGAATTAAGGTTACCTACTAGCTGAATTGGTGGTTTTCAGAATTGGCTTTCTTTCCATTTTTCCAGAGATCGATGGGATTTGCTTACCAGTTTTTGTTATTAGTAAGGTGCATTAGTATGAGTCGTGAATCCTCTCTGTTATAGCAATGACCAGGGTCATTCATGTCTTTGCTATGCTCCACTCTGCAGATAATAGAAAAGGAGGATTTGTGGCACCTTAGAGACTTAACAAATTCATTTGTTAAATAAATTTGTTAGTCTCTAAGGTGCCACAAGTCCTCCTTTTCTTTTTGCGGATACAGACTAACATGGCTGCTACTCTGAAATCTGCAGATAATGTGTTCTCCTTGGGTCTACACGTGAAGGCCACTAAGAAACTGTGTCAAGAAAAGGACCTATTGGAGACTCATGTACTATCCTGTCAATAGAAGATTAATCCCTGCAACATATGTTAAAAAAGAAAATCCCTCATCCCTATAAGGCAGACACTTATACCCATGAATTGCTTATAATTAGTATGCACCTAATATCCAAATTTTTCAACTCCCAGCTCATGATTCCAACCATTTGCTTCTTATTTATGCACCTCTTGGTTGGTTTACTCATTTCACACTACTTCTGCCATGTTGTCACAAATGGTGATAACAGCCAATAAGTACTAAATCTTTGTACTGGCCCAAAACACAAGGAACAAGAGGATGCACATAAAACTGCTGCTAAAACTATCCAGTGTCGCAAGCATTGAGGTGTCTACGGTAGAATCAAATTTTAATTTGAAATATTACAGAAACTGCATAAAATCAATAGGGCACAAAGGGCTATTTTTCCTTTTGTTAGTTTGTTATTGGGTTGGAACATTCTGTCCTTGGAAAATTCCCACAGTTTCCCAATCAAAGACTAACTTGTGGTTGTAAAATAACACTTTCCAATTAGGGATGAAATCCTGGTTACCATGAAGCTAATGGGAGCTTTTCCATAGACTTCAGCAGAGCCAGGATCTCACTTTGAGAAGGAGGAAGCTCTTTTTTTCATCACTGGATGACTACAATTTTATAAATATACATATAAAATTTAAAAAATAGAATTCAATTTTATGGGAGGCATTCTTAAATCTTGCCCTTTTCCTTATAATATCACCTAATCAACCTAATTTTTAAAATAGAAACCTCATTAAATTATTCATACCATAATAGAGTATGGCTTGTAGCTTTACCAACTTATGCTATTTATGCTATTTATCCTCACAGCTCTCACAAGGTAGACAGAGCCTATCAATATCAGAATACGAGATTAACAAAAAGAAACAAGTCAGATGCTCCAGGAAGTGCTGGAAGTTCAATATTGGGCCCTCTAATTTAATGATGCTAAATTTGTTGCCCTTCAAATGAGATGTGCAACCAAATTCTTCAGTACCTGTGATGTTCAAGGAGCCCATGGCACTCTTTGTGAGAGTAAAGATTATGTTAACCCTACTTCTTTGGTTTAAATTCTTTCTTGGGTGATTATATTCTGCCTGTTTGAAATTCTCCATACAGGTTCAATTGGAGACATTTTCACTTTTAGCCATAAAATGTCCTGTATTTTTTCTCTGCTGTGTTTAAAGCACTGCACATTTCAGCTCAAGGTTGCTTTACAGTGGTGAGTGAAGTGATACTTTCAGCTTATATATATTAATTAAAGCATGTGGAGACCTTGGGTATAAAAGGCACTAGCTACATGCAAAATTTAAAAAAGCTGAAACATTTGAGTAGTAATTAAATGAAGACTTAGTCTGAAAAAAACATGCCCCTAGATAGAAACTGCCAAGGACTGAGCCAAAGAGCATTGGTCGTGGATTTCAAGGAATTAGGCTTCTGAAGATTCACCCCTATTCTGAAATTACTATAACATTAAAATCCCATTTTAATTTGAAGTACAGCAGTCCTAAAAGATTCAGTTTTGTGAATAAATCTCTTTTGTGTGGGGCATCATCAATCTACATTTTAAAATTATGAGTTAATAAATATTTAATGTTGTATCTGCATAACTTAGCTACTGACCGTACTTGGATGTGGGTCTGAAAAATAAGATATAAAACACAGTGGAAGAAATGTACAACTGGGAGTTGTAGAACTAGAAGTCCCCAAGCAATTTTTTTGTGGTCCTTTCTCTTGATTATTCAAACCATTTTGAAAAAGCAAGAGAGAAGATAGTGCCAAGACACAAGTGGTGTTAGCCCAACATATACTAGATACAGGTTTAATGGAACCGCAAAGCAGGGCTAGTAGAGACAAATTCAGCTGTTGTTCAGCAGATAACGCCACTGAATTCAATGAATTTGCACCATGAATGAATTTGACTCTTGACTTGGAAATATACTTCAAAATGCACCTGAGTAAAAAGAAGCTGAATGAGAAATACTTTTGTAATTAAACTGGATGTGGATGATAACACAGTGGGGTCCCACACCTGTTGGGGAAGTGGCAGAGTAACAATATCAA
Organism: Lepidochelys olivacea; assembly: GCF_965140295.1. Lineage (NCBI taxonomy): Eukaryota > Metazoa > Chordata > Testudines > Cheloniidae > Lepidochelys > Lepidochelys olivacea. The sequence continues at coordinate 25,109,939 of NC_140413.1, forward strand.
GCAGCCAGTCACCAGCATGAACGCTTCCTCTGACTATTTTCTGTTCCTAGGAGAATATCTATTTATAGCAGTGACCACTGCTGACTTGCTGACAAAGAAGGAACCTCCCCCCTGGTGCTGATGATAAACATAGTGATAAAGTGACCATTTTCATCATGCTGGATAATGCTGGTGCCATTATTTGTTGGCAGCTACAGATGCTGAGAAATTTTGACACTGAGAGTGTCAGGCAAGACATGAATTTTTCCAACATGGCAAAAATGCATTAACAAATTGTACATGCTAATGGGTTCAAATAAAAAGCTAGATGGTGTAATTTTAATTATAAGTACATTACGAATGAGTATAAATTATGGCGCTATAAATAGTGTGTGTGTTTGTGTTATGTCTGATCATTGTATTAGTCAAAGTCTGACCCTGCAATCCTTGTTTAAGTAAAAAAATCAATGGCCATTTTGCCTGAGTAAGGACTCCAGACACACTTCCCAAATGACAAAGCATAGAGGGACTGTGTATCACTGTGCTTTGCTGTTAAGAGTATGGGTTGTGTCATGGGGTGTATATATCCCATACTAGCGCAGCAACCAAAGGGTTAATACAGGCACTGCCAGCCACTGCTGATTGGCACTCTAGCAGCAGCTGGGAGGATAAAAGGGCTGGGAAGCAAAAGGGTGGGGTAGCTAACAGAGGAGGGAGCAGGCATGAGAAAGGAGCTCCTGTCTGCAGACTGCTAGAGAGCTGCCCAGAGACAGCGCCCCAGAAGGGAGCAAATAGGCCAACAGACTGAAGAGCCTACAGAGGCCTGAGGGAAAGTAGGAAGGAGCTCAGGGCTCTGTCAGAGTCAGCAAACCCTGACAGTCCTTGTCTAGCTTGAGGGCCCTGAGCTGGAAACCAGTGGAGTGGGTGGGTTTCCTCTACTAACCTCCCTGATGGACCTGAGAACAGAAAAGGGTTCCAGACTCCTGGATACCAGGAATGTGTGGACAGCCCCACTGAGGTGAGTAAGCCAGAGCCACACACCCCTTTCTGTTTGGCCAGGGGAGGAGGGCATCTTTTCACTGATGCACCGTCTCTCAGTGGTCTTTCTGTGTTCCTTTGTAGTCTTCTAACTGTTTCCACATGATATATTCAATACAGCGCTTAGCATTAAGTCTGTCTGGCTTGGATATATATATATATATATATATATAGTGCACATCATATGGTGCCAGATAATCTTTGTTTGGTGTGTTTTTTTTTTTTTAAGTGAAGAAAAGGGTTTAATTTTTGTTTGGGCATGGGGGTGGAGTCTAAACAGCATCAACCTGCCCACCTTCAACTGTATGCAAAATTCAGTACTTTTGAGGCTCTGTAGTATTAGGACAGCAAAGTGCATGTCTGGGACTTCCTTCCTCCTTCAGACCACATTTGAGAGGCTATTCTGTGTCAGCCACCAGTGGAGAGCCCACTGCAAGAGGCTTGATTGAGTCATGCTGCCATGGTGGAACTGAGCACGTAAGGAGTGGTTCTGGTTATCTACGTGAATGTGCTGGACTTCAGTGGATATTCCCAAGATCCATAAGACTTTTCTGTGGGTCCTGTCACTGACATCAATGGAATCTATGTCTGATGAATAGGGCAGTGGTGTATGTTTATTAAGCATGTCCTCATGGAATCATCCTTTCAAAGAGATCCTGATACTGAAACATGTGGAATATCCTGGCTCTTTCACAAGGTTTTGTAAGGAATAGCCCCTTAGGACTTTAGGTTGGAAAGTACCTGTATTAGGCCCTCTAATCTTTACACTTTCCCTTTATAAAATTTTAGTCCTAGAGTCATAGCAGTAAGAAAGAAAGAGGCAAGCAGGCCTATTTAGGTATCCCAGTACATACCCCACCCATGCAGTACTGTTCCCTATGGCATATTCAACAGTTTTATGTGCAATTTAGTTTTAAGCCGCTCTTCTTTTCTGCTCTCCATTCTCTCCAATTATTTTTCTTAGTTTCAAACTAATAATTTTATTATTTTTCCTCTCCATTCACTTTCCCTACTTTTTTTTTTTTTACTGTATTTGAGACTTTAAATGTCTCCTGTCTTGCTGCCACCACTCCGCCACACCCTGCTGGGCAAATCAGCACTTTAAGTAGGTGGCACTTCATGTGAGTGGAACAAGGCTCTCCTTGGTGAGAGTCAGAGAAACAACTGTATTAAACTATACCTCTTGTCTTGCAGCCAGATCTGCTAGGGCAAAAGGACTGCAACTAATAGGACACAACAACTCAGTCCTGATGGAAGGGTATAAAACAGTGGTGAGCAACCTGCAGACTGTGGGCTGCACGCGGCTCATCAGGGTAATCTGCTGGCGGGCCGCGAGACAGTTTGTTTACGTTGACTGTCTGCAGGCACAGCCACCCGCAGTTCCCAGTGGCCGCGGTTCGCCGTCCCCAGCCAATGGGAGTTGCGGGAAGCATTAAATCATTAAAGAAATCCTGAATGTAAAAACAGCGAGATCTATATTCATTCCCTTAGACTTCTCTACAGCATTCCACACAATCTGTCACACAATGGTGCTATAGTTCCTAAACACTGGTAGGGGGCAAGAGAAGAAGCCTGAAATGGCTTGAATAATTCCTGGAAAACTGTTCATCTGCCATGAGAGCCCTCAGCTGTGGAACTGAGTCTCTCTCTTGTTCTATTAAATATCTGCATCCAGCGTCTAGGAAAAACTGAGTCTCCATGGTCCCCAATGGCAATGATATGCAGATTATGCATTTCTCTTTCTCATTATATGCCACTACCAATTTCACCCAGATATCCGTCTCTGTGGCTTATGTTGGCACTTGTATGAGGAGATGTTGGCTAAAGCCAAGAAAGATGGAGGTTTTGCTGGCAGGCAGAGAGAAATACACTGAAAAGCTTGCTGCTGCCACAATAAATCTTTCCATCAATTAAGCCTGTCTGCAAATTGTAGAGTCCACACACTAGAGGTACTTCTAGAGCAACTCCTTGCTGTCATGGAATTCTCGTAGCTTCAGTGCTGGGTGTATGTCTTTTAAACAAAGTAGATGAGATAAAGCATTGTGGACTGTGACTTAGTCTCTCTGCTGATGACCTGGCATCAGTCCCATACATCTTTGTTACCTCCTAACCTGACTATTGCTATGCAATATACTTTCCTCTGAAAACATCAGGACTGGAAAAGTTACAGTTGGTTCAGAATGCAACACCACCCCTTCACAGTTGTAAAATGAGAGCATGTCATCCCTATACTCACTGGCTCCAATAGCTTCCTACTGAACATTGAGACAGTGTAAATTCTTGATCCTTATTTTCAAGGTCCTCCCTGGCCACAGCCAAAGAGAACTAAAATGTCCCCCTCACTCTTCAAAACCTTGATGGCCTTCAGCAACTCAGATTGTTCCGCTGTTCTAAAAGAGCTATCTCAAAGACGAAGCTCCTGTGTGCTGCAGACAGGGCTGTCTCAGCAACTGGTCTGAGATTATGGAAAGTTAGTTTTGCAGGAACTAACAAAGAGTACTACTCTCAGTACTCTTAGGTCCACGTGCAAAACGCATTCCTTTCCCTTCCAGCCAAATACCCTGCTAACATTTATGAAGACAAAAATAACTTTTAACTAATTCCCCTTTAGATGGGAAGGGAACAGAATGGAGAAGTAACTATTGATTTAAGTCTCCTTCTACAAATCTATTAAAACCTAGACAAAATGGGAACAAGTAAAAGTCTAATAGCTTATTTTTATTTTATCCCCTGGATCTCAAATCTCATGGCATATTTACAGTGATTTAAAAAAAAAACTGTAAAAATTTATAATAAAGCAAATTCAGAGATTTTGGTATTTCAGCTGAAACCACTGAGCATTTATGTGGCTAGATCTGTATCTAGATATAAATACATAGACTTCATATTTCAGTGATCTAGATTTATTGTCTCTTGAGTTAAAAATATTGACCTCTGCTTTGCCCTGGTCAATATATAACCCTTTGGGTTAATACTGATGATCTGCTTACCATATGTACGTTCCATGAGCAGTCTCAAGAACAATGGAGAGCTATTTGTAAGTATACTGAGATGTATAACATTCTGTAGGCCACTTTACTTCATGATGATAAATAGGCCCCCTGTCAGAATAGCTACACAATGTCTTAAGACCAGCAGAAATGTGAACATAGATTAGAATTAAATATAATGGGTGTTTTCAAAGATTCCTACAAACTGTTCTAAAATACAAAACTTCAAGATCTTTAACAGCTCTCTTCAAATTTCACAGGGGCCTCTGCAAATCATTCTCTTGGTCAGTGAAGCCAGCAAAGATGCCTCTCAGAATTTGTGAGCTGGAATTCCCTGCCAATGAGCTTCTTGCATCTGCTGGACCTTGAGGTGTGTGCTTGCTAGAAGTAAATTATACAACATTGAGGCCCTATTTTTTCAAAGCACATAAGCTCCTTTCTCTGTGGAAAAAAGGACTACAAATGGTACTCAGGCTTCTGTCCTGAAATTTAAAAATCAATAAAAAGGGTAATAAAATTGTTCTCTGCTGCAAAGTGTTCACTTCTAGTTCTTTGTTTTAAAACTAAAAAAGTACTTGCTTAAAGGCAGACTACTTCCAAAAAACAGGTAGCATGTGATCTGAATGCTTGCAACTAAGCAGCAGTTTTCAAAACAAGAGGAACTAATGCTAGAAACTTCACACTCCCATGATATTGTTGTTCACTTACATTACAGAAGCCGTAATCTGGACTAGAGCCCCATCTTGCTAGGCACTGTGCAAATATCAAATAAGACTGTCCCTGCCTCAAAGGCATTCTAAAAAGAAATGTGACTTGGCAAGCTGGTTACAGTATATGCTTAAAGCTGATGGCAAATAAAGAGTAGCAAAAAGTGTTTAAGTGGTGAGCAAATACTAGGTATAAGGAATAAGCAGTTTTAGTGCTTGGAAAATTAAGCCCAAAGTACTTAATAATACTAAATGCAGGATCACTGATGTGTGCTTACAAGATGTACACAGATGACTCCTAAGAATGTGGGCCTGGGTGATGGTGGTTGTTTTTATTTTTTATATTGTGCTAGGCTCTGTAGCCATGTATCATGGAAAAAGATTGTCCTTGCTCCAAAGACCGTACACTTAAAGTATATGCCAAACAATGGGTGGATGCTACAAAAAGAAAGGGCGGTGGGGAAGAGAAGCACAAGGGAAGGTAGCAGTGGAACAAATTATAATTAGTATAAAAAGCAGTGGTCACAGCACATCAGCTGCTCAGCCATATTTATTCCTAGATTGGGAAGGGATGGGGGTGTTCTGTAGTTTCTCTTTATATCCTGTGTGACTCCTGGGAGAGAAGTTGGAGGGAGAAAGCAAGTGATGATAACAAAGGGGACGGAACAGGGCACAAAAGCCCTGCAGGGAACATAGTGAGTAACAAAGAGTGGCAAGCAGAAGAATATCAAGGTTGTTTCTCAGAAGTTATGAAAGAAGCATCTGTGTAATGGCAACTGCCTATAGCCAAAGAACCCCCTTTCCTGATATAACATGATGGCCTGTTGTGATATCCAGGTATTCCATACGGGGAGCTGCATCATGTTTCTCTCCCAGAAGGAAGAGCAGGAGGGCAATGTTTGACAAGGAAGTGCACAGGGACTCAAGTGGCAAAATTGAATGAATCACAAAGGAAGGAGCCACCCCAGAGATCCCAAAATGATTTATTATTATTTGCATTACCGCAGTGCTTGAGAATCCTAGTCATGGCTGGGACATTTATGGAAGGCCAAGAAGAAACACAGAATAATGTGGGAAATAGAGAGTAGTAGGAAAAGCAAGGGTTTAAACCCCAGGGAGATTTTCAGCGATATGCACACTGCCCTTGGGATGAGGGACTATGGGAGTTGGAATAGCTTGAATAAAGGTAACACTGTTCCATCTGAGAAAAGGATGAAACTGAATGGCTGGATAATATTTCTCCTATTTCCCTCCCAATGTGGGGGTAGAGAAGACTGTGAGCTACATTGGCTGCCAGGTATTCATGAGGGAGAGGTGACCTGTTCTCTGCCAGATCTAATGCTAAGAGAGCCAGCAGAGAGCAGATCACCCCATCTCAAAAAAGATGTATTGAAATTGGAAAAGGTTCAGAAAAGAACAATAAAAATCAGTAGGGGTATAAAACAGCTTCCCTATGAGAAGAGATTAAAAAGACTGGGACTTTTCAGCTTGGAAAAGAGACAACTGAAGGGGGGATATGATAGAGATGTATAAAAACATGACTGGTGTCAGGGAAGTCTTATTTCTTCCTTCTCCTAACACAAGAACTAGAAAGAAAAGGAGTACTTGTGGCACCTTAGAGACTAACCAATTTATTTGAGCATGAGCTTTCGTGAGCTACAGCTCACTTCATCGGATGCATACCGTGGAAACTGCAGCAGACTTTATATACACACAGAGAATATGAAACAATACCTCCTCCCACCCCACTGTCCTGCTGGTAATAGCTTACCTAAAGTGATCATCAGGTTGGGCCATTTCCAGCACAAATCCAGGTTTTCTCACCCTCCACCCCCCCACACAAATTCACTCTCCTGCTGGTGATAGCCCATCCAAAGTGACCTCAAGTGCCACAAGTACTCCTTTTTCTTTTTGCGAATACAGACTAATACGGCTCTTACTCTGAAACAAGAACTAGAGTTCACCAAATGAAATTAATAGGCAGCAGGTTTAAAACAAATGAAAGGAAGTATTTGTTCGCAAAACACACAGTCAACCTGTGGAATTCCTTGCCAGAGGATGTTGTGAAGGCCAAGACTATAACAGGGTTCAAAAAAGAACTAGATAAATTCATGGAGGATAGGTCCATCAATGGCTATTTGCCAGGATGGGCAGGGATGGTGTCCTCAGACTCTGTTTGCCAGAAGCTGGGAAGGGTGACGGGATGGACCACTGGATGATTCCCTGTTCTGTTCATTCCCTCTGGGGCACCTGGCATTGACCACTGTCGGAAGACAGGATACTGGGGTAGATGGACTTTTGGTCTGACCCAGTATGGCCGTTCTTATGATACACATGCATAATTATCAGGACACAGATCAGGGAGGTAACATTGCAGGATTATATGACTCTGGTGCAAATGCAAATGAGATATTGTGTTATTTCTGGGCACCACAGTTACCAACTTATTTTTTCAACTCTCCCTATAAAGGGGTGAGAAAGGCCTAAGCTATGGGTTTGGCTACCCCAATGCCCTATACCTCTGGAGGGCTATGTGCAGTCGAGAAAACTTTAGTTTGGCATCCCAAATCTGGGCATTCTCAATTTGGTGGACACAAGCAGGTGTCAGATGGTTGCAACCACCTTCCCTTCCTGTCTTTATGCCTAGATAGGAGGGGCTGTGTTTTGTCGGAGGGCTGAGAACAGGGTGTCTCAAAATATGTTTCTATTGTAACATGGGGGGAGGTCATAGTTTGGAAAAAGCTGAGAACAACTAATCTGTTCCTGATATTTGTCCTTGAGACTCCCCTACACTGGAGAAGGGTGCCTGGCTCCCTTCACTTATTTTAATGGAAGTAGCATTGCACCTTCTGACTCGAGAAATTGCTTGCCAACATAACCACATCCCTACTCTAATTAATGAGAGCAGTACTTAGCTTGTTAGAGCAGGGGACTATCTTTGTTATGTTTGTACAGCGCCAGACACAATAGGTCCTGGTCACATTCACAGTACGTGCTACTGCAATATTAAAAATATGTAATAAAGCTGGCCAGAAAACTGAACACCTATCCTGTGGGAAATTCCAAGTGTTTGAGATTTTTATTTTGTTCCAGATCTGAATGAAACCTGTAACTTCAGGTTTTCCCACAAAAGGGAAGATTCTGATTCAAGAACGTACTCATGCTGCCACTGCCTGTCTCAGGTCTCCCTGTCTGCTAGCACTGCTGATTGGGTAGGGAAACCCCGGGCAGGTGGTGGAAGAGCAGCTCAGGGAGCTGGGGATATGGGCAGCCCACCAGGCTGGCTTCCAGGGAGGTAAGCAGTGTGGGGATGCACCAGTTCTCTGCCACACACGCTGGTGAGGATCTGAGAGTCTGGAATCTCTGGGAGCCCTGGCAGTAGGACAACCTACCAGGTGAGCTTCCAAGGACTTGGTCTTCCAGAGTCCAGGCCCTTCATGTCTGACTTGTCAAGGATTTGGGAGCCCTTAATCCAATGAAGTCCCCCTTGTGGGCTGCCTTAGAGCTAGGGAGCCTGGAATCCTGGGCTGCTGAGAAGCCAGGTGGGCAAGCTAGCAGGAAACCAGGTAAGTTTTGAAACCTGGCTGGCAGACAGGGTTCTTCCAGAATCCTGTTTGGTTTCCATCAGAATCAGTACATTGCCACAAAAGGTTTTGCTTTTGATGAATTGGCAGTCTCTGATGAAAAAATATTCCTTTGGAAAATTCCTGATCATAGAATACTAGGGCTGGAAGAGACCTCAGGAGGTTATCTAGTCCAATCCCCTGCTCAAAGCAGGACCAACACCCACTAAATCATCCCAGCCAGGGCTTTGTCAAGACTGGCCTTAAAAACCTCTGAGTATGGAGATTCCACCACCTCCTTAGGTAACCCATTCCAGTGCTTCACCACCCTTCTAGTGAAATAGTGTTTCCTAATATCCAACCTCCACCACTGCAATTTAAGACCATTTCTTCTTGATCTGTCATCTGCCACCACTGAGAACAGCCGAGCTCCATCCTCCTTGGAAGCCCCCTTCAGGTAGTTAAAGGCTGATATCAAATCATAGAATCACAGAATATCAGGGTTGGAAGGAACCTCAGGAGGTCATCTAGTCCAACCCCCTGCTCAAAGCAGGACCAATCCCCACCTAAATCATCACAGCCAGGCTTTGTCAAGCCTGACCTTAAAAACTTCTAAGGAAGGAGATTCTACCACGTCCCTAGGTAATCCCCCCCCCTCACTCTTCTGCAGATTAAATAACCCCAGTTCCCTCAGCCTCTCCTCATAAATCATGTGCCCCAGCCCTCTAATCATTTTTGTTGCCCTCGACTGGACTCTCTCCAATTTGTCCACGTCCCTTCTGTAGTGGGGGGGACCAAAACTGGACACAATACTCCAGGTGCAGCCTCACCAATGCTGAATAGAGGGGAATAATAACTTCCCTCAATCTGCTGGCAATGTTCCTACTAATGCAGCCCACTATGCCACTGGCCTTCTTGGCAACAAGGGCACACTGCTGACTCATATCCAGTTTCTAATTCACTGTAATCCCCAGGTCCTTTTCTGTAGAACTGTTGCTTAGCCAGTCGATTCCCCAGCCTGAGCGGTGCATGGGATTCTTCCTTCCTGAGTGCAGGACTCTGCACTTGCCCTTGTTGAACCTCATCAGATTTCTTTTGGCCCAATCCTCCAATTTGTCTAGATCACTCTGGATCCTGTGTCATCTGAGAATTTGCTGAGGGTGTAATTAATCCCATCATCCAGATCATTAATAAAGATGTTGAACAAAACCGGCCCCAGGACTGACCCCTGGGGCACTCCGCTTGATACCGGCTGCCAACTAGACATTGAGCTGTTGATCGTTACCCGTTGAGCCTGACAATCTAGGCAGCTTTCTATCCACCTTATAGTCCATTCATCCAATCCATACTTCTTTAACTTGCTGGCAAGAATACTGTGGGAGACCGTATCAAAAGCTTTGCTAAAGTCAAGATATATCACATCCACCGCTTTCCCCATATCCACAGAGCCAGTTATCTCATCATAGAAGGCAATTAGATTAGTCAGGCATGACTTTCCCTTGGTGAATTCATGTTGACTGTTCCTGACCAGCACTCATAATTAGACATAGAGGCAAGATGGTCTTGGGGTTAAGGCATCCAATAGAGCAGTGGTTGTCAAAGCCAGTCCACCGCTTGTTCAGGGAAAGCCCCTGGCAGGCTGGGCTGGTTTGTTTACCTGCCATGTCCGCAGGTTTGGCCGATCGCGGCTCCCACTGGCTGTGGTTTGCCGTTCCAGGCCAACAGGGGCTGCAGGAAGGGCGGCCAGCACATCCTTTGGCGCGCGCCACTTCCCACAGCCCCCATTGGCCTGGAGCGGCGAACCGCAGCCAGTGGGAGCTGCAATCAGCCGAACCTGCGGATGCGGAAGGTAAACAAACCGGCCCGGCCCGCCAGGGGCTTTCCCTGAACAAGTGGCGGACTGGCTTTGAGAACCACTGCAACAGAGACTCTGAGAGATGGGTTCCATTCCTAACTCTGTTACTGACTTTTGTGTTACCTTGTTCAAGTCTCTTAAGGCCATGCTTTTAGAGGTATTTAGTTGTCTAACTCCTATTGAAATCAATGGCAGTTATGTGCCTAAATAAATTTAAAAACCTGACCCTTAATCTTTCTGGGCCTTGGTTCCCCCCTCTCTAAAATGGGGATAATAATAGTCTCATTTTCCCACTCTGTCTGTCTTGTCTTTTTAGATTGTAAGCTATCTGAGCCAGGGACACTTTTACTAGGTATTTTACTGCCTTAATGCAAATAATAATGACAGTCCCAGTCAGGTCAGGAATCCAACCACTGTGCACAGGAGAAATAGTGACAGACTGCAGGCTACAAAGAGCAACAAAAAGATCAGGAAAATAGAAATGCCAAAGGACCAGTCCTGAAGGCGGATAATGCCCTCTGCACTATTTCTATGTATATGACTGTTTCACACTGTACTCATTAGGTGGAACAGTTTTCCCTAAAACTATAAGAACACGGGGTTTTTTTGTATACCAAATTGTGTTGTAAGATATTACAAAAAAGTGAAGGGAATGTAACAGGATTTTTAAATGATGAAAAATAAATTGATATCAGCAGAAGAGCTAGCAGTAACCTTTGTCACAGGGTAGATCTCTTCTCTATTATAGTATAGAACTCTGGGACTTTCAAAAATAATTAGACCCTGATCAAGTTTTCTGGGTAGGGTGACTCATAACTCTGTGCATGTGTTTGTATTTGGGATACAATTTATGATGCACATCTTTTGAATGCTAAAAGCAAGTAAAGTTTTCAAAGTCATCTTTTTTTATTTTCTTCTCTTCCATGGCTAACGTTTCAAGTCAGCGGAGAGAAGGTTAAAAAGTCTGCACATATACATTTGTCCCATTTCCAAAGTGCTTTTGCTCTTTGTTGTGGATATGAAAAGCAAATTAGATACAAAATTTAAGCCAAGCCATTTAATAACTATGAGTTAAGATGATTCTGTCATAAAACTGCAATGAAATATGAAGTTTTTGCATTAAAACTGAGTGTTACCTATAATATTTTTGACACTTTTAAAAAGGTAAAACTTTGTTTATACATGATATAAATACAACTTACAACATAGATATCTCATATATTATTAAATGTTAGAGATGGGTAAGCTATTCACAGCAATTGGACCCATTTCACCATGTTTTCTATTTCTAAACAGAATGGTTTACAAGCATTTTTTCAGCAGATGGACTTGCTGCAATGATTCATTTAAATGTCAGGTATTCATTATTGATAATCTGTTGTTCACACTGAGATTGTCTACATGGCATTGTTGCTGCTTCCTGACTGGACGACTCCCAAACCACCCTACAAACAGTTTTCCAAATGGATGTGTGAAACTCTCCATACATTTTTTGACTGATTCACTGTCTATATAGAGAAATGTTTGCAGGAAATGGGCAGGGGGAGGAGCTCAGGCACATTACAGAAGTGAGAAGCTGGCTTACATTTGAACAATACTATACTGAAGAATAGTATTCCCCTACCTGTAATAATCATGATATGCTCCTAAATGCAATTCAAAATGATAACATGCAGCAGCCAAAAGAATAAACTGACAGAGTGGGAAGGAAGGTGAGATATAATTACACTGGGTTTGGCTTTGCAGTTTCCATGGGAATTACACTTGCTTACTCAGCTGTGTTGGGTTGAATTTGGCCTATAATCATTTTACCTACTTAAATGTCTTTAAAAGGTTCCACCTCCAGTGAGCAACTTCCAGCTCTGAAATGTCAAGATGTAATTCCTGTGAAGTCAGATGACTGATGAGCAATGATAACCCTTGTCAAATAAAGAGACAGAAGGAGAAAAATGCTATATTTTTCCTAGTATTTGAAAATAGCATTACACACACTTCCTCTGCAAGGGGGTCTAGCCAAATAAATCCACTAGTCATCTCTTGGAGTTAGGATTAGAAAACAAGCATCAAAGCAGATACTTCAAGAAAGTAGCATTTGAATTATTGCTGGACCGGTTCTGATCTGGTGAGTATCCCTCAATTAGAGGAACTTTAAATGGCAATCTAGACTAATTTTAGGCACAATCCTGCAAACTCTCATATGCATGAGTAATTTTACGACTGTAAGTAATCCCATTAAGTGTATATGAAACCGAGATGGACTACACTGGCACTTGGCACAGAAGCATATAGGTAACTCCCAAGCAAGGGGATATCTGAAATTTATGGAATTTTTTCTATAGACCCATTTCAAAACTTGGTCCTCTAATGCTTACTACATGAGTAACTTTACTCATATAAATAACCCTGTTAAATTGTTCATGTGTGTAAATGTTTGCAAGGCCAGGGACAAAATTTGCCTACAGATTATAGTTGCTTGAGTCTTAGAACTTTTCTGGGCCATCTGATTTCCATACAAGTCTTTACATTTTGCATTTCCTAATCCTGTCATGTGGACAATGTATTTGTAGCAGGACAGCCAAAGAACTCATTTATCTGACTGAGGCTGCTGCATTTTGTATCTACTTAATTTTTGACTCAGATGAGGCTCAAAGAATAAAGTTGTGCTAACCAGCATAAATATTTAAAGATCTTTTATTATCTTAGTCATAGGTTTACTGATCATGTCAGTGGAAAATATATTCACAGATTTATTGATTTTTCATGTGCTTGATACTCAGAATGGGATTGGGCCAACCAAGTCATGTGTATTATAATTAATGTTATGCTCCAGTAGCTAAGGGATGCTATAACTATGAGTAATTACCTGATGCTTTCATGGCACTGATTCAGCTACCTTTAGGCGAACAGTAAAGGTGACATAGGATAAATTATTCTCACAGATAATGTAAAGAGAGATGAAATTCTAGTATGCCTAGTAAGTATTGCCTCTTGAACAACATGTTTATTAATTGAACCTTTCTGAAAAAAATATTAGTGGTGTAGGATTGAAACATGACACAGCCTTCTTGTATTCAGTAAGACAACAAATTATATAGACAGGGAAAGAGTATCTTGAAAGTTAATATTTTTTCAACTTTGCATGCATAATGACAGACCAACTTTAAACAGTAACCAGTGTTTTTTAAAGATAGATTCACAAACATATAATACATTATGTTGCAAAGATTTTCTTTTAATCAGCAAATACCTCCTAAACATTTGAGAAGAACTCTTAATTTGAAACAAATAAACTTGGGGCCAAATTCTGTTCTCAGTTGCAACATTACAAATCCAGTGTAACCCCCACTCTCTCCCCCTGCAACTGAGTAGAATTGGACCTGATTTTCATTCCTTGAATTTAATGTAGTCACTGAGTCCCAGATCCACAAAGGAATTTAGTCATGTAAACCCCAGATTAAGGCACCATGACGATCCCTAAAACCCTCACTTGAGTGGTGCCTAGCCCTATAGGCATCTAACTCACTCACCCCAGCAGCCGTATCTAAGACACAGACAGTAATTGTTCTGCTCTAGGCAGCACTGGTGAGACCTCAACTGGAGTGCTGCATCTCAATTTAAGAAAGATGTGGACAAACTAGAAAGAGTCCAGAGGAAAGCAACCAAAGAATTAAAAAAAAAAAAAAAAAAAAAAAAAGCGGCTTAGAAAACATGATCTGCAAGAAAGCTTGAAAGAATAGTATGTGTTTAGTCTAGAAAAGAGAAGACTGAGCGGGGACATAGCAACACTTTTCAAATATGTAAAAGGTTGTTATAAAGAGGACAATTATAAATTTTCTATGTCCACTAAGGGTAGGGCAAAAAGTAATCAGATTAATCTGCAGCAAGGGAGATTTGGATTAGATATTAAGACAAGCTTTCTAACGGTAAGTTAGTTGTACACTGGAACTGGTTATCTTAAGGAAGTTGTGGAATCCCCCTCATTGGAGGATTTTAAGAACCAAATGCCTGTCAGGAATGGTCTAGGTTTACTTTATCCTGCATCAGGGCTAGACTAGGTCTCTTGAGCTCCCTCCCAGCCCTACAGTTCTATGATTGTATAATTCAAACTGTAATATTAACAAGTGAATTTAGCATACAGGCATTCAAACTACTGTCTTTCTAACCCTAACTGTACATTTTTTAGGATTGATAGCTGAATTTAAAACAATAACCCTTCTCCGTGGAAACTACATTCACCCACATCATTTAACTGACTTATGAAAATGTTTTCCCTGTTTTATGTGTAGCAATTCATCAGAAATCATCTAGCCAGTAACCCATAATAAACATTATTACCTCAATTATTACCAGCAGGGACAAAAATACTGCGTGATTGAAATCTTTTGTCAATTAATATTTATAAACTTACACTGCAGCTTTTAATATTTCCATTGTGTGCTTGCTACTCAGACACTCAGTGTGTTTGAGTCTCTTTTAAAAATGTGATTTGCAAACTGCTATCACCAGAGTTTTGTCTGAGCTCCATAGGTCGTATGCTGAACTTCTGACAGAGAGGCAGCGAGCTGAAACTCCTCCTAAATTATTATGTTGAAAGCAGGAACATCTGCACTATAAATAGACACCTAGCAACTAAATTTTCTACGGAGCAAGTTGTACTCTTTCAGAAGCAGCACGTTGCAGTACCATGGAAAGTCAGACCTCATGGCATAAAGAAGAATACAAATGTACCATACCAGACTAATGCTGATACTCTAAAGAGCTAATGCATGAAGAGATTTGAATTGCAATATATTCTTAGAAAATATTGCTAATCCATTTATAATTCTGATTTCAAATGTGGAGAGACAAGATGGGTGAGCTAATATATTTTACTGGACCAACTTCAGTTGGTGAAAGAGACAAGCTTTCTAGCTTACACAGAGCTCTTCTTCAGGATCTTGTCTCTTTCACCAACAGAAGTTGGTCCAGTAAAAGATATTACCTCATCCATCTTGTCTCTCTAGTATTCTGGGACCAACATGGCTCAACACTTCAAATATAGGTTTTAGAGTAGCAGCCGTGTTAGTCTGTATTCGCAAAAAGAAAAGGAGTACTTGTGGCACCTTATGAAGTGAGCTGTAGCTCACGAAAGCTTATGCTCAAATAAATTTGTTAATCTCTAAGGTGCCACAAGTACTCCTTTTCTTTTTACTTCAAATATAGGGTTTTGTCGTGACTTGCTTTCCCTCTTATCTTAAAGATCAGCAATGCCCTTTTATTTAAATTTCTTGATTATTCTTACATATCATTTAAAAAAATCATTTAATTAGAAAGCATAGTGAGTATAATATTATAAAAATTTGATATAATAGATGTTACTGGAACTTGATGAAACGATTCACATAATTGGAATGGTAAAATCTCTGGGTACATCCTATTTAGAAAAGAGGGGGCAATCCCTTCTTCCTACTTTGTCAAAGATGGCATTACAGGCTTTTGAGTTATTGACTGTTCAGAAGGACAGAACCTGGAATGCATGTGTATCAATGTACTAACTAATGAATCACAGGATGGAGTACTAGTGGGGATCAGCTATAGATGAGCTGATCATTCCATTCTCTCTTCAAATACTTATGGGAAACAATGCGTTACGGGGGATTTCAATCTGGAGGGCATATGCTGGAGCACTCATGCTGCCACAGATAAACCATTACCATTCCTGGAGTTCCTGAAAATTAGACAATAATGACACAAAATATTTGCAATGAACTTGGAGTGATTGAATATTAGATCAAATTCTGGTGGATAAAAATGAATTGGTCACTCAAACATTCAAAGTTGCCTATGTGATGGTGATCACAGTTTAATTTCATTTATTATGTGCAAAAAGAATATAGTTCTGATCATAACGTGTTTTTGATGCTTTAGAAAGGCCAGTTTCCCCAAACTGAAAAGAATCATGAGCAAAACTAAGTAGAAGGAAAAAAAATGTTAAAGAGTGTTTTATTACATGCACAAAAATCTTTCAATTCTTCAGGAAAGAAAGAAAGCTTTTTGTTTCTTCATTTGTTTAAACCATACTAGTTAAGTGGGGAGGAGAAAGTAACTATAAAAATGGGAAAGTTGATAACAATGAATACAAATAAGCAATTGGGAAATGCAGACAATTGATAAGAGAAGCTAAAGGCATCAATGAAAAATCTGTGGCCAGTAGGATTAAGCACAATAAAAAGAAATTATTTAGATATATCAAGACCAAATGAAATCCTAGTAATGGCATGTGTCTGATACTAGATAAGTATGGTAAAATTGTCAATCATGATGCAAAAAAAGAGTGGTGTTTTACATTGTTTGATTTTGAATGCAGGTTTTTTTGTACATAATTCTACATTTGTAAGTTCAACTTTCATGATAAAGAGATTGCACTACAGTACTCATATTAGGTGAATTGAAAAATATGACTTCTTTTGGTTTTTACAGTACAAATATTTGTAATAAATGAGCACTGCATACTTTGTACTCTGTTGTAATTGAAATCAATATATTTGAAAATGTAGAAAACATCCAAAATATTTAAATAAATGGTATTCTATTATTGTTTAACAGTGTGATTAATCATGATTAATATTTTTAATTGCTTGACAGCCCTAGTTTTAATACAACAAAATGCATGGTCATACATCTAGGAACAAAGAACATAGGCCATTCTTGCAAGATATGGGACTGAATCCTAGACTGAATGACCCTGAAAAGGATTTAGAAATCATGGTAGATAAGCAGTTGAACATGATCTTCCACTATGATGCTGTAGCTAAGAGGGTATCTGTGATCCCTGGATGCATAAGCAGGGGGAGAACAAGTAGGAATAGGGAGTTAGTATTATCTCTGTACAATTCATTAGTGAGCCCTTTCCTGAAATAGCATGTCCAGTTCTGGTGCCTACACCTGACAGTTGAAAGCTGAAAAGGATTCAGAAATGAGATACAAGAATTATTTGAGAGCTGGAAAACCTGCCTCTATAGCAGGTGTGGGCAAACTTTTTGGCCCGAGGGCCACATTGGGGTTGGAAAACTGTCTGGCCTTTGCCCTCTATCCACCCCCTCCAACTTCCTGGCCCCTGATTGCCTGCCTCAGAACCCCTGACCCAGCAAACCCCTCCCCCCACTCCTTGTCCCCTGACCACCACCTCCCAGGACCCCACCTCCATCCAACCCTTCCTGCTGCCTGACTGCCCTGACCCCTATATACACCCCCACCCCCTGACAGGCCCCTGGGACTCCCACACTTATCCAACCTCCCCGCAATCTGTTCCTCTTCCCCTGACCACCACCCCCAGAACCTCCACCCCATCCAACCACCCCCTGTCTCCTGACTGCCCCCCAGAATCTCCTGCTCCTTATCCAACCCCCAACTCAGAGCAGCATGTCTGGCAGCCCCATTGCCCACTGGAGCCAGCCATGCTGCCGCGCTGCCCTGCAGGAGCATGCAGCCCCACCACCCAGAGCGCTGCCCGCGCAGTGGTGTGACTGCGAGGGAGGGGGGATAGCAGGGGAGGGGCTGGAGGCTAGCCTCCCCGGCTAGGAGCTCAAGGGCCGGGCAGGATGGTCCTGGGCCCGGATGTGGCCTGGAGACGGTAGTTTGCCCACGTCTGCTCTATAGACACTTCAGGAGCTCAGTTTAAGCAGTAAATTGATCATGGTCTAAAAGTACCGTATGAGGAAGAGATGTCTGATGTCAATCTGAAGGCAGACTATCTCAGACTAGAAATAAGGTTCACATTTTACCAGTGAGTATACTTAACCATTAGAGTAAATTGTCCATTGCTTGAAGTTTTAAAATCAAGCAAATTTTTCTAAAAGATATGCTATAGCTCTAACAGAAGTTATAGTCTCAATGCATATGTTACTGAGTTAGGTTCTATGGCCTGTGCTATGTAGGAGGTCAGATTAGGTGATCATAATAGTCCTTGTTGGCATCAAAAATCTAGGAATAACATATAATTTTGTGTTTGTGTGTATATACAGCATTCCCTCCATCAAAGTGCCCAGAGGTCAGAGCAATCTCCTGAGAGATGGGAGATCCCTGTTCAAATCCTTTCTCCCTTCAGGAGGATAGAACCCAGGCCTCCCACATCCTGGGTGAGTGAGCTAACCTCTGGGCAAAAAGTTAAAAGGGAGCCCCTACCGCAACCATCACCACTTCCTCTCCTCCTTCTCCTCATCTGGCATTTCTTGCAAGAAATGTCTTAGACACCTTAGACACCTGACTCCATGCAAGGGGCGGGGCTTAGGACACACCTCTCTCATCAGCATCTCCTATTGGCTTGTTTAGGAGGCTCCTCACCTAGCATGTTGGCTTTTATCGATCTCATTCTAAGGACCTGTCTCTCCCCATTTACTGGATAGGGAGCGTAGGTGCCTAACTTGGGCTTGTGGATCCCGTCATTGTTCCAGTGATTTTCTAGGCACCTGAAAGTTAGGCATTGTGATGCTCAGCATTGCGATGCCTAAGTCCCTTTGTGCATCTGGGCCAGAGAATCTCACCTGTTCTGGGGCTTGGCACAATCTGGCTCCCATGTCTAGGTGTGTGGGTTGACTAGTGCCCCATAGGATATATTTCTGGGCAGGGCTTGTCTTCTGGGATGGCTGTGCCTGCAGTACAGGTGTAACAATTGGCCTCCTTCCCGTGCCTTTCAGAGACATAATACCTCTTACTGCCAATACGCAGTCGTGCATATCTTCTGCCATCCTGGCATGGCTCAGGCTTGTGAGAGCCCTAATTGAGATCTTAATTTCTTTTTTTAAAGACCTAAAATCTGCTCTGTTAAACTGTTAGATGCAATGGGATGCTAATGACTGAGTGGTGCATAATTTTGTGGTATTAATAGCTATTTCCAGACATGTATATACGTGTCCTATTGATTAATTCCTTTCTCACTGTTCCATTACTGCCTCTCAAACGGTATTTTTTCCTTCCATCTATCAAGTTGCTCTTTTTGTCTCCCTTTATTTGTCTGCTTGCTATAATTAGGGTTAAAACAAGTTTCTCTTAACTAGAGAGCTTTCAGCATTTTACCCTGAATGGAATTTCAGAGTTCTGACTATGTGCCCCCTGCCACATTGTAGAAAACGTTTAAAAGTGTCTTACTAAATCTCTATTAAACACACAGGAAAAAATCTTCAAACTTAAATGCCTAAAATGAGGGACTTCCATACACCTTTCCTGATCATCATAGATCTTAAGCATCCACAATTGCCACTGAAGTTGATGGGGATACACTGGTGTAAATGAGTGAAGAATTTTCCCCGTTGCCTTTCCTTTACAATGACAATTAAACAAGGAGAGAAAAAAAACCTCTGAGAATTTGGAGGGATGGTAGTGGTGGTGGTTGTTTTTTCACATTCTAGCAGTGATGGAATAGGGCAAATCTTGCATTCTTCACTCTGGACAAAGTCCCTTTTCTCATTGGCAAGCTCCCATCACCTGAGTGAGAAATAAGGAGTTTAGCTCAATACAGAAAGGATAACAATTTCAAAAGTGCTTAAGAGCCTTACTACCATTTTAAAAAGTGGTTTAGGCACTTAGGCTCCTAAATCCCATTGACTTTCAGTGACATCTAAACTTCTAAGTCACTTTTGAAAATGGGACTTAAGTGCTTTGGAAAATGTTACCCAATATGATTTGTCATGAACAAGAGTGGCTATATACTAAAATAAAGGTTAATCATATTTTACACATTTCCTGAGTTAAACCTTGTCCATATGATATGATGTGGTGTGATTATGGTTCAAGTAATGAATACCATTTACAAGAAGTAGCAGGAAACAGGAAGAGTGTGGGTGTGTCTGAGAAAAGGGTAGGTTAGTGGCCAGAACACAGGAAAATGGATAGCGAAACAGGGATTGGTGCTAAGATGCTTGTGACTACTTTTGGTCAAACTCTTTGGGGTGAATCTTTTATCCCTGTTCATACACTAAGTTTGGGCGAGATTGTGAATGCCTTCGCATTGGTGTATGCGGTGTTGTTGTAGTTGTGTCAGTCCCAGGATATTAGAGAGACACGGTGAGTCAGGGAATATCTTTTATTGTCTCTCTCACAAACAGAAGCTGAGCCAAGCTTTCGAGTTTACACAGAGCTCTTCTTCAGGTCTGGGAAATGCACTCAGAGTGTCACAGGTGGAACAGATTGTTTAGCATATGCAGTTAATACATTTCAAGGGACCAGGTAAGGTGAAGTGGCCTGTTAACACTCCTTCATTCAGAGGGTGGACAGGTGATGGGGGAGAGGGGGTTGTTAGATTGTTGTAATAAGCCATAAATCCTGTGTCTGTGTTCAAACCACGACTTTTAGTGTCGAGCACAGTTAGGAATTTAAGCTCCCAAGCTCATCTTTTGAAAGTGTTGTGCAGGTTTCCTTTGAAGATGTGGTCAGATCTAGAGTGAGCACTTTGTGAAAAGTGTTCACCCACAGGTGATGTGGTGTTTTTGTCTTTTATCATTGTCCATGAGAGTTCATTGGAGAGCATAGTGACTGTCTGGTTTCACCTACATAGTTGCTAGCAGAGCATTTAGTGCACTGGATGAGGTACACCACATGTTGTGATAGGCAGGTGTAGGGCCCATGGATCTTGAAAGATTCGTTGTGGAGGGTGTTGATCACTGTAGCAGTAGAGATATATCGGCAGATTTTGCACCTGTTGCTCTAGCAGGGTCTAGTGCCCCTTTAGTGTGGTGTGTCCTGGTCTGTGGGGAACTTGCTTCTGATGATGAGCTTTGAGAGGTTTGGGGAGGGAGGTTCGCTGATGCCCAGAAGAGGGAAATGATGACATTCAATGCTGATAGATTAATACGTCTATCTTCTTTTGGAACCATAGACTGTAACTCGTTTGTGTATATATGTTGCCTGCTTTAACCTGTGAATAATTCTCTCATTTCTTTTTCCTAGGTTTCAGAGTAACAGCCGTGTTAGTCTGTATTCGCAAAAAGAAAAGGGAGGACTTGTGGCACCTTAGAGACTAACCAATTTATTTGAGCATAAGCTTTCGTGAGCTACAGCTCACTTCATCGGATGCATACTGTGGAAAGTATAGAAGATCTTTTTATACACACAAAGCATGAAAAAATGGGTGTTTACCACTACAAAAGGTTTTCTCTCCCCCCACCCCATGCTCCTGCTGATAATAGCTTATCTAAAGTGATCACTCTCCTTACAATGTGTATGATAATCAAGGTGGGCCATTTCCAGCATAAATCCAGGGTTTAACAAGAACGTCTGAGGAGGGGGCGGGGGTTAGGAAAAAACAAGGGGAAATAGGTTACCTTGCATAATGACTTAGCCACTCCCAGTCTCTATTCAAGCCTCAGTTAATTGTATCCAATTTGCAAATGAATTCCAATTCAACAGTCTCTCGCTGGAGTCTGGTTTTGAAGTTTTTTTGTTGTAATATCGCAACTTTCATGTCTGTAATCGCGTGACCAGAGAGATTGAAGTGTTCTCCGACTGGTTTATGAATGTTATAATTCTTGATATCTGATTTGTGTCCGTTTATTCTTTTACGTAGAGACTGTCCAGTTTGACCAATGTACATGGCAGAGGGGCATTGCTGGCACATGATGGCATATATCACATTGGTGGATGTGCAGGTGAATGAGCCTCTGATAGTGTGGCTGATGTTATTAGGCCCTGTGATGGTGTCCCCTGAATAGATATGTGGGCACAGTTGGCAACGGGCTTTGTTGCAAGGATAGGTTCCGGGGTTAGTGGTTCTGTTGTGTGGTATGTGGTTGTTGGTGAGTATTTGCTTCAGGTTGGGGGGCTGTCTGTAGGCAAGGACTGGCCTGTCTCCCAAGATTTGTGAGAGTGTTGGGTCATCCTTCAGGATAGGTTGTAGATCCTTAATAATGTGTTGGAGGGGTTTTAGTTGGGGGCTGAAGGTGATGGCTAGTGGCATTCTGTTATTTTCTTTGTTAGGCCTGTCCTGTAGTAGGTGACTTCTGGGAACTCTTCTGGCTCTATCTATCTGTTTCTTCACTTCTGCAGGTGGGTATTGTAGTTGTAAGAATGCTTGATAGAGATCTTGTAGGTGTTTGTCTCGGTCTGAGGGGTTGGAGCAAATGCGGTTGTATCGCAGAGCTTGGCTGTAGACAATGGATTGTGTGGTGTGGTCAGGGTGAAAGCTGGAGGCATGTATGTAGAAATAGCGGTCAGTAGGTTTCCGGTATAGGGTGGTGTTTATGTGGCCACCGTTTATTAGCACTGTAGGGTCCAGGAAGTGGATCTCTTGTGTGGACTGGACCAGGCTGAGGTTGATGGTGGGATGGAAATTGTTGAAATCATGGTGGAATTCCTCAAGGGCTTCTTTTCCATGGGTCCTGTCAAGGTTCCTCCTCCACTCTGAACTCTAGGGTACAGATGTGGGGACCTGCATGAAAAACCTCCTAAGCTTATCTTTACCAGCTTAGGTCAAAACTTCCCCAAGGTACAAAATATTCCACCCGTTGTCCTTGGATTGGCCGCTACCACCACCAAACTAATACTGGTTACTCGGGAAGAGCTGTTTGGACGCGTCTTTCCCCCCAAAATACTTCCCAAAACCTTGCACCCCACTTCCTGGACAAGGTTTGGTAAAAAGCCTCACCAATTTGCCTAGCTGACTACAGACCCAGACCCTTGGATCTTAAGAACAATGAATAATCCTCCCAACACTTGCACCCTCCTTTTCCTGGGAAATGTTGGATAAAAAGCCTCACCAATTTGCATAGGTGACCACAGACTCAAACCCTTGGATCTGAGAACAATGAAAAAGCATTCAGTTTTCTTACAAGAAGACTTTTAATAAAAATAGAAGTAAATAGAAATAAAGAAACCCCCCTGTAAAATCAGGATGGTAGATATCTTACAGGGTCATTAGATTCAAAAATATAGAGAACCTCTCTAGGCAAAACCTTAAGTTACAAAAAAGATACACAGACAGAAATAGTTATTCTATTCAGCACAATTCTTTTCTCAGCCATTTAAAGAAATCATAATCTAACACATACCTAGCTAGATTACTTACTAAAAGTTCTAAGACTCCATTCCTGTTCTGTCCCTGGGAGAAACCAGCATATAGACAGACACACAGACCCTTTGTTTCTCTCCCTCCTCCCAGCTTTTGAAAGTATCTTGTCTCCTCATTGGTCATTTTGGTCAGGTGCCAGCGAGGTTACCTTTAGCTTCTTAACCCTTTACAGGTGAGAGGAGCTTTCCCCTGGCCAGGAGGGATTTCAAAGGGGTTTACTCTTCCCTTTATATTTATGACACGCCCCCCAAATCTCAGCTAGGGTGAAACACTGGCTGAGATTTCTTCCTGGAGCTCTAGGAAAACAGAGTTAATAAGACACATGCGTCTCTAAATATACTACTAAGTACATAAAGACTCACAATATTTTCCACATCTCAAGGACGATTTTAACCAGTTGATTCTGGGAAACTTTCACGGGAGAGTGCATCAGCCACTTTGTTAGAAGCTCCTGAGATGTGTTGGATGTCGAAATCAAAATCTTGGAGAGCTAATCTCCACCGAAGAAGTTCTTTGTTAGTTTCCTTGATGGTGTGAAGCCACTTCAGTGCAGCATGGTCGGTTTGCAGGTGGAAACGCCATCCCCAAACATATGGGCGTAGCTTTTCCAGAGCGTAGACAATGGCATAACATTCTTTTTCACTGACTGACCAGTTGCTTTCCCTCTCAGACAGTTTTTTGCTGAGAAACACTACAGGGTGGAATTCTTGATCAGGTCCTTTTTGCATTAAAACTGCTCCCACACCACGCTCGGATGCATCTGTGGTTACTAGGAACGGTTTGTCAAAGTCTGGGGCCCTTAGTACGGGGTCAGACACAAGTGTCACTTTAAGCTTCTTAAAGGCCTTCTGACACTTTTCGGTCCACTGAACAGCATTTGGCTAATTCTTTTTGGTTAGGTCTGTCAGTGGGGCAGCGATTTGGCTGTAGTGCGGTACAAATCGTCTGTAATAACCGGCCAAGCCTAAGAAGGATTGAACCTGTTTCTTTGACTTTGGGACAGGCCACTTTTGGATAGCATCCACTTTGGCCTGTAGGGGGCTGCTAGTTCCTTGACCCACCTGGTGTCCAAAGTAAGTCATTCTGTTTAGGCCTATTTGACACTTCTTAGCCTTAACAGTTAGTCCTGCCTCCCTTATGCGCTCAAGGACTTTTTGTAGATGTTCCAGGTGGTCTGCCCAGGAATCCGAAAATATGGCCACATCGTCAAGGTAGGCGACTGCATATTCTCCTAATCCCGCTAGGAGACCGTGTCTACAAGTCTTTGGAAAGTGGCGGGTGCATTTCACAGCCCGAAAGGGAGCACATTAAATTCATACAGCCCGAAATGTGTGGTGAAGGCTGACCTTTCCTTGGCAGATTCATCTAGCGGTACCTGCCAGTACCCCTTGGTTAAGTCCAAGGTAGAGATGAACTGGGCCTGTCCCAGTTTCTCTAATAGTTCATCTGTGCGTGGCATTGGATAGTTGTCTGGGCGAGTTACAGCATTTAGCTTACGGAAGTCCACGCAAAAACGTATTTCCCCATCTGGTTTGGGAACTAGAACCACTGGAGATGCCCATGCACTTTCAGAGGGGCGGATTACACCCATCTGTAACATATCCTGGATCTCCCATTCTATAGCAGTTTTAGCTTGAGGAGACACCCGGTAAGGTTGGACCCTAATTGGGTGAGCATTACCTGCGTCAATGGAGTGGTATGCCCGTTCAGTCAGTCCTGGGGTGGCTGAGAACGTTGGCGCATAACTAGTGCACAGCTCCTGGATCTGCTGTCACTGCATATGTCCAAGGGTCATGGAGAGGTTCACCTCTTCCACACCACCAGCACATTTCCCTTCGTAGTAGACACCTTCAGGCCACTCAGCATCGTCTCCTCCCTGGGCTGTAAACTGACAAACCTTTAATTCTCTGGAATAAAAGGGCTTTAGACAATTAATATGGTACACCTTAGGCTTTCAGTTGGAGGTGGGGAATGCTATGAGATAATTAACAGCTCCCAGGCGCTCCTGGACCGTGAATGGCCCTTCCCATGATGCTTCCATTTTATGGGCCTGGAGCGCCTTTAAGACCATGACCTGGTCCCCTACTTTGAAGGAACGCTCTCTGGCATGTTTATCATACCAGGCTTTTTGCTCTTTTTGAGCATCCTGTAAGTTTTCTTTAGCAAGGGCTAAAGAGGTTTGGAGGGTGTTTTGTAGGTTGGTTACAAAGTCCAGAATGTTAGTTCCTGGAGAAGGTGTAAATCCCTCCCATTGCTGCTTCACCAACTGCAATGGCCACCTAACCTCACGGCCATATACAAGTTCAAATGGGGAAAACCCTAAACTGGGGTGTGGTACAGCTCTGTAGGCAAAGAGCAACTGCTGCAACACTAGGTCCCAATCATTGGAGTGCTCATTTACGAATTTACGTATCATGGCCCCCAAAGTTCCATTAAACTTCTCCACCATGCCATTTGTTTGATGGTGGTAAGGAGTGGCAACCAAGTGATTTACCCCATGAGCTTCCCAAAGGTTTTCCATAGTTCCTGCCAGGAAATTAGTCCCTGCATCTGTGAGGATGTCGGAGGGCCAACCTACCCTGGCAAAAATGTCTGCTAGTGCCTGGCACACACTTTTAGCCCTGGTGTTGCTTAGAGCTACTGCTTCCGGCCATCGGGTGGCAAAATCCATGAAAGTCAGTATGTACTGCTTTCCTCTGGCTGTCTTTTTCGGAAAAGGACCCAGAATATCCACAGCTACTTACTAAAATGGAACTTCAATGATCGGGAGTGGCTGGAGAGGGGCTTTGACCTGGTTTTGGGGTTTTCCCACTTTTTGGCACACCTCACAAGACTGGACATCGGTAGAAACATCCTTGCCCATTCCCTCCCAGTGGAATGACCCCCCCCAAACGGTCTTTGGTCCTGTTCACCCCAGCATGGCCACTAGGGTGATCGTGGGCTAAGCTCAAGAGCTTGGCCCGGTATTTAGTTGGAACTACCAACTGTCTCTGAGGATGCCAGTCTTCCTGGTGTCCACCAGAAAGAGTTTCCTTGTATAAAAGTCCTCTTTCTACAACAAACCTGGATCGATTAGAAGAGCTGAGAGGCGGTGGGTTGCTCCGTGCCGCCGTCCAAGCTCTCTGGAGGCTTTCATCTGCTTCCTGTTCGGTCTGGAACTGTTCCCTTGATGCTGGAGACATCAGTTCCTCATTGGATTGGGGACCTAGGCTTGGTCCCTCTGGAAGCGATATAGGGGATGGAGCTGTTTCTGTTGACTGTGAACCGCTCTCCGCTGGTGCACTATGTTGGGATTCAGGCTCCGGCTGAGCCTCTTGTGTAGGGTTATCGGCTGCTGCCAGTCCAGGGTCGGTGGGGCCCTCTGGTGTTGAGGTTGCAAGTACTGGATTCAGTGCTGACACGGGGTCTGGTGTTGGTTGTTCGGCTGGTTCCGGTTCTGGGACTGGTTCCGTCTGGGTCTCTGGGACTGGATCCACTACTGCTGTTGCAGACATTGGCCTGGGGTCCGGGTCCATCACCTCTGACTGGATCCTAATAGAAGTTTCCGGAACAGAGCTAGGCCTCACGGCTTGTTTAGCCTGGCTGTGGGTGACCGTTCCCACCCTTTTGGCCTGCTTCACATGATTGGCCAAGTCTTCCCCCAACAGCATGGG
The DNA here is from genome assembly GCF_965140295.1 of Lepidochelys olivacea. Classification (NCBI taxonomy): domain Eukaryota; kingdom Metazoa; phylum Chordata; order Testudines; family Cheloniidae; genus Lepidochelys; species Lepidochelys olivacea. The sequence continues at coordinate 25,136,763 of NC_140413.1, forward strand.
GATGGGATAATCATCATAGACTGCAAAAGTCCACATTCCTGACCAGCCCTTGTACTGGACAGGCAACTTGGCTGTAGGCAAATTGAAAGAGTTGGACTTGAAGGGTTGAATCGTCACTTGGATCTCTGGGTTGATTAAATTGAGGTCCACTAAAGAAGCATGGATAGCTGACACTTGTGCTCCGGTGTCCCTCCACGCAGTGACCTTCTTCCCGCCCACACTCACAGTTTCCCTCCGCTCCAAGGGTATCTGGGAGGTATCTGGGCCTGTGGACCTCTGGTGTGATTCCGGTGCAATGAACTGTAATCTGTTGGGGTTCTTGGGGCAGTTGGCCTTTACATGCCCCAGCTCGTTACATTTAAAACATCGTCCAGCTGACGGGTCACTCGGGCGAGGTGGGTTGCTGGAGAAAGGGGTGGTGGGACGATAAGGGGTCTGGAGGGTTCTTTGGGAGGTAGGTGGGGCCTTGGGCGGCCCCCGGTAATAGGGTGTGGTCTGGGGTGGTCCCTTCTGGTCTTCGCTCCAACTGCGACCAGTTTTCTTCTTCTCTGCCACCTCCACCCATCTGGCTCCAATCTCTCCTGCCTCGATTACAGTTTTGGGTTTCCCATCTAGGATGTATCTTTCTATTTCCTCAGGAACACCCTCTAAGAATTGTTCCATTTGCATTAGGAAGGGCAAATTTACTGGAGATTCAACACTTGCTCCTGATATCCAGGCATCCCAATGTTTTACAATGTGGTAGGCATGTCGGGTAAATGACATGTCTGGTTTCCACCTTAGGGCTCTGAACCTCCGACGAGACTGCTCGGGTGTTATCCCCATTCTGACTCTCGCCTTGGATTTAAACAGTTCATACTTGTTCATGTGTTCTTTAGGCATTTCAGCTGCCACCTCAGCTAAGGGTCCACTGAGCTGCGGCCTCAGCTCTACCATGTATTGGTCAGTAGAGATGTTGTACCCAAGGCAGGCCCTTTCGAAGTTTTCTAGGAAGGCCTCAGTATCATCACCTGCCTTGTAGGTGCGGAACTTTCTGGGATGGGAAGTGGTACCTGGAGAAGGAATGCTAGGGTTTGTTGGTATATTCTGTTGGGCCTTTATCCTCTCCACCTCCTCCACATGCTTCCTCTCTTTTTCCTTCTCCTCCTCCACATGCTTCCTTGCCTCCATTTCCCTCTTGTGGGCAGCCTCCTGTACCTCCTTCTCTAGCCGCATGAGTTCTATCTGTCTTTCATGTTCCCTTTGTTTTTCCTCAGCCTGAAATTTGGCTAATTCCTGCTGTAGTCGAGCTGCGGATTTTGTCATTCTAACCTCTCTGTTTTTAACTAACTTTACACCCGAGGTTTAGAAATAAACAAACAGAACTTGGCTGTAAAATTTTGCTGTGCTGGAATATAATACCTATTCTCTGATAGTGATTGTCAGCCTACAGAAAAAGACAATTCCCTTGTCTCTGCTCTGGGCCCAAATTAAAGCAAAAAACCTCCAACTACTTGGAAACCTGCTTACCCAGCCCAAAGAAAAAGCAAATGGGTAGAACACACACCCCCTATTTACTTTTAGGAAGAAAAGAAAAAAAAAAACCTCTGGGTTGGAAGACCTTGAATATCCCTGCAGGAGTTAAGTACCCTGCCTCCAGGCAAAGAAAACCTGCAATTCACAAAGATAATCCCCTTTTGTCTCTGCTTGGCCACAAAGCAGAGAAAAAACAAGCTGCTTTCCGTTTCAGCTCCTTTTTGGACTTCCTTTCCAAAGGAAAAAAAAATTCCTTTTTAAAATCTGTATTTCTAGTTCAAAAAATCTCAACTGGATCTCAAAATGATTTCAGGTTAATCCCACCACTATGCCACCATGTCAAGGTTCCTCCCGCACTCTGAACTCTAGGGTACAGATGTGGGCACCTGCATGAAAAACCTCCTAAGCTTATCTTTACCAGCTTAGGTCAAAACTTCCCCAAGGTACAAAATATTCCACCCGTTGTCCTTGGACTGGCCGCTACCACCACCAAACTAATACTGGTTACTGGGGAAGAGCTGTTTGGACGCGTCTTTCCCCCTGAAATACTTCCCAAAACCTTGCACCCCACTTCCTGGACAAGGTTTGGTAAAAAGCCTCACCAATTTGCCTAGGTGACTACAGACCCAGACTCTTGGATCTTAAGAACAATGAACAATCCTCCCAACACTTGCACCCCCCCTTTCCTGGGAAATGTTGGATAAAAAGCCTCACCAATTTGCATGGGTGACCACAGACCCTAACCCTTGGATCTGAGAACAATGAAAAAGCATTCAGTTTCTTACAAGAAGACTTTTAATAAAAATAGAAGTAAATAGAAATGAAGAAATCCCCCCTGTAAAATCAGGATGGTAGATATCTTACAGGGTAATTAGATTAAAAAACATAGAGAACCCCTCTAGGCAAAACCTTAAGTTACAAAAAAGATACACAGACAGAAATAGTTATTCTATTCAGCACAATTCTTTTCTCAGCCATTTAAAGAAATCATAATCTAACACATACCTAGCTAGATTACTTACTAAAAGTTCTAAGACTCCATTCCTGGTCTATCCCCGGCAGAAACCAGCATATAGACAGACACACAGACCCTTTGTTTCTCTCCCTCCTCCCAACTTTTGAAAGTATCTTGTCTCCTCATTGGTCATTTTGGTCAGGTGCCAGCGAGGTTACCTTTAGCTTCTTAACCCTTTACAGGTGAGAGGAGCTTTCCCCTGGCCAGGAGGGATTTCAAAGGGGTTTACCCTTCCCTTTATATTTATGACAGGTCCAGATGATGAAGATGTCATCAATATAACGCAAGTAGAGTAGGGGCGTTAGGGGATGAGAGCTGAGGAAGCATTGTTCGAAGTCAGCCATAAAAATGTTGGCATACTGTGGGGCCATGCGGGTACCCATAGCAGTACCGCTGATTTGAAGGTATACATTGTCCCCAAATGTAAAATAGTTATGGGTAAAGACAAAGTCACAAAGTTCAGCCACCAGGTTAGCCGTGACATTATCGGGGATAGTGTTCTTGATGGCTTGTAGTCCATCTTTGTGTGGAATGTTGGTGTAGAGGGCTTCTACATCCATAGTGGCCAGGATGGTATTATCAGGAAGATCACCGATGGACTGTAGTTTCCTCAGGAAGTCAGTGGTGACTCTTACCTTTTGTAGTGGTAAACACCCATTTTTTCATGCTTGTTGTTTTTGTGGATACAGACTAACACGGCTACCCCCTGATACTTGATATCAAATAATTATATTCCTAATACTATCCCTTCTTCCCGCTTCTTCCCACTTCCTGGCCACAAACGTAATTATATGTTTTAAAAAAAGTACCAAAAAAGTGGTTACCGGCAGTGAAGTAAGCTGTGAAATAACTATTGCAGTTCAAAAGCACCAAAGTGAGAAACAGAGAAGAAGTTAACTGAAAAGTCTTTATGGGTTTGTTAAGGATTTCACTCAGAATACAAAGGAAACAAAAATAAAGTGACATGGAAGGTCTGCTATACTGTGCTTTGACAACCACTCATCTTCCACCTCCCCGAAGCGGTCACACCCATGGTAGTACTCAGGGGATGTGAGTAATCACACATAGCACCTGGTAATTGCTATAAGCAATGCTGCCTCCCCATGAACCAAAGCAAAGCATTTAGTATGTAACAGAAACATGGATGAATGGTAGCATTACAGTGTCTTAACAGTGTGCTCAGTACAAAAGCAGGGCCAAAGGTGTTAACCTTCAGGATCCTTACCACAATTATGTGCTTTCAGTGATCAATTAGTGTCTTGCAGCACAAGTATATTGCAATGCTCTGTTGACCTTTTCAAGGCACACCATAGCATCACAAGTCTACCTCAGCACAGCCCCAAGTCACCTTCTGGCTCCCTAGTGGTCCATGATGTAGGAGCACATAGCAACCCCAATTACCCTGGCCTGCTGGGAACCAGGAGCATTTCGATCAGAATGCTTATACATGTATTGGAAAGCAGTTCTGTCTTGTCCTTGCTCATTGTGGGCATATTCCCCTTTGCATTCACAGATGTGCAAATCACCACATGCTTTCATAATCCAAACTGTGTTGGTCACACTGATATTCAGCTGATTCTGTATGTTTCACCAATGGGCTTTTGGATACCCAGAAGCACATTCCACTACCATTCTGCAGCTATTAAATCTATTGCATTCCCTTTTCCTTGGGTCAGTGATGTTGGGGTAAGGCTTCATTAGTCGTGGTAGGAGCAGGTATGTGGGGTTACCCTAATGAAAATGTCAGTACAGAAATACTGTACATAAAAACATTGTTTCTGGAAAATAAAGTGCTTTCTTGCTCCCTGCAATACACTACCTACTTCCTGAGCACCCTGGCTTCATGGATCTTTCCCCTGTATCTAACACTGGTGTTCATGACCCTTGTGGTCCACTGAGTTACAAGGGTAACTGACCCTTGTGGTCCACTAAGCCTTGGAGACCCACTGAATAGTAAACTTTTTGGTTTATGTATTCATTGCCCCTTTTAGTGGGGAATAGATAAGGATGTGTCTTTCATCTGCACAGTTTGAAACCCCATCCTCTGAAATCCCACAATAATTTCAAGGTGTGTTGATGATGGCAAGCACTGCTTGGTAAATTACAGTAGCGATAGCCTTGCACACCTGTACAATCACCACACCAACAGGCTTCCCAACCCCAAACTGGTTTGCAACTGACAGGTGTTATCAGCTTCCGAATGGCACTTGCCACCCTCTCCTGTACCTGAATGGGTTTCCAAAATTGAGTAGTCTTGTGCCGGAGACTTGTTGCAAGCTGCTCACACAACTCAAGGAAACCTGCTTCTTCAGCATGAAGTTCTGCTGCCATTGGTTGGCATCCTGGGTTTCCAAGATGTTGTGGTTCCAAACTTAACATGCTGGTTCTCTGGGACCAGAAGCAGCAGGCCACCTATGGGGATATCATTGCAATCCCAGTATTCAAGACCTCTGTTCCATGGGGCACTAGTGGACTTTCATTCTCTCCCCGGATCATCCATCTTCAATGTCTCAAAATTCTCTGGAGCTAGTGCATCCATTGTTAAGAACTGGATGGCATGAACATTTGTCCTGTGAGTAATAGCAGGATATAGCGGGGCGGGATTTACCCCTGTGGCACCTCCTGCTGGTTGTCCAGGGAATTAGCATTTCCAGCCTCCAGAGTGCCCTTTGCAAGCCAGTGTCCCGCTTGCCGCTGGGCCCGAGTCTCCCTGGACCCCGGTGCCCCTTTCAGGCCAGGGTGCTGCCCCCTGGCAGTACCCCAACCAATCTGGGTCTCTCCCCTCCCCAGGGAACCCCCACCCTCTATCCTCCCGTCGCCTCAGTCTTTGGCTACTGCCAGTCACCATCTAGCTCCTGCTCCCTGGGGCAGACTGCAGTATAATTGCCACTCATTGTCAGCAAGGAGGGTCTGGACCTGCTGCTTCAGCCAACCCTTGGGCTGCCCTCTGTTACCCCAGTACCCTTTTCCTAGACCTTCATCAAGGCCTGCAGACTTGGGGTTTCTCAGGCCGGAGCTCCCCAGCTCCTCTGGCCTTTCCCCAGCCCTGCTCCCAGCAGTCAGGCCCTTCCCTCTCAACATCTAGAGATAGGCTGTCCTTCTGGTCCACTGCCCTCTCATAAAGGCCAGCTGGGCCCTGATTGGGGCATGCCCGCAGCTGTGTCTGTTTCTCCAATCAGCTGGGGCTTGCTGCTTTCCTAGCAGTAGCCCTCTGGCCGCCTCAGCCCTCTCCCAGGGCTGATTTCAAGCCCTTCAGGGCAGGAGCGGGTGACCACCCCGCTACACAGAAACAATCCTCATGGATTAGCTCCATGTCTCCACAGTAGTTTGGCAGAAGGGAGAGATAAGCAGAAGCTGCCACCTCCAAAAAGTCAGCTTACGGTATAAGGAACACACAGCAAAGCAGTGCCTAGAGTTTCTCCTATGGTGCAAAGGACTCTGGGATACCGTCTCTGAATTCGCAGTGCTATTGCTGTGTGCCATAAAGGGCCAGTGTGGACATGGGTACATGCCTGAGCACAGCATATATCTGTGGATGTGTTGTGCCGCTATGGGGTACCCACACTCGTAAGGAGCAAGCATCACACGTGTCCACTTGCAAAGGTAGATGTACCCTAAAATATATTATAATCCTTTCTCATGTAAAAGGAAAAGGAAATACCTTATTTATCCCTTCCCCACCTCTCGTTGAACCAACACCACAATCAGAATAAGATTCTAAAGGAAACATTGTAAACTGTGGCACCAATGCAGTGGTTCTGAACCTGTGGCCCATGGGCCACTTGCGGCCCAGTCAGCACACAGCTGTGACCCATGTGACATCCTCAGGGCCATAGAGGTATTATTGGATACGCAGCCCACAATGGTTAATAGGTTGAGAATCACTGCACTAATGGGACACCATGAACAACTTCACTTAGTCGCTCTTTTTTGTTGTATCCCATTTCCCTTCCTTAGTATCCATAATGATGAGAATTTCTGAGGCTGGGTTCTTCCTTCTTATTTGTCAATTTGGTTCCTACATAAATTATTAACATAATCTATTAGCTTCAGTGAGGGTTTTGCTTAAGTAAATTTGGTAGAATTCAGACTTCTCACTTTATGGTCTAATGCTGTATTTCTTGCACATCAAAAGTTCTCTTACGGAGCTTAGCAGGATGATTGGGTGACAAAAGCTGGATCGAGTCCTTAGCCATCATAGCAAAACAAGGAATTAGCATGTTTTGTTCAATAATAGTAAAAGTCAGAACATTTATGCCAGCAAACACCAATTCACATCTGTTAACAACTGGGACTAGATTTGCAGACAACACCTGTTGTGCTTATTGAAACAGACTAGAGTGTCATTTATTCATTGTTCAGAGTTGCTGAAATGCATTGTGCTTTATCTGTTTTCTGGCAATCTTCCAATGGAGCAGGTGTGCTATTTTTTAGGCTTCCAGCTAGGTGAATTCCATTTTATATCACCAGTGCCTTTTAGATATCAGGATAGGTAAGTGCTCAGCTGTGAGTAAAATGAGATGTAAAAAGTCCGTGTAAGATTTTAATAACATTTTGTAAAAATATTTTATTTGTTGAATTTAGATGTGTAGGTGACAGAGAGATCAACAGGAATATTAACTAATGAATTATACCAAATTATCATACAAATTATATACAACTGTATTATATACAAATTATATACACATGTATAGTATTATATAAAATTATTTATAATTATATTTAAATTATACAAAATTATATTGTATTTGTCTAGTCCTGAGTATTCCATTTTGTACATCTAAGATGCACATTACATTGCTCTGATGCTGAAAAATGTAATGTGGAAAGGGGAAAACTCTCTGTTCTAGAAAGTTTAAAAATCTCTGTGGGTGTTTTCAGTGCCCAAAAATGTCAGTTAATAATAAAGGTCTTTCAGAGAAGTTTAATGAAAATGAACCAAAAACAAAAAGCCTCTCCGTGTGCATGGGTGGTAAAGAATACGTCATTCCCAAAGGAAATCTACCTGACAGCTTTAATGAAGCAATACAAAGATTCATAGAAACCTAAATTCAGTCCTGCTGAAAAACTATGGACTTCAATGGAGTTAAACCAGGGTTGAATGTTGACATTTTTTCACTTTATACAGTGAAAATATATCTGCCAGCTTTTTCGATATAATTAAAAGATAAAATGTCAGGAAGAAAATAAATAGTATTTACTGCTTTTCACAGGATACTATAAAAATAGGACTAAATTGTGGCAAATAGCCAGAGCTCTGAATTTGTGGCACCCTGGAATCCCACAATTCCAGGAGGTCTGGTGCCCCAGGCAGGCTTATTGCTCTTGGAGAAACGTGGCTACTGCAGCACCAACATTAAAGACGATGCAGCACACGTGTTTCTTTGAGTCTTGCCAGTGGTTCTGGCTGGCATAGAGAAGCTGGGGCCCTAGACTTGCCCTTACACCACCCCTTTTAGAAGCTAGTGGAGCTAGCATTGCAAAGTCCTGGCACCATCAAAGTACAAGGATTCCTGTTGTTCCCAGCCGGTGTGGGTGGCGAGGCTGGGGGGAAGGCGTTGGAAGGCAAGACATGGTGATGCACAAGATGGGGAGAGGTGTTTTATGCTTTATGCTTCACTTGTGGAAATCTGTAGGAGCAAGAAACAATCTGTCCTCCTCCTTTACAGTTTTAGCTGGCTTCTTTGAGCAGGTATGATGCCTTGGGGAATCTGTCTGTAAAACATGAATTCTGTTTGATATTGGGGCTCTTTCTCTGTATCTCTGTCACAATGCAGACTCCTTTCTGGATGTGAGCTGCTTCATCTTCTTTGTCTCTTTACCTACAGAATTGGACTGAAATCCCAAATAGTAATTGTACAGGGCTGATAATAGGTTGTTAAATCTGAATGGCTGACCAGTGAAATGTAATCACTTTAGACAAGACTGGCTCCCAACCAGGAGCACTGGCTTATTAGGGGAGAGGTTGCCTAGCAACAAAGTCATCTCATAGGACTCTGTGATCATTTGTTGAAGCTAATTGGGGAGTCACCTGACGGAGGGGCTGAAAGGTTATAAAAGGCAAAAACTGCTCTGTTTGCTCTTCTTCATTTTCCACCAGCTTAAGATGAAGGCAGCTGCTGAAGGAACTGGATGAGGCAGTGGGAGGACCCCTGCCTACCTGAACACAGGTGGGCCCCCAAGAACTCCAAAGGGAAGAGTAGACTAGAGTGAGAGGAAATGCATGCAAGGTTTATTTTTTGCATGGATCCATGTAATTACTCGTGTGATTAAGTAAAGAGCGAATCATGTGTGACACTTCTGTGCAAAGTGTCTGTGAATGTTATGTAATGTCACTACTGCCACATGCCTCCTGAGAAAGTAAAACTGTAACTCAGGAGGCTCACACTTTTAGTGCGATTTTGGGAGCAATTGTGCTGCTGATAAGCCCAAGTATGCCCAGTGTGAAATAGATATTTCTAGAAGCTGAGCAGATTCAGTGTTAGCTAGGAGCTTGTGCAGTCATTAAGAATTCTGTGCCTTGTCCGAGTGCTCACCAGATATCTTAGGGTTGCCAACCCTCCAGGATTGTCCTGAAGTCTCCAGAACTTAAAGATTGATCTTTAATTAAAGATTATGTCAAGTGATGAAACCTCCAGGAATATGTCTGACCAAAATTGGCAACCCTAATAATCACTCCAAACATTATGCTCCAAATTTGTCTGTGGGGTTTTGGTTTGGGGTTATTTTTAGCAGGGGTGATTTCACTACATCACATCCTGACAGCTACAACACTTATTCATGCCCTGATCCTCTCGTGTCTGGCTTGCTTTCAATGTGTTCCTTTCTGTCCTCTCTCTTTCCTGTATTGCCATCATTCTTCCAGACTGTCCAAACCACAGCTGCTAAAATGATCTTCCTTGCTCTTCAATCTGATCATGTCACCCTCCTGACTGAATCCCTCTCTGGCCCCTCTTGTCTGTGGCATCACAATTAAACTTGTTTTTCTGATCAGTGTCCTACACCACTCCATCGCAATCTCCATCTCCTATTTTGCCACATCACACCCTTCTTCCCCTCCACTCTGCCACAAATTCCAGCCTTGATGCCACATTCCTTTCCTTTAGACTTCCTCTTTTCCATGCCCTTTCCCACATCCCCCCACATAGCTCACCTTCCCAATCCCAGTTCACCAAACCACTACTTTCTTATTCAGACTTCCCCTAAAGACTTACATTTTCCCAGTTGTCCACAAGTAGTGAGGTAAACCACACAGACCTCCCTCCCAAAGTTATTACCTTCTTTAACAGTGGATCCTGTTTTTCTATATGTCTGTATTAGATATAGTACAGTGCTGGTTGAAAATCTGAGAAATGTAGCCATTACTTATCTGCATGTGTCTTAATTTAACTGTGTGGAGAGACACTCTCCATAACACACATTAAAGGGCACATTGTGTTCTTGCATACTGCATACCCTGGTAAAACTCCCATCAAATTCAATAGATTTTCATCAGTAACAATGAGAGCACAACTTTGTCCTGACCTTACAGCATAAAACCAAGCTTCTATAATATGGTTTCCTTTTTAGATTCTCTCTTAGTATTTACATTTGGGCCTTCCATCTTAAAACTAAAGTATTGTGGCTTTATATTTAGATACATTTTTTAAATGTTTAGAGAGATTTGCTGCCTTTATTTAAAATATGCCTGATGGTAAGAATGCTGACAATACACTGTCTGCATAAGATCACATGGTGAATCAGAATAGCTTGTTTGAGGCTCTGGGACTTTGAGACTTTTTGGGTATATCTATACAGCAAGCAGAAACCCCTGGGAGTGAGTCTTAGAGGCTGGGTCCACAGACCCAGGCCTGCAGATGTGATAAATGAAGGGGCGGTGGTAGCTCCCTTTTATGGAGACCCAGACAGACAGTTAGCTATAAAATCCCTGTTAGTAGTGGTTCTCTACTTGCTTTATCAGTAAAAGGGTTAAAAAGTCGATAGGTAAAAGGGAGGGAGTGGGCACCTGACCAAAAGAGCCAATGGGAAAGCTAGAAGTTTTTAAAATTGGGAAAAAGCTTCTTTTGCATAGAGGCTGTCCGGTTTGGCCAATGTACATGGCAGGGGGCACTGCTGGCGCATGATGGCATATATCACATTGGTAGATGTGCAGGTGAACAAACCCCTGATGGCGTGGCTAATGGGATTAGGTCCTATGATGGTGTCACTTGAATAAATACGTGGACAGAGTTGGTATCGGGCTTTGTTGCAAGGATAGGTTCCTGGGTTAGTGTTTTTGTTGTGTGGTGTGTGGTTGCTGTAGAGTATTTACTTCAGGTTGGGGGGCTGTCTGTAAGCAAGGACTGGCCTGTCTCCCAAGATCCGTGAGTGTGAGGGATCATTTTTCAGTATAGGCTGTAGATCTTTGATGATGCAGATCAGTCTCTACGCAAAAGAATAAATGAACACAAATCTGACATCAGGAATCATAACATTCAAAAACCAGTAGGAGAACACTTCAACCTCTCTGGCCACTCAGTAACAGATTTAAAGGTGGCAATTTTGCAACAGAAAAGCTTCAGAAACAGACTCCAACAAGAAACTGCTGAGCTTGAATTAATATGCAAACTAGATACCATTAACTTGGGTTTGAATAGAGACTGGGAGTGTCTGGGTCATTACACATATTGAATCTATTTCCCCATGTTAAGTATCCTCACACCTTCTTGTCAACTGTATAAATGGGCCATCTTGATTATCACTACAAAAGTTTTTTTTTTCCTGCTGATAATAGCTCATCTTAATTAATTAGCCTCTTACTCCACTTTTTCATATTCTCTGTATGTATATATATCTCTTCTTACTATATATTCCATTCTATGCATCCAATGAAGTGGGCTGTAGCCCATGAAAGCTTATGCTCAAATAAATTTGTTAGTCTCTAAGGTGCCACATAGCCTCTAGTGTTCAGGCTCAGTCCCAGGGTCTTATGAGCAGCTATGATATCCCTCAGAAGGAGGGCAATTGATAATTGGGTTGCTGCCTAAACCCAATCCCAAAGTGTTTTGAGGATCCAGTAGGCAAGGCCCTGCTGGTGTAGTCTTCCTAGGTAGATCAGGGGGAAGGAAGTCCCCTGGAGTTCCTAGTGTGCCACCCCTCCTCACAACCCAGAAACCATGGCCAGCCTGTTCCTCTGGGTAACACGGGGGGCTGTGAGAGACAGATTGCTTCTTGTCCCACCGAGATAACTTAGGGTTGGGTTGGGTCCCATTTTACAATACCCCTGCCCCTAACGCCATTATACTTATCTAGTCCTCCTTCTTATTGAGCAATTAAAAGCAGAGAGCTGGAAAATTCCTTAAAGTGTAAATTAATACCCAACTGTTAGTTGATTCCCGGATTATCCAGGTGTAGATCAGTGGATGATGTTAAACCTTAGATTATCCATGGGTGTAGAGAAGAGAGGATGGTGACTTTATGATTTTTTGAAGTATTTTACAGTATTTTCAAAGTGTTTATCCTATTGGGTGGGTGGATGTGTGTGTGGTTCAGCTCTGATTTTCTAATCCCAAACTTGAACATTAGATCCAAACTTTGGGGGTTAATTGGCACATGCTTCAGTGTAGTTTCATAAAGAGTTTAAAGTTGCATTATGTTGTGTTTCTTTGTATTCTATTCTTAGGAACTGTGTTATGTATATGTGTGGAAGAGTATGTGTGTGAATCTATTAAGGTTATTTCATGGGGGACGTGAGTTGCTGTGATCTGAAAGTCAATGGGCTAAGATTAGTTAGTTGAGTCTAGGGGGGCAAAGTAAGTGTGGACTCTATTTTATACTATTAATTTGCTCTGGTGATAGGAGCAGCAGCCATAGGTGCTGGAACAAGAGGTGCTGGGGGTGCTGCAGCACCTCCTGGCTTGAAGTGGTTTCCATTATATCCAGGGTTTACAATTTGGTTCAGTGGCTCTCAGCACCCTCACTATACAAATTGTTCCAGCACCTCTGACAGCAGCCCAGAATAAGACTTCTTTAGGAGTTTTGTTGGTGGATTGAACGAGAGTTGACTATAGTAGTACAGAGCCCAAAAGTCAATGTCGTAGACCAGAGTGGACCGAGTGGAGTCAGCCTGGCTAGATACTGGACAGGAATAAAGTGGACTGTAGCAAATTAAAGACAGGAAGACTGGGTTGGAATTGACCTGACTTGGGTGATGGTATTGGACTGGATTGGAGTCAAGGGCAGAATTGGCTGTGGAGTGGTTGGCCAGTTAGAGCTGAAATCAGTGACCAGTCTTTAGCAGATGTTACTCAGTAAACAAGCTGAAGAGAGTCCTCTCTCCTGCAGCAGGGTTACAGTGGAAGGGTGAGTGGTGCTTGGTCAGACGTTAGCCTGGGGCTCCACCATACCAGTCTATGAATAAAAAATAGAACTGTGAAGTCTGCCAGATCAGTTACATTTTTGGTAGTTTTTCCTTATTTCATTTTAAAGTCTAATTAGAGTTTTATTCCAAACTAAAAGTAGTTGTGTTTCAGGTTCTCAGAGATGCATGTGTGCTTGCTGAATATCATTAATGAGAACTAAGGTTTTACTTTTGTGTTCCTAGAGTCTGTGCCTGTAAACAGGGGTTAAGGTGGAGGCTTGAGATAGATATTTTAAGAGACATAGTGAACCAATCCCTTTTTACTGCTGTTAACATCTGGTGGAAGGGTCTACACATATACAAACAAAGCTGACAAACATATAGGTAATTAACTTCCATGGGCCCGCTTCAGATGAAAATATTAGCTGCCTTCAGAACTGTGCAAGCTGAAGGTCATGGCTACTAAGTCTCTCGGGGAGAGAGGGGGGGTATATATCAGCCTGTTGCAGAAGATAACAGACGTCAAAGCTTCAACTCTTTGAGAATTGATATTTTCCCTCTTATGACCATGCAGCAGCTCCCACGTAAAACCATTGGTTAGGCTCTGTATTCCCTAATCTTTCCCTTGCCCAATTACCAATTTACCATCTTGCTAGATGGAATCCTAACTTGCTGCATAAAACTTGGAACAGCGTGAGAAGTGTTAATGCAGTGAAGTGCAATACAAGGGAAAATAAAAGTTTGCTAAAATGGAATGAAAGTCTTGTGGTATTAGTTGTTTTTAAAGTAACATCAGCAAGTTTTATGTCATAAATGGTTTGTTAAATGTAAAAACAACCCCCCCACACACACCACTACCCTTTGCAGAGGGTAATTGTGTCCTCCAATTACCCTCTATGTTAAGTAAATCCCCTGTAATGGTGAGAAATCCATGCTGTTGCCCTTGGAGAGAACATAGGTCTCAGTTATCATCATGTTTGTTTTTATGTGAGCCTCCTCTGTTCTGCTGTTTATTTACAACTGTAGGGATTAGGAAATCCACCAACGTATTTCAGAAAATTTGTGTAGGGCAATCTAGTCAACCCCATGATCCCAAGAAGTTTTCAACTTCACCCATTCCATTATATATTACAACATTTGAGAATGATCCCTGTAGGTAAAGTCTGGGATTACCATTGAAATACCAAGGATGAAATTGTGACCCAGTGAACTCAATGGAAGTTAACTTCAATGTAACCCCAGAATTTGCCAACAGCAACCCCTTCACCCCTGGTTATATTAACACATTTCCCTGAACAGTGGTCATACCACAATGTTTCGCCCCTGGGTGCTTTGTTTGAGTAAAGACTGTACGATCAAGCCTGTTTTGGACACAGAACTAGCCTGACTGCACAGAGACTTGCATTCCATCACTCCCATGATCTAATACTCCAGTAGCTTCCCCCCCCAGCCCCGCCCCAAGCCTGGTAACCTCGATGAGAGCAAATATGTGTGTTGTAATGAAAAAATACTGAAAACTGAATCCAAATTAAACATACAAAAACCTTCAGCTAAAATTATATTAAATGTCAAGTGCTTTATTGTGATTGCTAATGTAATTCACATGCAGCGATTTATGTGAACTGATCACATTCTAATATTACGTAAAGCAGCGATTCTCAAACTTTAGCAACCCAAGGACCCCTATTTTGATTTAAAATTTTTTGTGGATCCCCAAATCCCCTCTCAGCCCCTGGCTCCACCCCTTCCCCCAAGGCCCCCACCCCACCTCTTCCTGCCCCCGCTCTACCCCTATGCCTCCTCTTCTCTGCTTCTTTCCGTCCCCTCCCCTGAGTGCGCCCCATCCCTGCTCCTCCCACTCCCTCCCAGTGCCTCCTGCACACCGCTGAACAGCTGTTCCCCAGCATGCACGAGGCACTGGGAGGGAGGGAGAGGAGTTGATCAGCGGGGCCAGAGGCCCCGAACATGATTCCACCCCCTCCCCTGAGCACGCCCCATACCCGCTCCTCCTCCTCCCTCCCAGCACCTCCTGCATGCCACTGAACAGCTGTTCCCAGGCATGCAGGAGGCACTGGGAGGGAGGGGAGGAATTGACAGAGGGAGGGGGAGTAGTTGATCAGCAGGGCTGGTGGACCTCCTGGAGTACCCTTACAGACCCCAGTGTGAGAAATGCTGATGTAAAGTATCACTTTTATTCAGATCACAGAAGGAAGAATGAGTTAATATCAGCTGGTGACAGAGAATACAATATTTGTATGGGAGTATGGGCATATAGATATCTGGTGATACAAATAAATCTAGAATATAGTAAAATTTGGGCAGATAAAATTACTTAATTAAAATCAAACTGCTTCCATAGGGCCAATAGTAAATATCTCACATTTACACGGGACGATAATGTAATTAGACTCATAGACTTATCAGAAGGGACCATTGTGATCATCTAGTCTGACCTCCTGCACATAACAGGCCACATAGCCTGACCCACCCACTCCTATAATAGAGCCATAATTTCTTGCTGAGTTACTGAAGTCCTCAAATCATGACTTAAAGACTTCAAGTTACAGCAAATCCACCATTTATGCTAGTAAAAACCAGCAAGTGACCTGTTCCTACTGCTGCTGAGGAAACCAACCTCCCCCCCACCCCGGGGTCTCTGCCAATCTGACCTGGCGGGAAATTCCTTTCTGACCCCAAATATGGTGATTGTTTAGACCTTGAGCACATCAAAAAGACCCACCAGGCAGATACCTGGAAAAGAATTCACTGAAGTAAGTCAGAGTCCTCTCAAGCTAGTGTCCCATCTCTGGCGATCAGAGATATTTGCTGCTAGCAGTCGCAGATTGGCCACATGCCATTGTGGGAAATATCATCATACCATCTCCTTCAAAAAGTAGTGTTTCATGTTGATATTTCCCTTCTGTTTTTCATGTAGCTTATAAATCCTAACATTTTATTTAGGAAACATGCTTACATTTCATTCCCCCATAATATCCCGTCTTTAAAGAAATAGATTTTGTGTGTGTGTGAGAGAGAGAGAGATACATTAATTGCTTAAATAAACACGTTGTTCCTGAAGGGATAGGAATATACTGCTCCTCTGCTTGTGCTGATGGCATTCAGCTCTTTCACTCAGCTAGGCCATGTCTCCATGGAAACATTTGATGAGAGAATGCTGTACTTAGTGGCTACTGAACACAGATTTTCCTTTTGCTTTGTTCAAGAGAGGAAATATATGTTGCTTGGATTAAAGCAGTTTTCCTTGACCCTAAGCCTGTAAGTCTCCTTGGCGTGCTGGTGGCTTAATATTTTTCATTTTTCCCTGTCTTGGCTTCTGCAAGATCAAAACAAGCAGCAGCAAGGAAGAAAAGGAGATATAAGTAGGATTCTCAGTGGTTTCTGAAAAATGATTTTTCAAGATAATGTGCAAAATCTCTAAAATCAAAATTATGGTACTTCATTTGCATTTAATGAGACAAAAAGATACTTCTGATTCATCCACATATATAGTTCTATGTACAGTCTTTTAAAAAGCAATGTGGCACTTGGATGAACTTCAGAGTGAGAGAGAAACGAAGATAGAAAATATACCATTATATAAAATGATGGTAATCTTCAGCAGTATGTTCATGTCTGCTTGCTTCAGCTCAATAACTATACAGCAGAGAGTTAAATGGCTAGAAACAGTGACAAAATGGTGAGTGTTAGGGCAGGATTTACATACAGTTAGAGACTGGATACAATAGGATTATTTAGAATAAAAAAGAAAGAGTAAGGAGTTTTAACTAAACTATATCAAATTATGAAGTGTATGGGGGAAGGAAGTCAAATCAAAAGACTTTTTGTGTCCTGTCGCAAGATACACAGTGAAGAAGACAATTAGAATTAAAGAGCTGTTAATAGAATATCTTAACTGGGGATAGTTTATTGTATTTATATTAGTGTTTCTCTCTGAAGGTTAGGATGAGGTGGGGCTGAGTAGACATTGCAGTCGTCTGGATGTTCCTCTCAAAGCTGTCTGGATAGCAATGAGGGAGACTGGTTGCACCATTAACTCTGCTCTCATGCATATGTGTGGGGAGAGGGTGCTGGCATGGAGAGGAAGTGATCAGTAGGGATAACTGAGTCACGCAAAGTATTATAGAATGAAGCCATGCTCTACCCCTCCTTCCTGTTTAGTCAGTGGAAGTTTTCCCCCTTCTCTGTTGTGATGCAGTTAAATAAAGCAGCAAGTTCCCAGCTTACAGTACTATGAATAGACTTATTTTTGATGCACCCAGTGATGAATCAATGGCAGCACTGAGAGAGGAGACAGACAGCAAAACTTCACCATGGAGGGAATGGCATTCTCCAGGGTGGCAGCTTCTTTCACCGGTGGCTCCTATGGAAGGTGAATCCTTATCTTTTCTGTTGTTCCCCAAGCACCTCCCCAATGTAGGAATTATTCCAAGGAGACTCCGCAAGAATGTCCTGAATCCTGTGTTCCCCCTTATCACAATTTTTACCTCAGGAGGGTGGGATATGGTTCTAAACCTGATCCCCAATATACTCAGGGGCAAATACACTAAAGCCATTTGGTAGGCTATATAGTGTATGTCACCTATCTGTTTGTTGCTAATAGACAATAAACCTGGCTAAGTGACAAGGACAAAGCATTATTTTTCCTTACTACTAGTAGTCTGCAGCTTCTGTGTATAAAAACATCCTGTAGTTAAACTTCTCAAGCATGAGAGAACCTTTTTTAAAAAAAAACATGACACTAATAGTGTCAAGTTTATGATTATCAAACATTTGTGTTTGTAAACTGGTATAATTATAGTTTATTGCAATTACAACACAGGTTTTACTTAAACCTTTCTCTTCAAACGATTTAGAGCAAAATCCAAAATCCCTTGCTTGGTACAATTCCCAATTAATTCAAAAGGAACTTTGCCAGAGTGAAAACTGAGTAAGGCCAGAATGAAGAAAGGACTGTGGGGTTTGGCCTATGGTAAAATCTGATAATGCTCAATTTATAAATGTAAAAACTAAATACTGAGTTTCAGATATCTGGGCATATGTATGAGCCCTTCCTACGGAGAGATGCAGTTGTGTTCTACTTTATTCTTTAGGGTGAAATACCTTTCTGGGGTTGCTTACTCAGTGATAGATTTTGCTGCTCAGTGACCTGGAGAAAGACTTGTACTCATTCCACTTCTCAGATTATACAGTCCAGAGCTTCAGTACAGAGCTTCTAAGTTCAGTATATCATGAAAATCAGAAAATAATGAAATACACTCCTGATAACTAGTACAGTACTGCTTAAGGCAATCCTGAAAACAATTACTATGGAGTAGGTTTCAGGGTAGCAGCCGTGTTAGTCTGTATTCGCAGAAAGAAAAGGAGTACTTGTGGCACCTTAGAGACTAACTAATTTATTTGAGCATGGGTCACTTTAAAACAAAACAAAAAGTTTCATTTCATTTTGAAATGTCAAATGAATTAAAAATTGTCAGCTTAAAATGTCATGTTGCTTTTGTTATTGGGAACTAAAATTTTTCAGTTTTCCATTTTGGTCTGGAGATTTTCAGGACACTCTCTCTCAAACGTTTCCCTCCATTTTTCCCCAGGAAAGGGAAAGGTTGGAAACTGTTTTGGTTTTAGTTGTTTGGGGTTTTTTTAAGTGAGAGAAAAACTTGTATTTTTTTCTACTGGGAAGGCATATAACAAGTACTTTAAAAATTAAAGCGAGAGAGAATACATTCTCTTTCTTACAATTGTTTTATTATTTTTCAGCTCAAAATAGTGAGGGACAGAGTGGAATTTCTCCCCTTGTTCTCATTTTTTAACTTTTTCCAACCTTTTCCTATTGGGGAAGGAAAAACTGAAATGGAAAACTGAAATGAGCTGATATTTTAAGTTGAAATGAAATGATTTTTTTATTTTGAAATGTCAACTTGAAACAAAACTTTGTTTTGATTTTACTGATATGAAAATTGAAAAAATGACATCTTCCTGTGAAAAATGTTGACTAACACACAATCTTCTTGATGTTCACATGATTATTTAGAAGAATTAGGCTTATTTAGGGGAGAAGCTTAAAAAGGACATATTTTCAATTTCAAAGATAGTCATTGGGGGAAATTAATCCAGACAATGTTTTCATTACAGCTTTTATCTAAACAATTCTTATCAGTAGAGATTGACTTAATGTCCTCCATGAAAAACATGGCATGTGTCATAAGCCAAACAACAAAGACACATAGCCTTGAAATCTGTGAAGAGAAGGTTCCTTTGTTTGTGGTTTTTGCTTTAATTTTCCCAAACAAGAAGCAAAATGCACTCTCGATCTCATACATTACTTCAGACAATCTATGTGGTGTCCACCCCCAAATCACTAAAGAGCAAAGGTTTACAAAATGAAAGATGATATAGAATGTGGGTTTCCTTGCTCTCACTTTTCAGGAAAAATCATCACAGTATGGCTACCTCCACTGGAAAGGGTACAGTTTTATATACTCCCCTTATTTCTGATTATGCTTTCCCAGAAGCTAGAACTACTGATATGAGTACGTTTCCCTGTCTGCCCTGCTTTCCTTGTCTTTCAGAGATGGAGGCTGCAATCTGTCCATGAACAATAAAGCCTAAGGCCTTGATCCTTCAATGAGCTCCATATGGAAGTAGGGAGCCAAGTGCATGCAGCTCACTGCAAGATGGGGTCCCATAGCAGGGACATCAAATAGTTGTGATTTTTCTTTTTAATAAATAAGTGTTCAGTGGATGCAAAGAGAGATTCATAGGAGGCAGGTAAAACTTTTAATAAAATAGTTTTGCAAAATTCATTACTTAATTGATACAGCAATAGAGTTGGAAACCTCAATCAAATATCAACCACTCTGTAGATTATTTAAACAGACATCTGATGAACTTCAGTAGAAAAATGTGTACATTGAAGTAGGTTATTGGAAAAAAAAGGTGGAAGGTGTCTCAAGCTGGGCACCCATAAATTGGATACATTTTTGAAAAAAAATAGATTGTGACTTGCCCTTTATTATGTAGTGAAACATTGGCAGAAATGGAATAGGATATTTAAATATTAATAAAATCCCTGAGAAGTCAGTAGGTCATTTAAAGACATTCTGGTTAATTATATTAGTTTAAAATTATTAGGAAAGTTATGCCACAAGGCTATAGCTCAATTGTCTTAACCCTCAGAAGGACCCACAATGTGTAGTAGCAAAAGACCAGTTCCTTTATTACCAGAATGTAACCAGCTTCTCATGAGAGTATTAGAGAACATTCTAATCATTAATATAACTGACTCCCTGGAGACAATATTTTGCTCATCTTTGCAGACTGTGATGAGTGGAGTATCATGGAAGTCAAAGGTGATGTTAGAACTTTCAGTTGCTCTAACATTTCATTGGTAGGAGTTTTCATGAGGTTCAGCAAACATTTATAGTACACCCTCTAAAAGTTTGGTGTAGATTAATTCCTATTTATTAAGTAACTAAATTCATTATTAATTCTTTATATAAAGACAGTTCCACCAAGAGAGAATGAGAGCTTTGTATGTAGCTGATATCTTCTTTACAAAGAGACTGTCCCCAGTAGGACTATCTCTTTTATGCTAAAGTTTATGGAGGCTTTTGATGCATTTTGGGGATCAAAACCTGCGACAGGCCCAACCCCGGGGCACTCCGCTTGATACTGGCTGCCCGCTAGACATCGACTAGACTACCCATTGAGCCTGACAGTCTAGTCAGCTTTCTATCCACCTTATAGTCCATTCATCCAATCCATACTTTTTTAACTTGTTGTCCTTCATGAACAGTTTATACCTATCCATGACAGTGCTCCAGTCATGAGAGTTACCCCACCAAATCTCTGTTATTTCAATCACATCATAGTTCCTTGATTCCACTTCCCTAACTAATTCCCTTATTTTTTTAAAGTTTGCCCTTTTGAAACCAAGGACCCTAGTTGCTGACCTATTTTTGTTTATCCTTCCGTTTAGTTTAAACTGAATTAATTCATGATCACTCAAACTGAGGCAGTCCTCTGCAACCAGTTCCTTTGTGAGGTCCTTGCTACTTACTAATACTAAATCTAAAATGGCATCACCTCTTCTTGGTTTAGTGACTGGACCCTACCATTATTAGTAGCACTTGTCCTCCAATCTATATCTCGGAAATTAAAGTCTCCCATAATCACAGAATTCCCAGTTGTGTTTATTTCATTAAAAATATCAACAAGTTCTCTATCCATATCCATATCAGATCCTGAGGGTCTGAAGCAGACCCTAAGTGCTGTCACCATGGAGCTTCTGTTATCTTTCTTCCCCAAAGTGATTTTGATCCAGATTCTGTTTTATCTATTCTGTTACTTCTAATTTATTTACAGTCTACTTCGTCATCAATATCTGATGCTAGTCTACTACCTTTACCTTTATTTTGGTTTAATCTGAACAGGTCATACCCTTCAATGACTTTACTCCAGTCATGACTACCATTCCACCCTGTTTCTGTTATTCCTATAATATCTGATTTAACTTACTCTATCAGTAGTTCTAGTTCCTCCATTTTGTTATCCAGACTCCTGGCATTGGCGTACAGACATCTTAATTGTTTTTGCTTGGTGTGCCCCAGATTCCTCTCCCAATTAGGCACAGTAATTTTACTGCCAGCATTGCTGACATGACTTTAACTGGTGTTGGCACTTTCTTTCCTCCTTTTGTCCATTCTCCTATCCTCTGTTGTTCCTTTCTCCATTGCTATATACTCTTTTGCTTTATTTTTCTCATGCTCAATATTAGAATCAGGCATGGAGATTACATGAGCATCTATCAATTGTCTTCCCCAAATTCCTAATCTGAAGTTTCTTTAATCAGCTGTGCTAGCCTCCATCTCAAAAAATCTATTTCCCTTTCTACTTAGATGGAGTCCAGCCCAGGAGAAGAGTCCTCTTTCTCTGAATGGCTCCCACTGGTCAACCACCCAAAGCCCTGCTTAGAGCACCATTGCCTGAGCCATCTGTGGACCATCATAATCTTGTCTCACCTTTGCTCCCCTCCTCTAGGGACAGGTAGAATACCACTGAAGATCACTTGAGCCTCCATTTCAGCCTCAGATCCACATCCTGTATCTGGAGCTGCAGGCAGCATTGCTTGAGCTTGCAGGACCATATTCTGCATCTGCAGGGCAGCAACCTGGGCCTGCAAGATCTGTAGGGCTCCCACTATCTCTGTCAGAAATAAAAGGTGGGATCCATGAACAGCATATCAGCTTTAGTTCCCTCATTGTTTGTGGGGGGAGGGAGGGTTGACTGATTAAACTCACTGACTGGGAGTGGTGCTTTGTGGTTGGAACAAAAGTCAGGTCTCGTGGTTAGCACAGGAGTTGGTATCCAGGAATCAGAGTGCAGGGTCAGAGCTGGAGTCAGGAATCAGAGCCAAGGGTCAGAGCCAGGATACCTGGAGTGAGGCAAGGCAGGAGAAGGCTGGGTCTGATGCAGGAACAGTGCTGGAACAAGGAGGGAACAAGGGTTGAGAACAAGCAGGCTCAGGAGTTATCACAGCCGTGGTTGAATGCTTTGAGCAGCTGCTGGACTACTGCTCCTGCTGGGCTTAAGAGCTGCTCTGCTGACTTTTCCCACCTATCAGGCAGTGTAGCCTGTCAGACAGCCTATTACAAGCCAGCTGTATTCATTAGGTTGGCCACAGACTGGATGTGCTCCAGGACCTGATTCCTGACAGGGGCATGATCTCCCTTTGAAAATCAGGCCCCCAGAACATACACTGAAGTCAATTAACTCCCCACTGAAATGCACAGCCTATGGGAAGAAACACAGCCGCTGTCCAATGCGCAGAGTCACACTTCACAGCAGTAGATCTGTTAAACCATGAAAGCTTCACTTTAAGTGTCCAACTGGAGATGCTTTTCTGCTCTCAAGCAGTTTTACCAATATCAGAGTGGCCTCAAGTGTTTTGAGTCAAGGAGGGACAAAATAAATGCCCCAATTGAGCTAAACTCAATGCCCTTTCTCATCTCAAGGAATGCTTCAGATAAGTGTTGTTGCATTTTTATACAAATTATTATGTGTCCATCTTAGAATTTAATAGCAGTTCATGTGACACTTTATAGAAACTGCATCTCCTGGGATGTATAACAACAAATAATTCTCCAGGAGAACAGAAATATTTATTACAGCTGGTTCAGCAGAACAGTTTCTGAAGGGCTTTCTTTCCTAGCTTTCTACTTTTGGCTGCCTGTTTTTTTTTTTTTCTCATGTTAAACTTCAAAGTGAATAATTATGGATTCTCAGACCTACTCTCATATGAACATTTCAAGCTCAGTTTTATACCCTGCAGGATGGTGTTTTGCTTTAACATCAAACTGACAATTCAACTTGTTGGTGTTTTATTCAGTAAATTTCCAAATTTCCTTAACTCTTGTTTCAGGAACTTAGACTGTCTCTGCTGAGACTAGTCTACTTTTTTTGGTTAAACTCACTAGACCAGCAGTTCTCAAACTGTGAGTCGGGACCCCAAAGTGGGTCACAACCCCATTTTAATGCTAGGGCTGGCTTGGATTTGCTGAGACTCCAGGCCAAAGCCAAAGCCCGAGCCTCACCACCCAAGACCAAAGCCTAAGGGTTTCAGCCCTGCATGTTGGAACTCAGGTTACAGGCCCCGCACCTGGGGCTGAAGCCCTTGGGCTTCAGCTTTGCTCCCTCCTTCCCCCTCCCCTCCGGTTCAGTGGGACTTGGGCAGGCCCAGGCTTCAGTCCCCATCCTGGGGTCATGTAGTAATTTTTATTGTCAGACGGGGGTCATGGTGCAATGAAGTTTGAGAACCCCTGCACTAGACAAAGGCATTATTCTCATTATTCTCAGACATGGTGCCCAACTTGGATGGCTTACTTCTTCTTAGCATGTGCACAACGTGCCTCAGGTGGCACGTGATCAGGATTCATCACTGAATTTGGTCCGCTGGTTGGTTCATTAGCTTCCCCAGCCAGGGCTGGTACTAATGGGGAATGCAATGTGAACAATGATCCATGCCCCATGATGAGTTACTAATGACTGGAGAGACCATAGCAAATGGAAGAGACACAAGGGAAGAGCGGTGGGGAGAACTCTGAGACAGGCTGAAAACATATTTGAAATTAAAAACAATTACACTTGTTTAGCTTATGCTTCTCTGATCAATATTATTGCCAGATCTTGGATTATGATGTGTTGATTTACTTATAACCATGATTTAACTATAAGTAGTAGCTAGATGATCTATCTTTGATTCTATCCCATACAATCAATATAGTTTCTCAGGACAAACCATTATGTGGCATATTTTCTCCTGCCTCTCTTATCTTACTTTTATACTTTATTCCATATTAAATGGTATTGAGACTATTTTTAAAAGGCAGTTAATGACATGAACACTGTGTAAGGGATGATTCATAGGAAAGTGTAGGGGGGGCAGTTCTTCGATATTTTTGCTGTATGTTTATTGAGGGTTGACTTTCGGTCCTTTTTACATTTCATGATGTTGTTTCATTATATTTAATCAACTGTCAGTTGCCTAGAGTTTGAGATAGGAACTCACCTTGTTGTTTATGAATCCAAATAAACAAATAATGTCAATCTTAAGTTGAGAGAATTATTTCATTTTTAGTTTTTTTCCCTCAAGTTCTGAGGGCTGAAATGTCTCATGATCACGCTTTGCCCAAAATTGATTTTGTTTGTAGAACATATCAGCAAAACCATTAAACCTTTTTAAATTATAGATTATGTGTGCGTGGGGGAAAGGAACCTTACAAATCCAATAAAAAGTAAAGATGTTTAGTGCTAAGACTAAAAAAAAAAAAAACTGTGGAAATCTACTGTCCTTCTTATAACCTTTACTTATGTGAGTAGGCCTTTCCCATGCAAGCAACCACATGTACTTTAAGAGCTATAGCCAGAAATGTATTGTAGAGCCAAACTCATAGGCTGTAAATTGACTTTGCCATTATGGATCTGGCATATATCATTATGTTAGAATTAAAATTTAGACAATACACTTTAATTAAGGGCCATTTCATCATTCATGTAGAACCTTCACTATATCACCTAATTTAAACAGCAATAAAGTCTCAGTTTAAGCACTTGAAATGTTTTATGGGGATAATTTCATGAAATTTGATCTATAATATACACACATTTATGACTGCTTTGAAACGATTATGTTGATGAGCTTTTGGAACTAAGCTAACTCTGATTGTCTGACTTAACCTTTAACAAATGGAGCCACCTTCAGGAAAGCCTACAGAGCTGTGAATTGTTAACATTCAAGGTGCCCTGAAAAGTGACCCTACAATCTCCTGTTGTAAGAAATATGCACAGAATGAAGAGTGATGTAAACAATATAAGCCATAGCAGTGATTGGACAAGGTTACCCTGAGCTTCCCAGCATGGTGAATGCTATAACACTGCCACTAACACTGATGAGCTATGCACTGCAGCAAATTTAAATCAAATATTCACTGCCTTTGTTAGTCATTATGATCCAAATTGTGCTCACCATTATTCTAGTGTAAATGTGTATCACTGAAGAAAATGGAATTCCTCTGGAGTTGCAATAGTGTGAATCAGAGCAGAATTTAACCTGATATGTCAGTTTTTGTTTCAGAATGCGCTCTCTTTTTCATATTTTTACATTAGCCTAGCAGAAATAGATTCAGTATCTAGGTTTGAAGATCTGCAGAAATCATTTAACCAATTCATTTCCTTATAAAATGGAATCCTTCTACAGTGAAATCATTTGTTTCAGAGAACGTCAGTATTTAAGTAGAAGATCACTATGGGCATGTCTACACTGCACTTAAAATCTCCCAACAGGCCTGTGCCAGCTGACATTGGTGCACAGAGCTTGGTCTAAGGGGCTGTTTAATTGTGGTGGAGATACTGGGGCTGGAACCCTGGCTCTAGAACCCTGAAAGGTGGGGCGGGGGGAAGGGGGTTCCAGGGCTCGGGCTGCAGCCTGAGCCTGAGTGTCTGCACCTCAATTAAACAGTCCCTTAGCCTGAGCCCTGTGAGCTCGAGTCAGCTGGCATGGGCCAGCTGCCAGTGTCTAATTGACGTGCCGTATAAGTAAATTCCATTTGTACCTAGTAAAGACTTCATTTCAACTGCAGTTGCACTATAAGTGTGCTCCATCATACACGCTGGTTACTAATGGCTAAAAGTTCTTCATTATGTCAAGACTGTCATTGGCTTCAGACTGTTTCTAATGGACAAGTACCCGCATCATGCCTGGCTTTCTCAACAGACACAGCAAGGACTAAAAGAATGGTGAATGAACTAACTTGGCACCCCAGAGGTAGTCCCCTGTGACAGTGCTGAGGTTCATTGATAGAGCAATGAGAGGTAACCTACGCAGGCTCTGCAAGCTTCATTCCTTTTCTGTGGATTAATAGGGAGGGTAATTTCTTAACTATTAAGTTTCTCGGAGTGCTCTCATGTTTGCCCAAACAATGGGATTACACCTCCCTTCGTGTATTTATAGACAGGAAAATACTCAAAGCTCTTTTGGGGCATATTTCCGCTATGAATAGGAGTTATGGACAGCTAGTCACTGGTTGAACAGCCTAGCAGTTAGTGCAATGTGTGAGGAAAGAAATGGAGGGAAGAGGGGACTGTAGAGTTAAAAGAGAGAGAGAGAGAGAGAGAGAACACAGAAGAGATCTGAGAGAGAAGCAGAGATGTTAGAGGCTAGTAAGTTAGAGATGATAAATGCAGTGAATGAAAGGACAGGGGAGAGATGGACAGTGAGCAGTGCTGAAGGAGTGTGTGTGTCTATTGTGGGTTGGGAAGAGGTCAGAGAGAAGAATGTTTTGGTAAAGACCAACACAGTAAGTGAGAAAGCCAAAGCAAAGCTGAAGGGTTGATTAAGAATCAAGAGATATTGGAATCAGAAGAGTTGTCAGTGTAGAAATTAAAGGCATCCAAGATGAAGGAATGGGATTTTAGCAAGAGGAAAAGAGCCAGGCTTTAAAGTCAGAGGAAAAACAGAGTGAGGAGTCTGGTTGAGGGTGGCTGTAGATAATGGCGGATATGCCTACGCAGTGAAGAGAAGGATTTCATGGAGAGGCTATGAAGAGTTAGAGTGGGGAAGGGACAAGGCTGGAAACAGGAAAAGAAAGACAGAAGTGTTCCAATGCCACTGTCATGGCCACTAAGGGTGTCAGCAGCAACAGATGTGCTGTCAGCTGTGCACCGCCAGAATCCAGTGAGTGCAAGGAAATGGAGGGAGAAGGAGACACAGAATGCGGATCTCTTAGAATTGGAGAAGCAGCATTGGAAGGGAAGGAGGAGCATGGGGAACATGTCTAACATTGGCAGGATTAGATCCCAGTGAACAGAGAGGAAGCTTTGAGAGACTGCACAGAGAGATGAGAACAGACCTCCCTCGGAATGAAGGTCCTTATTCCCCTGCTTGTTATGTAGTGACTGGGGTACATCTGCTGAAAGAGGACAAAGCCTCTGCTGATAGGTAGGCACATGCTCTCTGCAGTGCTATGCTCAGTAAGAACTGGTGTCTTGAACTTGATCTGTTGGACTCACAGGAGAATAGTGTGGTCAAGCACATCAAAAGAAAGACCCTCAGCAATCAGGCCATTATTCCCCACACTGCATAGTTTCTGTGGCAATGAAGGAGAACTACAGAGGGACAGAAGAAAGTTTTAAAATCTTTTAGAAGAGAAAAGTAAAACATCTAGGTCTAAAAGTAACAATAGCTCAGGCAGCCAACATTACAGATACAACCTAGAGAAAACAAGAGACACCTCAACAAGGGTAGTGACCTCAACTATCTCCTATCTGGAAGGGAGTTGGAGTAAACACTTGTCTCCAAACTGGGACAGAAGTATGACCATAAACCTTTCATGAATACTGAATGAGTGCTTTGGCATTATACTGAAGTTACCATGCAATGCCAAGCCAAGAGCAATTTTATCGTTAATTGGATTTGAAGGAACTATAAATGCAAATACAATGGAATTTCAGTTCTCTGTTTTTTATGTGCTTCAATAGCTCAGAAACCTTGTGATTTAAAAAAAAATACTGGTACAAGATCAGTTCATAAATTGGCATCATCCTTTTGCCAAATATGAAAAATACTAGAAAAAGGGCAGAGATAAAGGAGGGAATAAAACCCCATATGTAATGATTTGGGGAATCTGTCTGAACTGTGGTGGATAGTATCGTTGTTCTTATGAAAACTCCTGTATCATGGAATGCATCTATGTCTATGTGTATCTGCCATGGACTGGGGCCAATGGTGAACATTTACACTTAATGACTGTATATGACCGGTCAATAGATCTAGGAGGTTGTCTGGAACTGAGAGAAGCTACTTCCTTCTGTTGGTCTGCAGAGGCTGTTTTTGGAGAGTGGAGAAGTCCCAAACACAGAGACAGAAGTGACAAAGCAGGGGTTTAAAAAGGACTCACAGGGAGAAGTCTCATAGAGCCACACAGGAAACTTTGGGCAAGAGGGGAAGAGACAGACATGCTTTTGTAGCAGGCGAGGGCATGGGGAGCAGTTTAGCTTGGACCAACCAAAGTCAGAGAAAGCATGCTTACCCAAAGGGAGAGAGAAGCTCTATGGTTCATAAGTCAAGCCATAAGCTGCAACATAAGGTAATGGACACCCTCAGAAGACCTGGACACCAGCCCAAAGAAGGCTCCAGAGTTCTGAGGAAACTATAGAAGGGAAATGTGCGAAGGGTTTATTATTTTGGAATAGATCTGTGGATTTCTTGTGCTATTTAAGAAAGAACAATGATGTTTTAGAATCCTATGTAAAGTCTATCTGCATGTAGTCAGTGTCTTAAGATACACCTATCACATGCCTTTGAAGAGTTAACCTGCAGACCCAGAACACCCACACAGCTGGAGTTCTACGAAAGGGTGTGTTTAAGCTATGGAGGAGTCCGAGGGCTCATAACAGGGGCAAGGCAGTTGGACCCTGTGGTCTTAGCTCTCAGGAGGGTGTGCTAGTTAGAGGACCTGAACTCTGAGAGTATACCTAGGGACCCCAACATAGGGGTAGTGTCTGGACTTGGTTCAAACTCCAGAGGCTTTGGGATCCAGTAGTTGGATCCCTTCACAGCAGTCTGGGCCAATGGCAGATATGGGGGTGCTTGATTGGATCTATGACTCCATATTTGTATGTAAATATATTACCGCTCTGATTTGGCACCTGATATTGCCATTTCACATGTTTGATACAGACAGAGCTCTTGAAATATTTATAACATGTATTATAGTTTATGATGACTTATTTGCATGTATATCTATGAGAAACAAAGAGGGTATCAGTGTCACTGAAGTCCTCAAACCATGCTTAGAGGACTTCAGTAACTCAGCCAGAGGTTAGGGATCTATTACAGGAGTGGGTGGATGAGTTTCTGTATCCTGCAATGTGCAGATAGTCAGACTAGATGATCATGATGGTCCCTTCTGACCATAAAATCTATGAGTTGCATAGCAATTATATGAAATATTTCATACATTTCACCAGACAACACGGTAAAACAATATTGAACAAGTTCCAATCCAAAAAAACAAGGAAATGAAATTCATTATGTCAAATGCTCTGAATATAGGTCATAAATGAGCACCTAATTAGTGTCTCCCTTCTAAGCCTTCAGTGCCTAGTTACATAGTTAACATTTAACTCTGTATTCCATTACTTTTCAGGGTTTTTTCCTGAGGTGCATTATCATAATGTTTTCTTTGGTTAGCTGAATATCATTCCCAGCTGTTATTTGCACTTGAAATGTGTTAGCATCTTAATTAATCTTTTATTAAGTACATATGTTTCCATTTCCTGACCATGATTTCATTAAATGTTTATCCATAAACAAAGAAAGAAAATTCCTATTTTAAAAGTTGGTGATTTAGTTACAGCTCACAAAAGAGATAGTTAGTTATTAAAAATGATAGATTTTTTCAGCTCAAACTTGTGTGTGTGTGTTTAAAATTTCTGATGTGGTACTGAATGAGAGTGTGACATGTATTATAGTACAATTAACCAGTACTGATCTGACACATCCTATTATTGTACAATGCACATAATGACACAATAATTATTCTGATGATAGTGTCTGAGCAAGTTTCTCTCTCATGTTTGGTGATTCATTGTTTTTCAGATGGAGGCAAAGCTAGATGAAAACAAAGCAGTACCAAATACATGAATGAATAATATATTAAATAGAATTCAGCAAAGAAAGCTTCAGAAAAGGCAGCATAAAGGAAATCATAACTTATGTCACATGTTATGCACCAAGAATAGATGCCAGATTTTATTGCAAAATGAAAAGGAGTACTTGTGGCACCTTAGAGTCTAACCAGTTTATTTGAGCATAAGCTTTCGTGAGCTACAGATCACTTCATCGGATGCAGTTTGCATTATCATACCTGAACAATAAAATTCCTCTCTAAAAATTACTCTCTAATAGGAGGTAAATCTAGGTACACATATCGTATAGGGTACAGGTTTAATGCAGTTTTATTAGCAGAGATCCATCAGCCTGCCCCACAGTGTAATAATTCATGCATTAAATTCCAGTATGGTCTCAAAACTTAATGGTCTGACCTTGCTATTAGCAGGCCTGGGCTTGTTTAGTACGTTCAAACAGGTGAAAGATCTCTTGGGTTTTGTACATCCAAAATACAGCAATTCCTCCACATCATCCCCACAAGCCACTTTGGCAAAGAGATAGCAAGTGCAATGAGCCATCAGTGCTAGCAAACTGACTGACTGTGAATAGAGGGTTATTGCATTTCCATCCCATTGCCCTAACAGAGATGAAAAGGTTTGCCACTATTTTTGCAAAGCACTGACTGATGGAATTGTTCCATCTGACGAGCAGCCTGTTGAATCCTGACACTCAGTGAAAAGTTCGAACTTTTCTGAGAGAAATTCTCAACTGCCAGGAATTTACAGATGAGACCAATGTGATCCAGTTTGCTTTGGGCTGCTTTTGAGGAAGCAGTTCTGAAAGAGGAGATTTATGCACTCTTTTCACAGAGTGGCATATCAGGGACTCTCAATTTGTCCTCCAGGATGAAATTATTTAGGTTGAATTTTATCATGAATATATATATTATTCCCTCTAGCTGCAGGTTCTTATCCTTTTTTTTTTTAGCCTAATTAATAGATTGGTATATTGATTGTTGTTTAGTCTATTAGACCACAGTGGTCAATAAAGATTCAGTCACCTGAGGGAATATTGAGGGAATATTCACTCATTGGGAATATTATTGTCAGTATCATTAGAACGAGAGACTCTAGGAGCATATGAGAAACAACTGCAATTTATTAACAAATCCACTAAGCAAATAAACAATCACACAAATACTGAAATACTACAGCAGCCAGAGAGTGCAAGTGTTTAACCTTATGACTAGCATCACTAATGTATCCCATTTTGTGCTGCGGTCTCCAGAGTGTCAGTCATTATCTGTCTCATCATCTTCATCGTCACCGTCATCACCAGGGGTTGTCATCTTAGTGTCTCCCCATATGGCCCCCTCAGCACACAGGCCAGACAACATCTTTTATCCTATGTTATGCTTACACCTACTAAAGATCATATATATGCATAAAGGCTCCAGCCCATTTTTTCTTTTCCATACCTCCACACCCCATTAATTTAGGAGTACCCCATTTCTCATTGACTAATCCCTTAGTTTTGCTTATTCTCATTAACATCTATGGCAATGAGTTGCCATAGCAATTTGAAGTTATTACAGAATCCCGTGAAATGTTAGTGTTGGGCATCTGGTGCTATTAACTGGCACATTGCACCATATTTTCCAGTCTATGGCTGCATAGTTTCCAGAACATCAGCACTTACCACATCTTTTACTGTAATCTTACACTTCATTGGTACAGGGTTATCTTTCAGTCAGCTAGTCATGCCAAACTGTTTCAGGCTTGAGGCCAGTTGGCAGGCGTTACAGTATTAATTAATATTTCTATTTCACCTCTATATCCTAAATATACATAATATATTTTATTCTTGGCTACATTTGTCTTTAGTGTTTACAAATTTCTAAAGTCTGAGGAGTTATGTCATGTTAAAAACCAGGATTCGTAGCTACTACACAGCATTACTGTGTAATTACTGTAGCTCTTCTAGACAATTTGGGCATATTGCAAAGACCCTGCTTTTGTAGATCGTGCTAAAAACATTTCAAGTCTCAGCACAGCTCACTGATTTCCTGAAAAACAAAAAAACAGAAATAGCTTTGTACTTATTGGCATTTATGATGCTGACGATTTGGAAATCGTGTCTTTCACTTCATGAATAAGCAATGTAGGAGTGATGGGTACATGTGGTCAGCACTGCTGAATTCAAAACAAATGGAATTGATTAACTCTTTTGGGGGCTCAGGGTATAGCACACAAGTAATGAAGAGGCAGTAGGAGGGGGGTCTATGAAGTACATTATATATTGCTGACTTCTTCATTTTAATTTTTTGCCTTGACGCTTAGAAATATTGCTCATGCCAAGGGCCTGAGTGGGCCTTTGGGGAGAATTGTACTGAGGAGAAAAAGCTTTTTGTCAGGTAGGGACTATTGCCTGTGGGGAGACATGAGATGACTACACTTTGCCCCGTAGTCTCTCCCCTCAACACCTTTCTTTTTGGATGTTATTGTTGTGTAAGGTATTGAAAACAATTTACCACCTTAGACACAAGAAAGTAAGGGCCCACCAATTCCAGCCACTCATAAAAATCACAGATAACAAACAAGAATTAGAACAAAACTAATTAGTGGTCAGTTTACATTAATTTTAATAGGTATCTGCAGTGCTGTATTCATAGCACCAAGGGGTGCCATTTGAGAGTATAAATATTAGCATTATGTAACAAGCCTTTCCCTCTTTACATGACCTACAATGGTGATCTCTATTGAGTACTGCTAGTATTTTCAGGTTCCAAGGAAAATGTACAGCAAAAAATCCCCAATCTACTTCTCTGAGGTAAGAGTGCCCAGTTCTCCATTTATTATAAGAGCATAGAACAAGGGGAAAACAACTCAGATGATGGTTCCTCCTTCGGGCATTACCCTTTGGCTTGAAATATTAATCTGTCTGCTGCTGACTAAATCCTGAAGTCCTTTTATTCATTTGTTATTCAGGCAAAATCCCATGTTGAATTATAAAGATTTGGAAGTAATATGCCGTGCAGGTATTGTGAATGTCAATTCAGGGCCCAAAGAATTCAGGAACATCTAGGGTAAGGAAAAGGCAGTGAATAAAAATAAAATTACAAAAGGCAGGTGCAATGGAAGATTGTGTAAAAGGTAGGAATTTCTATCTGGGAAGGGGGTGAGAGCCGCTAAATACAACAAAAATGTGTTTGGAGACAAATGTGAACCACAGTACCTGAGGAAAACAGCTATGTTAGCTCAGATATCCTCTAGGGAGCAGACATGACAACCCTCCTCAAAAAAACATAGAAATTGGGCTTATTTTTGGCTTAATTGGCTTGTGAGTTTCTCGTTGGCTAGTTTTTAGCATGTAGCTTGTTGCTTCTTTTTTTTGATTGGCTCATGGCAAGCAGGGTCAAGGGGAGCAAGGGGCAAACAGGGGCAAGTAGGAGAGAGAGTCAGGGTGCACAGCGGACCCACCACAGTCCCAGGCTGCATGCCAGGGGGATCTATTCACATAGAGTGTTGGTTGGGGTTCTTAGGGATTGGCTAGTTTTGGCCTTGTTTTAAAATGGGATTAGCTTGATTTTTAGCTTATTGCAAAAGTCGGGGTGCTTATTTAGTTCATGGAAGTTGGTAACTGTGCTAGGGAGGTGTGGTTGATTGTGACATGTTTTTGTGGCTCTTGTTTTTCTAATGGCAAATTTATATTGATGTGAGTTACTTAGAAAAAGCATAGGTTTCTGCCACAGACAGTCTGGAAATGAAGACTGCTGGA
Source organism: Lepidochelys olivacea (assembly GCF_965140295.1). Classification (NCBI taxonomy): domain Eukaryota; kingdom Metazoa; phylum Chordata; order Testudines; family Cheloniidae; genus Lepidochelys; species Lepidochelys olivacea. Next base: position 25,170,594 of record NC_140413.1, read on the forward strand.
AGAAAGGCAAGATCAGAAAGGAGAGACACTTTTCTTTCTTTCATTTTAATGTTTTAAAGGAACATTTTAATGTTTTAAAGGGAGGAAATAGCTAGAAAGAGGAAGAGACATGGTACAAGAGAGAAATTCATGATTTCTAGAAGTCAAATTAAAAGCGTCCCGCCCCCAACTTTGAAAATGAAACTCAATGAAATGGAGAGTCGTCACTGGCACTTACTGAGACCTCATTCCTATATTCAGATCCATGCAGGCAGAATCCTGCGCCTGCATGGAGCTGCACTGATGGGCTGGGATTCCAACATGAATTAGGCATGCTGTTAAGCACGTTACTCCAGAACCCCCATCTCTTTGACTCATAGACTCATAAACTTCAAAGCAAGAAGGAACACTGCAGGCCACAGAACCTCACCTACCTACGCCTGTAATAGATCCATAAACTCTGGCTGAGTTACTAAAGTCCTCAAATCATGATTTAAACACTTTATGTTACAGAGAATCTACCATTTATTTTAGTTTAAACTTGCAAGTGTCCTATGCCCCATGCTACACAGGGAAAGCAAAAAACCCCAGGGTCTCTGCCAATCTGATCTGGGGGAAAATTCCTTTCTTTGACCCCAGATATGGCAATCAGTTGGACCCTGAGCATGTTGGCAAGATCCAACAGCCAGACACCTGGAAAATAATTCTCTGTAGTATCTCAGAGCTGTCCCCATGTAGTATCACCAGCCGTTGGGGATATTTGCAGCTAGCAGTCATAGATCATCTACATGCCATTGTAGGCAGTCTTATCATACCATCCCCTCCATAAACTTGTCAAGCTCTGCCTTGAAGCCAGTAGATTTTTACCCAACTTCTCCCCCTTGGAAGGTTGTTCCAGAACTGCATTTCTCTGATGGTTAGAAACCTTCATCTAATTTCAAATCTAAACTTGTATATGGCCAGTTTATATCCATCTGTTCTAGAGTCAACATTGGCGCTTACTGTAGATAACTCCTCTTCCTCTCTCTTCTTCCTGCTATTTATCCCTCTGAAGCATTTAAACAATCATATCACCACCCAGCCTTCATTTGGTTAGGCCAAACAAGCCAAGTTCTTTGAGTCTTGTCTCATAAGGTAGGTTTTCCATTCCTCTGATCATCCTAGTAGCCCTTCTCTACCTGTTCCCCTTTGAATTCATCTTTCTTAAACATGGGAAACCAGAGTTGCACGCAGTATTCCAGATGAGGTCTCACTGGTGCCTTGTATAATGGTACTAATACTTCCCTATTTCTACTAGAAATACCTCACCTGATGCATCCTAGGATTGAAATAGCCTTTTCCACGGTCGCGTCACATTGGTGGCCCATAGTCATCCTGTGATCAGCTAATACATCCAAGTCTGTTTCCTCCTCTGTCTCTTCCAACTGATAAGTCTCCAGCTTATAGCAAAAATTCTTGTTGTTAGTCCTTACGTGCGTGACCTTCCACTTTTCACTATGAAATTTCACCCCATTTCTATTACTCCAGTTTTCAAGGTAGTCCAGGTCTCCTTATATGATATTCCAGTCCTCCTCTGTATTGGCAATACCTCTCAACTTTGTGTCATCCACAAATTTTACTAACACACTCCCACTTTTTGTGCCAAGGGCATTAATAACAATGTTAAATAAGATTGGTCCCAACACCAATCCCTGAGGAACTCCTTCAAGCCTGACAGTTCACATTTCAGCATGACCTCTTGTGGTCTTCCCTTTAACCAGTTCCTTATCAACCTTTCAGTTCTCATATTAATCCCCATCTTCTCCAATTTAACCAATAATTTCCTATGTGGAACTGTATCAAATGTGTTACTGAAATTCAGGTAGATTAGAGCTACCGCATTTCCTTTGTCTAAAAAATCAGTTATCTTCTCAAACAAAGAGATCTGGTTGGTCTGGCACAATTTACATTTTGTAAAACCATATTGTATTTTATTCCAATTACCATTCACCTCTAAATCCTTCACTACTTTCTCTTTCAAAATTTGTTCTAACACTTGGCATACAATTGAGGCCCGTAGTTTCCTGGATCACTTCTTTTCCCTTTCTTAAAAATAGGTACTGTTATTAGAAGTTCTCCGGTCATAGGGCATGACCTCTGAGTTTACAGATTCATTAAAAATCCGTGCTATTGGGTTTGCAATTTAATATGCCAGTTACTTTAATATTCTTGGATGGAGATTATCCAGGCCCCCTGATTTAGTCCCATTAAGCTTTTTGAGTTTGACTTCCACTTCAGATGTGATCATTTCTGTGTCTATTCCATTAGCCATCCTGCCACTATCCCTAAACTTCTCATTACCTTTATTAAAAACTGAGGCAAAGTATTCATTTAGGTGTTGGGATGTGCCTAGATTATCTTTAATCTCCACCCCATCCACAGTGCTTAGTGGTCCCACTTCTTTCCTTGTTTTCTTTTATTTATATGGCTACAGAACCTTTACTATTGGTTTTAATTCCCTTTGCAAGGTCAAACTCTGCTTGACTTTTGGTAGTTCTCACTTGTTCCCTATATGGTCTGATCTTCAGGATGTACTGTTCCTTTCTGATCCATCCCATCTTCCATTCCTTGTAAACTTTCTGCTTTCTCTTAATAACCTGTTTGAGATGCTTGCTCATCCAGTCTGATCTGTAACCCTTCCCCAAACTTTTTTTTCTCCTTGCTTGAAATGAAGGTTCAGATAGTTTCTGCAACTTTGGCTTAAAGTAATTGCAAGCTTCTTCCACATTCAGATCTTTGAGTTGTTCAGTCCAATCCACTTCCTTAACTCTTCTTCAACACTTAGCTGAATGGTTGGCCATAGTGATCATTCACCATTTGGTCTGTTCCTGTGTGGCCACAAGAGGTTGATGAGGTAAGAGTCCAACACTGGAAGAGATTTGATGCATCCATGTAATAGGGGTCTGCCTTTGGGCCACCCCCACCCCTCAGTTGGTGGAATTTTATCCCAGATGTTACAGGCCACTTGGAGAATGGCATTCAATGGAACGTCTTTTGGCATTCTTGTGACATGTCTGAAGAGTGTAAAATGCTGTCTGCAGACAATGGCCAGAGTAGTCTATAGACCAGAGTAACCGTAAACATCTGCATAGCAAGTGGAAGTCGTTCCACTTTATGCCCAATATACAACATTGGCCTTTTTTTGTGGAAAGCCTCTAGCTTTGCCCAGTCTGAGCAGCATAGCATCCATGTTTCACAACTGTACAGCAGTAAGGAGACAATACAGCTCAAATAGATCCTGAACTTGGTTGTCACGCCAAGATGATGTTGATTTCATATTCATTGTAAATGACCGATGGCAGACGCTGTGATGACAATCCAGTGGAGAACCTCCATGTGAGAACTGGAGGAACTGGTGACTATGGAACCCAAATGGCAAAAGTTGGACACTGTTTCAGTAGTTTAATTATTCAAAGAGGGGTTGTGTGTGGACCTAATCCTAGATTTTGCAGTTTTGTCTTTACCCATGAAATATGGAGGCCAACCTTAGCTGATTCCTCCTCCATTTGCTGGAGTGCCTTGTGAAACCTGTCAGAACTCTGTACTAGAAGAACATCATCATCTGCATAGTCAAGGTCTGAGAGCTAGAGATCACCAATCTTAATGCTTTTGAAATTCATTGCCTGACTTCCTTAACTAATTCCCTTATTTTTTTTTAGTTTGCCCTTTTGAAATCAAGGACCCTAGCTGCAGATCTAGTTTTGTTTATCCTTCCATTTAGTTTAAACTGAAGTAGCTCATGATCACTCAAACCAAGAATGTCCCCTACAACCAGTTCTTCTATGAGCTCCTCAATACTCACCAATACCAAATCTAAAATGGCATCATCTCTTGTTGGTTTGGTGATGGTTTGGTGAAGAAATCTGTAGGCTATCACATCCAGGAAAATCTGGGCCCTCCCATTATTAATAGTACTTGTCCTCCAAACCTTATCTGGAAAATTAAAGTCTCCCATAATCACAAAATCCCCAGTAGTATTTATTTAATTAAAATTAAAGAGATCTCTATCCATAACCAAACTGGATCCTTGGGTCTGTAGCATACCACAAGCACTATCCCAGGGGAACCTCTGGTAGCTTTCTTCCTCAAAGTGATTTTGACCGAAACAGACTCTGTTTTATGCACTCCATCATGGTCAACTTCTTTACTGTCTACCTCAACATTAACATACAATGCTACTCCACCACCTTTACATTTATTTCTGTGTTTCCTGAACAGCCCATACCCTTCAATCCCTGTACTCCAGTCATGAATACCATTCCACCATGTTTCTGTTATCCCAGTAATATCTGATTCACTTCCTGCACCAGTAGTTCTAGTTCCTCCATTTTGTTATCCAGGATCTTGGCATTGGTGTACAAACGTCTTAGTTGCTTCTGCTTGTCTCACCTTCATTCTCCTCCTTTAAGGACAGGTAGAATCCCACTGAAGATCACCTGAGCCCCCGTTTCTTTAAACATCTTTCCCAGCCTGGCATTGTCTTCCTTGATGCATCCCAGCAAGAATCTAGAAGTATCATTTGTTCCCAGGTGAAGGACAATCAGTGTATTCTTTCTTGCTCCCATTGCTCAACCTTAGTTCTACATGTCGTGTCTTAGTTCCCTGCAGATAGCACAGCCTTCTGTTCTCCAGATCAGCTCGGGTGACAGTTCTGTCTGTTCTTCTTAGTAGGCAGTCAGCAGTTACGTAGACCTGCCTCTTACTGGTATGGTGTGATTCACCAGACTTCTTCTGGTTCTTTCTGGCCTCAAGTCCTCTTGTCTTTTGTTCTCCTTTGCAATTGTCTGTGAGTCATCCTCTAACCTACCGGGGCTCTGAACTCTGGGTATCTCCACTGATTCCTCCTGTCTTCTTGAAGGACTACCCACTCTTCTCTTCTTCCTTACCCTTCCACCTTCTGTTACTGCTTGCTGAACCCCTTCTTCATTTTCCAGTGCTGCAAACCTGTTCCTGAGCTCTATTTCACCTTCACTAGCCAGTCTTTTCCTCTGCCTGTCTCTCAAAGTCATGTGCTTCCATTAGCCATTTTCCTAACCCAGCAGTCAACCCTCAAAGTTCTCCAGTCCAGTTTGCATCTATGAGTCTTTAGTTTTCCCTTCAGCCTCCTCTTGCCTTCCCTACATCATCTGCTCAAATCCCATTTGAAACTCAACCATAGTTTCTGCCTGCATCTCCAAACCTTGGATCTTCTCTTCCATCACCTCTATCAGGCAGCACTACAAACAAAGCTCTTTTTATTTGTTAGCAAAAAAATCCATTGTTTGGAAATTTTATATTCTCCATACTATATATTATAATAAACCCCCCCCCTCAGTTTTCAGTATTTTTTTCCAAGATGGTGGGCCTGCTCCCTCCTTTAGCATAACAAAACTCACCTCCCAAACCAGCACACTGTCCTATAGCCCTCTATTCAATCTTCCCCACCCTCCAGCTCGCTCTTCTTCCCCAACTTCCTCTTCATGAATGTGCATCCTGTAGGTCCAAGGATCTAATAATAAAACTTTGTAGGAGCACATCTAAAGCAAAATCTGAATGATAACATATGTATTAAACTGGTCTCAGGAGACAGTAGAAGCCAAATAATTTGCCAATTGGACATGCTGGCCTTTGTTAAAATAAAATTATCATACAAGCTGAGGAATATGTCATTCTTTTCTTTTGGTGCTAACTTTTCAGAAGTCTGAAATAAAATGCATAGGAAAAATGATAGATGAACAACAATATCTCTGGCAAAGTCTGTGGCATCTCCAAACACCTCAGTATCTTTTTATTTTTATTTCTTCATAGTAACAATAAATCAGTTAAAAACAAACCAAAGTGAAGATGTAGGAGACACTCAAAAATGTAAGGTTTCAGAGTAGCAGCCGTGTTAGTCTGTATTCGCAAAAAGAAAAGGAGGACTTGTGGCACCATAGAGACTAACCAATTTATTAGAGCATAAGCTTTCGTGAGCTACAGCTCACTTCCTCAGATGCATATCGTGGAGACTGCAGCAGGCTTTATATATACACAGAGATATGAAACAATACCTATTCCCACCCCACTGTCCTGCTGGTAATAGCTTATCTAAAGTGATTTCCAGCACAAATCCAGGTTTTCTCACCCTCCACCCCCCCACACAAATTCACTCTCCTGCTGGTGATAGCCCATCCAAAGTGACAACTCTTTACACAATGTGCATGACAATCAAGCTGGGCTATTTCCTGCATAAATCCAGGTTCTCACATCCCCCCACCCCCATACACACACAAACTCACTCTCCTGCTGGTAATAGCTCATCCAAACTGACCACTCTTCAAGTTAAAATCCAAGTTAAACCAGAACATCTGGGGGGGGGGGTAGGAAAAAACAAGAGGAAACAGGCTACCTTGCATAATGACTTAGCCACTCCAAGTCTCTATTTAAGCCTAAATTAATAGTATCCAATTTGCAAATGAATTCCAATTCAGCAGTTTCTCGCTGGAGTCTGGATTTGAAGTTTTTTTGTTTTAAGATAGCGACCTTCATGTCTGTGATCGCGTGACCAGAGAGATTGAAGTGTTCTCCGACTGGTTTATGAATGTTACAATTCTTGACATCTGATTTGTGTCCATTTATTCTTTTACGTAGAGACTGTCCAGTTTGACCAATGTACATGGCAGAGGGGCATTGCTGGCACATGATGGCATATATCACATTGGTGGATGTGCAGGTGAACGAGCCTCTGATAGTGTGGCTGATGTTATTAGGCCCTGTGATGGTGTCCCCTGAATAGATATGTGGGCACAGTTGGCAACGGGCTTTGTTGCAAGGATAAGTTCCTGGGTTAGTGGTTCTGTTGTGTGGTATGTGGTTGTTGGTGAGTATTTGCTTCAGGTTGCGGGGCTGTCTGTAGGCAAGGACTGGCCTGTCTCCCAAGATTTGTGAGAGTGTTGGGTCATCCTTTAGGATAGGTTGTAGATCCTTAATAATGCGTTGGAGGGGTTTTAGTTGGGGGCTGAAGGTGACGGCTAGTGGCGTTCTGTTATTTTCTTTGTTAGGCCTGTCCTGTAGTAGGTAACTTCTGGGAACTCTTCTGGCTCTATCAATCTGTTTCTTTACTTCTGCAGGTGGGTATTGTAGTTGTAAGAAAGCTTGACAGAGATCTTGTAGGTGTTTGTCTCTGTCTGAGGGGTTGGAGCAAATGCGGTTGTATCGCAGAGCTTGGCTGTAGACGATGGATCGTGTGGTGTGGTCAGGGTGAAAGCTGGAGGCATGCAGGTAGGAATAGCGGTCAGTAGGTTTCCGGTATAGGGTGGTGTTTATGTGACCATTGTTTATTAGCACTGTAGTGTCCAGGAAGTGGATCTCTTGTGTGGACTGGACCAGGCTGAGGTTGGTGGTGGGATGGAAATTGTTGAAATCATGGTGGAATTCCTCAAGGGCTTCTTTTCCATGGGTCCAGATGATGAAGATGTCATCAATATAGCGCAAGTAGAGTAGGGGCTTTAGGGGACGAGAGCTGAGGAAGCGTTGTTCTAAATCAGCCATAAAAATGTTGGCATACTGTGGGGCCATGCGGGTACCCATAGCAGTGCCGCTGATCTGAAGGTATACATTGTCCCCAAATGTGAAGTAGTTATGGGTAAGGACAAAGTCACAAAGTTCAGCCACCAGGTTAGCCGTGACATTATCGGGGATAGTGTTCTTGACGAATGTACGATTCAGCATATGAAAAATACTAAAAACTTTTCTATAAAAATAAGCTTGTTATGGCTTATGGTACAAAGACCATTATAGAAGAGCCTTGTTTTGGTGGCTTAAAGGTAAGTGATTTCCTTTGTCAGTCAAGAAACCTCAGTTTCAAATCCTGAATTCATCTTCATTGGAACTAAAGCTTATTTCGTCTGTGACTTGGGAGCACTTTAGAGATGATTCTCAACTAGGAGATGCAGAGACATGAGAAATGGAAAAATATTTAGTTTAAAAATCCTCTCAAAATAAGATTTGGTTTAGGCCCTTAGCAGAAGGTCCACGTTGGTTCTTATTTCATCCAAACTGATTTGGCTATCCTTAGTTTGCAGATTTGACCATTATTGGGTGTTCTGTTTGGGGTGGAGACAGATACCACCAAGTTTAGCTATTTCCCCATTTTTTAATTTTGAGGTATTTTGGAGAAGAGAGAACTCTGATACTATGGGGCTCTTTAACTTAGCAGACACACATATCCATTAGCTAGAAGCTGAAGTCAGTAAAGTTAATTGGAAATAAGGTGCACATTTTAACAATGAGGGTAATCCACCATTGGATCATATCACCCAGGGATGTGATAAATAAGTTGCTGACCTAGAAGCAGAAAAAAATGGGTGAAATCTATGGCCTCTGTTATGCAGGAGGTCAGACTAGGTTATCACAATGATTCCTTCTGACCTTAAAAGCTATGAATCTGAGTCTTCTCTGAGGGAAGAGGTTAGGGTTGTGATTTAGGTCAAGGGCATGTTTTCCTTGGAAGAGTTTTGGGGAGTACTTTTTATTATTGTTCTTACTATGGTTGTAAGCAAAGCAATACTATAGACTTGGCAATGTGGAGTTCCATATTTAGCAGCTCAACCTACGATCTGAGAGTTAAGCTGGAGTTTTTTTGTGCTTGTGCATCAGTCACCAGTAACTGGGTCAGCTGAGGAATATTACAGGCGTACTCAAAGTGTAGTACGTCCTTAAACTGAGCTAGTGTAGGAGGAAAGACCAGGCTCCATTTGGTGATTCCCATCTGGATCTTTAACTTGTCTTCACTGCAATAGTTAACAGTGGAGTAACCTGAGCTAGCCTAGCTCAAGTGAAAATGGTCACACTTCAAAACAGTGCTCAAGTTATACAGAGTTGATTTATTTAGCAGCACAGAGTAACTGTGCTAACTGGAGCTGTAATCTGTATCTGCATCCCTGCTGCATTGCTAGCTCAAACATCAATAGCACATGAGCTTCTATCCATAACCCCTGTTGAGCCAGCTAGCTTGAGTTTAAAGCACCACTTAACCTGAACTAGAGATTTGTGTGTGGATGGGAGTCAAGTTAGGGGCAACATTTGAGATATAGCTCAAGCTAACACTTTGGTAAATATAAACCATTAGTTCTTATAAAGATGTCCTTTGAGCTTCTCCATGATATTCCCCTTGATATTTTATCCTTCAAATCCTTCATCTTGATTGCTACTTTGCCCTGCCAACTAGGAGAGCTTGCCACCTTCTTTTGTCATGTCTCCTAAGTCCTCACTTGGATGAAGTTGTTTTGTTAGTTGATTCCATTACATTAATTTTCTGATGGTCTTCATTCTGTGCATTTACTACTCATCTCTTCTAAATACTTATAACATCTATTACTCATTCATTAACCTTTTATATATTGATTGCTTCAAAAATTACAAATTTAAAACTACTGAAACTAAATAGGTTATCTTCATTCTTGGTATGACTCAGCTGGAAGCAATGAAGTTACACCAGAGATGGATTTGGCTCAATATCTTTAGTTGCTCCTATAAGTAAAATAAACAATTTTGAAAGTCCTCTACCTACACACATTATTGGAATGACATGTCATGCCAGCTGTAGCTGCTATTAAATGATACCCTTTTAAAAGCACCAAACTTTATCATTTTAATAGTTCTTTACTTTTTAAGTCATCTGAGAAGTCTCGGCTTTATGTAGATTAACTGGAATTTTCAAACTTGAACATGGGAAATCTAAAAAAAATAATGTCATTTTGTTATGTTGAATTATACATTTTTTCTGTATCTCAGACTTCTGGAAATTTTGTTTTACAGTAAAATATATCTTTTACAATGAATAAATAAATCTGAATATCTAAGAGCCTAGTTTAGCTCTTGTTCAAGTCAGTATGAGTTTTGCCATTCATTTCATGGGGAGCAGACATGGACCCTAAAACTTAGTCTGCTCCTGCACTCCAATGCTCTTTGGATGTTTTCCCTAATTATGACATTCAGGATCAAGCTCTCCCTGTATTTGCAATTAAAAACACTGAACGTTTTCTAAGTATAAAATGTTAAGTGGTTAGGACCAAATTTTCAGAAGAGCTCAGGGACAGCTTTCAAGTGCCTTGCACCCACAACGAGGGCAAATTTTCCAAAGTTCTCAGTTCCCGAGCTTAAAGTTTAACATGGGTAATAGTATCTGTTTCCTTCAGTTCCCTGCACCTGTGTCTCAACTCTCTCTGCTTTTTATTCCCAAAGATCTCTGCATTTTATGACTAGGTGACATACCAGTCCCAGTCATCTCCACCCAGTCCATGCCCCTCCACATCCATTACTTCATTCACTATGTTCACACCTCCACATACCTATACAGAGTCAACTTATATTTGGCAATATTTTAAACCTACCAGAGGCTGCCTGTAAGACCGCGCAGGGATAGAATCTGGAATTGTGGGGGTGGTAGGCTGCTGACACCTTTGCATTGCCACTAGAGGCTCAGGCTGGTTAGGACTCTGTGAAGCTAGGCTTAGCGGGAAGTATCACCCCATAGGGCCTGACTGGCAGTTCCTCTGTCACAGCCCACTGATTGGCTGATACTTATTTATAAATCAGGAAGCCGTAATGAGGAGGTATCTGAGCAACAACACAGACTCTTTGCCTGCTTCTGCTCCAGATCCTGCTAACTCTGACTCTAGCTTCTGACCCTGGTTTGTCCTTGACCTTGTTCTCTGATTGCTGTCTGTAACCTGGGGCCTGACTCTGATCTCCTGGCATCTGACCTGGCTTGACTCCCGACTCCTGCTCTGACTCCTAGGTCAGACCACCCATATCCTAGTTGTGACACTGTCAAGACTAAATAAAAGAATGCATAAATAAGCCATCCACTGCTTTTTAGTTTTAAAACAGTTCAACCAAGGGCAAATGAATGGACCTTAACCTTCAAAGTTTGTATCACACAGTTCCCCGGTTTCTTATTTTCTCCTTGCAAGCACTTTCGCCCTTCAGGGCCTCTCTTTTAGTATTCCATTGGCTCATATTTAATATTGTTGGTCTAATGAGCACCCAGTGATGTTCCATACTATTTGTGAACAGGTTAACAAGTTGATTTTCATTATATATGGGACTTTCAAAGGGGCCTATGGTAGCCGATCTCCCGGGGCAAATCACAGCCATCTATCTTTTCAGTATTTCCACTAGTACCCCAGCCTCACATGAAAAATACTAAACAGCAAAGCCAGAAGAAAAGATATAGAATTACTGGGTCAAGGCTATAGATTAGAGCTGGGCAAATAACGGATTATTTTTTTCATTTTGCTGGCAAAAAAAATCAGCTCAACCCAAAATTTATTTATTTTCAATTTTTGACAAATCAGAAAAGTCAGAAAAGTAGTTTCATTCAGATTTGGAGCATTTAAAACCATTTTAAATAAAAGCAAATGAAATAAAGGGCTAGATGATAATGATTGTGTCCCTCTCCCAGACCTAATAGCCCAGTGGTTGGGGCATTCACCTGGGAGGAGTTCCAATCCTTGCTCCAATGACTGTTTAATTATTTATACCAAGTGGAACAGCTCCAACAGGAAAGATTGACAGCCCCACCCCAAAACTGCCTGGAGGTTAGGGCATTCACCTAGGAGGGGGAAATCTAGGATCAAGTTCCTGCTCCAGAGTGGGGATTTGAACTGGGGTCTCTCACATTGCAGCTGCGTGCCCTAAGCGCAGTTCTCTCATGTATTAGGGGGAGCAGAACTTTGACCTCTACTGGTTTTGTGAATGGCACTTAAGTTCCCTTATGATTCTAGCCCCACCCTCTCCACCCTCCCCAAAAAAATCAATTTGTGGGATGAATTATTTGGTGAATGTGTTCTGAATCTGTGAAAAGTTCCAGTGAACTCAAAACTGCATTTTTCAGTTTTATTCATTTATTCATCTGAAAAATGTTGCCCAGTTTTACAGCAGGTACACTGAAAAAATGTCATGAGTTAACTTCAGGCAAAATTTCAAAGCACAGTTGTTTTACATTGGTGAAGAGCAAGAACAGCATAAAATGGCTCTGATCCCTGGATCTGGCCAGGAGAGACCTTCCCCTGTTCAGGGGCTGAAGAGGAAGCCGATAGGGAATCTTCTGAGGGCCTGCATACAAACCCCTAGGGGCGGGGCTGGGTTCTGCCAGAAGTGGTGAGGCCACAGAACTAGCAGATGTGCTCATAGGCAGCTGGGTTTAGGGCATAATTTAGTCCTTCCAGCAAACCTAAATTAAGCCCTGGGCAAATTTGGACCCTGGAGCAGCCTGGCAGTGAAGGGGTGAAAAGACAGCTTAAAGCCTTCGGTCTTATTCACCTTTCTTCCCCACAGTTCTCTCTTGCACCGATTAGAGGCCAATAACTCTTTTTCTGATTTATTTCAGAAAATACTCTATCCTGGGATAAAATGATACATTCAACATTCCAGGAAGATCTTTTTCTTATAGGGTAAATTAGAAGGAGCTTAACTGTGAAATTTTTAAGAGATATACAGACTTTGACAGGATTCTGATGTTCATTGTTGCAGTTTCCCATGCTTCTAAATTCACGTTTGTATTTTCCATGGACACTAAAAATAATCCCTCTCTTTCAATTGTAATGGTAATTCTTTGTTCCAAAATTGGTAGTAAGCAAAGTAAAGAAACAAGCTATTACTGCTTTTCTGTCTACTTTCACTTCTTTTAAATGTCTGCTATAATTCAGGGTTTTTTCTCTCCTTCTATTCTTTTAGCAAAGCCGTCTACAAGGTCATGTTCTCGGGATCAAGGTAGCATGATCTACTTTTATTTCAAAAGTAAAGTAACTTAAAGCAGTATCTGCAGCTTGCAGTGCCTGTCAAAGTCACAACTTTTTTCATAGTACTTTACAACACGCTTTTTGTGTTTGAGCAAGTAGATTAGAGGTAACATTTCCAAAAATGCCTGTGCAGTTTAGGAATTGTTGGGAGTCTAATTTGGGAAACAGTTACAAGTTCACCCAATTTAAGCTTAATTACTTTTGCCTTTATTTATACAATTTTAGACTGAATTATTGTTACTGAAATTGTTTGACCACATATTTCTGCCAGACGTTAAACAGAGAAGATGGAATTGGTAGGGGGCCCAACTTAATGCATTTCAGGGCACTGGGAAGATTTTTTTTATAATTTTATGATGGTCATTGCTGACTTTGATCTTTGATTTAGTCTTTTAGTCCCATTTTTTTTAGTTTATTTGATTTTTTTTTCCAGTTTGGGCCTTGTTTATTTGAGGGGTTTTATACATTTTATAATTCTCTTATTACATTTTTTTTTACCTTTAAACATGTTAAGCATTTGTTTTAGGTAACCTGTACAATATGTATACACAAGCTTTAATTTACACAACTTTTGCTGCTTATGTCATTCTCTTTCTGTATCATCCTGCTTCTGGGTTTTCCCAGGAAAAGGGACTTCTTGTCTTTACAGGTTTGTGTATTTTTTACTTAAATTTTCCAGCACCACCTACCTTTGTCCTTTCAGCAATAGCATCATTTTAAGCACACCCACAATTCAAGGAGAATTGGCAAAACCACACTCATGGCAGCATGACTTTGGCCTGAGTGTTACCTCACTACCCATAATCACAATTAAAATATATCTAATACAGCTCTTAACCTTATCATTTAGCAATTCTTCATTTCAATGTTATAAGTCAGCGTATGTATATCATCCTAACTAATTTTTATTTGGATGGAGTGGGGGCAAGGGGAGTTATGGAAAATTTGATGACCCTTTTATGTCAACATTTCTTATCTTTTTCTCAGGGGACTTTTCCACAAAAGTCCGATATCATGTCTGCATATCGTTACAAACAAAAACATGCTAGCAATTTTCCATGTGTTGTATTTTGAGGAGTGTCTTGATTTTAGGACTTTAATAATCAGTGTACCCCAACAGAATTCAAATCCCATTGACTTTCAATGAGATTTGGTTCCTAAGTACCTAAATCACATTAGAAAATGGGACTCAGGGCTTGATCTATTCCCATTTCAAAGAAGGGTAGGTCAGTACACACATGTGCCGTAGTAGGGTCTATATGGACAGTTATTATGTGGCATGCTAGTACAGGGTTACCCTCCAGCTTGCCATACATTAACTGTTTGTACCCACAAACCCTTAATCTCTGAAATCACTTAGGTACTTTTGAATATGTTACCCATGTCTATATTACAAGTTGCACTGGTTTACCAAAAAATGCATGTAGATGAACTGGTACAACTTTGTGTATGGACACTCATATCTCTTTAAATATGGAATATAGTGGTTTAGTGTTGTGAGTGCAAGATGATATACAACAGATTTAAATGGATATTAGTGTCCACACAGTGTTTTGAATTGGGTTAACAACATTGTTTTTTAACCAATTTAAGTTAAACTGGTGCAATGTGTTTATTTAGACAAGCCCTTTATTTAACTTGATTTTGTTAAGCTAGTGCACTCCCCTGTGTATGCATTCTTAAAACAATTTAAATGTGGTTTATTTCACTTTGATTTAAATTAATTCTGAATTAAGGGGTGATCTTGAAAGGCACAAAGGCATCTATCTCCTGTTGGAAAGGAATGGGAGTAAGGCACGAAACTCCCACTTGGGTCTTTAAAAATCTTCCTCATAAACTAAATAGACACAAATTATGCTTAAACTGATGCCAATGTCCACACAGGGGATTTCACTGGTTTAATGGAATTTATTTTAAAAGGATATTGGTTATACTGATGCAACTTGTAATATAAACCAAGAAAATTTCTGAATCTTCAGGGCACATTGAAATGTCTGCCTATGCACTCAGGCTTTTACCACTTTAATTAGAACTGGTACTTATGAGTGAGGTGGGATGAAGCATAATCAAGCTATTTCATGTACAGTGATAGCTATACAAATACAGCTTTATTTAAAGCCCCACCCACTGCAGTACACCTTGTCAGTTATGTTCGATTATAATGCACTTCAATGACAAACAGAACATTTGAATATGCCTGGGGCATGTCACACACTAAAATGTGTTTCCATCATAAACCTTTCGTAAAAGTATTTATTTTGGGAACAAAATGTAACAATTACCTTAAATCTTCAAAGGAGATGAATTCTTTTTTAAATTCTGAAATTATAAATGTGGCAGCTGCTCAATAACTGTCACATCCTTCCACTAATGTATTAGGATTAAAATGTCCATGTTTTGTAAATAATTACCTATTTCGATGCAAGCAGCATGCATTTTCTTAATGTGAAATAGAGAGCAAGCTTCAGTTTGCAGAGTCACTTCAGATCATGTCACATTAATTGACTCATTATAATCTGATGTACTCTGTCATACTGTATACACTTTGTTGAGCTACTGTACATTTTTAAAATGCTATTTGCTATCCTCTTATTTAAATCAGGAAATATTCTCCTTTCGCTGCCAATAAAGGTTGACACTTTAACAGATTATTCAGATGAATCATGGGGACTCTCTGCTTCTCTACTGAGCTGCTGCAGAATTCCCTTCCAGGAATTATTGTTCAAAAGGCAAAAATCATATGTTATAGTGCAGAACTTCGTTGTTATGTTAGCTCCCCATTTCAGCAAGGTACTTAAGAACATACCTAGCTTTAAACATGTGATAGGCCCTATTGACTTCAATGTACCTGCTCAAATGGACCATTATTCTTAGTTCTTTGCAGCTCTTACGTGTCTCTGAACATTTCCTCCTCTTTTTTAAGTGAACATTAGAAAATATTTTCTTTGATCATTAAGTTATGTCAAGGTTCTTGTCATTAAAACAAATGTGAGTATATGCACTGAGTTTCTTTTAGAATTTGAAATGATTCTCATAACGATGACTCTGTAAAAGATTTGGGGGGTATGGCAGATAAGCAGCTGAACATGAGCTTCCAGCTGGATGCTCTGGCCAAAAAAGCTAATGTGATCCTGGGATGCATAAACTGGGGAATCTTGAGTAGGGGCAATACGTGGTGTATAAAGGATTCATGGAGTCCATCAATGGCTATGAGCCAGGATGAGCAGGGATGCTGTCCCTCGCCTCTGTTTGCCAGAAGCTGGGAATGGGCAACAGAGGATGGATCACTTGATGATTACCTGCTCTGTTCATTCCTTCTGGGGTACCTGGCATTGGCCACAGTTGGAAGACAGGATACTGGGCTAGATGGACCTTTGATCTGACCCACTATGGCCGTTCTTATGTTCTAAAGAGGGGTCTCAGGGTGTTTGTCTTTCAGCAGCTGAGGGGGGAATGGAAAGTCCTGCCATTCCCTGAGCTGAGTCCATTGCAATGGGCATACATGTGTTAGTGGTCCTTAAGCCAAGGCACTAGGACCTCAATTCGCTGACAATAAACCTGTCTGTTATGACTTTGCTACTGACATGAGTCTGTGGTCTTTTGGGCAGTTTGATTGAAGTCTGCTGTGTCAGCTATCTGCACAGAGCTGGGACAGCACACAAAAAGAACACACACACACACACAGAGAACCAACAACTAACTACATACCTATGTATATTTTGATTTGGTAGCACTTTACATTCATTTTGCACAGGGTACATGACTACCCGAAGCCAAGGAATCAGGCTTTCATGTGTATTTAATGCTCTCCAGGCAACTCCTACTGATCAAGTAAATGCCTAGCACTGAGGCTCAGTTTAATGAGAGAAAAAGTGACTTTCAAGATTACATAGGGAGGTGACAGAAGCAAACCAGGCAGAATGGTGATATTACAGATATAAATGTAGGGATGTGTTGGCCGCTAATCACTGACATCAGACAGTCATTGTGGTAGACATATAGGTTCTTAATTAGCATATTTTTGTTGTTCATTGCACCAAGCACAGAAACTGGGGAAAAAAGAGCTTTCCAACTGATGTGAAGAATACAAAAGTACATGTTTTTGCTATCAGTATTATCTAGACTAGAACAATTCTGCTCAGAACAACCTTGAATTGGCACAGTGTTGATCTAATAGACTTTCCCCTCTAGCTCATTGATACTATGATTAAGTCCCTGATGTAATTCCATGGGAATATCATTGGAAGCATCAGGGACCTTTAATTATTTCTGCTATATATAGTATTTTTTTTAAAAGCTACATATTTGTCTAAATTATTTGTCATGGAAAACAACAGGAAGCAGTGATAGCTTGTAAGGTTTAGGAAAGGGACACAGAAGCAACGTCATTTGAGAATACCACCTCCTCTATCTCTCATTCCACCTATTATTTATTTATTTATTTATTTAGTCACTGTGAATATTTGTTTTTGGTAGTTCTATTAATGTGGTAAGCAATTTTCAGACAGAAAAGAAGGGCCAGTCCTTGCCTCCCATTCCCACCTGCCATACCTCACTATCTAACAAGAGATAGACAAAAGGTAAGGGAGAGGGATATGGAAAAAAGTTGAGTTATCAAAGTGGTGTTAGGTTATGTCATTGCAATATCAGGTTCCCCAAAAAGAATATCTACATTATTCCTCAGAAATGGGTTTCTGGCAGAAGTGGGTCTTTAGGAGGTATTTGCATACAGAAGAAGCTACGGGTTTGCAGATGAATTCAGGAGGGATGTTCCATAAGAACACAAAAATGGCCATATGGGGTTAGACCAAAGGTCCATCTAGCCCAGTATCCTGTCTTCTGACAGTGGCCAATGCCAGGTGTCCCAGAGGAAATGAACAGAACAGGTAATCATCAGGTGATCCATTCCCTGTCGCCCATTCCCAGCTTCTGGCAAACAGAGACTAGGGACACCATCCCAGCCCATCCTGGCTAATAGCCATTGATGGACCTATCCTCTATTTAGTTCTTTTTTGAACCGTGTTATAGTCTTGGCCTTCACAACATCATCTGGCAAGGAGTTCCACAGGTTGACTGTGCGTTGCATGAAAAAAGACTTCCTTTTGTTTGTTTTAAACCTGTTGTCTGTTACTTTCATTTGGTAGACCCTAGTTCTTGTGTTATGAAAAGGAGTAAATAACACTTCCTCATTTACTTTCTCCACACCAATCATGATTTTATAGACCTCTATCATATCCCCGCTTAGTCATCTCTTTTCCAAGCTGAAAAGTTCCAGTCTTATTAATCTCTCCTCATACAGCAACCGTTCCATCCCCCTACTCATTTTTGTTGCCCTTTTCTGAACCTTTTCCTAGTCCAATATATCTTTTTTGAGATGGGGCAACCACATCTGTACACAGTATTCAAAATGTGGGTGTACCATGGATTTATATAGAGGCAATATGATATTTTCTGTCTTATTATCTATCCTTTTCTTAATGATTCCCAGCATTCTTTTCCCTTTTTTGACTGTCGCTGCACATTGAATGGATGTTTTCAGAGAACTATCCACAATGACTCCAAGATCTTTTTTGAGTGGTAACAGCTAATTTAGACTCCATCATTTTATATGTATAGTTAGGATTATGTTTTCCAATGTGCATTACTTGCATTTATGCATAGGAGATAACATGCATAGGAGATAACATGGAAAAGTATATGAAAATATTAGTGTTAGAAACTGATAAATGGATGAAAGAGTCCATATAATAGAACATAGCATCACTGATGGATTGGAGGGGCTAAGGGGTGAAAAGGCTGTCTATGGCTGGAACAGAGTCATGCAGGGCTTTGCACACAGTGACAAGGAGCTGAAATTTAATGAAATGGAGGAGGGAGAGCTGGTGGATGGATTCAGAGAGTGGGGGACATAGTGAGGTTAGCCAGTGCAGGAGGACCATGGTTGGGAACATATTGGAAGATGCAAGGACAAGGAGGGGGCCGAGGGGCAGAAGTGGGTGGGACAGTGCGGAAGGGAGGACTAACTGATAAGAGTGAAGGGGAAAGAAAGAAGGGAAGAGGACATGTAGGTGTGCTGGAGGAGGACTGCTGAGACACAGCAGTGGTGGATTAGTGACTGAAGGACTTAGTGATTAAAAAGTAGGTACAAAAAGTATAGTTAGCAGAGAGCCAAGTGACTAGTAAAATGAAATTATGAAAGAAATGGAAATTATGGAGAGAGCCAAATAGCTAGTAAATTACAGTGTCAAATGACTGGTAAATTTGAATTATGCAAATTCCCTCAACTTCTCTTTGCCCTCCCTCCTTACCTGGTAGAGGCTCTGGCTTTTGGGATTCATGAAAAGGGTGTAATCTAAAGGGAGTGCCCTGCAGTATTCAAGACATTCACAAATACAGGTTTCTCTCATTGTAGTGCTCCATTGGCAGACCTTTAGTTTACTTCAATGGGAGTTCTTCACACACCACTTTCACTGTTAGACCCGTAGTTGGAAATGTCTTACAAATAGGAAGCCCAGAAATCAGTGTCTCTCCCCATTTTCAGGATGCATGTTTTTCACAAGTCCCAGAGGCTCTTTCTGAGGGACATATTTTCCAGTCTGCCCCTCCTCTTTTGCTACTAAGAGAATTTACACTGCAAGAAATATATGAGAAAAATAAACAGTCTTTTCTTCCCTGGACCTACAGGAACATTAACCTGTAAAAGGAAGGTTGGTATAATTGGCCCTTTGGTATAATTTCCATTATTATCCTTGGGCTTCCTGAAACAGTCTTTATTCTGTAAGATCCTTTAGGTGGGAAGCAGTCTGACAAGACAATCTACTTTGTTGACAATGTTCATTAATTTTCTTAACATGTTGATGTTAACTTAAATTCTTTCTCTTCGGTTACTCACAATAACCGGTGAGAGCTCTGACCTTCACCTAGATCTGGCAACTGCTGACAACAGGGAAGCAGGATGTTTTGTATCCAAACTGGCGCTCACTCTCGGTCAGCTTAAGGTTTGCTGTCAGATAAATATGGATGGAATCTCCCCTATGCCTAAAAAGAGCTCTTTAATGAATCATTTGCTACATCCTAGCAAGAGTTAATTAGTTTATCATACATCTAGAAAGTAAATAATCTTTCATATACTCTAGTACATGGACTAGTATTCACTTGCCTTCCCACTGAAACATTGTAGAATAGTGTTGCCTTTCTTGTTGCCACATTACATCTGTTTTTTTTCTCTTCCGTCTCTTCTTTCCCTCCCATCTTCTCATACAATGTAAACATCAGCATCAGACTAATCCTTAATTTACTCTTGATATCCATTCTCTCACACACAGAAAATGCATTTGTATGGATCATGTATTTTCTGACATTTTATTCTCCAAGAAGAATATCTAAATTAAGACTGAAAGCCTGGTTCTCATGTGCACTCTAGCCACTTTTTGCTGCTTCATCAATTTAAAGGAGTTCTAAAGCAGGTGTAAATTCTATTCAGGCCCAAAGGTGTCTTGTAAATTACAGTTCCATCCAAACTAAAGCCCCTTTACCATGCAAAAAAAAAAAAAGTGTAGATGAGAATCAGGCCCTGAGATTTTCAAAATTGCTGAGGGGATTTGGCTACCTAGTTCCCATTAAAATTGCAACTGAGTCTCTTTTATAAAAACATAAAAATAATATGCATTTCTGCAACAGTTCTTATAGTTTATGCTCACAGTGTAAAGTTTCAGGGCTTCGAAGACAATCACAAGGAGCTTGAAGGTGAAGGGGAAGATAGCGAAAGAATCTGAAGAGAGAGAGGAGATGGTGATTACATTGGCCAGGAAAAGTGAGTGTTGCAGCTGCATTCTGAGGGTGAATTGAGGGTCAGGAACACCAGAGAGGGATTTGTATATTCATGGTGTGAAATGATACAGATCTGGACAAGGATTTTGTTGGTAGGGATAGGCAGCAAAGAATTGATTCTTGAGATAATGTAGGGGAAAACATAGAGAGATTTAGTCATGCCAAACCTCAGCTGGGCTTGATCCAAAACCTGTTGAAGACAATGGAAAAGCTCCAATTGATTTCAGAAGACTTTGGGTCACGCTCCTGATGTAAACAGATCTGTATCTCCATTAGTTTCGATGAATCAACACTAACTTACAGCAGGGTGGGGACATCATTGTTGGAGGAGGAGAGAAGAGTCAAAGATAACCCCAAGTCTGTGAATTCCAAAAATCTTTGTTTAAAAACAACACAGAAAAACCAAAACAGAACAAAACAAAACAAAAATGCTCCTGAGTATTTGAGCAAGGCCTTATGGCATTTGGAGTTAAAGACATTTGGAAACTAAACCTGAATTGCAAAATTTCCACATGGGGATGATTTATAGCATTGCCTAAGCAGAATTTATGTAGAAATAAAAATATTAATATTTATTTGTTTCTTGGACTAAATGAAAAATTCAATATCCTTTTAACAGTATTGTCCCTTAAGCATTCAATTTCTTAGAAGGACTGTTAAGTAAGATGCGAGATCAGAAGTGTTTTATCAATAATGTACAAGCCTTGGCTTTCATCTTGTTCTTTCTCAATTAATAACCTGGTTTCTGTTTTTTCATGCTTCTCTTCTTAATATACACAGAGAGAATCCTGAGTTTTATTCTTGCCTCTATATTCATAGACCCATGGAATATCAGAGTTGGAAGGGACCTCAGGAGGTCATCTAGTCCAACCCCCTGCTCAAAGCAGGACCAGTCCCCAATGTTTGCCCCAGATTCCTAAATGGCCCCCCTTAGGGATTGAACTCATGGGTTTAGCAGGCCCATGCTCAAACCACTGAGCTATCCCTCCCCCCCACAGAGTGCAATTCAGCAAGACACAACACCCACAGTTTTTATAATTTGGGATATCTAGTTTGAGATGCCTTGTTTTTGATATTTGTTTGCTTGATTTATTTTTGCTTTTCCAGAGGTGCTGAGCAGTACAACTCCCACTGCATTTAGGAAGAGGACGGTCAGCCCCTCTTGGGCATAGTTTTCAACTGTTTCAAACTGGGCTTCCAAAATGGTAGCCAATTAGAAAATTTTGACGGTAATATCTCTGGGCTTCACCTGGCCATTCTGTAAAATGGACAGAATTATTATTAAGCACTTTGAGATCCTCGGATGAAAGGCAGTGTAGAAGTACAAATTGCTATTGCCCTTTATTACATTTCTGCAGCTTCTTATAGTATATTCGCTATTGCTAATGTCATTGCTGTTTTAGTCTCAGATGACATGTCTTTGAGGTCAATATAATTTACTTCCTAATGTTCTTTTATTTAATATGTATGTCTTTCCTTGTAGTTATTAAAAATAGCCGATGTTTGAATTCAAACTCCTCTTTGATCAGTGTTCTTTAGGGTATAGTTAAACTATTGCCTTTTTTCCCCTCTCAAGCTTCATGAAGTTGAATAAAAATAGAAGTAGATTTCTCAATTCTATCCGCTTCAACTGTCTGTCTGTGTTGATCTAGTCAGATAGTCTGTCCCACCATCAAAGAACATTCCAAAAACCATCGTGTATGTAGGCTAGTTGGATGGAGATGTGGCAGTGAGGAGTAGCAGCTGTCATTCACTGAACACCTAACTAAATGTCATTTCAGCTTGTTTTTAAAAGGGAACTTTTGCCAACCAGGAAAAAAGGGTATTAAGTTCTCCTTCTTGGGAAGCTTTCACTGTTCAAAATATGAGCAATATATTGTAAAGAAAGAGCATTAAGTGCCCTACCCTGATCCCTAACATAGGTTTGTGTCCTAGTGTTTGCTGTTATCTTTTAGAAATTCATCAGAGAAGTATTCTTTGTGGATTCTTCTTGGTGTCCTTTCAGCATTTAATATTAAAAAGCAAAAGACTGAACTACTATTTCAACCATCCACCTACTACTATAAAGAGCTTGCTAATGTGTATCACTGCCCTGTACTGTATACTTAAACAGTTATGATGCTATGTCTGGGGCAATATATTGTTGTCACTCAGCCATTTTTGTCCTTTATTTCAGGCAATAGGGCTCTAGGATTTTTGGAACAAGAGAAATAAGTTCTGTCCCTTCTGCTTTGTAACAACTGTGAAGATTTTCAGCAGCCCTGGGTATGTTGCAGTGTTTAGCATTCCCATAGCACTGTTCATGTTCAAAGCAGTTTACAGACATCACTGTAAACTTATCCCCATTTTTTCAAGTAGGGGAAACTGTACAGAGTAGTTAAATTTTGCATTGCCTGAATTTCTAGCATTTAGTATCCCTGAGAATGGACCATTTACTCAATGATACCAGTAATGTTGGATTTCAGAGTAATGCACTTGAAAGTCCAAAATAACACATTGCATTTCTTCAGTATGGGGAAGTGAATCACATTTATGGTTCACCATCCAACCAAACACCTGATAGAGACAAGAAGCTCTTAGAAACCCCCCCTAGTGTTCTAATTGATCACTTACTCCTAAATGAATCTGTATGTTTAACTTCAGGTAAGGAAGACAGGAATCAAATGAGACAATGAACAATTTTTATGCCAGATTGTCCCAATTGACTTTCACATGCCAGTTTATTGATTTTTACATTATAAGGTCAAGATGCAAATTGGTCATCAGACAAGTTCTGGAGAAGAGCTCTTAGCAGTCAGATTTTACTTTGGACAGACTTTGAGGCATTTAATGGACTATGGTTGTGGCAAAATCAGTCCCTCATTATGGAATGCTGTTATTTAAGATACATATTGTCATAACCTGAGAACTTCAAAAATACTACTATTAGGGTGAAATCCTGGCTACTCTGAAGTTAATGGCAAAATTCTCATTAACTTTAATGGAGCCAGGATTTTGTCCCTGGCATGTAGGCAAGATTGGTAAGACTACATAAGCAATTAACTACTGCAGCTCTCCTAATAAAACAACATTAAACCCGTAATAGTATGTGTGTGCCTGAATGTACAATCTGCTTATCTGTACCTTGCTGAACAACCATCGGCCGGTTTTCTCTCTACTGGCAAAGGCTTGATTCAAACAAATAATCTGTAGGTTTAGCCCATCTGTAATTATTACTTGGATCATAAACGGTCCAATCTGCTTGGCAATTGAGATGCTTATTAGAATTACGTTCATCTTCTGAATCTGCAAGATGGAGTGGAACCTTCATGAGAGAAACAGTATGGTCTAGTGGAGTCAGATGGGTCCACAAGCCAGGATCCTCCTGAGAGGCAATGGGGGCTCTCCCACTGATTTGATGTGTAGCCTTAGACAACTCACTTAACCTCTCTGCCTCAATTTTTCCATTTGTAAAATGGGTATAATACTAATCTACACTACCTCTGAGGCATGCTGAGAATTAGTGCTTGTAAACACTGCACAGATGTAAAATACTGCCATATATAAAAGTTAAGTATTGTTATTTCAGGCCCTTCACCTTGTGATTATGGACAGAACATGGAAATAAACATATAAATTTTTTCGATCTTGTGTGATTTCAGATCTAGAAATGTGCATAGGCTTAGAATGTAGGGGGTTGAGAAAGGTGTGGTTTTTGTTTGTGTTTTTCCTTTCTGGACCAGCTGTCACAGCCCCTGTGTGACATCATTAAAAACATCCAACTGATCAATCTAAAGAGTCCAAACTGATACTCTAAGGAACAGGTCTATAAAAAGATTAAATATCGACTGCATTTGAACTAACTTATAAAAACTTCATCATGCTTCCAGTATACAGCAGCTATTCTGTACAGTCCTAAAACTACTAGGTACTGAGTTGATGGGAATTGAAGACCCTCACAGTCTGGCAGGATTGTGCCCTATATAAGAATTGTGCATCATATCAACTCAGTTTCTATGTCTCCATATAGGGAACTTAACAGAGATAAATGGCAACAATATGCCAGGATCTGATTTATTCTGGAATTTCATTTGTCCTGTAATATGTTCTGACAGGAAAATTGCAGATTGCATTGAAAGTGTAACATTAACATCGTTGCCTGCAGCAAATACCCTTTTGCAATATTAATGGGGGAAAAAAACAAGTCTTAGCCACAAATTACAATTGTACTGAAACTAAAGAAAATTAATGTTTTTTTTTCATAAACAATCAACAACCTAATTATCTTTTTCATGGCTTATTACATTTACTAAGCAAGTATATAAATGACTGACTTGAGAAATGTAACTTAAAAATACACACAAAAAGCAGGGAAATATGTCACCATAATAATATATTTTTAAAGTGACATGCTCTTTTTTGTAATAAGGCATAGCATGGGCTATGATATATAACAACTTACTGCAAAAATGAGCTGTATGTACTAACTAGTATCATGCTATTTAGGCATGAGAATTTGTTGTGACCACAAGTTACCACGGCTGCAAACAAAGTAAACAAAAAGTTGTTGATAGTGTTGACGAAGATATGGATCCTGTGCTACCATACATATGTCTCCAACAGTGCACTGAAATATTTTGTCATTATTTTTTCTTCTTAATGCAAAGGATAATGTAGAAAGGTTAACATTTTTATTTCAATAGCCATTTATTCAAAATCTCATGAAAAAAGATGTGATTTAATATATATAATATATATATAGAGAGAGAAGTTTTTGATGTTTTTAATAGTCCTTGTAACCTCGATGAATGCATGATTTATCGGGCTGAATGTGAGGGCTCGTTTGGTACACATTGGAGAATTGAAATTCTCTCAGTTGCAGGTATTGGTTCAGAGTAAACATTTTTTCTTTGTAAAATAGATGTACAAGAAAGCTTCTGATTTACTTCCTGTTGGTTTTAGATCACTTAATTTCATCAGCCATTGGAAGAGCTGACCTTTAACAGCTTTGGGACAAATGTCCTGGTGTAAGTGGAATTCAACAGCATTAAGCCCACTTACTCCATTGTTGAATTTGGTTCTATTTCCACTTCTAGTGCACTTACTCTTACAACTGTCATGTCTCTTTGCCTTTCGAATTATTTGTCTGGTGGGGTTATTACGGTTTCTCATCTTGATTTGGGTTGTATTGTTCAGAGAAGCTGCCCTGTTTTGATTAATAATATGTTAATGCTCCCAGAGTTCTTTGGTCATAGGACCAAATTGACTAAAAGGAAATTATCATCTTTTCAATTAGTCAACTGCATTTTAAACCCATTATTTCCTAGATAAACTGGTACAGTATGTATTAAACGTGATACTTTCCCTAAGATTTTATGAAGTGTATGGAATTCAGCATATTCAATATATTTTAATTGCACCTGAAATAGTTCACACAAGTCTAGCAGCACTCAAAATACCTAGCTGGGAAGGGAACTGTGGAAAGATCAATTTAGGGTGAATTTGGTTGTTCTGGCTGGGGTGAGTCTTGATAAGTTGCTGCCCGTATATGAGCTGAAGGATTGTTTCCTGATAATGAAGTAGGAGTTTTCTGGGTTCTTCATTTTCCTATCTGGACCGCATCCACCATTTTACCAGGAAGTGAGAGATTCATGTGAGTTGGAAGGAAGCCACAGAAGAAAGTATTTCTCTATTTTTTTCTTTACTAAAATCTAGTTGTGATTGACTGAGGAGTAGGTAAGGCACTGAGGTTGAACAGTATAATCCTTCTGCTGTGGATAGAATCCTATAAAGATACAAGTATTTTTAAAACTGGGGAAAAATAAAGATAAATGTTAATCATAGAACTGGAAGGGACCTCAAGAGGTCATCTAGTCCAGTCCCCTGCACTCGTGGCAGGGCTAAGTATTATCTTGACCATCCCTGACAGGTATTTGTCTAACCTTCTCTTAAAAATCTCCAATGGTGGAGATTCCACAACCTCCCTAGGCAATTTATTCCAATGCTTAACCACCCCTGACAGTTAGGAAGTTTTTCCTAATGTCCAAACTAAACCTCCCTTGCTACAATTTAAGCCCGTTGCTTCTTGTCCTATCCTCAGTGGTTAAGAAGAACAATTCTCCCTCCTCCTTGTAACAACCTTTTATGTACTTGAAAGCCGTTATCATGTCCCGTCTCAGTCTTCTCTTTTCCAGATTAAACAAACCCAATTTTTTCAATCTTCTCTCATAGGTCATGTTTTCTAAACCTTTAATAATTTTTGTTGCTCTTCTCTGGACTTTCTCCAGTTTGTCCACATCCTTCCTGAAATGTGGCGCCCAAAACTGGACACAGTTGAGGCCTAATCAGCACAGAGTAGAGCAGAAGAATTACTTCTCGTGTCTTGCTACAACACTCCTGCTAATACATCCTAGAATGATGTTTGCTTTTTTGCAACAGTGTTACACTGTTGACTCATATTTCGCTTGGGATCCACTATGACCCTCAGATCCCTTTCCGTAGTATTCCTTCCTAGGCAGTCATTTCACATTTTGTATGTGTGCAACTGATTGTTCCTTCCTAAGTTGAGTACTTTGCATTTGTCCTTATTGAATTTCATCCTATTTACTTCAGACCCTTTCTTCAGTTTGTCCAGATCATTTTGAATTTTAATGCTATCCTCCAGAGCACTTGCAATCCATCCCAGCTTGGTATCATCTGCAAACCTTATAAGTGTACTTTCTATGCCATTATCTAAATCATTGATGAAGATATTGAACAGAACCTGACCGAGAACTGGTCCCAGCGGGACCCCACTCTTTATGCCCTTCCAGTATGACTGTGAACCACTGATAACTACTCTCTGAGAATGGTTTTCCAATCAGCTATACACCCACCTTATAGTAGCTCCATCTAGGTTGCATTTCCCTACTTTGTGTGAGACAGTATCAAAAGCTTTACTAAAGTCAAGATATACCATGTCTGCTGGTTTCCCCCTATCCACAAGGCTTGTTACCCTGTTAAAGAAAGCTATCAGGTTGGTTTGACATGATTTGTTCTTGACAAATCCATGCTGACTGTTACTTATCACATTATCTTCTAGATGTTTTCAAATTGATTGCTTAATTATTTGCTCCATTATCTTTCCGGGTACAGAAGTTAAGCTGACTGGTCTGTAATTTCCCAGGTTGCCCTTATTCCCTTTTTTATAGATTGGCACTATATTTGACCTTTTCTAGTCTTCTGCAATCTCTCCTGTCTTCCATGACTTTTTGAAGATAATTGCTAATGGCTCAGATATCTCCTCAGTCAGCTCCTTGAATATTCTAGGATGCATTTCATCAGGCCCTGGTGACTTGAAGACATCTTACTTGTCTAAGTAACTTTTTAACTTATTATTTCCCTATTTTAGCCTCTGATCCTATCTCATTTTCACAGGCATTCACTATGTTAGACATCCAATCACCAACCAACCTTCTTGGTGAAAACCAAAACAAAGAAGTTATTAAACATCTCTGCCATTTCCACATTTTCTGTTATTGCTTTTTCCCCCTCATTGAGTAATGGACCTACCCTGTCCTTGGTCTTCCTCTTGCATCTAATGTATTTGTGGAATATTTTCTTGCTACTCTTTATGTTTCTAGATAGTTTGATCTCGTTTTGTGCCTTGGCCTTTCTAATTTTGTCCCTACATACTTGTGTTATTTGTTTATATCCATTCTTTGTAATTTGACCTAGTTTTCCACTTTTTGTAGGACTCTTTTTTTTTTTTTAGCGCATTAAAGATCTCCTGGTTAAGCCAGGGTGGTCTTTTGCTGCACTTCCTATCTTTCCTATGCAGTGGGATAGTTTGCTCTTGTGCCCTTAATAATGTCTCAGAAAAACTGCCAGTTGTCTTCAGTTGTTTTTTGCCTTAGACTTGCTTCCCATGGGATCTCACCTACCAACTCCTTGAGTTTGCTAAAGTCTGCCTTATTCAAATCCATTGTCTTTATTGTGCTGTTCTCCCTTATACTATTCCTTAGAATCATAATAGTGTACTACACAATAGTAGGAGACAAAATTCAGCAGAGGATACCAGTGCAAGAGTTTATTCTTGGGATTATTAATATTGGGATTACATGGGATTATTAATATTGATATAGACCTCAAATGAAGTCCTAGCTGTTCTTAATGAAAAACCCATGCACAGTACTCAATTTATCTACTTCAGAAGGAGGAAGGGTTGGCTAAATCTATCGGGATTAGAATCTGTGGTAGAGAAGGTTTTAAACAAGTAGATAAAAGATAGAGCTTGTCAAAAAATGACATTTGTTTTCCCCTGTGGAATTTTCCACCAGAAAAAAATATTTTTTGGTTTTTTGGTTTGAACTTTTAAATTTCCTGTAGGAGTCAAAACAACATTTCATTTTTTAAAGTTTCAAAACAACATTTTAAAATTAAATGAAAACTTTCATTTTAATCTGAAATATTGTTTTGGTTTATCTTTTATTTTATTTAATTTTTTTGGGGTGGGTGGGTTGCCTTTTATTTTGCCTGGCCTTTTCTACTCTCCTCTTCTCCCACCTCTCCCACAAGTTTCCTCTGGAAAAAGGAAAGAAAAGATAAAAACTGGGAAAAGTAGAGAAAGCCCACCTTTTAGACCTTTTTTACTGTTTTCAGACTGGTAAAAAGTTAGCAAATGGTAAAAACTAAACATTTCAGAAAAATGAATCCAATTATTTTTTCTGCAAAAAATTTTATCAACCCAATCCTATTTTCTGATGAGAGACTCTGCGTCTGGATTTTTCTAACTTGCTCTAATAAAAGCATTAAAGAACAAAGATCTTTTTGTCATTCAAACTTCCCTAATATAATAATACTTAGTATTTATATAGAGCAGGGGTCGCAACCTTTCAGAAGTGGTGTGCCGAGTCTTCATTTATTCACTCTAATTTAAGGTTTTGTGTGCCAGTCATACATTTTAACGTTTTAAAAGGTCTCTTTCTATAAGTCTATAATATGCAACTAAACTATTGTTGTACGTAAAGTAAATAAGGTTTTAAAAATGTTTAAGAAGCTTCATTTAAAATTAAATTAAAATGCAGAGCCCCCCGGACCGGCCAGGACCCAGGCAGTGTGAGTGCCACTGAAAATCAGCTCGCATGCCGCCTTTGGCATGCATGCCATAGGTTGCCTACCCCTGATATAGAGTAAAGGAAGGTAAAGCAGAAAAGAAATGTGTACATTTTTTTCAAAACAAAGTTTTAAAAAGTTTCCTGCAATTACAGGGCTGCTCTTTAACCTGACAAATATAGATCTATTCATATGGGTATCTCTTAAACCACAACAGCTATGTTTCACAAAGGGCACAAGTAAAAGCTTAGCATCAAAAAGCTTATATATAGTGGCTAGAGGAATAAAAAGAATATGAATATTTAAATATATAACAGATCCATAACATGAAGGAACTGAAAGGTCAACAAAACCTTATAATCTATCCTTTGTCCTTGGGAGTCCTATGAAATAGACAGAGCAACTATGCTGAGTTAAGTTAACATCATACAAGAAGGAAATCCACCAGTATTTGATAAATGTGTTTTGGAAAAGAGGATCTTGCTTGACCATCAAAGAAAAAATTCTTCTGTGCTGAAGTCTGAACTTTAAAAGTGTTGGCAAGCACTGAAGTATGGGAAGGTATTTCTAGTACAACAGGATGGGATTTTAAAACATTTTTCATTTGTGTACAGTGACATTTTTCATGGATGTTTTATAAAATTCTGAATATTAATAAGTTTGCTAAAATATTTTTGGAAATTAGTGTTTCGAGGGTCAGTATTGTACTAGCATGGGACTATGCTGATAAGGAGATGTTGTGATGTTAGTGGGGGAATAACTGGGCTATTGCATATGGTTAGACCTTAAGCATGCTCAATGTAAACAAGATGTTTCCAGAAGCCTGAGATGACTTAGACTGAGCTGAATGCTTGTGCAGCTAACTTTAAAGAGTGCTGTACTTTCTCTCTTGACTCTCTTGACACCTGAATGTTTAACAAACATTAGAAGAATTAAATATTAGGTGAGCAAAACAGAATTCTAACTGTAAGAAATTAGGACGTTTGTTCCTTCAGTTAGAGAATTCTTAAATTTTCATTTAATATTTGCAATAAACAGGGTGGTTAAGGGGTAAGATTGAATTGAAGTTGCTGTAGCTAACACAGGCAGCTAAGGACTAGAATTAAACCTGGGTTACACTGCATTCCATTGGCATAATGTAGGACTACAGGTCCTAATGGATGAAAATGGAATACCACAAGATGCCAGCAATGCCTACTTTGTTGTGGGCTAGAGGCCAGCTAGAATAACATCAAAAGAACTGGGAACCCCTTTCTTGGATAAAGGCACCTTAGGTGCCTGTGGCATTTCCTGTGAGAATAAGGCACGTGCTCAGTTGCACACAAAACAGCTGGAGGAAGAGTGCCTCTTAGAGCACTCACCTGGGATGTGAGTGACGGGTCAATTCTCCCATCTGCCTGATGAGGGAGAAAGGATTTAAACAGGGGTCTCTCACCCTTCATGAGGGGATGCTATGTGACATGGTTCTTCCTCAATCACTCCTGTTAAAGCTGTTCCACTCTGTGCAAATACTTAGAGTCATTGGGCCAAAGAGAAGGAGCATGTGACTCTCTCATCTGTTGGTTACGGCACCCACATGGGAGGTCAAGGGTCCAGTTCCCCTTGCTTCAATGACATATTAACGAACAGTTTTAACAGAAGAGAAAGAGGGAGCCACACATCAGACTATCCCATGTTCCAGTGGTTGGAGTACTTACCTGAGAGTTGGGAGATTCCTGTTCAAATAGTTTCTCACCATCAGGCTGAGGAGAGAATTGAACCTGGGTTTTCCACATCCCAGGTGAGTACTGTAACTATAGGGCTAAAAGTTACAAGGTGGGTACCTCCTCCTCCAACCAGATTTTCAAAGGGACCCTGTCACAAGTTGGCCTTCTCCCAGCACACAAAGGAACCACTGCCACACTCAGCGTCTCTTTCCAGGCAGCTTTACTTCCCAAATTTAAGCCAAAACGAAACAGTTCCTCAGCCCACCCTGGGCTACAAATCCAGGATTTGTGCAGGAAATGGCCCAACTTTATTATCATGCACATTGTGTAAAGAGTTGTCACTTTGGATGGGCTATCACCAGCAGGAGAGTGAATTTGTGTGGGGGGGTGGAGGGTGAGAAAACCTGGATTTGTGCTGGAAATGGCCCACCTGATGATCACTTTAGATAAGCTATTACCAGCTGGACAATGGGGTGGGAGGAGGTATTTTTTCATATTCTCTGTGTATATATAAAGTCTGCTGCAGTTTCCACGGTATGCATCCGATGAAGTGAGCTGTAGCTCACGAAAGCTCATGCTCAAATAAATTGGTTAGTCGCTAAGGTGCCACAAGTACTCCTTTTCTTTTTGTGTAAAATATTGAAATTTACAATGATCCTTCACTCCTTGAAAAGTATGCAGTGATATTAAACCTGTACAAAATTTACTAACCTCTATATTGGTCACCCACAGAACTGGAAGATGGCTTGGTTGGCCAGTGGCTTACATGGATATAAAGAAGGGCAGAATTTGACCCATAAAATTCAGATAAACTGACTGAGAGCCACCTAACTAATCTCTAATATGGTTTCCCTTTTCAATACACTTATTCCAGATTTTTAAACTGCATCCTTTGCTTCAGAAGGGCAGAGTGTAAATCCAATTTTTGGTTTTCTTTTACATTTAAAAGATGAGTGTGGCAGGGAAAATAAAGTTTACAGTAATAATAATAACAACTAAAAACCAAATCAGTAAAATGAAGAGCTGGACAAACAATACAAAGGCCCAGATTTTTAAAGCTATTTAGGCATTGCAATGCTTAACTGATTTAGAAGCCTAAATCTCATTTTCAGAAGGGGTTTAGGCACTTAATGGCCTAAAATGTATTAACTTAGAAACTCTCCCCATTGTCTGTGTTACAGTCTTAAAACTGCCCATTCTAGCTCTAGTTGATTCAATTGATTAATTGCTTTGTTCTTAATTAAAGAACCATATAAAATATTCCTTACATGCTCTGCAAGCTTTTCCCCATGCTAACTAATATATCAGTGTGAGGGAGCAATCAATCAGAAATTAATTTCCCAGAGCAGCACATTAGAACAGGCAAATTAAATGAAAGTGAGTGTCATTCAAGTTAAGAGGACATTGCTGAAATCGTAGTTTGTCAGAAACAGGACGAAATGTCAGCTTTCAGAAAACCTTATATCTTTTGGATACAATATAATATTTTATGAAAAATCTTTATGGAAAGCTAAACATAATTTGCTCTATATTGAAACTGTAGAATACATTTACAGGAAATAATGAAAGAATATTGCACTAACACCTTAATAACCTTCCAATTTCTGAACATGGTATAAATACTATTGATTACAGTGTTCTATTCATCTAAAGCAGTGGTTCCCAAACTTGTTCTGCCGCTTTTGCAGGGAAAGCTTCTGGGGGGCTGGGCCAGTTTGTTTACCTGCCGTGTCCGCAGGTTTGGCAGATCGCGGTTCCCAGTGGCCGCAGTTCGCTGCTCCAGGCCAGTGGGAGCTGTGGGAAGGGGCGCGGGCCGAGCGACATACTGGCCGCCGCTTCCAGATATTCTTTAACCTATTCCTTCCATATTGTGGCTTGTGTTCCTTCCCCCATAGTTATTTGTTGATTGTCTGGTCCCAATCAACCTTTTTAGTGACATCTGAAGCAAAATAGGCATTGAACACCTCTGCCTTCTTGATGTCATCAGTTATTAGCTCTCTTGCCCTGCTAGGTAGAGGACCTGTACTTTCCTTAGTCTCTCTTGCTCTTAATATAATTAAAGAACCTCTTCTTTTTGCATTTTATGTGCCTTGCTAGGTGTAACTCACTGTGTGCCTTCGCCTTTTGATTTTGTCCTTACATGCTTGTGCTATTCTTTTACTCCTCCTTAGCAAGTAGTCCATGTTTCCACTTTTGTAGGATTCCTTTTGATTTTCAGGTAATTAAAGAGCTCCTGATGGAGCCTTATTGGTCTTTTACTATTCTTCTTATCTGTCCTTTGCGTCTGAATAGTTGGCAGTTATATGTTTAATATTATTTCCTTAGGGAACTGCCAACTCTCCTGACTTCCTTTATCCTTTGCATTTTCTGCACGAGACTTTACCTGCCAGTTCTTGGAATTTGTTAAAGTGTGGTTTTTTTGAAGTCCATTGTCCTTATTTTGCTGCTCTCATTCCTTTCTTCTTCTTAGTATCATGAAATCTGTCATTTCATGATCACTTTCACCCAAATTACATTCCATCTTTAGATTGGAACCAATTCCTCCCTTTTTGGTCAGAATCAAGTCTGAAATGGCTGTCCCCTTGGTTATTTCTTACACTTTCTCAAACAAAAAGTTGTCCCCAATACATTACAAGAACTTATCGGAAATTCTGTGTTTTCAATATTACTTTTTCAACAGACACCTAGGTAGTTAAAGTCCCAGGCCTTGTGTTTTAGATATTTTTGTTATTTATTCTAAAAATGCCTCATACACTTCCTCTTCCTGATTTGGTGGTCTGTAATAGACCCCCTACCAGGACATCACCCCTATTTTTTCCAATTTTATCTTTACCCAGAGACTTTCAACTGGTCTGCCTCTCACCTCCTTCTGTACCTCAAAATAAGTGTCTATATGCTTGATGTAGAATGTGCCATCTCCTCCCTTTTCCCCCTGCCTGTGTTTCTGAACAAGCTGTACCCCTCTATACCAATATTCCAGTCACGAAATTTATCCCATCAAACACTATTTCACACACGCCCAGCTATACCATTAACGGATTGTTTTTTCTTTCATGACAATTTCACAGAATGATAGGGTTCCTTATTTACTGAGCAGGATTTGCCCCATGCAATTTTAGATTTCATTGAGAGTGAGCAATCAGTCAAAAACTAATCTCCAGAAGCAGTCGATAAGAACAGACAAATGTAAGGAAAGTCAAATGTATTCAAGAAAAAAATAATTTTACTGAACATTAAACTCATCCTGAACAGCAAGAAATGTGTTCAGCAAATCAGATTCATTTAAAATATATTTACATATTTAAAAACAAACAGTGTATAATTGGTTGTGTAAAACATTTAAGGAATGAAACAAAAATATATCTTTCTGCATCCTTAATAAAATTCCTACTAACTTTCTCAATATTACATTAAAGATAGTTGGACATAAATGTGCATTCAAATGTGCAATGGTTATGATACATTAGCATAACACAGAACAAACAATAAGGATAGTAAGAACTTATCTGAATAGAAATCAGGATTTATTGCGGAAAAAATGGTTTTATGTTTATAACTTTGTCCTATGTAAAATGTCTTGCATTACTAGTGATCTGTCATGAGACAACTTGAAAATGTAGTATTCATCAGTGTAACAATTCTGAATTATATAGTCAAACTGTCAGCATCTCTTATTGTCAAATTTTAGGACTGTTTCATATTATTAGCGAGACAAGGTGGGTGAGGCAACACCAACACTGCGTATTTTGTAGCAAGGTCTCAGTTGGTCCGCCGAGCCGCTGGGGTGCGGCGGAGAGTTACTGCCTCGCCAAAAGGCCCTGGGGCACACCTCACTTTCAATGGGGACTTAGCAGAGGGAGGTGTGCCGTTGCAGTTGGCACAACATGGAAGTACTGGCAAGAGTTCGTGGCATGCCCCTTTGGCAGGGGAGCACCGGCAAGGGTCCGTGGCGTGACCCTCAGGCAGGAGGGCACTGGCAAGACTCTATGACGCACCCCTCAGGCAGGGTGGGTGCTGGCAAGAGTTTGTGACATGCCCCTGAGGCAGAGGAGCGCTGGCAAGAGTCCATGATGCGTCCCTCAGGCAGGGGGCACCGGCAAAAGTCTGTGACGCGCCCCTCAGGCAGTGGAGCACCAGCAAGAGTCCTTAGCCCTTTATTGAGGTTCTGCCACCCCAGGGCGGGGTGGCAGGGGTAGGGGAACGCAGGCCCACCTGACTCCACTGCATTCCAGCCCAGGGCCCTGATCGTGGTGGTGGTGGGGGAGGGTCCCACCACTGGGTCAGTGGGGATCCATCTGCAACACGCTGACCAAACACCAACTCACTGCACTGTCCAGTTCTGCCCCTGAGCTATTTCCTACCCGGTCTTTTGAGTGGGTCCCTCTGATTCCTCCAATTCATCAGGGTATTCAGCCGCCAGTAGCCCCGGTACCTCCAGCTCGCCCTCAATGTCAGGCTAACTCAGTCTCGGGTCACTGCCCAGCTCCTCCAGTTCCTCAAGGTATTCCAGGGCCAGCAGTCCTGGTAGCCCAAGTCCTTCCTCTGGGTCAGGTTTCCCCTGGACAAGGGCGTTCCCTGGTTTGGCAGCAGGATCCCCAGGGAGCAGCCAGTAGCCTGTGTCTGTCTCCCTCCCTGGTGCTGCTCTGACTGGGCTAAGGGCCCCACTTTTTGTACTTCGTATTCCACCCCTCCCCTTCCAGGGGGTGGAGTAAGCTTGGCCTGGCTTCGCCCACTCAGGCTGAAAGAGTGGCTCCTCTCCCTCTGGTTCAGAGGGAGACCACACCCGCTCCCTACACACCCCACCCCTCAAACCCAGCTCCTGATTTTCAGAGCTGGTGTCCTCACCCTCCCCTAAATGGGATAGGAAGTCCATGTTAGCATTGTCCCTCCTCGCCCAATGGTGAATGTTGAAGGTGTAGGGATGTAGAATGAGATACCACCGCCTGGAATTAGTATCCTTCATCCTATTGAGCCACTTCAGAGGTGCATGGTCTGCAACCAGTACAAAAGCAGCCTCGAGGATGTAATAGCAGAGGGCATCAACCACCCACTTAACTGCAAGGGCCTCTTTCTCAATGACGGAGTAGTTCCTTTCTCTGGGGAACAGCTTCCTACTGAGGTAAACGATAGGGTGTTCCACCCCGGTCCACCGCCTGTGAGAGGACCACCCCAAGCCCCACTCCTGAGGCATTGATCTGGATGATGAATCCATGTTGAAAGTCAGGGTTGAAGAGTACTGGCTCACTACATAGCCGTTCCTTGATGGTTCAGAAGTCCTTCTCACATTTGTCAGACTAGCAAACTCAGCAGGGGCTGTCTTTGATCTGGAGCTCTGTCAAGTGGGTGGCAATGGTGGCAAAGTGGGGTACAAACCGCCGGTAATATCCAGCCAAGCCCAAGAATCGATGCACCTGCCTCTTCGTGGTTGGCGCCTGGTATTCCTGGAGTGCTTGGACTTTCCCGATGGGGGGGTCGTACCTGCCCTCAGCCCAAGGTGTACCCCAGGTAAGTGGTCTCCTGTCGCCCAATCTGGAACTTTTTAGGATTTGCCGTAAGCCCGGCCACGCAGAGGTCCCCGAGGACAGCCGCCACCTGGTTGACATGTTCTTCCCAGCAGCCGCCATAGATGAACACGTCATCCAAGTAGGTCGGGGCGTACTTGGTGTGTAGTTGTAAAATCCAGTCCACCAAGCACTGGAAGGTTGCCGGGGCCCCATGGAGGCCAAAAGGCATCTGAGTGAAGTGGTACAGCCCTGAAGGGGTGGCAAACACTGTCTTTTCCTTGGACCCAGGGTCGAAGGGGATCTGCCAGTACCCCTTTGTGAGATCTAGTGTGGTAATGTAGCGGGCTTCCCCAAGCTGCTTGAGGAGCTCATTGACGCGGGGCATCAGATAGGCATTGAACTTTGAAACAGCATTTACTCTCCTGAAGTCAATGCAGAACCGCTGGCTCCCATCTGACTTTGGGACGAGGACAGTGGGGCTCCGCCATTCGCTGTGGGAGTGCTCAAAAACAACCATCTCCAACATCGCCTGGACTTCCTCCTTTATGGCCTCCTGCATTTGCCTGGGCAAGAGCCAGGTTGCCTCTCAGACCACCACCCCAGGTTCGGTCTGGATCATATGGTAGGCAATGGCAGTTCACCCGGGTTTTGTGGTGAACGTCTTGGGGAATGCTCTCACTAGGCAGCGGGCCTGCTCCCACTGCTCGACCATAAGAGTCTCCGCTAGCTGGGGTTCGCCATCGTCGGGCTCCTCTGAAGGTTGCAGCCCCAGGTCCGGCCTGGGGAGTAAGGGGCAATTAATAGTTCGTCCCGTTCCTGCCTGGGCTTTAATAGATTCACACAATAGATCTGTTTTTCCTTCTGGTGATCAGGATGCCTGAACTCATATGTGACTGGTCCTATCTGGCAACGGACCTCATTTGAACCCTACCAGCGGGCCAAAAGTTTTGATTCCTCAGAGAGAAGCAGTAGGAATACTCGGTCACCAGGCACAAAGGATCGGGCCTGAACACCCCAATCGTAGTTTTGCTCCTAGGCTTCTTGGGCTGTGTTTAAGTTCTCCCTCGTGAGCTCGCCCACCTGCCCATGCCAGCCATCCCT
Organism: Lepidochelys olivacea; assembly: GCF_965140295.1. Lineage (NCBI taxonomy): Eukaryota > Metazoa > Chordata > Testudines > Cheloniidae > Lepidochelys > Lepidochelys olivacea. The sequence goes on from NC_140413.1 coordinate 25,208,589, forward strand.
GCAGCTGTAAGACATATTGCAGGAGTCCCTGCGTTGTGGACGGAGTGTGTTCCCAGGCTTCTCAAGAGGTCCAGCATCCCGTGGGGTCACGGGATGGAAAGAACTTTGTGGATGACTGGGGGACCTCTCGAATTGCCAGCAGTAAAGGAGGGAGCAGTTGGTCCCACTGGCAGAGGTGATCGGTGGGGAAGCATCGCAACATTCCCTTCAGGGTCCGGTTAAAACATTCTACCAACCCATGAGTCTGGGGATGGTAGACCGAGGGCTGCAGTTTCTTGATCCCTAGAAGGGCGCATACCTGGCAGAACAGCTTAGATGTGAAGTTGTCCTCCGATCAGTGAGTATCTCCCGAGGGAGGCCCACTCGGATGAAGATCTTCATGAGTTCTACAGCAATAGTGCGGGCGGAGATACTTCGTAAGGGGACAGCCTTGGGAAAGCAGGTTGTGTAGTCCATCAGAACGAGGATGTATTGATGGCCTGCCTTGCTTTTTGGAAAGAGCCCCACCAGGTCCATCACAACCCACTCAAAGGGTACATTGATGACAGGCAAAGGGACCAGGGGGCCTTCTGTACTCCAGCCAGCGCCGTGTGTTAGCACTCCGGGCACGACGTACAGTAATCCCTCACCTCACAGTGGACCCCGGGCCAGAAGAACTGGGTGAGGACTCTTGCCCCAGTTTTCTCCTGCCCTAAATGGCCTGCAGCTAGGATGTCATGTGCGAGTTTCAGGACAGCCCATCGATGAGCGTGGGGAACCATGAGTTGGGTCCAGACTTCTTGGGTCTGGGGGTCAAGTCAATGCGGTACAGCTGATCATGATTCAGTTCGAACCTAGGCCATTAGGTAGCGCGTGGGGCCTCAATGACCTCGCCATCCACCTGGGTCAGCTGCTTACAGGCAAACCGCAGTGTAGAGTCTTCCCTTTAGTCTCGACTAAAGTCTGCATGGCCGGGAGGGGGGCCAGCAGTCTCTGGGTGGTCCCAGTCAGGGGTGGGAGCTGGGGCGACTCCGGGGTCAGAAATCGTGTCTGGGGCTACCTCTGTCTTAGGTGGAGTTCCCTTGAATGCCTCTTCTGTTGGTAGGGATTGGACTACATCAATGAAGTCTGGCCAGTCACGGCCCAGAATAACTGGCTAAGCCAAGGGGGACACCAGCGCCACAGTCATTAACTGGGTCACCCCGTTTACCATGAGAGGGACCCAAGCCGTGGGGTATGCTTTCACGTCTCCATGGATGCACTGCATCCGGACCTCCCCAATGGTCTGCTCGGTGTCTGGGACGAGTGCCCAGCGGACAAGGGTCTGCCCACAGCCCGAATTAACTAGTCCAGTAATGTGGGTCCCCGCAACTTCCATGGGGACCATCAGTTTTGCAGCGGACTGGTGACGTGCCTGCGACTCCCTGGTGTACACCTGGGGAGTTATGGGCCCATTGTAGTGCAGTCTCGCTGCAGATGTCTGTACTCAGCACACTGCAAGCGAGATACTACCCCTAAGCACCTCGGCCACGCCAGGGCATCTCTTAGACCCTGGGGCTGGCTAGGGCCTGGTACCAGGGTCGAGCACCCAGACGTGGTTTGGGGTGCAGACTCTGGGCGTTGGGGAAGGTGGGTCCCGCTGCCGTCCGGTTGTCAGGTATGGGGTGGCCCATCAGATTTGGGCAGGGGCCCCTTTTCAGGCTTCTGTGTGCTGGGCGCAGAGTGTGGGGTGTAGGCTGCCGGTCCTATTGGGGCCTCCGCCACTAGGAAGTCCTCCTTAAGCGTGACGGCTGTGCTCAGGGTTGTGGGCCAGTAGCACAAAACCAACACCCTCCCCAGGGTTGGGAAGATGTGTACGAATTGTTCGAGGATGACCTGTTCAGTCACCTCAGCCACTGTCTGATGCTTGGGCTGTAGCCATCGGCAACAGGTGTCCTTTAATTCCTGGGCCACAGCCCAGGGTCAGGCACCTGGTGAGTAGACCTTCCCCCAAAACTGTTGCCGAAATGTCTCTGGGGTGATGTCCAAGGCATCCAGGATCGCCGCTTTCACCCGGGCATAGATGTGGACCTCATCATCCGGAAGTCCCTGGTAAGCCCTCTAAGCGAGTGCCATCAGGTAGGGAACAAGGAGGGTCGCCCATTGGTCAGGTGCCCAGCCAGCCACTGAGGCAACCCTCAAGCAGGGGGCACCGGCAAGAGTCCTTAGCACTTTATCGGGGTTCTGCCACTCCAAGGTGGGGTGGCAGGGGTAGGGGAATGCAGGCCCCCCCGACTCCACTGGGTTCCAGCCCAGGGTCCAGGGTTGGGGGGGGGACGGTCCCGCCACTGGGTCAGCGGGGATCCGTCCGCAACACACTGACCAAACACCAACATACCGCACTGTCCAGTTCTGCCCCTGAGCTACTTCTTACCCGGTCTCTCGAGTGAGTCCCTCTGGTTCCTCCAATTCATCAGGGTATTCAGCCGCCAGTAGCCCTGGTTCTTCCAGCTCGCCCTCAGCATCAGGCTCGGGTCACTGCCTGGCTCTTCCAGTTCCTCAGGGTAGTCTGCAGCCTGCAGCCCTGGTAGCCCGAGTCCTTCCTCTGGGTCAGGTTTCCCCTGGTCCAGGACATCCCCTGGTTTGGCAGCAGGGTCCCCAGGGAGCAGCCAGTGTCTGTCTCCCTTCCTGGTGCTGCCCTGACTGGGCTAAGGACCCCGCCTTTTGTACTTCGTATTCCACCCCTCCCCTTCCGGGGAGTGGAGTAAGCTTGGCCTGGCTCTGCCCACTCAGGCTGAGAGAGTGGCTCCTCACCATCTGGTTCAGAGGGAGACCACACCAGCTCCCTACATATTTCATACTCTGTCATTTAGGCCTGGTTACATACTTCAGCACTGAATTCCAAATAAACTGGAAGTTCAACACAGTATGTGAACACTTTTTGAACTACATTCCTTCAGTATCCAACCATTTCCAGGCTAGAACTTTTTGACAATATGGGAACAGGTTTCTAAAACACAAGTGTCAGCAGGTATATATAACACTTTTCACAAAGTGATCACGCTATGGTTGACCCTATCAGTCCTCATCCTCAAAGGAAACCTGCACAACATTTTCAAAAGATGAGCCTGGGAGCTTAAATGCATAACTTTGCTAGACACTAAAACTCATGCACTGAATAGAGACAATGGATTTATGGCTTATTACAACAAGCTATAACCCACTAACAAACCCTCACACAACTGCCTTACCCACCTTTCCTTTCCTCCTTATGACTGGAGGAGTGTTAACATATATTTTAAGGTGAAATGGCCCGTTAACCACTTACGCTAAACAATCTGTTCCATCTTGTATTTAGCTAAAAAGAAAAGGAGTACTTGTGGCAAAGGTGCCACGAGTTCTTCTTTTCTTTTTTACGGATACAGACTAACACGGCTGCTCCTCTGAAACTCGTACTTAGCTGTGACACTCTGAGTGATTTTTCAAGAACTGAAGAAGAGCACTGTGTAAGCTCGAAAGCTTGTCTCTCTCCCCAGCAGAAGTTGGTCCAATGAGAGATGTCTTCGGAAGGACATTAATTACAGTTACACGAAGAGAAGATGAGCCTTGCTATTCTAACTGCATGTGGGGAAAAACTATAACCTTATGAATACAGTATAGATGTGGAACTAAGAACATCTTCAGAAACAAATATGGGAATTGGATTGAAAGCTTCCCAGGAATCCGGGCATCCCATTTGCTAGAGTTAAAGACAATAGCTGGTCAACACAGCTGTGACAGCCATTACAAAAACGTGGTCTACACTCTAAAGCTTGACCGAGCTTAATTTTTCAGGACTGTGAAAAAAATTAGTGCCCCGAGCGCTGTAGTTAGGTCAACCTAACCCCCAGTGTACAAACAGCGAGGTCGATGGAAGTTTTTTTCCAACCTAGCTGCCATCTCTGAGAGGTGGATTAACTGCATCAATAGAAAAAAACCCCTTCCATTGATATAGAAAGCATCTATGCTGCTGTAGTGCTTATAGCATAGACATAGCCAAAGACTGATTAAATCTTATAGGAACTTCAATACTGGAAGGTACAAGCATGAGAAGAGGCTACATCTCCCTCTGTGACTTTAATTTAGCTAGCTCATTCTTATAGGGTGAAGATTTTACATTGATGATTTTATTTCTCTTAGTTGAATAAAGGTCTTTTATTTTGAATATACATAATTCTCAGACATTTGTATCAAAATCATAACAGGTTACTAACCTGAATGGCTGACATGGCAGAAATACAATAAACTTTTTGTGGTTTATTGCCAGTTTGTGAAAGGTACAATTTATAATCTCAGTAGCAATGTGAACATGAGTAAGGCCTATTATTCATCTCCTGAAGGAAGGCAGCTGACATAATAATGGGATACAATCAAGGCACTAAATGAATAATTTCCCCCTTAATTTATAGCCAGACCAATTCAACTTATTTGCATATCCTATAGATCTACAAGCCAGCTAAGTCAACTCACAGTGTTTGGGGTATGGAATCTGTAATTTCAGAGTTGGTGATAACAATAAAATAACTGACTATCCAGAACAGGGCACCTGGGCTAATAATGAACTCATGATGGATTTTCTACTGGATTAATAGCAATAATATTCTAGAATATCACTGCTTTCAGTTTGCCTTCCAACACTCTACAGCCAGTGATGAGCTGCCAGAAGCTGAAGAACCGGTTCCTTTGGTTGCTCCGGGTCTTTGGCGGCACTGAAGGGCCCACTGCCAAAGTGCCACCAAAGATCCGGAGTGACTGAAGGACCCACTGCCGAAGTACCACCGAAGACCCGGAGCGACTGAAGGACCTGCCGCCAAAGTGCCGTTGAAGGGCTGCTAGGTGAGTAGAAATTCTCAGGGGAGCCTCCCCAGCCGAGAGCTCAGGCGGGACGGACAGGATGGGCCCAAGTTTACCGAACTCCTTTAACAGCTGGTTCTAAACCGGCTTCAAAATTTAACAACCGGTTGCGAACCGGTGCAAACCGGCTCCAGCTCACCACTGTCAACAGCTCCTGTCTCCCTGCTTCACTGCACTCCCTCAGAGTAATAATTTACTAACTAAAGGAATACACTAGATATGTGCAATTGCTGCTACAGCCCCCCCTATGGTGTACTTTCTCCCCTAAACTGATACATTTATAACAGAATTTTATGGTGGGGTCACCTACAATAGCAGGGAACTGGAGTTGATGACCCAGGAAGTCCGTTCCAGTCCTATGCCCTATGTTACTAAGATCCCATTGCCTGGGTGTAAGCTAGTAGAAGCCATCAGAATTCAGGAATGCCTCTCACCCAGTGCATTTTGTTCTACAGTTTATGCATGGTAATGGCCTTCCAAAAGGTTTCAGTAATCTGGATACACTGGATACACACTGAACGTGAGAATCTTGATGTTCACCCACTACTATTTTAGATAGTGTAGCAGGTATGTTTAGCTGAAAAGTGGGTTTTTTTTTTCATTTCCCCACAATTTTTTTCCTTGTTGATTTATTATTCTTGTTAAAATCTGGAAGTACACTCTGTGGCAGTTGTATTTATGTTTGTGAACTAACACATCCTAAGATATTAGCATTCCCCATTATTTGTTACTGCACAATATCTGCAAAACGGGTAGTTTATTCAGTACAGAAAATCATAGAAGGAAAGAAGAGTAAGTGCATGAGAGAAAAAGAGGGTCAGTGGAGAAACTGAAGTCCCAATCCTGCAACCCTTACCCATGTGAATCATCTTTTCTCATGTATGTAGTTCCACTGAGATGAAGATGTAGCTGTCCTTCTTTTACAACACAGAGTATCTTGGAAAAGGGAAGATATTATGTGTTGATCTAAGGGGGCCATTCAGCTGCTTATTGTCAGTTGTTTTATTCTAAACTCTTGTGATTAATCTGAGCTAAGTGTTGAGAGCACAAGAGGAAAAATTTATAAATTATAACAGAGCTCATTACCTTTCACTGTTGTAAGTCTTGTCCTTCTCATAAATTCCACCTGCTGACTATCATCTCTTGCTGAATGTTTTTTATGTAGCAATCATGAAAGACTCATTGAGTGCAAGCCTAGGTGAACCCAATTCTGCTGTAACACCTATGTAACCCCCAACGAGATTACCTAGATTCCTGGGGCTCTGTCCGCTGGCAACTCAGGGAGAGGCACACTGTCCCTGGTAGGGAGGGGGAGCCAAGGCAAACTCAGAGTCTGCCTCGCAACCAATAGGGAGTGAGATGCCCTTGCCAGGGCGTTCAGGAAAGGGGAGAAGCCATTTTTGAGTCAGTCTGGAGCCAGCCAGGGCAAGGGCAGGACTGGCTGTGTGGGGAGCTGGTGAGTTCCAGGCCTGCATGTAGGGTTCCCCCTGAAAACTGGCCTCTAGGGACCTGAAAGCAAGATCCCTCAGCTGGGCTTTTCCTTCTCCACTGATGATTCCCAGTTTGTAGAGATTTGCTGGGAAACTTCCCCAGCCAGGCTGAGTTAGCCCTCCTGCTCCCTAGGTGAGACCAGTCACCACGTGGTCAGCTCTGCTCTGTCTGCTAGTTCAGGGCTGCTGCCTGTTGTGTGTGTGTCTGGATGCTGGACTAGGAGACTACAGTTTGGATTTTAGTACAGTTGTGTAACCTGCACCTTGAGCCCTGCACTCCTTTGTGGTGAGGGGAAATCCTGGGACCAAAGCAGCCTGATCCCTGCCAGCAGAGATCAGCGCCTCTGTACTGACTGAGGAGTCCAGAGTCATCTCTGAACCTGAGGATCATTCATGGAGTTTGTAAGTGCACCATCTTTTAGTCAGTCAGTCAGGGAATTTGTTTTGGGGACCCCCAACTCCCTAAACTGTGTCCTCAAGCCAGGGAGTAAGGGACTGGGGATTTTATAACCTGCTGCATATTAAACCTGTGGAGGGATTTACCACCTTCTCTCACTTGTGAGTCCTTTGGGCTGTACTGACCGCAGTCAGCCACACTGTTAAACTACTGCAGAGAAGAATTTTGTGGTTATAAGTCATCAAGGGCCCCAACAAAGTACGTGTACCAACAGGACACTAATCTTACATTTGCTACCGCAGGTCCTGTGACTGGGGAAAGTCACAGGTATTATAAGTGTGGGCACCTGTGACCCTAAAAATAGTGTTTTACCCAGTTATGTATATATGTCTCCTGTTACATACAATATATTCAACATAATAATTATATTAATTTGTGTTATTTCTTGGAAGTCTCCAACTATCTGGCAAGTAAGTGGGGAGTACCCTAGAGTTTTACTCCCAAGCTGCCCTGGTGACCCTGCCAGGAAGGAGCAAGAGGGGTGGAAGCACCGCCAAATAAATCCATAGGAAAAAATAAAGAAGATACACCCTGCTGAGTGGGTAGTGGGATCCAGAAGTACCTAGACCTGTCCATCAAAACCTGTAAGCAGACTGGCATTAAAGAAGGTAACCGAGTGGAGAGGGGGTGCTACACCTATAAGAAATTTGCAAACTAATAACAAAACACTCGACAGCACACACGCTTCATCCACCTGGGGAGAGGATAAAAAGAACAAACATGTGACAGATGTTAGTCACATTGCTATTGGAAAGCACATGGACATTACAGTGATAAGTGTGATAGAAGAACCTATATAGGTAGGAGGGGCATCTGGGATAACTGATTATTTTTCAAAGAATTTTTGATATCATGTGTTACCTCTCTCCTCCACCCTTCCTGTATAGCTTGTTTTCTAAGGTTAAACACCTTGTGGCAGCAAGGAATATTTATTCCTTTATGTGTGGGAAGTGCTTAGCACATTGCGCATGCTACCATGATTCTAGATCCTCAGCTGGTGTCATTGTGTATGTCTATACAGCAAAAGCTGTGCATGGGGTAACCTACCTGATCTAGCTTGACTCCAACTAGTGCAAGTAGCAGTAGTAGTGAAGACAGCACAGCCCAGGCTTTGGAACTGGCAAGCAAGCTGCGTATGTATCAAGGGTCTGTGCTGCGTTTGTATTACCTGAATGGAAGCGCATGCTGGGTGGTCTTCACTGCTCTGTTACCTGCACCAGCTGGATACCCAATGGATGCAGCTCCATAAATGCTAATGGAGCTATGCTCATTTACACCTCATTTAGGCTCATGATAAATAACAAGCCAAAGTAACAGCTTAAACAAAACAAGTGTCTGTGGACTGAAACCACCATTAAGTTCCACGAAAGCTTATGCTCAAATAAATCTGTTAGTCTTTAAGGTGCCACTGGACTCCTTGTTGTTTTTGTGGATACAGACTAACACGGCTTGATACTTGACATTAAGTTCCATAGATGCACAGTAAAATGTGCCTAGATCGACCACTCACAGGAGTTAGCAAAAGTGGTCACTTGTAAAAGTTGGTCTCTGTTCAAAGGTTTGCTATAAAATGGACACCTTTACAATGTACAGAAAGGCTACTATAGTTACTGATGTTTCAAGTTTAATTTTAATCGCCTTTTAAATGAACATTACACAATAGAGTACTGTACTGTATTTAAAATCTCTTGATGGGTTTATTAATACAATAGTACACCATTTGTGTTAATCAAATGAGGAAATTCTGTTCACTAATAAAAGTGCTTATTTTCTAGACTGAAGCCAAAAGAAATTTTTTACAATTACAGGTACCTGTATTATGAAAAAGTCCTGGTTTAAGTCTCAGTAGCTTGTATTTATTTGCAAAAGTCACTTATTCTTGTCTGCCTCTGCAATGATAGGAGTGTGTTTACCACTTCTTCTTCTTCTGCATCACTGAACAGCTATAAAAAGTCGGTTGTTGCCCTTTTGAATGGCAAATGCTTCTACGTCTTAAATCATATTCTTGGCTGAATGCACAGAAATGATTCTTCACAGGAGTTAAGTGGCACCATTGCAATCCTCTTCTTCTTCATCATCATAATCAGTTTTTGTATCACTGTGTGAGTCATCATGTGGCTTGCAATTTTCTAGGTGCTTTGTAGCAGGTTCTGACAAGTCTTGACATCTTCAGTTGTTGAAAGGTTCTCATCAATCTGGTACGTCTTCTCAATCGGCACACCAAAAAGACTGGGACATGTTAACTACCACAAGAGGAAGCTCATATTTATCTTCTGGATGAATGTTTTTATTTGGTGAATCTACAATTGACTCGGCAATAGTGAATCCGCATTTAGCAAAGTATTTTTGATGGTGCTTGGCTCAATCTCACTCCAGGCTAGATGAACCCAGTGTATTGCATCCAAGAGTGAAACCCTTTTCAAAATCACTGGACTCGATGAAGTTGCATCAGATTCCATTTGATGAAAAGTAAATTGAATTTACCTTTTCTGAAATTTCAGTTTTAGGGTTTGAATAACACCAGCATCCATAGACTGTAATACAGAGGTGCTGTTTTGGGGAAAGAAGCAGAGTTTAATGTTTGGAGTTTATCAGGGAGTAGCATCAGGCATTATCCACAAACAACATATTTATAGGAAAATCTTTGTAACCATTTTTCAAAAAGCTCTGAGTTCATCCATGCTTTTTTGTTGAATTCATATTCCATGAGCAACTCCTTGATATTCAACTTGTCAAAACATCATGGGCATTTGGATTTACCAATCAATATAAACTTTTCTTTATCTCCATTCATGTTGATGCATAAAGCAAAGGTGATTCTTTCTTTTTAATGCTTCCCACTTGAACACTGCTTGTCTTTGACACAGAGGGCTTTGCTGATGCTGCTGTCTTTAAATAACAGTCTAGTTTCATCCATATTGTAGATTTCAGATGGTTGATAATCCTGGATGAGTTCAGGTAACTTTTGTTTCCAATCTGAAACTACATCTTGTTTAACGTCTCCACTCTTACCACATGCTATACCAAATGCAAGATTGTGCCTCTTCTTAAACGATTCAAGCCAGCCATTGTTGGCTTTAATATCCACATTTTCCAATTCCTCTGTGAATTTCATGGTTTGCGCTTTTAACATTGGACCAGAGTTAATTACATGATGAGTGACAGTGGCCTTAAACCACTCGTAAGTGAGAAAATTGACTTCTTCGTTTCCAGTTTTGGCATGTTTAATTTTCATTGAAGAATTTGCATTTGACCCATAATCAGTGAGGATTTCTGTCTTCCATCATAACAGGTTTTGGATTTGTGTTTTTCCAACTCAAAACTGTTTGGCAATTTGATAGCAACTGGTACCCGCTTCTATCAGTGATATAGATTTAACACATTGCTCCAGTGTAAGAAACATTTTGGATTTGCATTTTTTTCTTTTTTACTTCCGTGTTGACTTCTTTTAGTTTTAAACTGTAATTTACAGTAGAGTACATCTTTTGTTTGAACACATTCACATCTTTCTTTCAAGTTCCTGTTTGTTCAAGTTCAACCTCCAGTTCTGGTTCATACACAGACTGATAAGTAGGGCCCTACCAAATTCGTGGCCATGAAAAACATGTCATGGACCTTGAAATCTGGTCTCTCCCATGAAATCTGGTATTCTGGTATAAAAGTACACAAAAGTATATCCTAAAAGTATATCCTAAAAGTATACAAAAGCATACCTCATTTCTCAAACTGGGGTTCCCAACCCAAAAGGGGATTGCAAGCCTATTGTTGCAGGGTTGTGGTATTGCGACCATTACTTCTATACTGCCTTCAGAACTGTGCATCTGGCCAGCAGCCACTGCTCTCCGGCCACCCAGCTCTGAAGGCCTGAAGGCTGCACCAGCACCAGCAGAAGTGGAGACATGAGGGTGGCGTGGTATAGTACTGCCAGCCTTATTTCTGTGCTGCTGCTGACAGCGGAGCAGCCTTCAGAACTGGTCACCTGGCCAGCAGCCACCGGTCTCCACTCTGCCTTCAAAGCCAGGCAGCCAGAGAGCGGCAGCTGCTGGCCAGACACCTAGCTCTGAAGGCAAAGCCGCTGCTAGCAGCAGCACAGAGGTAAGGGTGGCATGGAATATACAGTACTGTATGAACACATCCATGACATTTGCTACTGTACTGTATTTATTCCATGACCAATCTGCAAAAAGTGTGTGATTTCTCCATGATTTAGGTAGACCCCTACTGATAAGCGAAGACTGGTTTCTCCTACAGGTTTGTTTTTATGGATGGAGGTAAGAAAATGTGGTCGCTGGTTGCAGATGACAGGTCATCGCTCTTCACAGTTAAATTATAGAGGAAAAAGTTCCATGGCCTCTGCAAGTAGTCGCTCGTGACAGGTGGTCTCTCTTCAGAGGTTGTCGCTAAAGCAGGTTTTACTGTATCTACCTTCTGATTTTATTGTCTCTCTTGGGAGCCCAAGCTTAAATAGTATAGTACATGCTAATTAGTAATGCCCACTTGGTAAAATTAAAATAATTAGCATAGCATGTAGCTACAATATATGCTATTTACCATCTAATGACAGTGTAACTAGATGTTTTCTCCTAACCTTGTGGAATAAAGTGGTTGCAGATTTTCATTCCTCACTGTTTCTGAGTAATGATTGTGTTAGTCTCTGCTTCACCACTTAAAAGCATCCTTTGAATCCCACGAATCTTTCATTATTATTGGATGCTTCTAAATTTTTATCTTTCCTGAGCTATCTGTTGCCATATTGCAATTAGTCACTCTTTCCTCTTCTGCTTCATCTCCTCTCTGGGGCCAGGTTGTGCCATGCTGTCCAGTTAGTGGGTGAGGGGAAGAAAGAGACAGGTACAATTACCAATCTCCTCTTCTGACTCCCTGAGCAATAGCAGGCAAAGCTTCTGTCCTTGTGGTCTTGGACCCAACAGATGACAGGACGAAATCAGGTGAGAAGTCTGAACTTGTAGCAGGAGACACAGGAGGGCGGTGCAGGGAGGGTGGAAAAGTGAATGGCATGAGCACAGCAGTGCTGCGGGGGAAGAGGGGAGGAAGAAGCGGGAAGGTGACTTTAACAGCAGCACCTTGCCTGGGCTGAAAGGGAGTGAAGGGGAGGCAACAAGGCCAGAGAGGAGGCAGCTATGAGAAGCAAGAGGAGAGTTGACCAAGGCAGGGAGCAAGGTTAATGGGAGTGGGCAGCAGTGGAGATGGAGAGGATTCAAGGGCAGCTCCTCTGTGGCAGGGGATTAAAAGGCAACATGCACACTGCAAACCTGGGTGGTGGGGAGGTCAGGGAGCAAAGGGTGGAGCAGAAGAGGATCAAGGCAGCAGGAACTGAATGTAATGAGTCTTATTTCCCTTTGTCACCTGTTAGACAAGGAGGATGGCCGGGTGAATTTCCTCAAGCCAGGAAAGTACTTTAAGATCCTCAGCTGGGCCATGCTCAGGAGGGCAGGGTGTTTGGGTTCAAGGATAGAGACTGTGTTCCTGCCCTTCTCACCAAAGATAATTCTTCTGGCTCCTTAGCAATCACATAAGCTCTGGACTGAAGGTTTGTGGCACCATGTACTTATTCAATTCCAAATTTTCAGGAATATTCGTGGCAGCAATGGGCAAAACTCTGCTGATTTGAGGAAAAACTGGAAAAGCTTGACTTCCACTGGTGTTAGTGAGAGGGAAATCAGGCACTTTTTTTCTGCTGCAGGCAGGTCAGATTGGCAGTGACTTGGGGGGCTGGAGGTTACCTTCTTCTGCAGTTTATGGGTGCAGGTCACTTGCCAGGATTATCTGGGTACCTCTGACTTAATCATTTCCCTGCCATTGCAAAGGCCTTTAGCACTGGTGCATCTCGGTCTCTTCTGTTCTCTGCTTGTGGCACGTACTATAGTCTCCAGTGGACCTTATTTACTTTGGTCTCATTTTAGCTGTTGGGTTTAGTGTGCAACTGCTGGGTGGCCAATGACATACAGGAGGTCAGACTAGATGATCTAGTGGTCCCTTCTGGCCTTGAACTCTATTCAGACTACATTTTTCTTTTCTTCACTTTCATTGATTACTCCTAGTTGTAGCTGCTTGGATTATCCTAAACAACTCCCTCTTTGGGGTTGCTTAAATAATTCAAATACATATTCAGCAGAGGTTCCCAAAGTGTGGTTTGTAGACTACTGGTGGTTGGCAGAGAGACAGCTGGTTGTTTGACCCAGATGTTAAATTTCATTAAGAGTATGTTAAAATACATGATATACTTTCCTAATAATACCTGTATATCGAAATAATTCTTGTAGTTCTGATCCACACTCAGGGAGCACGGGGTATGGTCTATGGAATCATGAAAGGGAGGGGAGGGCATGGAAGGTGGTCTGTTGATCGCAAATAGGAGATCTACAAGATTTCTTTCTTAAAATATAGTTGATCCTAAAAAATTAAGAACGCCTGTGTAGAGCGGGGGGGTTGCAAGACATTTTGGTATTTTGGATTTGCTTTTGTTCTAATTTGGAATGAGAGACAATTATAACTTTTCTGAAACTGAGCTACGCCCCTCCCCAATATTGTTTTGGAAACATCATAACATGGAGTTCCCAAAAAGAAATATGTGAAATTGACATTTTTGTCAGTTTTACTGCTGCTGATCACTGAACAGCAGAGAGGAGAGTTTAGCAGTATCAAGAGACTGGCTCTAGCTGGGGCTCCCAGGGCTCTTTCTGTGAAGCTGGAAAGCCAAGTACCTCTGAAAACGTTGGCTCCAGCTGGGGTCCGGGGAAGGCAGGCACCAACAAATCTGGCTGTGCTTCAACAAAAGTTTTGTTGAAACTGTAATAGATTTTCCTAAACACTTCTCTTCAACGAATCAGCATTTTCTGACCATATTAAGTTTCGTTGGAAAATATCTGATGATCTCTTCCCCCCATAGTAGACAATCACCATGGGCCTGATCCAAAGTCAACTGAAGTCAGTGGGAGTCTTTCCATTGACTATAACAGCCTTTAGACCAGCCCCTGTATGTCCCTTGCAGCCATCATTTTAAAGTATTACCCTTTGGGCCAGAGAGGAGTGACAATAACTGTATAGCCTGATGGTTGGGCCATTCAGGGACAACCACATTGCAGTCCCTGCTTTGCTTTAATCAAATCTGGGTCTCTCTGATGATATATACAAACCCCAAACTGTCTTGGAAGCTGCCCTGGGTTTAATCAGTCCTGCCCTGCTTCACCTGCCAGAGCTGTCAGGTTTGGAAGGAGTGGTTAAATAAGAGAGAGTCATCTTAGATGGGGAATGACTGGGATGGAGAACAGGCTGACAGCTCCCATGTTGTGTGAAAAGCTTAGTTCGGGCCAGAAGCTGACTGAAGACTGATCTGCCAGGACCTATCTGCAAGAAGGTAGACCTGACACAGGCTACTAGTTTTTTATTTTATTTATTGTTTTTGGTACCTGTGCCCTGTTGGTCGGAATTAGGCAATCTGCTGCAGCTGGGGACCTCCTGAAAGGAAGGGGGCTGAAAGTTGAGCCCAGTGGGGCTGAAGATTCTCTTGGTTAGTGTTTATGCTGAGCTTTGACTTGGGGACTCCATTACCCCAGAAGGGGCATGTGTGAGAATTTTCTCAGTGACTGGGCAGGAGGGCTAAGCTACAAGCATAACTGAAGTGTGCTGAAGATTCCATTGGGGAAACTGAGGCAGAGATGCTGCAGTGCCACACAACAGCCTGAGGGGGCATTTGGAGTTAGCATCTCTGTCACAGTCTCCCACATCCCAGGTGAGTGCCCTAACCACTGGGCTACTGGCAGTATTGTCACTAGGTTTTTTCCTGTTTTGTCAGTGGTGCCTAATTCCCCTTGTGAATATAGCCTGAAAAACCAAATTTTCTTTATTTGAAAATTGCAAAATGAACCACTTTGACACTTTCTTTGTTTTTTCTTTGTTTGTTTTGACTGAAACAATTTTCTAAAATTGATATGTATAGCCTATAGATATAGATCAGCAGTTCTCAACCTGCGGCCCGATTAGCACACAGCTGTGGCCTAGGTCAGCTGTGTGCTAAAGTCCGGCCTGTGTGCTGGGGTCTGCTGGGTTCCCAACTGCCTGGCACAGAGGGATCTGGCTGGGCTGCCCCGCCACCCAGTGCAGTGGGGGTGAGGCTGGCCGGCCAGCTCCATGTGGCTGGAGTCTGGGGTCAGGGCTGCCAGAGGACCCTGTGGGGTTGGGACTCCGGGGCTGCCGGCCGGCCCTGCGAGCTCCATGCATAAATATATATAATGAACAGTGAAATCCATTCACTGTGATTCTTCAATAATCACTTTTTGAACTCATGGTAAAGAGCCAAATTTTCCAACCCATCCTTTCATGCCAGAATTACAATTTCACAGTGATCAGATCTTCCTTGTGATGTATGTTTGGTGTTGTTTGATAAGCTGAGTTTGCACATGGCAAGCTTTCATCTGCAAACTAAATCTAGTGAGATGGCTAACGACTGGATTTGCAAGCAAAGCTACTCAGCTGATTTTCTTCAGATGAGGTTCATTAATAAAGTAGATGTAGCAAACAGAAAGAGAGAGGTTATCAGAATTAAAGGAGGGAGGGAGAAGGGCAAGAGTAAAAACATGTCGAGGGAGGAGGGGGAAGAAAAATCAAGGAAAAAATGCACAAAAGGAAAAATGATAGATGGAAGTAGAGAGGAAAAATTAATAGAAAATGTGGACACAGAGGCAACTGTGTCAGGATGTGGTTCCAGGGAACATAGGGCATACGGCCAGGGAGCAGTCTAGTGGAAAAAGGGTGGGGTCAACTGAGTTGAGTAGCAATTTAAAATGAGATGATGTGGCTGACCTTTTATGATCAGATCATGGTCACACTGACCTTGGCATTACCGTATGTGGTTAATGTTTGTTTGAGGATGGGCTGTTCTTGAATAGTTTCTCTGATCTATTCGATAAAAACACACTTTACTTCAGTGTCATGCATGCAGCTCTTCGTGTTCCAACTATTTTTTTCTTTAGCAAATACTCTCTTGTAGACTATTCAAAGAAAATCATGTTGTTGTTTTTTCTGGTAATGCTAGATTTTAATTCCTTGTAGAACTGACTTGGAATTACAGAAATGTAGGACTGGAAAGGACCTTGAAAAGTCAAGTCCAGCCCCCTGCATGAAGGCAGGGCCAAATAAAACCTAGACCATCCCTGACAGGTGTTTGTCTAAACTGTTCTAAAAATCCTCCAGTGAAAGGGAATCCACAATCTCCCTTGGAAGCCTATTCTAGATCTTAACTGCCCTTATAGTTAGAAAGTTTTCCCTAATATCTAACCTAGATCTCCTTGGCTGACATTTCAAATTAAACTTGAAGGACATCAAAATGTGAGACCTGTCTATTATCCAACATACTTCCTGTTTTTAAAGGTTTTAAGCAGAGGTGTATCCCGGATTTCTGAACTGGCAGATATGGGCAGGATTTTACAGCTCCCTCATTAGACCCTTTGAAAGAGTGTCTTGGAAGCCAGCTCTAAACAATGGGGAAGGGCAGGGATGATGGGCCAACAATATGTCAACACAGACAGTTGTTGATGGGCATCCCTCTTTTAGTGAATAATAAAACCCAGGATTTGATTCTGGTCTCTGTTATACTAGTCTAGAACAAAGGCAATGACACTGAGTCAATGATTTTGCTCTAGATTTATGTCAATCTTAGGTACTTTTATGCACCCGCCCCTTACCATCTTATTTTAGCACTCACAAAACCCCTGTGAATAGGAAATCATAGAATTGTAGGACTGGAGACGACCTTGAGAGATCATCTTGTCCAGTCCCCTGCACTTATGGCAGGACTAAGTATGGCAGGACTAGACCATCCCTGACAGGTGTTTGTCTAACATGCTCTTAAAAATCTAAAATGACAGAAATTCCACAACCTCCCCAGGGAATTATTCCAGTGCTTAACCACCCTGACAGTTAGGAAGGTTTTTTTCCTAATGTTCAAACTAAAGCACCCTTGCTGTAATTTAAGCCCATTGTGTCTTGTCCTATCATTAAAGGTTAAGGAGAACAATTTTTCTCCCTCCTCCTAGTAGTAACCTTTTATGTACTTGAAAACTTTTATGTCCCCCCTCAGTCTTCTCTCCTCCAGACTAAACAAACCCAGTTTTTTCAGTCACAGGTCATGTTCTCTAGACCTTCAATCATTTTTGTTGCTCTTCTCTGGACTTTCTCCAATTTGTCCACATCTTTCTTGAAATGTGGTGCCCAGAACTGGACACAATACTCCAGTTGAGGCCTAATGACCTTGGAGTAGAGCAGAAGAATTGCTTCTTGTGCCAAATTTACAATACTCCAGCTAATACATCTCAGAATGATTTTTGCAAGTTTTACACTGTTGACTCATATTTAGGTTGTGATCCACTATGACCCCCAAATCCATTTCTTCAGTACTCCTTCATAGGCAGTCATTTTCCATTTTGTATGTGTGCAACTGATTGTTCCTTCCTAAGTGGCATATTTTACATTTGTCCTTATTGAATTTCATTCTATTTTCTTCATACTGTTTCTCCAGTTTGTCCAGATAATTTTGAATTTTAATCCTATCCTCCAAAGCACTTGCAAACCCTCCCAGCTTGGTATCATCCACAAACCTTATAAGTGTGCTCTCTATGCCATTATCTAAACCATTTATGAAGATATTGAACAGAACTGGACCTGGGACGGATCCCTGTGGGACCACACTGGATATGCCCTTCCAGCTTGACTGTGAACCACTGATAACTACTCTCTGGAAATGATTTTTCCAACCAGTTATGCACCCACCCTATAGTAGCTCTATCTAGGTTGCATTTCCCTAGTTTATTTATGAGACAGTCACGTGAGACAGTATCAAAAGCCTTATTAAAGTAAAGATATACCACATCTACCACTCCCACCGACCCCATCCACAAGTCTTGTTAACCTGTCAAAGAATTGGTTTGACATGATTTCTTCTTGACAAATCCATGCTGACTGTTATTTATCACCTTATTATCTTCTAGGTGTTTGCAAGTTGATTGTTTGTTTAATTATTTGTTCCATTATGTTTCTGGATACTGAAAGTTAAGCTTACTGGTCTGTAATTCCCTCCCTCCCCCGTGTTGTCGTTATTTTCCTTTTTATAGATGGGCACTATATTTGCCCTTTTCCAGTCCTTAGGAATCTCTCCCATCTTCCATGACTTTTCAAAGATAATCACTAAAAGTTCAGATAATTCCTCAGCTCCTTAAGTATTCTAGGATGTATTTCATCAGGCTCTGGTGACTTGAAGACATCTAACTTGTCTACGTAATTTTTGACTTGTTCTTTTCCTATTTTAGCTCTGATCCGACCTTACTTTCACTGGCATTCACTATGTTAGATGTCCAATCGCTACTAACCTTTTTGATGAAACAAAAAAGAAATTTTACCCTTCTGCTATTTCCACGTTTTCTTTTATTGTCCCCCCCATTGAATAATAGACCTACCCTGTCCTTATTCTTCCTCTTGCTTATAATGTATTTATAGAATGTTTTCTTGTTAACCTTTATGTCTCTAGCTAGTTTAATCTCATTTTCTGTCTTGGCCTCTCTAATTTTCTCCCTACATACTTGTGTTGTTTGTTTACATTCATCTTTTGTAATTTGACCTAGTTTTCACTTTTTGTAGGACTCTTTTTAGTGTTTCAGATCATTGAAGATCTCCTGGTTAAGCCAAGATGGTTTCTTGCCGTACTTCCTCTTTCTTATACTGTGGGATAGTTTGCTCTTGTGTCCTTAATAATTTCTCTTTGAAAAACTGCCAGCTCTCTTCACCTGTTTCCCTCCTATACTTGCTTCCCATGGGATCTTACTACTAACTCCCTGAGTTTGCTTAAGACTGCCTTCTTGGAATTCATTATCGTTATCATGCTGTTTTCCCTCCTACCTTAAAATCATGAGCTGTTTCATTTAATGACCACTTTCACCTAAGCTGCCTTCCACATTCAAATTCTCAATGAATTCCTCCCTATTTGTCAACGAATTCCCCCCATTTGTCAAATCTAGAACAGCCTCTCTAGTAGGTTTCTCCACCTTCTGAGATAAAAAATTGTCTCCAATACATTCCAACAACTTGTTGGATAATTTATGACCTGGTGTATTATTTTCCCAACAAATGTCTGGATATTTGAAGTCTCCCATCACCACCAAGTCCTGTGCTTTGGATGCTTTTGTTTTTTTAAAAGGCCTCATCCACCTCTTCTTCCTGGTTAGGTGGTCTGTAGTTGACCCCTACCATGACATCAGCCTTTTTTTATCCCTCTTAGACTTTTTGAAAGTCTCTGGGTAAGGATGTCTCCTATGTCCATCTTAACCTCGGTCCAAGTGTATACATTTTTAATACATAAGGCAACATGTTCTTCCTTTTTTCCCTTCCTCTCCTTCCTTAGCAAGCTGTACCCTGCTGTACCAATAGTCCAGTCCCCCTGTCAAGGTTCCTCCCCCACTCTGAACTCTAGGGTACAGATGTGGGGACCTGCATGAAAAACCTCCTAAGCTTATCTTTACCAGCTTAGGTCAAAACTTCCCCAAGGTACAAAATATTACCCCCGTTATCCTTGGAATGGCCGCTACCACCACCAAACTAATACTGGTTACTGGGGAAGAGCTGTTTGGACGCGTCCTTCCCCCCAAAATACTTCCCAAAACCTTGCACCCCACTTCCTGGACAAGGTTTGGTAAAAAGCCTCACCAATTCGCCTAGGTGACTACAGACCCAGACCCTTGGATCTTAAGAACAATGAACAATCCTCCCAACACTTGCACTCCCCCTTTCCTGGGAAATGTTGGATAAAAAGCCTCACCAATTTGCATAGGTGACCACAGACCCAAACCCTTGGATCTGAGAACAATGAAAAAGCATTCAGTGTTTTACAAGAAGACTTTTAATAAAAAATAGAAGTAAATAGAAATAAAGAAATTCCCCCTGTAAAATCAGGATGGTATATATCTTACAGGGTAATTAGGTTCAAAAACATAGAGAACCCCTCTAGGCAAAACCTTAAGTTACAAAAAAGATACACAGACAGAAATAGTTATTCTATTCAGCACAATTCTTTTCTCAGCCATTTAAAGAAATCATAATCTAACACATACCTAGCTAGATTACTTACTAAAAGTTCTAAGACTCCATTCCTGTTCTGTCCCCGGCCAAGACGACTACAGACAGACACAGACCCTTTGTTTCTCTCCCTCCTCCCAGCTTTTGAAAGTATCTTGTCTCCTCATTGGTCATTTTGGTCAGGTGCCAGCGAGGTTACCTTTAGCTTCTTAACCCTTTACAGGTGAGAGGAGCTTTCCCCTGGCCAGGAGGGATTTCAAAGGGGTTTACCCTTCCCTTTATATTTATGACACGCCCCCCAAATCTCAGCTAGGGTGAAACACTGGCTGGGATTTCTTCCTGGAGCTCTAGGAAAACAGAGTTAATAAGACACATGCATCTCTAAATATACTACCAAGTACATAAAGACTAACAATATTTTCCACATCTCAAGGACGATTTTAACCAGTTGATTCTGGGAAACTTTCACGGGAGAGTGCATCAGCCACTTTGTTAGAAGCTCCTGAGATGTGTTGGATGTCGAAATCAAAATCTTGGAGAGCTAAACTCCACCGAAGAAGTTTTTTGTTAGTTTCTTTGACGGTGTGAAGCCACTTTAGTGCAGCATGGTCGGTTTGCAGGTGGAAACGCCGTCCCCAAACATATGGGCGTAGCTTTTCCAGAGCGTAGACAATGGCATAACATTCTTTTTCAGTGACTGACCAGTTGCTTTCCCTCTCAGACAGTTTTTTGCTGAGAAACACTACAGGGTGGAATTCTTGATCAGGTCCTTTCTGCATTAAAACTGCTCCCACACCACGCTCGGACGCATCTGTGGTTACTAGGAACGGTTTGTCAAAGTCTGGGGCCCTTAGTACAGGGTCAGACATGAGTGTCGCTTTAAGCTTGTTAAAGGCCTTCTGACACTTTCCGGTCCACTGAACAGCATTTGGCTGTTTCTTTTTGGTTAGGTCTGTCAGTGGGGCAGCGATTTGGCTGTAGTGCGGTACAAATCGTCTGTAATAACCGGCCAAGCCTAAGAAGGATTGAACCTGTTTCTTTGACTTTGGGACAGGCCACTTTTGGATAGCATCCACTTTGGCCTGTAGGGGGCTGATAGTTCCTTGACCCACCTGGTGTCCAAGGTAAGTCACTCTGTTTAGGCCTATTTGACACTTCTTAGCCTTAACAGTTAGTCCTGCCTCCCTTATGCGCTCAAGGACTTTTTGTAGATGTTCCAGGTGGTCTGCCCAGGAATCCGAAAATATGGCCACATCGTCAAGGTAGGCGACTGCATATTCTCCTAATCCCGCTAGGAGACCATCTACAAGTCTTTGGAAAGTGGCGGGTGCATTTCGCAGCCCGAAAGGGAGTACATTAAATTCATACAGCCCGAGATGTGTGATGAAGGCTGACCTTTCCTTGGCAGATTCATCTAGCGGTACCTGCCAGTACCCCTTGGTTAAGTCCAAGGTAGAGATGAACTGGGCCCTTCCCAGTTTCTCTAATAGTTCATCTGTGCGTGGCATGGGATAGTTGTCTGGGCGAGTTACAGCATTTATCTTACGGTAGTCCACGCAAAAACGTATTTCCCCATCTGGTTTGGGAACTAGAACCACTGGAGATGCCCATGCACTTTCAGAGGGGCGGATTACACCCATCTGTAACATATCCTGGATCTCCCGTTCTATAGCAGTTTTAGCTTGAGGAGACACCCGGTAAGGTTGGACCCTAATTGGGTGAGCATTACCTGTGTCAATGGAGTGGTATGCCCGTTCAGTCAGTCCTGGGGTGGCTGAGAACGTTGGCGCGTAGCTAGTGCACAGCTCCTGGATCTGCTGTCGCTGCATACGCCCAAGGGTCATGGAGAGGTTCACCTCTTCCACACCACCAGCACATTTCCCTTCGTAGTAGACACCTTCAGGCCACTCAGCGTCGTCTCCTCCCTGGGCTGTAAACTGACAAACCTTTAATTCTCTGGAATAAAAGGGCTTTAGAGAATTAATATAATACACCTTAGGCTTTCGGTTGGAGGTGGGGAATGCTATGAGATAATTAACAGCTCCCAGGCGCTCCTGGACCACGAATGGCCCTTCCCACGATGCTTCCATTTTATGGGCCTGGAGCGCCTTTAAGACCATGACCTGGTCTCCTACTTTGAAGGAACGCTCTCTGGCATGTTTATCATACCAGGCTTTTTGCTCTTTTTGAGCATCCTGTAAGTTTTCTCTAGCAAGGGCTAAAGAGGTTCGGAGGGTGTTTTGTAGGTTGGTTACAAAGTCCAGAATGTTAGTTCCTGGAGAAGGTGTAAATCCCTCCCATTGCTGCTTCACCAACTGCAATGGCCCCTTAACCTCACGGCCATATACAAGTTCAAATGGGGAAAACCCTAAACTGGGATGTGGTACAGCTCTGTAGGCAAAGAGCAACTGCTGCAATACTAGGTCCCAATCATTGGAGTGCTCATTTACGAATTTACGTATCATGGCCCCCAAAGTTCCATTAAACTTCTCCACCATGCCATTTGTTTGATGATGGTAAGGAGTGGCAACCAAGTGATTTACCCCATGAGCTTCCCAAAGATTTTTCATAGTTCCTGCCAGGAAATTAGTCCCTGCATCTGTGAGGATGTCGGAGGGCCAACCTACCCTGGCAAAAATGTCTGCTAGTGCCTGGCACACACTTTTAGCCCTGGTGTTGCTTAGAGCTACTGCTTCCGGCCATCGGGTGGCAAAATCCATGAAAGTCAGTATGTACTGCTTTCCTCTGGGTGTCTTTTTCGGAAAAGGACCCAGAATATCCACAGCTACTCGCTGAAATGGAACTTCAATGATGGGGAGTGGCTGGAGAGGAGCTTTGACCTGGTCTTGGGGTTTTCCCACTCTTTGGCACACCTCACAAGACTGGACATAGGTAGAAACATCCTTGCCCATTTCCTCCCAGTGGAATGACCCCCCCAAACGGTCTTTGGTCCTGTCCACCCCAGCATGGCCACTAGGGTGATCATGGGCTCAGCTCAAGAGCTTGGCCCGGTATTTAGTTGGAACTACCAACTGTCTCTGAGGATGCCAGTCTTCCTGGTGTCCCCCAGAAAGAGTTTCCTTGTATAAAAGTCCTCTTTCTACAACAAACCTGGATCGATTAGAAGAGCTGAGAGGCGGTGGGTTGCTCCGTGCCGCCGTCCAAGCTCTCTGGAGGCTTTCATCTGCTTCCTGTTCGGTCTGGAACTGTTCCCTTGATGCTGGAGACATCAGTTCCTCATGGGATTGTGGACCTAGGCTTGGTCCCTCTGGAAGCGATATAGGGGATGGAGCTGTTTCTGTTGACTGTGAACCGCTCTCCACTGGTGCACTATGTTGGGATTCAGGCTCCGGCTGAGCCTCTTGTGTAGGGTTATCGGCTGCTGCCAGTTCAGGTTCGGTGGGGCCCTCTGGTGTTGAGGTTGCAAGTACTGGATTCAGTGCTGACACGGGGTCTGGTGTTGGTTGTTCGGCTGGTTCCGGTTCTGGGACTGGTTCCGTCTGGGTCTCTGGGACTGGATCCACTACTGCTGTTGCAGACATTGGCCTGGGGTCCAGGTCCATCACCTCTGACTGGGTCCTGATAGAAGTTTCCGGAACAGAGCTAGGCCTCACGGCTTGTTTAGCCTGGTTGCGGGTGACCATTCCCACCCTCTTGGCCTGCTTCACATGATTGGCCAAGTCTTCCCCCAACAGCATGGGGATGGGATAATCATCATAGACTGCAAAAGTCCACATTCCTGACCAGCCCTTGTACTGGACAGGCAACTTGGCTGTAGGCAAATTGAAAGAGTTGGACTTGAAGGCTTGAATCGTCACTTGGATCTCTGGGTTGATTAAATTGGGGTCCACTAAGGAAGCATGGATAGCTGACACTTGTGCTCCGGTGTCCCTCCACGCGGTGACCTTCTTCCCACCCACACTCACAGTTTCCCTCCGCTCCAAGGGTATCTGGGAGGTATCTGGGCCTGTGGACCTCTGGTGTGATTCCGGTGCAATGAACTGTAATCTGTTGGGGTTCTTGGGGCAGTTGGCCTTTACATGCCCCAGCTCGTTACACTTAAAACATCGTCCAGCTGACGGGTCACTGGGGCGAGGAGGGTTGCTGGAGAACGGGGTGGTGGGACGATAAGGGGTCTGGAGGGTTCTTTGGGAGGTAGGTGGGGCTTTGGGCGGCCCCCGGTAATAGGGTGTGGTCTGGGGTGGTCCCTTCTGGTCTCCGCTCCAACTGCGACCAGTTTTCTTCTTCTCTGCCACCTCCACCCATCTGGCTCCAATCTCTCCTGCCTCAATTACAGTTTTGGGTTTCCCATCTAGGATGTATCTTTCTATTTCCTCAGGAACACCCTCTAAGAATTGTTCCATTTGCATTAGGAAGGGCAAATTTACTGGAGATTCAACACTTGCTCCTGATATCCAGGCATCCCAATGTTTTACAATGTGGTAGGCATGTCGGGTAAATGACATGTCTGGTTTCCACCTTAGGGCTCTGAACCTCCGACGAGACTGCTCGGGTGTTATCCCCATTCTGACTCTCGCCTTGGATTTAAACAGTTCATACTTGTTCATATGTTCTTTAGGCATTTCAGCTGCCACCTCAGCTAAGGGTCCACTGAGCTGCGGCCTCAGCTCTACCATGTATTGGTCAGTAGAGATGTTGTACCCAAGGCAGGCCCTTTCGAAGTTTTCTAAGAAGGCCTCAGTATCATCACCTGCCTTGTAGGTGGGGAACTTTCTGGGATGGGAAGTGGTACCTGGAGAAGGATTGCTAGGGTTTGTTGGTATATTCTGCTGGGCCTTTATCCTCTCCATCTCCTCCACATGCTTCCTCTCTTTTTCCTTCTCCTCCTCCTTCAGCCGCATGAGTTCTATCTGTCTTTCAGGTTCCCTTTGTTTTTCCTCAGCCTGCAATTTGGCTAATTCCAGCTGTAGTCGAGCTGAGGATTTGGCCATTCTAACCTCTCTGTTTTTAACTAACTTTACACCCGAGGTTTAGAAATAAACAAACAAAACTTGGCTGTAAAATTTTGCTGTGCTGGAATAGAATACCTATTCTCTGATAGTGATTGTCAGCCTACAGAAAAAGACAATTCCCTTGTCTCTGTTCTGGGCCCAAATTAAAGCAAAAAACCTCCAACTACTTGGAAACCTGCTTACCCAGCCCAAAGAAGAAAAAAAATTTCTTTTCAAACCTGTGCTCCTTGTAAAACAAAAAAAAAATCAAAATCCTAAAAAAAACCCTGCCACTTTTGTCTCCAGGCAAATGGGTAGAGCACACACCCCCTATTTACTTTTAGGAAGAAAAGAAAAAAAAAAACCTCTGGGTTGGAAGACTGTGAATTTCCCTGCAGGAGTTAAGTACCCTGCCTCCAGGCAAAGAAAACCTGCAATTCACAAGATAATCCCCTTTTGTCTCTGCTTGGCCACAAAGCAGAGAGAAACCAAGCTGCTTTCAGTTTCAAAGCTGCCTTCTGGACTTCCTAAAAATTCCTTTTTAAAATCTGTATTTCTAGTTCAAAAAATCTCAACTGGATCTCAAAATGATTTCAGGTTAATCCCACCACTGTGCCACCATGTCAAGGTTCCTCCCCCACTCTGAACTCTAGGGTACAGATGTGGGGACCTGCATGAAAAACCTCCTAAGCTTATCTTTACCAGCTTAGGTCAAAACTTCCCCAAGGTACAAAATATTACCCCCGTTATCCTTGGAATGGCCGCTACCACCACCAAACTAATACTGGTTACTGGGGAAGAGCTGTTTGGACGCGTCCTTCCCCCCAAAATACTTCCCAAAACCTTGCACCCCACTTCCTGGACAAGGTTTGGTAAAAAGCCTCACCAATTCGCCTAGGTGACTACAGACCCAGACCCTTGGATCTTAAGAACAATGAACAATCCTCCCAACACTTGCACTCCCCCTTTCCTGGGAAATGTTGGATAAAAAGCCTCACCAATTTGCATAGGTGACCACAGACCCAAACCCTTGGATCTGAGAACAATGAAAAAGCATTCAGTGTTTTACAAGAAGACTTTTAATAAAAAATAGAAGTAAATAGAAGTAAAGAAATTCCCCCTGTAAAATCAGGATGGTATATATCTTACAGGGTAATTAGGTTCAAAAACATAGAGAACCCCTCTAGGCAAAACCTTAAGTTACAAAAAAGATACACAGACAGAAATAGTTATTCTATTCAGCACAATTCTTTTCTCAGCCATTTAAAGAAATCATAATCTAACACATACCTAGCTAGATTACTTACTAAAAGTTCTAAGACTCCATTCCTGTTCTGTCCCCGGCCAAGACGACTACAGACAGACACAGACCCTTTGTTTCTCTCCCTCCTCCCAGCTTTTGAAAGTATCTTGTCTCCTCATTGGTCATTTTGGTCAGGTGCCAGCGAGGTTACCTTTAGCTTCTTAACCCTTTACAGGTGAGAGGAGCTTTCCCCTGGCCAGGAGGGATTTCAAAGGGGTTTACCCTTCCCTTTATATTTATGACACCCCCCCCAAGCTGTGATGACAACTATGTCATAATTCTGTTTAACTAGCAGTCACATTCTTCCTGCTTATTCCCCATACTTCTCACATTAGTATACAGACATCTAAGATACTCATTTAAATTTCCCCTCATGTGTTCTCTTGTCCCTCCCTTATTCCTGTTGTAAAGGCCCATGCTCCCCCAGACTCTAACCTTACTTGCAGGTCTCCATGTTTTACACTTATCTGTGGGCTTTTGTCACATGCCCACATCAAATCTAGTTTAAAGCCCACCTCACTAGGTTAGCCAGTCCGTATCCAAATATGCTCTTACCCTTCCCCGATAGCTGGACCCCCATCTCTGTTTACTATTATTCCTATTTTTCTGATTGGGAACTGAGGTACAGAGAAACTAAGCAACTTGCTCAAAGTCAAACAGGAACTCTGACAGAACATGGATTAGAACCTGGACCTCAGTCACAGGTTACTGCCCTAGTTACTGGAGCATCATTATGCCAACATAACTTAAATAAAAATATAGCCCACAGCACTGACCTCACTTCTGCCGCAATATGATAGACTGAACGGTGATTAAGACAGGTTAAATAATAACACCAGAATTGTGTTAATGTTGCAATATTTATCTGAATGAATTATTTTATATATAATACTTTTCCATTAGGTACATGGCTTACAGAGCTGGTCAGATAGTTGGAAAATATATTAATCAAATAATATGGCATATTTTCTGAAATTAAAAAGTACACACATGATTACCTCCAAAATACACTCTGTTTAGCTGTGATGTTAGTTTAGGTTTAGCTTTGTGATGTTAGTTTTTGTTTTCTGCTCTCATAAATGAGCCAGTATGAATTTGGTCAACGTTTGGGTGAGATTCTTCCATGGAAAAACACTTTGGGGCTAGTCATTTAATAAATACTGTTCTTCCCTCTCAAATCAGTGGTGGATAAGTACCAGTGTCAGGAGGCTCTGTGCTGCTAGAGTTGCTGTCTTTCAGAAGAGATGTAAAATCAAGGTCTTGTCTTCTTGTGGCACTTTTACACGTACAAGGAACGTTAGGCCTGGTTGTCTAGCTGAATTCCAACCGTGTATGAGGTTTGGCCTACTTAAAATTCCTCTGTAGCTGCAAAGTCTGACATATACTGTGTCATCTTTGGATGAAAGATTCTGAATATATTTATAATTGATATGTAATGTTACCTGAGTCATAAGACAGCTATGGCACGTAGGTTCAAGGAGGGAAATCCTGGCCCCACTGAGGTCAATGGCAAAACTCCTATTGAGGTCAGCAGGACCAGGATTTCATCACACGTGTCTAGCTTATAGGCTCTTCCCTACTCAACAAACAACTTAGGCATCTGTCTCTACAGAGAATAAAACATCTGTTGAAACAAAACAATGTTTTTTGGGGAAAGATATATTAAGAATGTGTTTTAATGCATCTTTTTAATAAACTCTATACAGATGGACAGAACAGCAAGAAGTCTTCATAGTGTCACATTAATTACACTGATTGGAGTTTTGCTATAAACAAGTGTATTTCACCAGTTCTGCAAGGAGAGCATTTGAATTCTACTTGACTCTTACATTAGTTCCACAAAATTGTTATTGAGGTTACACTAATTCTGGACAAACAAAGGAAGAGATGGTCCCTGTTCCAAGGATTGCACAATCTAAATCTTGCACAGGAAGTTTAGTTCAATATCCTATCCATTCATCCAGCTATGAAGCTGTGCAGATGCTGCTTTGCAGAGCATACCAAACTGTATACATGGTTTGTTAAAAGTTTATCACTGCAGCTTCATTGTGACACAACATCACGTGGACATTAGGTACGTTACATCCTAGGAAAGTCTCCAAAGTGGTTCCTTCTGCAACATTGGGCCATTTATTTATAACCAGAGGTGAAAGTAAGCCGGTCCGGTCTGCAAAAGATACAGTAGTGTACCAGCAAATAAGTGGAACATTCAGTACTGGCTTACTTTCACCTCTTTTGGCTGCAGAACAAAAGGTTCAAACTCAAAGCTAATAAAAGCTTGGAAAGGGAAAACTCACTGTCACATTTGTTTGTTGTTTCTCTCCCTCTCCTCCTCCTGCCAGGCTGCCGATGCGGCTAGGCTCCCTAGTAGCCACGGAGTTCCCGGGCAATGCTCTGGAACTGTTCCCTACGAAGCCAGTCAGACCTCTGGAGAAGTCTCCTCTCTGGGAGCAGACTGTCTTCAGGACACACAGCTCCCATGGCTTCCACCTTCCTGGGTCTGACCTCGGAGCATTCAGCATCCTCTGCCCCTCCGTGCGCTTCCCCCAGCGAGCCCACCCAGGCGGGGTCCTGGGGAAGCCAGAGGGTCCTGCACCCCAACTTCGCAGTCAGACGGGACTCTCAGCCAGCCAGTAAAACAGATTTATGAGATAACAGGAACACGGTTTTACACAGAGCTTGTAGGTACAGAGAACAGGACCCCTCAGCCAGGTCCATTTTGAGCCAGACAACCACATCTGCACTTCACTCCATGTCCCCAGCCAGCCCCAAACTGAAACTCTCTCCAGCCCCTCCTCCTCTGGGCTTTGTCCCTTTCCTGGGCCAGGAGGTCACCTGATTCCTTTGTTCTCTAACCCTTTAGCTCTCACCTTGCAGGGTGGAAGGGCCAGGCCATCAGTTGCCAGGAAACAGGGTGTTGGCCATTCTCTGTGTCCAGACCCCTACACACACCTGCCCTCTAGGGCTCTGCAATGATCATACACCCTTATCCCACCACGTAGATACTTAAGAACTACACAGGGGAAACTGAGGCACCTCCACACTATTCAGAGGAAACATTAAGAACAGTCCTGCTTCGTCACCTCTCTCCCCCCTTTGAGACCAAACTGAGTGGGGTCACTTTAGCCAGAGACCTGGGGAAGTTCAAAGCCACCAACGTTCCCATGGATGCCCCAGCATCTCTCCCATTCCTTGGTGGGAGTTACACCAGGCCCTTCCAGTTTCACACCCTCCCTTAGGTCGGGGGTGGTTGATAGCACTCACAGGCCAAATGTGGGAAGGTTTATGCGGCCCATGCCCTTTTGCTACCCAAAACCCCCAGGGGTCAAACTGGGATCGGGTCTTCTCCCAGTGCTCCAGTCTGGAGGCTGCAATTCGGGCTCTCTTGGTTAAGAGCCCCCATCTTGACCTGGGCCACATACTGTTCACTTACAGAACTAGCATGGAGACATTCCTCTCTCAACAACCTTGTCTCCCCAACAAGCTGGCCAAACACAGCCACTTGGTTATAGGACTGTTTAACTTTCTTAACAGCTTTCACTTTATCTGAGACCTTCTCAAAGCTATCCACACTGGATCTTTCAACAGGAAAGTCAGTGGATCCATTCAAAACAGAAGTTCCCCCGACCCCCGCACTCAGCACGGGCTGCAGGGGCTCCCCTCTAGCTTGTAGCAGGGAGCAAAGGCGCTGGCTGAGGGAGAAGCCTCCCCAGGTAGCCTGCTGCCTGCATAAGAACAGTTTAAATTTAGCTGTTCACTCCCTGGTCTGAACCCCAGGGGATTCAGGGCTATTTCTGGCTTCCTTGTTAATTTCACTCAGGGTTGTTGCTGGGAGGGAGGGTTGTGTGAGACCAAGGCAGGGGCAGAATACAATAGCCAATTGGCTGCACAGCTTAAATCCAGAGCTAATAAAAGCCAGTGGAAGGGGAAAACTCACCGTCACATTGGTTTCTCTCCTCCCTCCTCCAGCCAGGCTGCCCGACAAGGCCAGGCTCCCCATTCCCCTGCCCCGCCCCCTGCCCCAAGCAGGGGCTGCAGCGGCTCCCCTCTAGCTTGTAGCAGGGGGACTGGCTGAGGGAGAAGCCTCCCCAGGATGCCTGCTGTCTGTATAAGAACAGTTTAAATTTAGCTGTTCACTCTGCGTCTGAACCGGGGAATTAGGGGCTATTTCTGGCTTCCTTGTTAATTTCACTCAGGGTTGTTGGGGTGGGGGGTACCAAAGCCTGGGCAGTTCTTTTCTGCCCCCTGTATGAGGCGATCTTCAATAATATAATACACAAAAAATACAATCAAAATCAGCAACCATTTCCAAGTTCAAATCTATCCCATTCCCTCCCCAGCAGAGCATCATGGTTGTGATGTCCAAACTGCTTGCAGATCCTCTTTGAAATGTTACTGTTTAAAAAAAAAAAAAACTTGGACAACATGGTGGGAAGATGTGTTCTGATGATTGGGGTTTATTTTGGGCAAAGCGATTTTGGTAAAACGACTACAGATTCACAGGGAAAGCAAATAGCCCCATAGACAAAACCACAAAGGGACTGGAGGGGAAAACTGGATATTCAGGGAAATTATTGTGCCTCCTTTGAAATAAATAGTAGTTTTCATTCCACTCTCTTTATATATTGAATTAAACACCTGAAATGTCCTTAGGACATAGGGGCTCAGATCTCTTTTTGTTTTGTGGGTGTCTGTGTCCTGAAGAGTGCGGAGGCTGAAACTGACAAAACTTTCTCTAAGTATCTTGAATATTTCATGGCAGCTATTCTAGCTGTCTTTCATTCACCACTGTCTTCCCCTACTAATAGCCACCCATTGGTGTGCCCCCTGCACACTTTTATGTGCCTGGGAGGGAGATTAAACAATACTTGATATCTGACTTGCTAGGAAATAGGGAGCATCTAGGGAAAGCGGGGCACTGGTGAGCGTGGCACAGTTACTGGCTGTGGTTTTTGCCTTGGTTACTTACTCCTTGGCAGACCCAGCCCAGTGGTACCTGCTGGCTCTCTGCAGGCAGCAGCCCGCAGGGGCTGGTTGCTGGGATCGCTGCTGGTCAGCGACAGGTTGCAGCTGCATCGTTTGTGACACATTAATACACATACATACTGTATGTATTGCTGTCCTTGTGCAAGCAAGCGGCCTCCCACTGCAGCAGCCAGGCACATTCTCCAGGCATGCAGCCTGTTGGGAGGGCGCCAGAGCCCTTTTGAGGGGAGGGGGGGATGGGGGAGACAGTGTTTCTGCAGCTAACGCGTCAGGAACTTCTGCAAGAGGCAAGGTCTGGCTGGGTACTATCAGTGAACCTGTGGACACCCAGCTTTTGGGTTGCTGCTTAATGGTGTCCACAGGAAAACTTCCAGCCTCAGCAACTGCTACTCTGTCAGGTTGCAGGAGGGAGCCACCTGGGAGGCAGGGGAGGAGACAGAGGTCCAGAGGGCATGCAGCAGCAACAACACAAGCGATAGGGGGTGGCAGGTGGGGGCTGCAGCTCCAAGGGGAACCACTAACCCCAGCAAAGCCGCCCCAGTCCCCAGCTCAGTCCTGGCATGTAGAAGGTGTGAGTTGGCTAGCCAATGGGGGCAAGAAAGGGGCATCCCTGGGAAGGACTAGATGGAGCAAAGCATCCTTATAGAAACTCCCACATTGGGCCATACAGCTGATCTCGGTGCTCTCCCTGTTGTCGTGCCATGCCTCGAGATGAATGTACTGCACGTCAGCCCTTTCCAAGCCACAATTTCACATATGGCATGGGATTCCACTGAGTATAAGGAGGTCCCACACATGAAATGAATAGCAAGTCCGTCACATGAAGAGTGTTAAGTACAGTCCATTTCACTGTAATGATGTTGTTCTCTTTCGCAGTCAGTGTTGTTTGCAGCAAGAGTGTCCACTGCAAGGATGAGTTTTTTAAGTTTACCAGGAATGTTTTTTTTCCTCCAGAAGCCTTGAATTCAACAAATCCCAAGTGTGTTTCTTGTTGATTGATTCTCAGTTGATCAGCCAATGCTCTTACTTCCTTTTCTCCAAAGTGTGGATTCTCTGGATTCTCTTGCCATTTTTCGGGATTCAAAACTGACAAATTGTTAATTAAGTTTTATAATTGGAAGCCCTTTCTTCACATGTGCTTTAATCGGCTTTGTTTGAGGCAGTTGTGAAGAGTTTTGTCCTCATGTTGTCAATGACTGCTTGAATGAATTGAGACGAGTTGATTCTGGGGCTTTTTCCAGCGCCGTTTAATTTGCTGGTTTTGAACATCATGGACAGTCCCGCAATGGGAGGGATCCATGAAGTATGTAGGAAAGGTGGGTTGCTTGTGTTTGGACGGTACGGGTAAGAAATGTAACTTACTTCCACCCCTGGCCCCTTCCGCCTGAGGCCCTGCCCCTTCCAGGGGGTGGGGGAGGGGGCAGGGGGGGGAGAGTGGGACCCGTACCGGTAAGAGCTGTATTTTACTTTCACCCCTGTTTATAATCAATGATATAGCTGCATATTACCAGGTATGTTCCCAACTGCTCAGATACTATACTATAGTAATCATTCAGGTACCTAGCTAGATTTCTCTCTCACTCTCCTATCAATTAAACATTGCTCCTCATGGTGGTATCCAGGTTCCTTAGGACATCTCTGAATTTAAAACTCGACTTGCTGTGTGACACCAGACAAGTAATTTAACACCCTCCCCCTGCTTCAGTGTGAATAAGAATATCTATCTCACCAGAAAGAAAAGGAGTACTTGTGGCACCTTAGAGACTAACAAATTTATTTGAGCATAAGCTTTCGTGAGCTACAGCTCACTTCATCGGATGGGTCTGTCTTGTTCAGTTAAATTATAAATTCTTCTAGGCCATTCACTGGAGAAGTGAAAGGACAATACTAGTGCCACAACTGTCATTCCTAAAAGCGACCAAGGAACAACTGTCTTCAAGGAATGACTCAAGTGAGTCTCCCCATGTGGACGCAGATGCAGACTGCGTCTGATCAAAACTGATGGTAACTGTGAAAGTTTATCTGCGTGTAAGCCTCAAAAGTTGGCAAAGGTGATGCCAGAAAAATACAGCAGTACAGAAATCCTCTGAATGTAAACAAGTAAGAGAAGGAAGTGGTTTAAAATAAAACTGCCTGCTGTGGAAGAGTAGAATGTTGTCTAGTAATTTTCAAGACTACCTAGTTACTTGAAATTAATTGGGGTTCGTTATAGGAAGACAGTTGTTACCAGAATGCTCTGCATCTGTATTATCTAAATAGTTAACAGATAAAGGTGCCTGTAGAAGGGGCTCAGTAATATGTAGTATAGTTCCTGGGTTTGGCAGGACCTATAAACTTGTGTGTATGCTGCAAATGGCTTTTTCCAAGCAGCTTTTTACACTATGTACAGTGTCTAGCACAATGAGGCTCTGGCCTCAGTTGGGGACTTTAGGGACTGTTCTAAAACTCCTTAAAATAGAATAGACTCTCCCAAAAATCTGCAAGGCTTTGCCTATATAGATGAAACCCATACTTCCTTTCTGCCACCTTTTGTATTCCTGTTATTACACACGGGGAATTGAAGCACATAGACTAACTGGATGAAAAAAAAATGAAAGGGCAATTCTAAGTTCTGGACATTGAAATGGATATAAGGAAGCATTAAAAAATTGTCAGTCTAACTTGGAGTTTGTTTTAGAACAATCTTCTCTTCCATCTAAGTAGTTCTTTGATATCTAAAATGCTAGATGCTATACAAATGCAATGTAAAGGCCTACAAATATTAATGAACTAAGCCTCCCAACACTCTGGTGAGATAGGTTTCAGAGTAACAGCCGTGTTAGTCTGTATCCACATATAAGTTTCTGGGCTATCTCAGGCTAACAACAGGAAATGGAAATCTGACTGCTGTGATAACAATGGAACGATGAGTTGAAGTCAGACTTGTTGTACTAATAAATGTTAAAGTCCATAGAGTTTAAACACCTGTACTGCTGCTGTTGGATCCTGTAAACGTCTTTTCATTATTATTGACTGCATACAGTAAACTCCTTCCAAGCGTCCTTAGATCATCTAATTTGAATGCAGCCCAGGTCTAAAGACCGTTGCAAGATGGATGAGTGGTGGAGGAGGAGATGTAAAGTAAATAGAGGACAGTGGAGTCACGGCACTGCGCATTGCAATGGCTGCTGCAGAACAACAGCTAGGTCATTTGAAATAAGAACATGATACTGCTTTCCAGAATATGAAGGACTCAGAGGGTGATGTTTTTCCTTCTTGAATCCAAATAAAAAGATGACTCTCCAAGGAGATGCAGCTAAGAAGGCCCCTGGTGCAGTCAGGATTCAGAAAGAATGAACTCTATTTTAAGAACCTATTTACCTAACATGTTAGGATTTATTTATAGACTCAGTTATATATTTAAGAGCTGTAATGTAAATTAGATCTTCACTGAGACATCACTAATGGATGTAATGCAGTTGTCCGCTTCCCCCCCTGCCCTTTCCTACATAGTGGTGGTTGCTTTTATTGTTGTTGTCTATGTGATGGTACTACCTAGACCACAATGGAGTTTGTGGCCACATTGTACCAGGTTATGTACAAAATTTATATGAAACCATCCCTGTGCTAAACAACTTAGATTCTCATTAGACTAAGAGGCATAGGGAGGTAGAGAGAAAAAAGAGAGAACTGCTATTATCTCCACTATATGCTGGGAAACTGAGACACAAAGATTAAGCAACTTGCCCAAAATTACATAGGAAGTCTTTTGAAGAGGCAGGAACTGAATGCAGATCTCCTCAGTCTGAGATCAGTGCCTTAACCACAAGCCCATCCTCCCTCTAGGTAACAGGAAGCTCTTCATGAATTTCAAATGATTTTACCGGTGAGTGTGTGTAATTAAAAATTTCCAATCTGTAAAATGTGTTAAAGCTGTTTTTAGTTGAGTAGGGTTGGGGTGTGAAATGAGCTACCAGAGATTAGACTAGACCAGGGTCTGACACATTTTATTACATGCCACAAAACACACCTCTATGATAAAGTTTTTCCATCATGGCTGGAATGATCTTAAAAAAAATCAAATCAAATATTAGAATAATCGGTCATTTCTGGATCAATTATTCTATTTTAACTATTCTCTTGAACTGGCATAATTAGGTATCTGAGCCAGGCAATCAAAGCTATCAATTAGCAGAAAACACTAATGGAGCACATTTATCCACAGTGTAATTTCAGACTTCAGTGGACTTACATCAGAGAAGAATTTGAACCAAGATCTCTTCTTGATAGGCTGGAAAAGTCTTTCTTTCCTAATGTAGCCCCTTTTCAAACATCATATCCTGGCCTATAAAAGAACTTATTTTTACTCCAGAATCAGATAATCACAAAGTTTAAAAAGAGAATCTGCACATGCTAAATCTTTGACAGCTCTGCACTCGTTTAGTTAAAAATAACAATTCTGTGTCAGGTTTCAAAGTAACAGCCGTGTTAGTCTGTATTCGCAAAAAGAAAAGGAGTACTTGTTGCACCTTAGAGACTAAACAAATAAATTGGTTAGCCTCTAAGGTGCCACAAGTACTCCAATTCTGTGTCAGTTCTTCCAGATTCTTAGCTCAACAATCAGTTGGTCTGTTCCTGGAAACCTCAGCATTTGGCTTTGTTAGTCTGGTATCTGTCTAAAATATCTTTGTTTATATACTTTTCTCTGTCTTCACATCTATGTGCTAATCCCCAGACTCCTGTAAAAATCCCAATATCATTACACAATGAAATGGGATCAGCTAACTGCACCTGTGGATAATTTGGTTTTGTAATATTCTTTGGAAAGAAAAATTGCTCACATCTTCTCTATGTAGTAGTCAGCTTTGTGTCTGTAGTGTTGAATAACAATAGGATGCACTTCATATGACACACAAAGATGAATCCCTTATTGGTTTCAGGTTCATTTTCATAGACTAGAAAAAAGTCCTCTTGTGGGTTTTTCATTGCAATGGACCCAATTTGGTAGTCTTTACTCAGGGAAAACTTCCATTAATTTCATTGGGAACTAGGGCTTCAGCAGCAGGTCCTAAATTGGAAGTAATAAAGAAAATGTTCTGATACAAGAATAACAGACTCATGAAGATATGTACATCATTTAGAGCCTGGTCCTGCAGGTAGCTTCCTGAGACTAGAACTCTGTGGCTCTGTGATTCTCCAGTTGCAGAGCCTAAATGTACATTCTTTGGAGGTGAGGCAACATCTTTATCAAATACTGACTAGCTATGGGGATTTGTGTTGGGATACTGAGCTGTCTACCTCCATGGTGCTGGTTCCAGTCCAAGATGCTAGAATCTGTAACAATTTTTGGTGATTATGTGGAGATGATTCTGCTAGTCTC
Source organism: Lepidochelys olivacea (assembly GCF_965140295.1). NCBI lineage: Eukaryota > Metazoa > Chordata > Testudines > Cheloniidae > Lepidochelys > Lepidochelys olivacea. Next base: position 25,245,070 of record NC_140413.1, read on the forward strand.
GATCCAGTTCCCAGTGGTTAAGCACCAGATCTTCAAGGATATAGATAGGTGCCTAGTGGAATTTTCAGAAGTGCTCAGGTGCCTAACATTAAAATCAGTGAGAGTTAGGTGACTAGGTACTTAGGTGATATTATGTTCGTTATACTGCCTTGTGCTCTTATAGTACTTTTCATAGAAGGATTCCAAAGCACTTTGGAACTGGGCCTCACAGCCCCTCTGATGTAAGCAGGTTTTATAGTATCCATTTTAGAAATAGGTAGGCTGGAACAAAGAGTTTTTAGTTGCTTAATGTGACACAGCAAATCAATGACATAACCAGCAACAGAATTAACTAGTACTTTGAGCCGTTTGGAGCTAGTGCTAACTACTGCTAGTACTAGCTAGTTCTTTCCACATTGATCCCTTTAATGTGTGGGTAAAGATTTACAGCATTTGGCTGTTTAAAAAAAAAATTCCTCCATCATTTGCAATGTGATGGTCCTAATCTTGCAAATCCTCTGCATATAGAATTCCCACTGAGGTCCATGGAAATCCTGTCTATGGAAGCCCAGCAGGATCAAGCTGAATGTGAGAATTGGAAATTATATAAATAAAACGCCATAAAACAGCAGCCTCTGACCTAGGGAATAGGGGGGCATTTTTTCAGGAACTGATTCTGGGCACGAAGAGTACTGCACCGGTATAAAACCATCAACAGCACATAAAGTCCTAAGTTAACTTTAACAATTTAAATTTCTGACATTATTTTTGATACCCATGATTTTGGTGGGGTAATTGGGAAGAAGGCAAAGCAGTCCTCACATACTCATTTGAAATTGCCCACCATATTTCTCTATAGCAGCTCCTTTTATCTCTTTATCTCCTTTTTTCACACACATTTTCTGTCTTTTTTGATCCAGTTCATTACATCTGACAATGCACTTCAAGTCTATGCTATCAACTGTGAAGAAAAGGAAGGATAGAAGGTGAATGCAAAAGCAAATCACATCTGACTGCATACCTAGGAAAATGTGAATGACCTTCTTTTCCTCCTGTTGTTCCAGGACTTGGAAATCAAAAGTAAAAAACATCTCTGTGGCAAAGTAAGGGGGAGAAAAGATGTTGTATATACAGTTGTAACTGATGAAAGAGCCTGTCTCTAGTTGACACTAGCAGGCACAAAGAGTTGAAATGCTGTATTATTAAAGACACTAAAGATTCAGAAAGCCTGCTAGCTGTGGGCAGTGCATAGATTAATCCCTAGTCTCTAAAACTCTGTTTGCTGTACAGTGTAAGCACTGGTTGATTGCACTACTATTTAATGTTGCAGATATTCATTGATGACAAAATGGGACCTGACTCTATGAGGGTAAAAGAACTTCTGTGTTTGGGTTTGATCCTTAGATCAAGTTTAGGAATGTATATTTCCACAAACAGAATAATCTCTTCATTTGGGAGATGCAGAGCAGATTACACCTGAAACCACAAAATCTTCTACAAAGTAATACAAATTGTACTAAAACAGCTATGTCTGACTTCATTTATTTTCAAATGGGATGTGGTTTGACCAAAAATAGGGGATTCCAGCACTTATTCGTGTGTTATACTGCATAACCATGGTAACTAAAAATTATTCCTGACAATAGATTGTTTCATGCAAGTGAAATATAACATGCACATAAATTTCTGCTGTGAAAGGCCACCAACACTTAATAGAACGATTTACGTAAGACATTGACCCCAGTATGATGCGATGACATTAGGTCAGCATTGTCTGTGCTAGGGCTTCTAATGTTGGTAACACCAGTTCAGTGGAAAGGTGGGGGAAATCTTTCAAAAATGTCTTTGTGTGGACAAGAACCCCGGCATCTTGCCACTCAAGAAAGATCCTGGAGTCACTGTGTATAGTTCTCTGAAAACTTATGTTTAATGAGCAGCAGTGGTCAAAAAGGTTAGGAACTATTAGGAAAGGGATAGAAAATAAGACCAAAATATCATAAATCCATTAAATAAATTTGTGTGCCCAGACTTTGAATACTATGTCCAGTTATGGTCACTCCATCTCAAAAAGTTTGTACTAGAACTGGAAAAGATTCAGAGAGAGGCAACAAAGATGATCAAGGGTATGGAATGACTTCCAGACAAGGAGAGACTAAAAAGATTAGGGCTGTTGATCTTAGAAAAGAGACAACTATGGGGGGATATAATAGACTAATATAATATATATATATATATATATATATATATATATATATATATATAATAGAGTCTATAGACTCATGAATGGTGTGGAAAGAGTGAATACAGAAGTGTTGTTTACCCTTTCCCACAATACAAAAACCAGGAGTCACCCAAAGAAATGAAAAGGCAGAAGGTTTAATGCAAACAAAAGGAAGTACTTTTTCACACAATGTGCAATTAACTGTAGAATTCAATGTCATGGGATGTTGTGATGGCCAAAAGTATAATGGTTCAAAAGAGAACTAAATAAGTTCATGGAGGATAGGTCCAATGACTATTAGCCAAGATGGTCAGGGATGCAACCCTATGCTTGGGGAGACCCTAAACCACTGACTCCCAGAAGCTGGGAGGGGAAGATTGGGTGGATCACTCCAACTGCCCTGTTCCATATGCACCCCCTGAAGCTGTGGTAATGGCCAGTGTCTGAGACAGGATACTGGGATAGATGGACCATCTCACCCATTATGGCCATTCTTATGTAAGTTTGCCAATTGCTACAGCTTGTCCAGTCCTCTTCAATCCCTTCACTGGCTTCTCCTTTCCTTTCTCATTATATATATATATATATATATATATATATATATATATATATATATATATATATATATATATTGTTCTCATCTACAAAGCCCTACAGAGTACAATTCCTGCTACCTATCTCGTTTTCACTCTGTTCCATGTTGGCCACATAACAGACTACTTCCTTCTGTCCTTCCTTCACTAACGGCACCTAAAGCTGAAATTTTCTTGCTGGCCTGGTACACAGTGCCTCTTCCCTTTGCCCCTTCAAGTCCCTCCTTAAAACAGATCTGTTCTACTGGCAGCAAACTGGAGCAAATAATGTAGATTTACCGTGAGAGTAAGTGCAGATCTGTATTTGGAGACTATTTCAATATGTAATTCCTTCAGTACAAATAACTTCTGGTTGAACTACACCATATCTTTTAGAAAGACATCTGATCTTTAAATGATAGAGAACTTACTATATTCTTTGGTAAGCTTTTCCAGTTGTTGATTACCCTTAATGTTAAACACTTGCATATGATCTCCAGTTTAGAATTTTTCTAGTTTCAGATTTAATCCATTGAACCACGTTATGCCTTTGTCTCTTAAATTAAAAATCCCTGTACTCTCAGATATTTTCTCACTTTGTAGGGATGTACTGACCATGATCAAGTTGCCTCTTAACCTTAATTACATAAAGCAAAATAGATTTAGCTCCTGAAGTCATGGGGTACAATGCAAATTTTCCAGACCTTAACTCATTCTTTTAATTTTTCTCTGAACCCTCACCAAATTTTCAAAGTTATGGAAACTGGAACTAGACACAGTATTCTAATAGTGGCCTGACTAGTGCTTTATAGAGATAATATCACTTCCTAATTACTAATCAACATAACCCTATTTGTATGTCCAAGGATCATGTTAATACTCAGCCACAGCATTGCACTGGGATCTCATGTTCAGACGATTATCTAGCATAACCCATAAGTTCTTTTCATAGTCATTGCTTTCCAGGATACACCTCTGCATCCTGTAATAAAGCCTACATTCACAGCCTGCATGTTCCTAGATGCATTTGGTTATATTAAAGTATGTTGTTTGATAGGTCAGGGTTGAGGGCAGATTCTATCCTTTTCATTACTTACATTCCACCAATCTTTGTCCCATCTATAACTTTTATAAATTTATAACTTTTATAAGAAATTGTCTTATTTTCTTCCAAATAACTGATAAAATTGAATATCATTGGGTTGAGAACCAGTCCCTGCAGGATTCCTCTAGAAATATGACTATTTGTTGATTTCCTAATAACCATTATATTTTGATATCTAGAAGAATTTTAATCCTTTTAATATTAATTGTGTTGATTTTGTATGGTCTTTTAAAAATCAGAATGTTGTATAGTACAAAGGCTTGCAGAAATCAAAGTATATCATCACCTCCGTTATCCTTATTTTTGCTTTGCATAGTGCACAGTACATTTTAGGATTTGTTTACTTAATAAAACAAACAAAACCCATATCAATAAATATTTATTTTCTGTATATGGGAGAAAAACAGGATGTTGTCCCTTCTTAGGATGATGAAACACTGTATTTCAATAGTAATTCAAGATGATGTTAAACAGCAGCTACTAAAGTTAGACATATTTAAATCAGCAGGTTCATATAACTTGCCTCCAAGGAGCTCTCTTGACCATTAATGTTAATTTTCGAGAGCTCTTGGAATACTGGGGCAGTTCCATAAAACTGAAAGAAAGATAATGCTGTGCCAGTATTTAAAAAGTTTAAATGGGATGACCCAACTAATTATAGCATGTCACCCTGACATTGATCTGGGCAAAATAATGGAGCAGCTGATACAGGACTTGATTAATTAAGAATAAAAGAAGGACATGTGATGGGGTGTGTAAACTCCACACTGGAGAAGAAGGGGTTAAAGAGTTGCTATGGGCTGGCGTGGCCCTGTCCTGCTGCACCTGGGAGTCATATATGGAGTGGAAGAGGTCAAAAGGGGGAAAGCGCAACTCAGTAGCAGGCATCTCTGGGAGGAGAATAGACTGCTAATCTCACCAGCTCTGAGAATGGCCTGGTGGAAGGCAGAGGCTGCTCCTTTGTCTAAAGAAGCTCTAAGTTCCCTGAAGCAATGCTCATATTTCCTCTGACAGTAAACCAGAGGACTTTTAACCATATTGAGGCTTGTTCTGGGCCCCTCTGAAGGAAGAGAAGTCAGCATCTTGGCTGGGACTGACTGTCTGTTTCCTCTTTCTTCTTCTATTTTCCTGTTTCTAGCTACTTTTTTTGTTTTGTTTCCCCTGGAACCCCAGAAGGGATAAGTACCCAGAGGGACTCAGCTGGAGGGCTGAGACACCATCCCCATCACAGTACTACTGAGCATCCCCATTTGAGCGATCAGAGCACAATCCCACCGCACCCCTGAAGGGGCTTTGCTGAAGGACCAGAACACTTACAGGATAAGAAAATTCAAACTAGTCAACATGGGTTTATGAAAAATAGATCCTGTTAAACCAACTTGATATTTCTGATGAGATTACAAGTCTGGCTGATTAAGGTAATAGTGTTGATTTAATATACTTAGACTTCCGTAAAACATTTGCCCTGGCTGCCATATGACATTTTGATGGAGAAACTTGAATGATACAAAATCAACATGGCACACATGAAATGGATTAAAAACTGGCTAGCTGATAGGTCTCCAAATGTAATTGTAAATGAGGAATCATCATCACGGAAGTGTTTCTAGTGTGGTCCAGGAGTGGCTCTACACTAATTTAACTTTTTTTATCACTGAGCTGGAAGAAAACATAAAACCATCACTGATAAGGTTCGCAGATGACACAAAGACTAGGTGAGTGGTAAATTACTGAGGAGGACAGGTCACAAACACAGAGTGATCTGGATTGGTTGGCAAAATGGGTGCAAGCCAACAGCATTGTTTTAATACTGCCAAATAGAAAAAGCATACATCTAAGAACATAGAATGTAGACCATACTTACAGGTTGGGAAACTGTCTCCTAGGAAATGGTGTCTCTGGGGGGAAAAAAAAAAGTGAGGGTTACAGTGGATAATCAGATGAACACGATAACCCAGTGCAATGATGTGGACAAAAGGGATAACATGAACCTTGGGTTTATAAACAGGGGGAATGTCAAATAGGAGTAGAGAGGTTATATCACTTCTGTATTTGGCTGTGGTGTTACCACTGCTGGAATACAGCATCCAGTTCTGGTGACAATTAGAAAAGATGTTGATAAATTGGAGAGGGTTCAGAAAAACACCATGAAAATGATTTAAAAAAGAACTGTGGTGAAAGTAGCAGTATTATCTGTAGATGGCTAAATCTGTATATGACAAGGCCTTCAGTGGCCAGGTGGCCTAGTGTCTGGATCTTTGGTTGGGGGGCTGTAAGGGGATGCGACGCCTCCCTCTCCACCAGGTCCTGGCCCAGAGTTCTGTGATATTCAACCCCCTAAACGGGAGCTGGATCTTTCTCCTGGCCGGGGAGGGCGCGGGGTTCAGTGTGGGTTGCTTCCTATGAAAGTAATTTTAGTTTGTGTGTGTGTGTGTGTCCCCACTGGGCCAGTTAATAATCAATTGAGGTGTACCTGCAGGCTCCCCTTGGCAGGGGAAGGCTTTCTTGCCTACAGTGGTTGCATTGGCTGTCAGGTTGACTGTCTGTGCCTTCAAGCAGGCAAACAGAGAGCTACTGCCTTTTCACCAGTCAGCCTCTGACTGAGGCAGGCTCCCTTCTTTTCTCCCCCCTCCAGGCCTGGAATTGGCTACAGGTATAAGGGGGCGGGACTAGCGGAACCCCCAGATTTTCTTTAACCTCTGCTGTGCCAGGCAGCAGTTTCTCTGCTCCCTCACAATATAGTATATGGATTTTTTTTTAAATTACATTTATTTTTTTACCCTTCTGATTGTTCAGAAAGAAAGAACAGTGCAGCTCTATCAGCTTTGTTCGCTTTCTTTCAGAGTATCCATTTCAAGGCAGCAATGTTATTTTCCCTTTTGCAAAGAAGCCAGCCACAACTTTGTCTCCCTTAATAAAGCAGAACAAAGACAGCCCTAGAGTGAACTGGAAAGACTGAACAGGGTGGAAGACATCTGGTCACTGGCCAGTTGCCATATGGCTCTACTAGTAAATACTTCTGTCACAGAAGTTACATGTCCTGTGCTTTAGGTTTTTGTGAAAAACTAAACAGAAGAAGGAAGGGGAAACTAAAATACAGAAACAGCTAATCAGAGATAGACAAACAGAATCTCTCTGTCTCAACTTCCAAAGACGGAACTTTTCTCTCTAGCCTTGAAACAAAATAACACTGAAACTCTATCTTTTTGGTAAAACGAAACAAATATGCCCTCCTTCAATTGCGTTGAAAGTCTTTGCCATCTTGTTAGCATCAGAAAATAAATTGTTTGAGTTCTTTTCTTATTATCCCACCATTGGCAATTTCAAATAGTATTTTGTACAGAGTGGTGGTGGTGGTGGGGCGGGTTTCACCTATGACTGCAATCTTTGGGTGATATGAAATACTTGCCTTTGAAAATGAAAAGGAAACAATTTCCTTGGTGACTTGCTCACAAGGGAAAAGAAACAAACTCAGAGTCAAGGTTAACTCTTTGCTTCAGGGAGGTATTTTCATTTTAATACAGGAAGTATTTCTCCAGATTCTATTTCTGTTCAATGGGGGTATGTAGTGGAGCAGCTGCCCCACTCTAGGAAAAAAATGGATTAAAGTAGGCCAGAGAGACTGCGCAGATGGGCAGCCAATCAGGGCCAGGCTGAGCCCTATATAAAGACTGAAGCACAGAAGCAAGAGCAGTCTGCTCCTGACCAGCAAGGGAGAAGGACTGGCTTCTGGTAGGAGGAGCGGCACCCTGGACAGAGCAGTGCTGGTCTGGGTAGCAGGGCAGTGGAAGCTCTGACTGACTCTGCCAGACTGCAGGCCTTGAAACAAGGGCTGAGTGAGTGTTAGGGCTAGGGCCCAGGGAAGGCAGGCAGTGATGGGGAGTGGAGGAAGGCAGCAAGTGGCTGCTACTCAAGGGACTCTGGGCTGGGCCTGGGTCTCCCCCTTTCCTCCCCCTTGCACCATACTTTGTAATGAGGGAGCATGGCCCATGGATTGCACCTCCTCCCTTAGGTGAGGGACTAGACTTTGGGGTGGAAGGTGGCCATGAAGGCAGGTGTGGACTAGGACTGCGGATATACTTTGTTAGGATATAGATATTCAGGCCTGTCTGTAAAGGCCTATACTCTAAGAATTTAGGTGTATTCCTATCACTTGGCTAGTTAGAGGTATAAATGAAAGAATCAAAATCACTGTCTGCCAGTGTAAGGGCCTTCTCTTACTGTGACAGTCTGAGGCCCTGTTCTTAGGCTAAGGCCTTTGGCTAAGCGACAGAGGCAGCCATAAGCTGGGAAGTGAATGGTCACATCCTCACATTCCAAACTAGTCACATTGAAATAAGGTGCTATTGGGCTGTTAGGAATTTAATCCTGTCCTTATAGTGCCTATCACCTCCAGAGAAAGGGAAGTGCCTAGAAGCTGTAAAAGGAAATTGAGGTTGATAGTTTTCTGTCTGGTAAGAACTCACTTATCAATAGACACAGCTGGGAAACTCTTATGTCTTTACAGATGTAGTTGTGAAATCCTCACTTCTGTATTGTTTTGTCATTATAGTTCCCACTTTGCTATTGTTTATTGGCATGGTCTCTGTCTGGTTCTGTGATTGCTTCTGTCTGCTGTATAATTAATTTTGCTGGGTGTAAACTAATTAAGGTGGTGGGATATAATTGGTTAGCTAATCCATGTTAGGATTGGTTAGTTAAATTTTAGTAGAATGATTGGTTAAGGTATAGCTAAGAATATTACTATATAAATTAGGGGCAAACAGGAAGTAAGTTGGGATTCGAAAATAAGGAAAAAAGGAACTTGTATTTAAGCTTGCTGGAAGTTCACCCCAATAAACATCGAATTGTTTGCACCTTCGGACTTCGGGTATTGTTGCTCTCTGTTCATGCGAGAAGGACCAGGGAAGTAAGTGGGTGAAGGAATAAGCCCCCTAACATACTTCCAGAATGGGGAAGAATGGAGTAGTGGGCACTGCTGGAGGGCAGTGTCCTGAAGAGGACACTGCAGTTCAGAGAGCAACGTGTGTCCTGGTTGGAGAGACAACACAGCTGAGCAAACACTGGGCTAGACACCACCTGCAGAGGGCACTCCACAGCTGAATGAGGTAATTCCCAGAGTAAGCCAGCAGGAGGCACAATGGTGGTGGGTCTGAGTCCTGTACAAAAGGTCAGAAGAAACAGTTGCTTATGTTAAATAGTATTCAAAAAACTGAGTTTCCTGTGCTAAAGATTCATTGTTTCTGTTGAAAACTTTTAATTACTTTCAGCATAGGTATATCACTCAAGCTTTCATTGCAGCAAAGTGCCATGTCTACTGAACTGAATGCAGCATTAAGGTTGCTGGATAGCCACATACTTTACTATGGAAAACTATGCTGACAACTGTTCTTTCATATGCCAGAATTTAAGCCATTTCAGGACTGGCCTCCTTTGAGAAGTGAGACTTTTGTTCGATAGATTGAAGAGCCTGTTGGAATTCTCTCAGGGTGTCAACAAATATGTGGACAAGAGTGATCCTGAGGATAGTGTACTTGGCCTTTCAGAAAGCCTTTGACAAGGTCCCTCACCAAAGGCTCTAAAGCAAAATAAGTGGTCATGGGATAAGAGGGAAGGTCCTGTCATGGATAAGAAACAAACACTAGGAATAAATGGTCAGTTTTCACATTAGAAAGCGGTAAATATTGGGGGCCTGCAAGGATCTGTACTGGAAACATTGCTATTCAACATACTAAAAAATAGTCTGGAAAATGGGTGAACAGTGAGGTGGCAAAGTTTGCAGACAATATTAAATTCCTAAAGATTATGTCCAAAGCAGATTTAAAAGAGTTACAAAGGGTGGCTGGGTGACTGGGCATGACACCCTGGTATCCCAATATTCACCACTGTCATGTAATTAGGATATCTTTTGTACAAAGTATGCCTTGTGTTCTATCATTCTAAAAGTCTTGATCTGCTAGACGTTAATATCTCATTGGATTGTATGTGCTATCATCACATGGGAAGTTATGAAGTTTGGCTATGTATGTGTTATTGAAACATGTTGTGAGGTTGAAAACACTCACAATCAGCCTTTCAGGTACAACAGTAAAAAGGCCAAATAATGTTAATGGTTTATTGAGGAAATGCACAGAAGGATTACTTCAGGAACTGCGTACAAGAGAAACCTCTCAAAGATAGCACTACACAATTGGAACTGTTTGACCCAGGTCACAACAAAAGAGCTTTCCAGCAAGTGGGGGAAGATATAAAAGGGGGGAAGTGACATCATACATGTACCTCACTCTCCCTACAACAACATACTTGAAAACATCTGAGGGGCAAGGACTGAACTGTGGGAAGTGGTGGTTCCAGATTAGAGGGATTGTTAGACTGAATGAAAACCTGGGAAAGCCAAGGCAGCTTGTGCCTTAAGAATCTGCCAGCCTGTTTATCATTCAGGTAGGATATGCATTAGCAAATTCTCACTCTGTCTAGTGTGTTAAGCTCAGTTTGTGGTTTTGTTTATATACTAAAGTAATCTGCTTTGATCTGTTAGCTATCACTTATAGCCACTTAAAATCTATCTTTTGTAGTTGTTAAACTTGTTTTGTTTTTTGTCTAAAACCAAGGTGTAGAAATTATAACTTGGGGCAGAAAGCTGTTGCAGAAGTCTCTCCACATTGAGGGAGGGGGGCAAATTTTATAGTTAATTTTATAGTTCCCTGTGCAGCACAAGACAGTATAATTTTGGGTTTACACGCCAGAGGGGAGTGCATGCCTTAGCAATTGGCAGGTGCCTTAGCTGAGCCTTCCTATGCAGAGCTGATCTCATCATCTGTGTGTGAGGGACACACCCAGCTGCAGCTTATCTGTGCATGCTGGTGAAAGAGCAAGCTTGGAGAGCTTGGCAATTTATCACAGCATCACAGTGTGACAGGGATCCCAGGCTGGTGGGTCAGGTGGGCTTAGTGGTATAGCCAGATGCCCCCCGCCCACCCCCCATTTGCCCTTTCAAGTGCAGTCTGTACAGTTTCCTGTTACAAAACTACAAGCAGCGGAAAGACGTTAGATGCTTGCTTAAAAGACACATCACTCTATTATCAATTGTATTCATGCTTATGAATATGTAACTAATAATGTAAGGAGTGAGTGTGAGAAACCAATCACAAGGCTTGAACCAAAATATTACCATGTAAGGATAATCAAGGTGTATATGGGACTGTATATAAACCTACTGCAGTAGTAGCTGGAGAGATGTAGCCCATGACAGCAAGAACTCGGGACTGGAAGCAGTAGAGCCCTCCCACAGATCCAAAGGGACTTTAGGGACTCTCATCACCTAACGGGCCGATCTCTGGGCAGCTGTCACCTGATCACCCTCAGCCACCTGCGAAATTGAAACCAGCACCTGCAGCCTGCCAGCATGAATGAGGTGTGTGTGTAATTGCATAAATAAGGGAAACAATAAATCAACTCTCAGTGATGCTGTAGTTCGACCTTTTGTCTGTGGTTGTTTCTTGGCTGGTTCCAAGAATGGGCAAAATTCAATGATGGAGAATGCGGGCAGCAAAGGGTTAAATTGAACTCAGGCAGCATCTGATCAATAGGCTTGGTGTTTCCGAAACCTGACTATCACACGGGTAGGCTAGCAGTTCCAGATAGTATTGGGCATTCCCTGTTTTGTTCCCCTGAATACCACAGTTGGTTGGTCGATGTACGCCGGGTAGTCTCTGCAGGAGGGGAAAAGAGGTCACCATGTTGATGTTTGGAAAGGACAAGAGTGAGAAGAGAGAGACAGAAAAACAGGAGTGGGGCATGGTCAGCCACCCCTCGCCCTTTTTGGCCTGGCTGCAGAATTTAGGCACAGATCCCTGGAGTCCCGGGGTGATCTCGGGAGGAGGCATGATCCCAGCCCTGTAGAATAATTATGAGAAGTATTTAGTGTTGTATAAACCTGATAAGAGGACAGACCACCATGGGAGCGTGGCTTCTATGGCAAACATGTTGGGTTTGGCAAGCCACTAAAACGGAGTGCACCAGGGAATGGAGGTGCTCCGCCCAAGACTTACCCGAGGCCCAGAGGGAGTACAACTTATGGAAAGCTTAGGCTCAGACAGCCTGAGCAACTGCCACCTCGGCTGCCATATCAGCAGTGAAATTGGAAGATAGGTTAGATCCCAGAAACTTCAGGAAGAATAAAGGGATCTAAAGGCACAAGTTAGCCTTCTTAAGGATTTGGTGGGGGGACCTGGCCCCCCATAAATGGAGTCTGGTGGATAAGGGAGGGGAGGAACTAAAATATTGCTTTTCTATCTCCCCTCTGTAGATCACTTGTAGGAGGCCTTCTGGGACTGACCATGACAGCATGGGACCTCTGGCTGTACCCAACACCTGATGAGAGAATGCCATGGTTTAAGATGACCACTGGTCAATGGATTTACCACCCTAAACTCAACAGGTCTCTCGTGTGTTGAAGTGCAAGATCCTATTTGAAACAACCAGAGGCTCCCTTCCTCCATTTCCAATGGCTTACACCCAGGGGAGACCCCTTGCCAATCCGTGACCCATGTGA